>NW_023425403.1:12322245-12922245 GCF_014108415.1 Molossus molossus
ACAAGCCCACTTTCCTTAATGGCCTTTTTAGTTTCTAGGTAGCGAGTCAATTTTTCAATTCCTCTCTCAAGTTGGTCGTGCTCCTGGTTACACAGCAGTTGGGCTGAGGAAGCAGCATGAAAAGGACATTGTTTCTGGGCTCTCGTCCATTGTTTCAAGCATGCCTCTAGCCACACTTCCTCTCTTCTGTGATGAAGCTGGCACTCTTCAGAGGCATGGAATGCAATTATAATGATCAAGCGTCTGAGTGTTGGAAAATGAATCTTTAAAACTAGACCCAATTGTTAGAACGCAACTGCAAGGCCTTCGACAAGTGTGCCATGCATTTGGAGGGAGCAGAGTTGCCAGAGACCTCCTGGCACATAAAGCTGCCTATATATCAGTAAAGCCCAAAGTGACAGTTGTCAGAGGGATAGTTGATCTGATTTCTTATCTTCAGTCATTCAGGGTTGAGCTTCTCACAGAAAGAGCTCCAGTCTCTTAGGAAAAGAAATGGAAAACAGACACAAACAAATAAAACTGTGGGGCAATGAACAAATATTCCATTTGATTCAAAACCAAGGATTTCGGCAATCAAAATAATCAACAGGACAAATACCTCGATACTGCGTTAAACAGCAATCACCTGGCAGAGTTAGTGCTCACAATGCATATTTATAAGAAAAACAGTCAGTCACCTGCTTTACACATGGATACACTTTCTTGTAACCATGTAGGTGGGTTTTAGTAAAGGATATGAAAATATTCCTAGCCAATTTAAAAGATATATTCTCAAGCAGTGCGGATTATTTACCCAAACAGACTTCTGAAATCATATTACGGGACTTGTCGCTCATAACTGTATCAAAATGCATAAGCTTTAACTGCTATCCGGTCAAGTTAAATATTCATTCTGTTACTGATTTAAGAACCAGATGGCTATGGCTTTTAAAATGGACACTGTGGCTTCGGGGTCTCTCTCTCTTGTGCTTTAACCAGTTTTCTCTCCTTTTTTCGCTCCAACAACC
Source organism: Molossus molossus (assembly GCF_014108415.1). NCBI lineage: Eukaryota > Metazoa > Chordata > Mammalia > Chiroptera > Molossidae > Molossus > Molossus molossus. Next base: position 12,323,253 of record NW_023425403.1, read on the forward strand.
GTGATGAATGAATCCTTCACTTTAGAAGTGGCAGGGACTATGGCTTTCTGGTGCACACAACAGGCTCCCGGAAGATGGCACAGGGCCCGCCACGGTCAGTAGAACATCAGTGCGAGAATGAGGTTCATGGTGCCTCGGAATTATGGTGGCAAGTTGGAAGTAGAGAATGCTTCCTCCTCCTCACCTCCGTCACTCCTCCCCCTCGTCTTTAGCTTTCCTTGGTTGCTCACCTCCTTCCCCGGGGCTTGGGGAAAGCCTACCAGTCAGAATAACCTTCGTGTGAGTGAGCATCATCCATCAACCCTCCCAGAGGGGAGCTTGCATTTAAACAAGAGTGTAGGGGCGGGCGGGATAACGTCTAAGGAAGGCTTCACTGTGAGAATCTATCTTTCTTGAGTGTACTCCCGAGCTTTTACTCCCAAACTGTTCATAACATCTTTCTTCAGTCATTCTCATTCATCGACTGTACCTGGCTTCCTCTGCCACCATTTAGGGCTCCTCTGCCCACATGTTGGTGCCTCCCCCTAGGTTTCTTTCCTTCACTACTGCTCTTCTCCTGCCTTCTTTCTCTGGTGACCACGTCCATGTTCATGGTTCCAAACACCCACGTCATCTCCAGCCAACACCTTCTCCTGGGCTTCAGACTTATAGCCAACTCTGTTCTGAAAATCTTCATGCCATGGACTGAATGTTTATATCTCCTTAAAATTCAAATGTTGAAATCCTAATCCCCCAAGGTGATGCCAACAGGAGGTGAGGCCTGTGGGGGTGATTAGGTCATAGGGTGGGGCCCCTGTGAATGGGATTAGTACCTCTCTGAAAGGTTCTGGCTCTGGAGCGGTTCCTCTCTTCTGCCTCGCGGGGTTACAATGACGAGACACCATCCATGTGCCAGGAAGTGAGTTCTCACCCGACACTGAAGCTGTCAGCCTCTTGATTTTGAACTTTGCAGCTTCCAGAGCTGTGAGAAAGACATTTCTGGCGTTTATGAGCCACCTAGGTTATGGTATTTTATCATGTCAGCCTGAATGGACTGAGGCCCTTCAGCTATCCTCCAATCATCTTAAACTCCACTTTCTCCAAACTGAATTCTCCATCTTCTCTTGCACCACCCTGCTCCCTTCTGGTTCTGGCTGGTGGCATCTACATGGGCACACAGGAGAGGCACTGAGAGCAGGGCTTACATCTTCACATGAGAGATGGCTCTCGGGCAGAGTGAGACCTGGGCGGGGGCAGAGAGGAAGAAGGGGGAGCTCTTTGTTTTGAGCTGGGGTTTTTGCTTTCCGGTTCTTCACTGACACGGAGGATGGCCCTGAGCCCGAGTGAACCTGCAGGCAGGAAACCTGGCATGGCAGGGAGAACGGTTTCGTTTTTATGGTGAGGGGAGGCACATCCGTTTTGACTGGTTAGGTGGTAGTCATAGAAACCTGAGATAACACTATTGTAAAGAAGAAGAGGTTTATTTTCTGGAAGGAATTGCCAGTACTGTCGATGCAGCCTGGGGCTTTTGTGGCGGTGCCATGTGGCTTCAGTCCCCCGCTGTGGTGTTCTTAAATCTTTCATCCTTAGTCTCAGTGCTCATCCTCAGGGTCCCCTCAGGGCCACAGAGAAACCTGCTGGAGCTCCAGCCATCGTACCTGAGTTTCGTTTAAGAAGACAGGAGAGCGCCCTGGCCGGTTTGGCTCAGCAGTTAGAGCGTCGGCCCGCGGACCAGAGAGTCCCGGGTTCCGTTCCTGCTGAGTGAGGGCAGTTGCCAAGGCCTGCCGATTTTAATTCCCCAAATATAAGTTGAACCCATCCCTTCCATTACATCCCTGCTGCCACCTCCACGGCTCAGGTCCTTGCTCTTTTCAGTTTGATTATTGCAACCACCTCTGCCTGGTCCCTTCTAGTCAAGGCAGGGAGATGTGTTGAGAATGCCAACTCTGGCCCTGGCCGGTTTGGCTCAGCGGTTAGAGAGCCAGCCTGCAGAAGAATGAGTTGCGGGTTCGATTCCAGTCAAGGGCACGTACCTCAGTTGCAGTTCGGTCCCTGGCCCTGGTCGGGGTTGTGCGGGAGGCAACTGATTGATGTGTCCCTCTCACGTGGTTGTTTCTCACTCTCTCTCTCTTTCTCTCTCTCCCTCCCTTTCTCCCTCCCCCTCTATCTGAAGATAAATGGAAAAAAAATATCCTCGGGTGAGGATTAAAAAAAAGAATGCCAACTCTGGAATTGGAATCCTGGTTTTTCTGAGTAGATCAAATAAGATAATATAGAGATCACTTGCAAAGTTCCTGGTTCTCAGTAAGCATTCAGTGTGTTAGCAGTTATTCCTCTCTCCCTGTAAAGTAATTCGTTCCCGTGTTGTATTGGGGCAGTTTGTTTAAATAGCTGACTCTTTCACTCTTTCGTACTTAAGGACAGGGGCCTATCGTATTCATCTCTTATTCTCTAGCTCCTACACAATCACTAACACATGGTAGGCTCTAGGCTGTGAGCCCTGCGCGACCTCTGGAACCCTGGACCTTGTGGGCAGCCAGGCAGCTTCATGGAGTCTCAGGTCACACATACTGGTGCCTGCCTGGTATCTCTGCTTATTAGTCTGGTGTTGCCAGCAGACCCACTGTCCTTATTTTTCATGATTTTCCTCCAATTTCAGTCTTTTTTCTCATTTTGGGCTCCTGATATTGCCTCTTTGAATGTTTCCCCAGTTTTCTAGGAGCCTCTATGTGTGTGTGTATGTGTATGTGTGTATATGCGTGCGCGCACACACACACACGTACAGATAAATACAAATATATCATATATTTCCCAGGTGTGGTGCTTTTATATAAAAATATATAAATAATATAATATCTTAGTACATATTATATAATATATTACTATGTTTTATATTGCTATATATCATATATATTTCTTAGTATCTATTTTTTATGTAGAACTGCATACCTAGAAAATAGTTGTAGTAATAATAATGGTAATAGTTAATATTTCTAGCACTTCTTTTGTGCCAGGAACTCTTAAATGCCTTGTCTCGATCGATGTATGTAATCTTCACCACGGTTCTGTGAGGCAGGCCAGTGCGCAATCTCCACTTCCCAGGTAAGGAAGGACACACTCCCGAGAAGAGAGACAATCTGCCAGTGTCTGGCCTCTAGGAGGGAGACTAGGTGTTCACGGGAAATTATTTGAACCTCAACCTCCCTATCTTTCTTCCTCATGACTTTGATATTTTTGCTCCCTGTATTTCTAAATATTTTAAACTCTCAGTCGTATAGTGTGCCTGAATTTCTAAGTCACTTTCAAGGAAACTATCTCATTTGATCTCCATAACAACTCCCCGAGATGGGTAAGGTAGATGTGTTTCACTTGTACTGCACTTGACAAATGAGAAAAATTCTGTTCACAGGCATTGCTATTCAGAAGGACAGGGCATTCATTCTGGAAATGTATTAAAGAATATCTGGCCCAACCCACTTGTTTTGAGGAAATTAAGCCTCAGAAAAATTCGAGTCTTTCCCTAATTCCCACACCTGGCCTATCTTTTTTAAAACTTGGATTTATCGGAGTGACCTTGGTGAATAGAATTCCTAGCTTGCAGGTATACAGTCTATCACCTGGGTGTTGCAGTGCGTGTTCACCCCCCACCCAGGGCTGCTTGGCCTCCTGCGAGTCCGTGGTCAAGCAGGGCCCTATGCGAGTTCTACCGACGCATTCCAGTTCTCTGAGCTACACTTTACTTATTTATTATTAGTTACCTTACAACTGTTGGGAAAAAAGAGTTGAAATTAATATGCAACCGGCCTACCTCAATCCAGACGCCTGTTAAGTATTCAACAGATACCAGCTTTTTCCTCTCTCAGTCTTCCCTCCGTCCTCGCTAAGGTTGCTGGGAGGATACAATAGATAAATCCGTTTTTCATGTACTTGATTTGATCCCATGCCGGAGCGAGAAAACCCCCAAGCCCCACATCCTCCTCCCCGATCTCCTTTTTGTTTTTTAATTGCAGTTTACGTTCGATATTGTTTTGTATTGGTTTCGGGTGGACAGCACAGTGGTTAGACAATCGGGTGCTTTACAAGGTGGTCCCCCGATATTGCCAGCACCCGTCTGGTACCACGCACAGTTATCACAGTGCTATCGACTATTCTCCGGGCTGAACGTCATATCCCGTGACTGCTTTGTGACCGCCTACTTCTGAATCTCCTCGCCCCTTTCACCCCATCCCCGGACACCCCTCCCCTCTGGCACCCATTAGTCTGTTCTTTGTATCTGAGTTGGTTTCTGTTTTGTTTGTACGTTTCTATTGTTTAGATTTCACGCATAAGTGAAGACTCCCCTTTCTGAACCGGGAGGTCTTCTTTTCCTCTAGCTCAGATCCTTTTAACTCCCCGTGATCCCACAACTGCAGCAAAACCTCGGGGCTCCATCCATCAAGTCACCTCCACCCTCGCCTGGGTCCGTTTCGGGCCGAAACCTACACTCCATCATTGCAATCACTCTTGCCACACTGTTTCCAGCCTCTTGCCCTCTTTGCTCTGCAGAAGTCCAGTCCTCGATCAGCCGGCACACGGATTCCCCTGCCTCGCGTGGGGCAGCCCCACACCGCGCTTGCGGGGTCTCGCCTCAGCTGCGCCCCGATTGGCCGCCACTGCTCTGGGTTCCAGTCCCAAGTCCCTCCGCGGCTCTTCCCAGTTTTCATCTGGTCCCTCAGGCCGCCGACCTCACCACCTCTCCCCTCCCTTTCCGCAAAGGACTGCTTTCAGCTCCGCTGGGAGCACCCAGCTGGTCCCTGCGAACCATCGCCAAGGGCACCGAGCGCCGACTGTGTGCCAGGCACCGTGCCCGTGTGCCAGCGCCTCTGGGCACCTCAGCCCACCCAACGGCCGCCGGAGCTCCCTCGGGGAGATCTGGTCACTGTTGTCCGTCTAGGGCCGGGAACGCAGAGGCCCAGAGAGGTTGGCAGACTTCCCCGAGGTGGGGGTGGCAGCCAGATTCAAGCCCTCATGGATGACCTCCAGAGCTCCCCGTTTCGGCAGCGAACAACGGATCCTTCCACTTTCTCTCCCATCCACGGCAGACGTATCTCCATGAACTTAAAAAGAATTAGGTTTCAACACTTTTTCTGAGTTATTCATGCACGTACTTGAAGGAGGCAAACAGTCATGACAGCCCAGCCATCCCTGGCCTTCTTATCCGAAATTTCCTTTTCCCCAGAAGCAACCACTCTCAGCTGGCTCTTGGGCACATAGGTCCATGTTTATAAACACCAGGCACATGCTGCTCCTCACTAATCTGTTTCAGCCACTTCCTATTGGCTTCTCACAATGAAACAGGAGCATTTAACTCTTGCGTATAGCAAAACCCCATCCCCTGAACACACACAGCGCCTTTTCTTTCCTGTTTCCTTTCCCTACAGTTTCTATTCATCTGCATAGTATAAAATGTAACTGCTAATCTCGACGATGCCATAAGCCTGAAGCCACGTCCGGTGTTAATATTAGGTGACGCCTTGACATCTGGTGAAACCCGGAGCGCCCCAAGTGGTCTGAGTCTGCTTCCCTTCCCCACTCTGCTCTCATGGATACCGCCCCCTAGCCAAACAACCCTCCTTAGCAACAGTCAGGTGCAGTTCCCGCCTATCCTTGAGCCATACATTTCGGTTCCCTGCTAGCACTCAGAATTCTTCAAACAAGCTAATCACATCTTCCTGCGGAAACCAGGGGTCACCTCACTCTTTCGCTCCTACACAGACTGCCCCCCACCGCCCCTGGTGGTTCCCTCGGCTGCTGTGTGCAACCTCTGTGTGACCCTGCAGGGCCTGTGGTGTCCTCCCCCAGGCTGCCTTTGTTACTCATAAACTGCTATTGATCTCATCTGCCCAGTGTCGGCTAGCTTGTGTTCAGCCGACCCGTAACCCTAGGCCGGGAATTCCTTCCTCACCAAAGGGATGGCTGGGAGGCAGTTCAAACACGCCTCTGTCTGTGTCTAGGACTCATAATAATCTACTTGGTTTTCCCTGTTCTCTTCCCAGCTGCACAAATCTCTCCATCCCTTCAACCCTTAATGTTACGTTTCTTGGAAAAGCGTCTTCTTGGAGCCTCTGACCTGCTCCAGTCTGGCCTGGTTGATAACTATGTCACCTTTTTTGAGATCTAGTACATCTGAAAATGTTCTTCTCTTACTTGATCGTTTGACCAGGTTTAGCATTTTGGCTGGAAATGATCTTTCCTCAGAAGTTGGAAGCTGCTTTCCCTGTCTTTTTGTTTCCAGCACTGCTGGTGAGAAGTCCAAAACCACTCACAGCCCTAATCCTTTGTATGCGACCTGATTTTCCTTCTCGGTGCAGAATTCTCTCCTCCTCCTCACCGCCCCTCCCCCCTTCCTCCTTTTAATTGGCCAATGAAATGTACGGTGGGTTCTATTTTCATTCATTGAACTTGGCACTTGCTGGATGTTTCTAATCTGGAAACTCATATCCTTCAGCTCTGGGGAAATTTCAGTCTTATTCACTTGATGATTTTCTCCATTCCATTTTCCTTTCTTATTTTTTCTTTCTGGAACTCTTATTATATGGATATTGGCTCTCTCGAATAGTTCTCTAATTTTCTTACCATTTTTTTCTTTTGTTTCTTATTTCGTCTGTTTTCTAATTTTCTTCTGGTGTCTAGACTTCTTCACCTTATCTTGCAATCTTTCTATTGAGTTTTCCATTTCTACTGGTATATTTTAAATTTCAAGATGGTTTTCCAGTGTTCTTTTTTTGGGCATCTTTGTGCTGTTGCTGGGGTTTTGTACATAGTGGGCTTCACTCTAAGGTGAGTTGGCTGGCTATTTTCTTGAAGAAACCCCAATGTCAGTGTGTGTATACACACACACACACACATTTTTTTTCTTCTTCTAGGTGACCAGATCTCCAGGAAAGGAAGGCTTTCTCACATTCTTGCCTGGAGGACCACCCCACAGTGCCCAAATGTACATGAGGGTTCCCCGGATCCCAGAATCTTCTGCAGATGGGGGGATATACACTCGGTTATTTTTTCGCTTTCTCCACTGCTAACTTTTTCAGTTTTGCTGTCAGTTACCACTCACTTATCTACTTCTCAATTTCCAAATGTACACTGTTGACGTTTACCTTCCTTTTGGGTTTTAGCACTTTTTATGTACTAATTATTGCTATCTCCATGGAATTTGGGAAAGAGTTGAGGCTATTGCACCTGTTTAAGTTTTGCCTCTTTATTTCTAGTCCTACCTCTGCTCATTACCTTTTATTTTAGTTAAAGTCTTTTCTAGTCTAAGGCTATTACTTTACCTAATATTCAAATTCAGTGTCTTACTGTCTGCTCCAATTGCCATCCCTTCCCTGTCTTGTATTTTTGAATTTCTATTGGCTCTTTCCTGTCAGCTATGAACACATTGAGCTAATTCCATCTTTAGACATTCCTTTGAACTAATTAATACCTTCCTCATGCTCACGTCTATTTTCCTCAAGCTCCCGTATTACTGCTTCTTTTTACAGTCAAGATTGTTGAAAGCATCCCCTGCACTTGCCCTCTCTACTTCTTCTGAGCCCAGTTACAATTCCATCCATCAAGGAAGGAAACTTCTAGTAAAATCCCCAAATGACCTTCATATTGCTAAACTAATAAACACTTTCTTCTCTTAAGTTTACTCTACGGCTCTGTGATATTCTTGACCACACTGACCTTCCTTTTTTCCTTATCTTCAAAAGGAAGTTTGTCTACAGTAAAAAAAAAAAATCAATCACATAAAATTTGGGAAATAGAAAAAATGTATGAAGGAAAAAGAAAATCTTATCTCTAATTTTCTACCACAGATTAATGCCTGTTCAACTTAAGATGCTCTCTTCCCAACATTTTGCTGAGTATATAGTATTTGCATAATTATATATATATATAAAGTTATATATTCTAATGTTATAAAAGGCTCTGTTATCTCTATATCCAATGGTCTTAAATATCTTTCTACTTTGGTTCTCCCAGAAGCGTCAAACTTAATATTTTCAAACAATTTTCCAGAAAATTGGTTGATTTAAAATTTTCTGTATTAATCAACAAATAGCATCACTGCTCAACCAATTGATAAAGCCAGAAACCCATGTGACGTCTTTACTTTTCTTCTCTCCTGCACCATTTGCATTTAGGAGACATGGAGTCTTTTGAATTCTACCTCTTTAATAGTTCTTGTTTAGTTATTCACTTCCTCTATCTTAGCATCATCATTTTAGGTTAAGATTTTACCCTTTATGCCTGAATTATTGCATTCACCACCTAATTAAAATCCTTGCCTCTCTTTAAAACTATTATTCATAATGCTGTCAGAACCATTGCTATAAAGTACTTGCCCAAGCATGTCATGAACTTATTTCAAAGCCTTTCAACATCTCTCCATAATCTGATGAATAAAGTTCAAATTCCTTAGCCCGGGACTCATGGCTTTTATGTCTTTTGGAAGTGTCTTGCCTCTTTCTGTAGCTCTACCTGTTTATCCTAAGTCTCTTTGGTCACGCCGTTCCCTTCTTTTAAAGCTTTCTTCGCTCTCTTCTGTTTCTTCCCCTTCTGTCTAGCTAACGTCAACACAGTCTTCAAAAGTATGAGTATCACGTCTTCACAGAGTTCTTCTCTATCTCTGAATCTAGTTTAGAAGCCCCTCTGAGGAGCTTCCAGAGTACCCTGTGCAGATGCTATCCTCTCATAAAACGATGATTTATTTTGCTATTTCGTCTACTAAAATATATGCGTCTTCAGAGTCAACACTATATAATTTGACTTAGTATTTATGATGCCGAGTCCAGAACTTGACAAAAGATAGACTCTCAATGTTTATTAGAGGGGTTGTTCCCATTCTGATTTTCATATGAATGCTTTGTTTTCAAGGGCAGCCCTTAATGAGTATGTGAGGAGACATTCTAGTGTGGGTGTGAGGGGAGAGCGGAAGGAACACACAAGTTCACAGAGCTCATCATAAAGGGTTATTCCAAATCACCCTTACGGTTTCTCATTCTTGTTCTTACAATAGGGCTAGAACCCAACCAAAGTGTGGAAGTAAGAAGAGATAGGAAGGTGGCTCATTTGAAAGTCTAATGCAATGAATTATATGTTTTCAAAGGGAAATCTTTAGGAAGTAGTATCATTAAAGTACTTTAATAGAAAACTGTTAGTTTGGGTTTGTGTGTGCATTTCTTTGCCAAATTACATGATACAACAATAAAAAAGCTTATCATTTAAAAGTATACATTTAAAAAATATTGAATACTAAAACTCATATATAAGTTATCCTACTAATGGTTGAGCTGCATTAATTATCCATGTGTAAGTTTTGTCTCTATGTTTACACATGAGGTTTTTGCTTTACAGGGTAAGGCTCATTTTCTTTCCTGTGGTGTTTCTCTCTTAGTTCGCTTATAGAGTAAAACATTTCACACTGAGACCTGTAATTTCCTCAATTGCATTATCTCAACGTGAAGGTTACGTGGTTTTGGAAAGAAGTCATCACATATGTTTCTTAGCAATCTGTTGGGTCCAAATCATGACATACTATTTATTTTATTGACTTCATTTTTGAGAGCTGTTTTGGGTTCACAGAGAAACTGAGAGAAAGGTACAGAGATTGCTCATAGATCCTTTGCCCCAACCCATGCATAGACTCTCCCGTTATCAACATCGTCCAGCAGAGTGGTACGTTCATTACAGGTGATGAACCTACATGGACACATCATTGTCATCCAAGGTCCATAGTTCACATTAGGATTTACCCTGGTGGTATACATTCAGTGGGTTTGAACAAAAGACAGATGACGTGTATCCCTCATTATGGTGTCATACAGAGCAGTTTTACTGCCTAAACATCCTCTGTGCTTCACCTATTCATCCCTCCCTCTTCCCAACCCTTGCAACCACTGATATTTTTACTGTCTTCACAGTTTTACCTTTTCCAGAATGTCATAGAGTTGAAATCATTCAGTGTGTAGCCCTTTCAGATGATGTCTTTAATTTAGTAATATGCATTTACAGTTCTTCCATGTCTTTTCATGGCTTGAAATCTCATTTCCTTTTACTGTTGAATAATATTCCATTGTGTAGATGTAACCACAGTTTATTTATCCATTCATCTACTGAAAGACATCTTGGCTGATTCCATGTTTTAGCAATTATGAAGGAAGCTGCCATAAACATTCATGTGCAGATTTTTGTGTAGACATAAATTTTCAATTCCTTTGGGCAAATACCAAAGAGTGCAACTGTTAGATCACATGGCAAGAGCATGTAGTTTTATAAGAAACAACCCAACTGCCTTCCAACAGGATTGTACCATTTTGCATTCCCACCAGCAATGAATGAGAGTTCCTGTTGCTCCGCATTCTTGCCAACATTTGGTGTTCTCAGTGTTCCAGACATTGGTCATTCTGATAGGTGTACACTGGTATCTAAATGCTGTCATAATTTTCACTTCCCTATTTTTTTTTTCCTCAGGTAGAGGCATACAATGTTAGAGACAAAAGGGATTCTAAAAATGATCTAGTCCAAAGATTCTCTATCAGGAAGTGGTGGGGATGAAGATGAGGCTGATTTCTATCAAAAATGCCTTAGAGACTTTTTTAAGACATCGAACCCTGGCTTCTTGATTTCCTTCCTCTTAGAAGTCTCTTAGTTGGCAGGGAAAGCCACTCAGCTAGTTCTCCAACCTCACGTGGACAGATAGAACTGTATATTCTTTTAAAGATGGGTTTGTTCCTTCTTTTTTTTTTTAATCCTCACCCGAGGACATTTTCCCATTTTTTGTACAGATAGAGTGGGAGGGAGAGAGAGGAAGAGAGAGAGAGAGAAACATCGATGTGAAGGGACACATCGAGTGGCTGCCACCCGCACGACCAACCAGGGCCGGGGACAAACTGCAACCGAAGTACGTGCCCTTAGCGGGAACCGAACCCGGGTCTCTCCGGACCGCAGGCCGACGCTCTAACCACTGAGCCAAACTGGCCAGGGCTGTTCCTTCTTTTGAGGCCTCCCTAGATTCAGAGCTATCTTTCTGACATTCTTATAAGCTTGGTGTCAGAAACACACACACACACACACACACACACTCACTCACTCACACACACTCTTTAGATAATCCTAGTATCCTCCACCCTCTGACATGAGAACTATTAATTTCGTGTAGCTTTTATTTTCAAAGAAACTGAAGCTCAGAAGCTTCAAGTTTCAGTGATTTGCCTTGGGTCATGGAGCTGGTTAATAGCAAAGCCAACCCTAGAACCTCTATCTCCTGCTATTAGAAAAGTGCTCCTTTTACTATATGCACTATTTTCCTGATCCACTCTTGAAACCACCTAAGGAATCTAGAGGTATCCTTAGCCTGACTCAGGATCCCACAACATTATTCTGATCTCCTGCCTTCGCTCTATTTCCACGGGGCTGCCAGGGTCTCAAACGGCTGGAGAAAGCTCCAGAGAATGATTCTCCAAACTAGATCAAGGGCTAGCGGAGGAACTGGAATTATTATTATTTTCCATCATACCTTTGAATCTAGGGAAGCCTTAAAAGAAGGAGCAAATCCATATTCAAAAGAATCCACAGTTCTAGTTGTCCAGATGTGCTTTGAGAATTAGCTGAGTGACCCTCCTGGCCTACTACAAGACTTCTAGGCCTGCCAATCACTGTTTGCCGCCAGGAGTAGAGAATAAGCCGCAATTCTGAGACCTGACATCACCAAGCACGGTTGCTGCGTTGCTCTGGGAAGGCACAGAGACCCTTGTGGGCAAGAAGGGATTGCTGTGCACAGTGAGCACAATTTTGCCCCATAGTAGTCTCCCTCTCAAAGGAAACATCTATTTGGCAAGAGAACATGCTTGGAACTTTCTTTTTATTTTTATTCCTCACCTGAGGATATTTTTCTACTTATTATCAGTTAGAGTGAGGGGGAGGGAGAGAGAGAGACAGAGAGAAACATTGATGTGATAGAGCCACATCGACTGGTTGCCTCCTGCACAATCCCACCAGGGCCGGGGATGAACCGCAATTTAGGTACGTGCCCTTGGCAGGAATCGAACCCGTGACTCATTGGTCTGTGGGCCGATGCTGAGCCAAACCTGCCAGGGCACATCTTGAACTTTCTACGTGCACCAGCTGCACCTCTCTCTCCTATTCTTTCAAATGCCTTCCCACATAAGTGACAATAAAAAATACTATCTACCAAAGATTCTTGCTACAAGAAGAAAAGCAAAAAACCAACCCAAAATGTCACTCAAACATTTTAGAACCCAGTAGCGGGAGTCGTAAGATTTGGGGGATTAGCTGCTCAGCCTTCAGTCTCTCCACAGGAAGCCAGAGGCCTTTAACCGCAGAGACGCTTGCTGGGGAGAGCACACCCCTCAAAGGGGGGCCAGAAGGGAAGGGGACCCGTGAAAGCCAAGTGGTCAGTCTCCATTCAGCGCGGGATAAAAGGCACTTAGGACCGGCTCCATCAAGTGCTGCCGTAAAAGACAGCTGTGGGCTGGGCGGGCTGGGAGGCAGCAGCTGCATCTCACAGCATCACTGGGAGCGCAGACTTCAAGGCTCACACCCACACTTCCCTCACCCCACACATCTTCACGCACCCACGCGGACACACACACGTACACGTACACGTACACACAATATGAAATGCCTTTGCTGTGGGCTGAACGTTGATAAAGCCGAAGCGACTGCGTGGCAGGGGGTCCTAGCGCCGGCCCCAGCCATCCAGGAAAACAACAGATGGTCGCAAGTTTGCTTATCCTGCTGCAAACCACACGGAACAGGGCAGCGAAGCTGCTATTTGCATTTCAGGAGTTTTGTTTCGAACGACTTGGATTTATTTCAAACGGTGATCGTAGTCCTGTGATGCGTTTGAAGGCGGATCCCTGGACGGCCCCCCCCACCACCCCAGCATCAGAATAGGCAGCGGCTCGGCCCTTCGGCAACATCCCGCCTGAAACGATGAAGCAGGACGGACTCGGACTCGGAGGCGACACGTTGGTCTTACCTGCTGTCCTCTCTGACTCCCCAGCTTGAATCAAAGCCCCCTGGTCACCCCCTGTGACTCCCACTTATTTTCTGCTCCTCTGACGCTATCCCAGAGTGCCAGGTCCCAACCCGCGCCCTGAACAAGAATGACCTGAACCCAGCTCTTCCCTCTCCCTTGCCTTCGCCGTCATGTCATCTGAGCCTCCTAGCAAACATTTTCCCCAGAGCCTTCAAGGACGCCCCTTTATTTGTGTAATAAAACCCAAATCCGACCCAGCCTGCCATCCCTGCCCCCCTCGCCTGTCACCTCTTGGCCGTGGTGTCTTCAGACGTTTTAATGTATAGTCTCTTGCCTGGGCCTTTTCTTCTTCTACTTCCGATTTACGAAACCCACTTTCCCTCTCCGTTGCTTGTTTCCAGGCCTCCCCCGAGCCCTTCCAGAAGGAAAGCGGGTCCCCCCTGTTCTCCCGCGGCACCTTGGTACACTCTCGGGGTTGTGGTCACTGCGGGTGCCTCTGACCCTCCCTGCACTGAGTCCCTGCAGTGGGTCAGGGGTGAAGGACGCGGTAAGAGAGTAACAGGAAACGACAGGGTGAAGAGCAGGTGAGGGCAAGGTCACAGTGCAGCAGAGAGCGCTCACCTGCCACCACTTCGTATCTAGGGGTGATCACAATTCATTGTGTAGACGAAACCCCGTATTTCCAGGGCTTATGATTACTAAAAGCAACATTTGATCTACAACCAAATGTTCCGTAACATGGATAAATATGTAATGCTCAGCTCTAAGTAGGGTCCTGCCATAGAATAGCATCAGGTATTATTCTAAATTGAGTTATAAAAAATTAAATGGCTAAAAATACCCTAAAAACCCCTCAAAGGATTCTATGTAATCACTAATTTTTAATGGTTGAAGAAAGAGAGGAAACGCAGCAAATCAGATCAGATTTCGTACAATGAACTTTAACTTCTAGATAGGCAGAAAGCTTGCTATCCACTTAGGTTTCTTGTTTTAAAACAGAGAAGTTTGTACTCACCATTTCTCAATATTTATTTATGCAGCGCAGACATGTGTCACAAGGTTACAGAGATGAACCCTGATTTATGACAACATCAAAAAAATGGCTAAAAGTAAGTGTGTCTCAGGATGACTCAAAGCACAATAAGGGAATTTCCAGTGATTTGGTAACAAATGTAGCAGTCCAACTGCATTTACTTTCCCAGCAAATATTCCCAAGGAGCATGAAAAATGACAGCTGTGTAATCCGAACAGTTAATGTTTTCATGTTAGTTAATTCAACCTTTCGTGTCAAAAAATGAAACCAATGAAAGGAAAAGCAAGAGACCATGAGACTAATAGATCAAGTTTGAGTATAAACAACTTTGGAAATAAAATCAGTGGCCAAATATTAATATTCTAGTCATTGAGCCTATTTGCCGAGAAATGATACAAGAGACAATAGGAGGAGGCTATGGTCTTGGTGAGGCAGCTAGGTGAACATTACAAGTGCAAAACCTTAGCATTGAAAATACTGTATCACTGATTTCAGCCTCCCACCTTGAACAAGAATTGTCTCCAAAACACTGATCTATCTCAGAAGTAGAATCCAACCTGTTAAATACTTACACCAATGGAAGGCTTGCTCCTCGGTTTCCAAGGGCTCTGGTAACAAGTTGCCATACATTTAATGGCTTAAAACCAACAGTGATTGGTTACCTCCTGGTTCTGGAGTCCAGACACTTGAAGGTTGATCAGGCTGCCTGTGCAGAGGCCCTGGGGGACAATCTGCCCACTGCCTCTTCTTTCTGCTGGTGGCTGGTTTCCTTGTTTTGTGGCCATAACATCGTAACCTCTGGTTCTGTCTTCACATCGTCTTCTCTTTCATGTGTTTCTTAAAAGGACCTTTGTCATTAGATTCAGAAATCAATCAGATAACCTAGAATGAATTCTTCATTCCAAGATCTTTTAACTTAATGACATTTTCAAAGACCCCCCCCCGCCCCTTCACCTAACCTGAGGACATTTTTGCATTTATCTTCAGATAGAGTGAGAGGCAGAGAAGGAAGAAGAGAGAAAGAAACATCAGTGTGAGAGAGAGACATTGAGTGGTTGCCACCCACACGACCCCAACAGGGGCCTGGGACAAACTGCAACCGAGGTACTTGCTCTGGTCTCTCTGGTCCACAGGCCCATGCTCTAACCGCTGAGTTAAACCGGCCAAGGCTCGAAGACCTTTTCCCCCCCCAAATAATGTAATATTCACAAATGCTGGGGATTAAGGCATGGGGACCAGCATTCAGGCTGCTACAACTTCCAAGAGCAATCTATTAATTTTTGGACAGATCTTCTTAGAGTGGACGTTTGTCATTTTGAACAGTGTCTGTACATCCTTACTGTTTGGAAGTAATTCTGAGCTCAGTGGGGAGGTTCCTCTTTCCCACCCTCAAACTTGATTCCCATTCCTGTTTTCCAAGCCATACCGCTCTAGATTTGTCATAATTGATAAGAATTCCAGACCAGTTAATAGTGTTGTTATGTTTTTTAATATAACCTTATTTAATTATTGTGAACAATTTTCTATCAAAATGATCAGTGATTTCACAATCATGAAACTACCTTCTGAAACCTTCTGCAAGGAAAGAGCCTTCTAGAAATATTAAGGCCCATGCTCTGCTCCTGCCAAAGCTCCTCTTTCTGTCTCTAGCCAGTCCCCCAACCTTCACGAACCCCCTGACTATGGGCTATTCCCACTTCCAGGTCTCTACTCTGGAACACCCTTCTCTCTTCTTTGGACCTATTAATCAGGTGTTACCATGTCCCCAGCTGCTTCCCAAATATTGATCTTTTAGATAACCATCACTTTTTGCATTTTGGCCATATGCATTTGATTATAATCAATTTAGAGCTTTACAGTAGGCTATTTCAGTTTGTTTCCCCAAATTGATTTATTTGCAAGCCTGATGTTCCCAACAAAATTGTAAACCCCCAGAGGGAGTTTGTGTCTAATGGGCACAATAGACCTTAGGTTTGCCTATTTATGAGCAACCTGATAGTACATGACTTGCAAACATTTGTAGTTTTGCTGAAGCAGGACTTTTCTAATTGTAAAAGTTAGATAAGCTCTTGAAAATGAAAGTTCCTGAACCATCCCATCTTCCAAACCCACTTGACTTTAATTTTACCAGAATTAAAGGTTTTACGTATATTCTTTGATAAAATTTCAAATACAAGCATATTATCTCTTTAAAGAAATACAAAAAATTATGTATATGTATAACTTTTTTTTTTTTTTTAAATCACTATTGCCAAATTGTCCTTTGCAAAGTTTGCATGACTTAAGAATTTCAGTTTTCAAAGGCTTTAAGTTCGGTGGGTGGAGCTGAACCAGCCCAGCTTCAGTATCTTATTCAGGCTTTTGATTCCTTGTACTTTACAGATACATAGCATATAGTACGTGTTTATTTAACTTGAGTTGAGTTTTTTGGAAAGGAAGTCAGTACCGGTACTGATGGTAGCAATGAAGAAAAATATTGTCTAAAAATTTACCATGCAACATTATTTCTAGGAATTTATCCTACAGAATACAGCAATAGGGATATAGAAAAGAAAAAAAAAATTGAGTATTCTTGGTAAGAGTAAAAAATTAGAAAAAAAACTAATTTTTTGAGTTTGGGTATTTTAGAATTCTTTTTGGTTGTGTGAGCGAGAAATAAAATGTGATATGTTTACAAATCTCATAGACCTCCTGATGGGAATGTTAAGAATCTTTTATTTACAAATGAATAGCATTGAATTTACTGACAAAAAAGAAACATGAACACAGCATGTTGTATCATGGATCATTGATACACTACTGGCCACTAAAGGGAAATAAAATGTATAATATATATTCTATACTTATAATATTATACTTATACATCTCAAGCCCTCTGATATTTCACTCATGTGAGAAAATGAATATTAACATTTTGCTGTTTCTAGATTTTGTGACATGCTTTTAATGTCATGGAATATTTTCCTATTTTTAATCTAGAACTTTTATAATTTTACTTTTTCAGGCTAAACATCCTGCTAAGTCTGGAAATCTTGTTTGCTTTGGAATAAGAAAAGAAATTGTTATTTAATTTAGTTTTTTTTTTTTCAATTCATAATCAAATATGCTAGTTGCTAAATAATCTATTTTTCTTCCTATTATTTTATAATGCCACCATTATCCTACACTAAATTTCATACATGATCAGGTATAATTTGGGACCTTATCTTTATATTCTTGAGCTAGTATCAAATTTTATAATTCCTACAGTTTGACAGTTTTTAATATAAAGAAATACTTGGTGATTTATTATAAAAACTTGATATAAACATGCACAAAGCAGTAAGTGAAAGCCTTCCATGAAATCCTACTTTCCAAACACCAACACTGTTCACAGTTTTGTGCATATTCTGGAATTTATGGAATTTTTTCACACAATCTGTGTAAAAATGGAAAGATACCTTGATCTGTAACTTTTTTCACTCAACAATCTATTATGGGTTTCTTTTCCCCACTCAATACAGAGAGAAATAAAATCTGCTTTTATCCACATATGTCGTTGTATGGCTATGCCATCATTTATTTATCCATTTCCTCATTAAAAGCATCTGTGATATATTTTAGTTGTTCACTTTTACAAGAATATCCAATTTTTTCCTTTTCTCTATCTTCATTGCTGTATTCTGTAGGATAAATTCCTGGAAACAACGTTGCATGGTAAATTTTTAAATTGTGACAGATATTTCCAAATTGTCCTCCAAGAAGACTGATTTGTATTTGGTAAAGCAGTGACAGGGGCTCATGGAGTTCTCCGGTGTCCTGCAAAGATGGGTCAGGAAGACATAAAGACTAAGAGAGAGCAGAGTTGAGAAGGAAATACCTTAACAGCTGTAACTTTCTCACAGATTAGATGTAAAAGAAAAGAAGGTGTTGGGAATGAAGTTAGGTTAGGTAAGAAAAAAACCACTGATTTAACTGTGTCTTTCCATAGAATCCCCATTTGGGAGTCGTCCAGTGAGTACAGAGGAAATAGTTACAATGTATATTGGGGGAGAAATTCTCTCAAAAGCATTCACCTAAGTGTTATGAATCTTTTGATTTTTTTTTTTTCCATAACGGTGGGGTTTTTAGTATCAAAAAAAAATTAATAGAAATTAAAATAATCAGGATAAATATATCAAAGGGGAAAATACCCACTTGCTTCAATGTTAAAGAGAAGCACAATGTCAAACAGAAAATGTTTGTTTAAATAACAATAGTGTTCAGCATAAAGAAATGCTAGATTTTACAGAGTAAAATTTTACATTATCATATAAACAAATAATTATTTTACAATTTTTATTTTATTTTTTGATGAGCCAAGGACTATTCAACATTGTGAAATTATTTGATAGAATTATTTAAATTAAGACTGTTATTCAATGTTGTAGTCAGTGTTTTGTTGTTTGTTTGTATTTGTACTGATACAAAATTCAGTATTTTTTTTTCTCTTTGGTGGTGCTGATGAGGGAGACAGTTACAATGTGTGCTGTCTCCAGGGGACCTTTATCCAGGTGTCTCTGATGTTAGGATGGCACTGCCTACCAGCCCCGGGGCTGTGAGGGACTCTGGGGCTTATTTTGTAAATTGTTGTATGAGAAATGTGCCCATCAGGTCCTCGATGGAAGCCAGAGAGAGGGCCACAGAAAGAGATGATGGTGTCAGTGCTGGAGACAGGAAACGGATATTGGCGACACTTCATTCCACCCGGGCTGTGCAGACCTGGGAACAGATCAAACACCAACAGCGCTTCCAGTAAGTTGGTAAGCTTTTGAATGATTTATCTCTTATTTTTCAATCTTTATTTAACATCTTCTTGTTTTTACAATAAACATTTTGGAAAAATTTTTTCTGTATAGCTTATGCAGACACTAATAACATAAAATACCAAATATAATTTTAGACACATTGAAACACATTCGTATTCTTTGAGATTAAATACTAATACCAATGCCAGATAATGTGGCCATTGATGGTCAGAAATTCTGTTAACAATACATTTTAAAAAGTATTTAATTCCATATATACAGCATACTAAATACAATCTAAATAATATGTATAATAGAATTTATTTTATTGGAAGGATGGTGTCATCATTAGGAAATAAAGTTTGTTTAGATCATTTCTAATTCTCTATGGTTGTGTAAAAAAGGTAAAGTTTTTTTAAACTAAGAGTGGTATTCAAGTACTGAATTATTCTAACATAAAGTAAAACTTTTCCGTCCAGGTTATTTTTGTAGGTAGCTCATTTTATGGGTGCTTCAGTAAAATAATTAAAGAACTAAGATATTAAATTTTTCAGTATTAAATATTTTAACTCTTAAGGAAAACCTTTGAATTTGTAAAAGAATTAAGTTCATCTTTAGAAAGGTAGTAAATATTACAAGTAAACCTTGATCAATCAGGACACTAAATGAGGAAGTCAAAGAGCCTCCTACGTGCATGTTCTGTAGATCATGAGGGCTCATGGAATTGACTGAAATCTGTGGCTGCAGGAGAACAAAACTATAAAAATACAGGTCCTCTCTTTCACCTCTTTATGGCTAAGTGGTCCCAGAGTGGTGTCCTGCCTCCTGCCCTGTCTATTCACCTTTCCTTCCTTTCCCCCTCTCCTTCCCCCCTCTCTCCTTCCTTCCTCCCTCCCTCCTCCCTCCCTCCCTCCCTCTCCTTCCTTCCTTCCTTCCTTCCTTCCTTCCTTCCTTCCTTCGCTCCTTCTTTCTGCCCTTTTCTCTATCCAGTCCAGTCAACCTTTCATTGTTTCATTGGGTTAGCTGTTAGCCATCATTCATTTTATGTTTAAAAATCTGTATTTCTGGAAAGAGTTCCCTGGAACCTAATGTCTGGGTTGCTGGGTTGCATCCCTTATTGCCTCTTTTCTTGTCTGCTTACCCCATACAATGTCTGTACCTGCCTCGTTCACTTTTGTATCTTTATGGTCCAGTGCAGTGTTATGACTAGTAAGAGCTGAACATGATTTTTTATGAATGAACATCTAATCAATCAATCAATAATTAATTATAGTTTTTTTAACTTTAGTAGGCAATGTAAGGCATTTGTCTATCTATTCACTCATGAAATGCTTATTAAATGTCTGATTGTTATTTCAGCATTTCCATTAAGACTTGGATAAGATTCTATTGAAAAGAATGAAACCACATATTTAGGATTTTGCTTATTTTTTCCCTCTATCACAACTTAATCCATTTTTATTCTGCTCAAGTCATAACTATACATGCACAGCATATTTTAATTGCTTTTTTTGTGCTTTAAAACATACTACTTTATTTCCTTTATTCGATGACATATTCTTTTCGTTTGCCCACTGACGATGGGTAGTGGCTGGAAACCCTAAAGAACTATGGCCTTATCCGAGCTGAGTATATCCTGAGGTGAACAGTTATAAAAGATCGGTCCAAAGAGAAGTAACTCATATTTACATGGATGGTCACTCTGGCTAGTTAATGTGGGAGGAAGACAGAAAGGAAAAGAATGCCCTAGGTATTTTCTTTTTGATCTGTGAGCACGGAAGCTTTTATTGCCGAGATCCTGATGATTAGTGAGTTTACAGGGAAATGTATAAAGTGATAAAAACACTCTGCTAAAAAAAAAAAAAAAAATCGGTGGCTTTTCTTGACTGCCTTTGCTGACTCGTTGCCATGACAACTCAGTTGCGGTAGCCGGCGAGGTAGGGCATGTCCTGGTAGTAAGAGGCGTGTGCACAGTAGGTACGTTCAATGTCAGAGTGAAGAAGTTAGAGACGTTCCTCGTAGTTAATAGGGAAAGCAGACGCACGGCCTGGGCGCTCAGGTGTCCGCAGGGCGCACAGCGCAGTGAGCACGGCCGGCAGCGCGCGTGTACCTTCCGTCAGTGCCCCACCCAGGAAAAAGCACGCGGCGCTCCGAAATGAATTCTTTGTGTGGGAAACGGTGTGTGACTCCAGGAACACGTACATGAAACAGGGTCAGAAACAGCAGTGTTGCAAAAAGTCTGTAGAGCCCTCATCTACGAGATTAAAACAATCAAGGACAAAATAGAAAATGTATTGCAGAAAAAGGTTTCATGTTCTATAGTGCTTAGAGTACCACGCATGTATCAGCTAGATTTGACGGAACAAAACATCTACATCAAAATATCACCGCGTTCCTCACCTATTTTCTTCGAAGTTTATTTAAAAAAATTATTGTTCTTTATTGATTTTAGAGAAACAGGAAGGGAAAGGGAGAGAGAGATAGAAACATCGATGGGAGAGAACATCGACTGGCCGCCCCCTGCATGCCCCCCACTGGGGATCAGGCCCACCACCTGGGCGTGTGCCCTGACCGGGAATTGAACCAGCGACCATGGGTCAACGCTTGACCACTGAGCCACACCGGCCGGGCTTTCTTCTGAGTTTAATAAAAAATAGATGATAAAATAGTTTATGCTTATCTATGGAAGAAGGATGGGAAAACGACAGTGGTGACCTGGATGGAAGAACCGAAGTGAGCATCTGGAGTTCAGACCACCAGAACTGCTTTCTACCAGGAATATTCAAAAGCGAATGTGTTGTCTTTCTTTAAGAGCTGTCCCACGGGGTCACCCCACGCGCCGCATCCTCTGCTTTTCACCGGTTCCCTTACTCACTGCTTTCATGAGCGGGTGGCCTTCGCCGGTACACACGGTACTGTTTTCACATGAGCTTCCTGAGAAGCGTGGTTTCATCTCTTGTGAAAGTGCTGATGAGTTATGCTCTTAAAAGAGTTTGTGAAGTGACCTTTTCCCTGGTGTATACCTTAAATATCTTTGCCTGCATTTTCCTGGAGTGGAGACACCAGAGCTGTTCTCTCTCTCTTGTGAGTGGGCGCAGAAAAATAGGACGGAAATCGGAGTTGAGGACAGGGAGGCTGTAATTCATAAAGTATACATCAAATGCTATGACCTGGTGGAAGGGTTGACCTGAAGGTTTGCATTTAATGGGCACAGGATAGAACGTACAGGTAGAAATGAAGATGTTTGCAATGGGCAGTACACCATGTACTGTATGACTCAGTGGGTTAGCACCCTCTGGTACCTGTAGCAGAAACTGACCTGGGTGACTAACTCTGTCCAGGACTTAATGTCTCAACATATTTATTCACAGACTGGGAATAACCGCAGTGACCCCATAGTGTCATTGTGAGAAATGAATGAGGTACCGGACAAAACATCTAATAAACAGGTGATAGTTTACACTCTCTAAATGACAGCCGGCATAAAAACAAATATATCTAAACTATAAAGCCCTCTAAATAAACGAAATAGGCTTCTCAGGCAGATTTTCCTGATATTGGAGGTGTTTGGGGGAGAGGTTGTTCAAAAGTTAGACACCCAGTTTTATGAGATTCAAAGGGTAGGGTTTTGCAGCCAATTATGTTATCCCATCAGTATGAGGCAGATCCGAGGTTCTCTTGGTAGGGACATGCTACCAGGATTTCCCCCCACAAATGCTGAGCCTTCCTGCCACAGATTCTTCATTGTCTGTTGATCACTGGAAGGATCTTTGTTCTGGATCTGACCAGATCCGAAGTAGTGTGTGTCTGCTCTGTGCTCACATGTGTGGCCATCATCAGTGAGTGGCACTCGGCCTTCATCGCTACATGACCCGTTGTCACCGATGAAGTTGACGTGTCTTGCTCACTGGTTTCACTTAGGGAAATCTGGCATTTTTATTTAGTCCGTGTACTAATGGTAATGACCCCATTTAGAACAGCTGCCTCCTGATTTAAAGGTGTCTAGAGACTTGGCTTAAGTAGGTCTCTAGGAATGAAGGCGTGTGCAACCTTCTAGTTCAGTGCTTCTCAAAATGGAATGTTTGGGTCTTTCTCAGATGTGTTCTTTGGGCTCTGTGAGGTCTCTACAAGCATTTCTAAGTGATGTTTTTGTTTGTTTGCTTTTATGACGGCCTGAAGTATATTCTGCATTATCCCAATGGCCATTTTATAACTGACTCCTGTTTCCATGGCTGCTTCTGGGCTTGTGTGTGGAGCCAGACCGGTGCCTACAAAGAGCACTGAACTGTTGTGCTGGGATGCGGCTGCTTTGAGGCAACACAGAGTGACAACTACCATGTGGGTCCAACATTGTGTTTATGGGGAATTATTTTTTCCATTTGCAGAGACAAAAGTGATTTCTCTTTTGAGATTAAAATTGGCAATTAGAAGTACTTTAATTCTTCTTAATGGGCTAACTGGAAAATAATAGAAGTTGACCAAATGTGTAAACACTGTTGTCACAGCAAAGAAAGCCAAGTGGAGGTCAAGCTTCGTGAGATTTTCCAAGTTGAACACAAAGTGTGAGCAATGGTAAGAAAACTTGACTCATGCTCAAATTATCTTTGGATTGATCTGAATGAATGCTACCTACCATTTATTCCTTTCTTTCAGTGGGTTGGTGGTAAAGTTTGTGCTGAAACTAGAAATTCTTTCCAATGTCAGTAAAAATTGAAAACTCATTTCAAGTGATTATCTTCCTGATAGATCTCAATGATAATTGAATTGGTTTTGCATTTCATGCAGATTTCAATAATCTCACCATGATTTCCTTATCCTTTTAAAAAGAAAATTGAGGTTAATCCAGATAACTTTTTTCTTTGGAAGTTTCTCACACACTAAGTTTGAGAACCACTGGCTGGACCAAAGATAGGAACAAGCCAGCTATTTAAGGGACCCTTCTGTCCCTTGCCTAATTTTATGATCTTAATATAGCTGGACATTTGCAAATGTTTTCTTCTCTATATGTAGTATCTGTATTGCGTTGAATCATTTCTGTGTTATAAATTTACTTTCTTAAAATAAAGACTCGGACAATGGCAAAAGAATGAGAGGGTAGCTCATAGGCTTTGGAGAAGGAATTTAGAGAATTAAACTCAAACATTTAGAAGTAAATTAACTATCTGACCTCAGGCTAAGACCTATTTCCTAGCAACTGTGAACTGGGAAGAACCTGCCAAGGATCTTCTTACTTTCTGAAATAGCCAGTGATCAGAGACACCAATCTGTGGTTTTATAGTATAACATAATAACTTGCTGATAGCAAAGCTTGAATTAGGTCTGTCTATAATTTAGTCATAGCCATCAAATTTATGACCAGTAATAACATTATAAATTTTATTGTTATCTTGTATTTTACTTACTCCATAAGTAA
This sequence comes from Molossus molossus, assembly GCF_014108415.1. Lineage (NCBI taxonomy): Eukaryota > Metazoa > Chordata > Mammalia > Chiroptera > Molossidae > Molossus > Molossus molossus. Next base: position 12,347,468 of record NW_023425403.1, read on the forward strand.
CTTATGTCTTATGGCATACTTTAATGTAATTAATTGCATGGGACTTTCTAAAACTCATAGCAAAAAAATTTACAATATTTGTAAACAATCCATGACAAGTTTTGTGCCCTTATATTTTGTAGTAAATAAAATATTAATGTGTCTATGGACATATACATATTTTTTAATGAAAAAATAATCTTTTACTTTATGTTATGGTGGAATTCTTAAAACCTTTGTTGATACAAAAAAATTGAGAAGCATATAATAGTAGATACTCATGATTTGGTAGGACTATAGTTCTTGAAGATTTAATGTTGCCCATGGTTAAGATTCTAAGTGATAGCCCTGGCAGGTTTGGCTCAGCGGTTAGAGCGTCAGCCTGCGGTCCAGAGAGACCCGGGTTCGGTTCCAGCTAAGGGCACGTACCTCGGTTGCAGTTGTCCCCAGCCCCGGTTGGGTTGTGCGGGTGGCAGCCACTCGATGTGTCCCTTTCATGTCGATATTTCTCTCTCTCCCTCTCCCTCCCACTCTATCTGAACAAAATATGGAAAAAAAAAAAAAAAAATGTCCTTGGGTGAGGATTAAAAAAAAAAAAAAGATTCTAAGTGATAGTGAAGAGCTCCCTGGGAGAAGGAAGTCACTTTGTGTCCGAACAAGGTATGTTTGTTGATACAGCATGGTTGAGCTCAAAGGGAGGGCTTTTATGGAATTCTGGCTCAGCATTTTTCAACAAAACAACAAACACACAAAAGTGGAAGGTCCCTCTATGTAGTACATTTTTCTGGATCATCTACTTGGCTTTGCCTATTTTTTCTTTTCTTCATACAACCTTTCCATGGATTTTACCATCCATAAATGCCATAGTTTAGGTACATTTACAAGTTATTTTGCTTCCTTTTGTAGAAGATAGAAGACTCTCATGCATTCAAAATATATTTATTGAGTATCCATTATGTGACATCCATATGTTAAAGGCTAGAGACATCAAATAAAGAAGCATAGTTTATTGTCCCTGCCTTCAAGGAGCTTAGATAGGGACACAAACATATCCATTCCATGGACACTTTGCCTGGCAACTTAGAGCCCTGACTACATTGTCATGGGGCTATTCTACTACTCTGTGCCTTGGGAAATCAAGCAGAGCTTAACAGTGGACATTGTATTTCGCTTAGATTTCTGGGATAAATAGGAATTTAGCAAACAAACAAACAAACAAACAAACAAAACGGGGAGATTCCATCCAAGTACGGGCCAGAACATATGCAAAAGCATAAAGTTTTGAAAGCTTATGAAGTGTCCAAAGAACTCAAAATGACACAATAGTTATTTTGTCCTTTTGCCCTATAAGAAAGAGATGAGACCAAAAAAAAGACAAAGGAATAAGCATGGAAGCACAGGTTGTATTTTTTAAAAAATAACTCGGCGGCGGGGGATACCTGGATTTCCAAAGTAAGTGAAATAACTCATTTCAATCAACTTTAAGTTTTGGACTGTATTGATATATAAAAGAAGCGGGAAAAAAATCATATTTAGGGAGGTAAACAGAAAGAACCAAAGTCCAGAAAAAGGTGACTGATGATTGGGAGCAGCAGAAACAAACAAAAAGAGCTTTTATTATTGAATGATAATAACAAGCATGATGTATTGAACACTTACTGTGTGGCTGATATGATGTAAGCCCTTTATTGACTCCTTCGTGTCTCTTAATAGTACTGCTCATCAATAGGCATTATTATTCCTTCCACTTTCTGGAAAGACAATTCAGGGCCAGAAAGATTAAGGAGCTAGCCCAAGTGTATATGTTTGTGAACAGGTAGGTACAGGATTTGATCTCAGTTTGTCTTCCTCCAGAGGCCTCAGGCTTAACCACTGTGCACACTGCCTCTCTTACTCACAGGTTTGCCAAGGTGGCCAACCCCATAAGAGGCAGACTCAGGATGAAGAAGTTAGAGACTGTAGCTATGTAGATGCTGTAGGAGGCAAACCATGATGCACAGAACAAATACAGAAGAAAACCAAGAACACAAGCAGTAACAACAGTCAACTGTTGGTAGCAGACTATGGACATGTTGGTTCAAAGAAGACCTGGTTAAAAGCGTCACAGTGATGTGGTGAGGTCAAAATAAACCGAGTGGTTCTACCTTTGGGGTTTGGGTCAGAGAGGAACAAAAGCATCAGAGTTTTATAGTGATTATACGCTCAATGGAAAACTGTTTTGGAGTAGGGGGTGACATTAATTGTAATCTGTGATGAGGATCATCGGAGGGAATAAAAACACGCATGCACAAGTCCATGCATGGCTATTTTGGGGCATTGGTAGTCTCTTTCTCTTCTTTTTAGCCATTTTATTCTAAAGAATCAATTAGTTTTTCAATCATGCCTAGATCCCTTTCTTATTCTCTTCCTAGGCAATCTTTTCTTTTGCATGATTTCCTTGCTAAGTAACACATGTTGACAAGCCCCGCATCGCAGATGTATAGATACAAGGACTGCTGTGGGGAGTTGTTGGTGGGACAGTGAGCGCGTCACCACGCCCGGATGACAGGAGGCAGGCAGGCTTGAGTGGGACGAGAGTGCTTTGTTCTCTGCTGGAGAGAATAACGGCGGGGTACCAGGGACCGGGCACCTTGGGGGGCTGCCTCTCCCCTGGGTCAGGGCGGCTGATTCAATGATGTATTCTCTTGGTTCAAAAGATATTTCCGGTGAATTCAGGACATTTATTGATCAGGTGGAAAGCCCAATTCTCACTCAAGATGCAGGTCTGGGGGTGTCCTGTACCCATCCGGTCAGTGTGAAGAGGTGGGCGCATGCTCTGCGGCTTCAGAGCCCCCGAACCCCAGGAAGTCCATGGCCGGAGGGGCCTGGGGAACGCCCTCCTGGCTCCGCCCCTTACTCTTACTGGCTGGACTTAGGGGCGAGGGAGGGCCAGCAGCCCCGAGACGGGTCACAGATAACAAACACGCCTTCCAACGAGACCGCGTGTAGAAATCAGAGGAAGCCTTCTGACCTCTCGGGGAGGAGCAAGACAGGGCTTCGCAATACACAAGGGAAGTCCAGACGCCATGAAGCTGCAGTGAGGGGGAGCCACACAGGCCACGCGAAGTGGGGACACAGGCACGGCTGTCACCATGATCTTAAACAGTGTCAGAGATGAACTGCCACTTTTTATCAGATTCCCGGTGGTCCAAGCAAAAAGGTTAAACAGAACGATTTACATGATTTTTACTATTTAGAAGGAGGAAACGCACCAGGATGTCAAATGTTAAAATCACTTTTCATCACAGTTCAAATGGAAAAGAAGGGGGGGGGGGGCAGGGAGAAAACTGAACTGCCAGCCAGCGGACCTGCATGACCCCCTTCTTTTACTGGTATGTTCGAAATCCTCAAAAGTTATTTTTCTTTGACTTTAAAGACAATACTATATTCCCAAAGGTTCTAATAAATTTGCTTAAAAAATAAGCAGGAACGTTTGAAGTTTCCTAACAACTGTATTCTGTATATCGAGGCAAATGTGATTTTACCAGACTCTGACATTCTGGTTACACTGAGGATTCATCCACAATAAAAATATACTGTCGATAATAGATGTATGGCCACGTGGTTTCTGTTTGTTAGTATGAGGGACAGAGCAAGTACAGGACAGATAAGGAAAATATACATTTGTCAGGGAAGGATTCTTTTCACATTGCCTGTCACATTCTGAAATGGAATGTCATTAATTTCTCGGCGTTCTCAGTTTAGTGCGTTTATTTTCTTAGCATCTGTTCTCCGAGTTAGTATTAGAAAACTAGGTCCAGCTAAGTGCCACATTGGAAGTAGCTGAATGGACGGCCCTGGCTAACACAATGAGAAATTGTAGCCCTACAAGGAAGTCAAATCTGAGAATTCAACACAGCAAAAAGGAGAAGAAAGTATGATGCAAAGAACTTCCAGTTCTTTTCACTGAGAAAATGTGGACTCATCGTTATTTAATAATTGAATGATCTACCTTGGGGAAGTGAGCTCAGAGGACACGCCCGGGCAAACAGCCCTTCTGCGCCCAGTGCACCCAGAAAGAGATAGGAGACCCTAAAAGGCAGCTCTGGTTTCATTTGGACCAAAATTTAGTGAATGCTATTATTATACTGCTCTTTGTAGTGAGATGCAAAATAAAAGGCATACCTTATTAGTCTTTGAAACCATTTCATATGGATATGCATTGGAAGGTTTCATAATGTTGAAGTTTTAAATGCTTTGCTTTTGAGAGAGTGTGGAAATCTGAGAGTAAAATTAACCCTTTTGTGTGGATGTATTCCATCCTGGCAAGCAGTCATGGGGATTATTTACATTCTGAAATAAAGAATAATAGAAATAGACACAATAATATATTCTTTTTTATTGTTCAGTATATCTCACCTTCATTAAAGTCAATGTATTGAAATATCAATCAATCCAGCAAATTTTTTTTGTTACATGTTTCACACTATATGAGCAACAAACAAGAAACAAGATTAGGTCTGTTATATAAGCGGTTGATTTTTGTCTCTAATGAATTCAGGTAAAATTGCATATTAAAGTCACACAAACCACAGTTAAGCCATTTGTAAAAGGCAGTTCTGCTTGGGTTTGTTAGTTCAAAGTAACCACCTATGTGCACATGAGCAGAGATCAAGCCGGCTAAGTACCTTGTTGCTAGGACCGCCACGAGAACCCCATCGGGCTTCCCAAGCCACGGTCTTCCTACCCTGGAAGAAATCATAAAATGCCAAAGTCAATGTAAACATGAGAACGAATCTGTTAAGAATGATTCATGATGTTTATTTTCTTTTGATATAAAATCGACAGAAAATGACATGATCACTAATGTTGCCAACAAGAGATACATTTGGGGGTTAAATGGAATAAAGAACGTTCTTTAAAAAATACATATTTTTCATTAGTAGATTTTGTAGATTTTTGTAGATTTTGAACCTTTGATTTTTTTTTTTTTAAGTTGGTAAAACAATATGTATGATTTACTTCCAAGGTACATTTACTTCCAAGGAACATTACGATTTCTTTACACTTGCAAACACATGTATTATTTTCTCTATTAGTACTTTTAAGAACGGAAAAGCAATCACCTATCCTGGGAGTTTCTGATCAATATGACCTTTTCAAGTCACATGGTTAGTTTTATTTTATTTTCACAAAATGGTTTTCCCAGATAATTGTTTTCAGGAGAATCCTTTAGTTTGAATACCCTAAATGTTATTCTCACCAACTAAGAGATTTTTTTCCCCAAGGAGTTTAGTTTTCAAATATATTTCCCAGGTCAGTCTGGACTAGGAAGAGAAGCTCCATGCTGTAATGAAAATTCCAGTTCTTCTAACTACCTTTCCTAATGTCACTTTTACATTCCTTACATAGCCTCAGCAGCATGACAAGTCCTCGTGGTCTAAATGCTAGTTTCTGCGGAGCACGTGAAAACCAATTTTCTTGTACATAACTCAGTCAAAATCACTTAACCACTGAGGACCTTCGAGATGAAATGATATTCCAGATGCAAGTCTTAGAGTGAAGGATAAGCTAGGGATGAAATGACACACTCTCCATCCTCCCACTTTGATGGTGGTCCTCACTAACGTTGACCCCCATTCGCTAATCCCCAAAAAAAGAGAGAGAAAAAGTACAAACTACCCCAAGTTCATTCTGAAGTGTTCTAAGGGAAAATACCTGTCTGACCTCATTGTGGCAGCCTGGTAAATGTAGTAACATGATTTCACCAGAATAAAAGCAAATAATTCCATTTATAGCCTGAGATCTCAAGGGTGTAATAAAGGAAGTCACATATTTGAAAATGATGTCGTATCACTTCCTGCCAGTGAGATGCTGGGCTTCAGAATGAAAAATCAGTTTTAAAAATCAATCACTTAATATTTCACCGTGTATTGTACTTCTAGACTTAATGAGATTATACTAATAAACTTCAGAAGTTCTTTATTTATAACTTTGCTTTCTAGGTACAACCTAAGAAATACATTTTTGAAAGTAAGACATTGGCTTTATGAAGAAGGAATTTTAAAGGTCCCCATGGAAACATCTTATCGATTGTACAAGTTTTGTACATTTTTAAGGATTGCTAGCGTACAATATGTGCTGATAGCAGAATTCTTTCCGATCTTAAATACACGAAGGTAAATGTAGAAGCTGTATGAAACGGAGCCAATCAACCAATATTCTATAATGAAGAATACTCTTCTTAAAGTTACCCTTTAGTGCCCGTTAGGAGTATGGTTTCTAGTCTCATGTTACAGACACAAGGTGCTATAAAAAAATTTGGCTACTGAGTTGGAAGTGTGCTAAGTTTATTATATTTACCAAAGTAAAAGATGATGAAGACAAAGATGAGGAGGAAGATGAAGAAAGGAAATTATTCAAATCCTTAAATATCTTTACTTGAATATGTAGATGTTTCCACAAAATTGTACTTCTCAGATAATTGTCTCAATTTTTCACTCAAAATTATAAATACATTTCCAAGTTGAGTTCAAATTAATGTTGTTTTCTTATAAATCACTGGGGGAAAATAAACCTTTTTACTGTAATTCATTATTTTACCCAGTTATTCTAATTATTTATAAAAGTTTAAGCTTATAGGCAAAAACACAATATTCGTAATTGCTTCCTATATAATCAGTCTCAAAAATGACTTATGCCATTTATCAATAGAAGGTGTTTATATCTGATTTGTATTTGTAATCATATGCCTATGAAATGCAATGAAAATCCAATTAGTTCTTTTTTTCATAAGTGGGAAGAACCTGGTGGTTATTTCTAACCATAAGGATAAAATGTTAGTGCAATTTTTCTGACAAAAATCGCAAGAAGCAAAATGGTCTATGAGTATTCACTTGGTAGTTGCTCATCTGTCTTTATATTAACATTATCTTTTCTTTAGGTTTTGTGGCTTGACAGATAGTTAACCTGGGAGATAGATTAGGCAATAGATTCAACCTGAATGTCTTTTATTTCAGTCTACAAATGTTTCATCAGGCTTTGTCATAAATGCCTCTTTCATTTTGATGAAGCTTCTGATAAAAGCAAAAAAAGTACAATGCTATCATTATAAATCATTCCATTTCTTTCAAACTATTGATTTTAAGAGCATAACTTATATTGGAAGAGAGCCATATGAGTAGTTAAAATGAATTAAAAAATTTGGTATGAATTTTTCATTAGGATGATTTAGAATGAAATATTTAACTCTCTAAAAGACCTTGGGCTGAATCATACATACTCTTTTCAACTTCTCATTTAAAAAGAAAATAAGATTGGTCCTGGCTGACCCACTATTGAAAAAAATGTGTATGTATGTGTGTTTTGGGCTACTATAACTTCCAGCTTCTAGACTTAGAAAATTCACTTTTTCTATTCTAGATGAGTGATTTAGTCTTGACTTGTAAAGATGGAATACGATTCTGGTATTTTTTTTAATAAACAAAAGACTATGTACTCTAGAAGATGGAATTTTTAGATTTCACTAAATCTATTGTTCAAAAATGAAAAGGAAAAGCAGGCAAGAGAATCTCATGTGTGTTTTAATAATAATAAATTGAATTGCCTTCAGTAGACTGTTATGTAGCACACACCAACTCATGCACTTATGAATTATGTTTAGTTCGAAGCATAACATAGATCTGTGTTCTTTCTCAAGGCTACGAAGAGTCATCACACTAAGGTGTTGATGTTAGGGGAAGACCACTTCTGACATAGTAAAACCAGTTTTGAAGCTTAATTCTTTCCACATTATGTAGTTGAAAGAAGAGGTTTTATTTAGTACATTAAAGGCGAGTGATTTCAGTGAACTCTGATTATGACTGAATCGCCCTCTCAATTCTCCACAAGAAATGATTTACCTGTTAATTGAAGGAAAGATGAAACAAAGCAAAGTTTAGAGAAAGTGATCAGAAATTATGTAAGATTAACAAAATGAAGCAAAACAAAGACAATTTTTTTTATTAAAACATTATTTTTGTTTTATTAAAATAGAAATTGGAAATTAAAAATAAAATCTAAGGACAATATGAAAGAGTCCCTCTTATTGTGTCTTTTAATGAAAGCATTGAGATTTTTTTATCCTCTTCCAGGTTTTAAGTTTACCTTTCACATTCTTCTCTTCAGAGGGCTCTTGAATTGTTACTGTTATTGTTATTATTTTGCAGGAGTTAGAGAACTCCTGGTAGAACAGAACGTCTTTGAATAATCACTAACTTTTTGTTCTACAGGGAGCGTGGCCACAGTCTGAGCCTGGGCTGGTGTGTAGGGCCCTGGGAGCTTGTATGGACACAGCTTGTTCCTGAATTGTTGCATAGTTAGTGAGAAGACTATGAATCATGGTTGAGAAGGGAAACAAAAGTTTGAAGCCGTACCAAGGCTTGATGGGCAAACCAAAGAGGGAGATGATTCACAAGGTCAGAGGCTAGGAGGGGTTGAAGCAGGACAGAAGGGCAGAGCCAAGTGAGCCCAGAGGGTGGTTGGCACTAAAGTCAGCGCCAAAGGCCTGAATGTTGTGGAAGCAGCTGGAGGAGCTGGAGGCATGAGCAAGTTTCGAGGGGAGTCCTGCCCCTGAATGGTTTCTCCGCCAGGGTGACCAACTGCCCTGAAGTGAGGGTTAGGCAGGGTTAATTATAGTCTGTGCTGTTGTTATCAGTGTGGTGGATAGAAATAACCAGCTTCCCGGCACCACCGTGAAGGGGACGAGTGGGGCGAGGAGAGTGGACGTTGGTTAGGAGGCTTTGGATTGCTTTGTGCAGCAAATGCAAGTGGCTTTGGGCCTTGAGAACAGAGAAAATAGGAGTGTTAGAGGGGAGGGACGGGACGTTCTCCTGAGGCCCCTGGGTGAGGGCCCCTGGGTGAGGGCCGGCCACGGGAGGACGTCCACAGGCTCTATCACAGGGAGGAGGAGGACGTGGAATGGACTGGCGTGGAAGCCTGGCTTCTTTGACCCACATCAACCCCGACTTTGAGTAACTTAGTTCTTCCCAGCTGAACCTGGAAGGTTAAGCCCAACCAGGTTCCGGCTAGTGCTGGTTCTGGAATTGAGGAAATCTACTTAGCGTTTGACCAATAAAAATCACTAGCAATGCTCTTTCGCTGCTGAGTTCGAACATCCTTATTCTGTCCCATAAAGTTTCCAGTGTGTGACTTCTGTGGAATAATTGTGTCTCTGTTAGTCCAAGGTCTCCGGCCTGTTGCTTTCTGGGACTGTGGGTTGAGCCTCAGTATCTCTAGTTTGGACTTTAGATACCTGTTTTAGAGGCATGTATGATAACCAAAGGATGTTGGCTGAACATTGTGGGTACTTTGACCCAGACACAAAGCAGTGTGGGACTTGTTGAGTCATCTACTCCTGGAGTAATTAAAAAGTTTCAGCAATCCTGTGTAATGAAGATAAAGCTTTAAATAAGTGATTACCCTCTTAGAATTCTTCTGAACAAACAATACTCTACAAATAAAATTGTAACAATTATAGCTATAAAAATGCTTTATCCTGCTAACCTAATGTATTGGCTTTATTCACTTTTCCACTCTTTGTAGTTTTTACCAATGTATGCATATCACTTTTACTTAGTTGTAACCATAGATAGCAGAGATCCAAGTTAGTATCCCAGATCTACTCCAAAGAGAACAGGCAAAGGCTTGTCTTTTAGTACCTGTTGTGATCTGAATGTTTGTGTCCTCCCCAAATTCATAGCCCCCAGAATGGTGGTATTAGGAAGTAGGACCTTTGGGAAGCGCATGCGTGGAATTAACAGTGCCTTATAAGAGGCTGCAGTCAGATCCTTAGCCCTTTGCACAATGTGAGGATACAATGAGAAATAGGCAACCTGAAGAGCCCCCCCACAGTTGCACCCTGACCTCAGACTTCCAGCCTCCAGAAGAGTGAGTAATGTACCTGTAAGTTACAAGCTCCACACTCAATGGTATTTTGTTACAGCAGCCTGCACTAAGACACTACCCAACTCGTTGAAACAAAAGCGATTAACGACCGACTGTGCTTTCACCTGCTGAATTAGCTGGTAAGTGTTGTAGTTGCTAGAATTTCTGTTTTGGTAAGTGAAGCTAGACTTCCTTTGTGAGAAAAAGGTTGTTTCACTACCACCAGGAGAGAGAAAAAATTCTTGATATGTGTGGAAAATCTCTGTCCTGTGCATTGCAAATACATTATCAATTTTACCTGCTGCTTTGATCCCCAATATGATGCAAGTCCACCCTAAAACCGTCCTTCTTCCCTTCAGGTTAGGGTTTGCGAGACTAGAAACCGGTCTCTCGGTCAAGGCAGTGCAGCAGGGGTCAACAGTCCTGGCTGCGAGGAGAGGGTTATTAAGCCCTGGAGAGAGGCACTGCTGCTGTTGTCGATTTTTATGGGTATTTCAAGATGATGTCACATGTGAATTTGATGATTAGGTAACTTTCAATGATGCACATAAAATTGTTTTAAAATATGTAAGAAAAATACAGTTTTGGTGGTAGAACTCAGTGTGGGGCATAGGAAGTGAGGTTAATTTTAAACAAACTGGTAACTTTGGTGAAACTTGTTTTTGACTGTTTTTCCATTGATGTTTTAGAGAGAGTGGAAGGGAAGGAGGGAGGGGGAGAGAGAGAGAGAACCATTGATTGGTTGCCTCCGCAAGCACCCCGACTATCACCTGGGGTTGGGGATGAAACCTGGAACCTAGGTCCATGCCCTTGACCAGGAATCAAACCCAAGACCCTTCTGTGCATAGGCCCACACTCTAACCACTGAAGCACACTGGCCAGGGAAGCTTGCCCTTTCATATTCTTCTGCTCTTCCTTCGCCTCATGCTCACGGATAGTGTTTGCTCCCAACTTAGAGAGCTTCTTGATGGATTGAATTAACCCAGAGGTTTTAGGGGCTTCATTACTAGTGTCTGGAAGGGCTTATGTTTTGTAAGGAGGACCTCAGGGGACAACATTTAACCCAGTGAGAGGTTCTCCAATAACAGCATTTCAAGACCTGCATTCCTGGAAGGGGAGGTACGTGCTGGACAAAGGACTGCAATCCATCCAAACTAGAGCATGAACACTCAATATGTGTAAAGACACCTTGAAAAATACTCAAGGTCTGCGGGAAGGAAATGGAGTAGATAACCTTACGGTTTAGAAAGAATGGGGAACAGGAAATTGCACATCATCTTTATTGAAAGAAAGGATAGCTGTGTCTGCTATGTGGTTGCCCTACGCTCCTTACCCCTCCTGAAAAAAGGAGGTAAATTTAGCAGCTATCAGAAGCCATCAAGGCAAATATTTTTCTTTAGGGATTTGGTAAGCAGGTAGGTGAGATCACGTCTTTGAACACTTCTGAAATATTAGGACTTGTTGGTCTTCTTAACGTGATGTTTTTCTTTCGCAATTGGTTTAGCAGATCTCCTAAAACTCTTCCCTTAAGGATCATTCAAAATTTTGTTCTGGTGACTAAGGCTAAGGTTTCGTGAGGTGATTGGCAACATCACTCAGAAGTCCCAAACTCTGCTGGAGTGTAGAAGCATGGCTAAGTTTGTCCTCTGGGGTCTTTGAGTCATGGGACATGTTTGATGATTTTGGCATATAAAGAAATAAAAATTTGCAATTGGTTTTGATCACTTGGTGGTTGCTAAAACAGTACCTATCTACTTGAATAAAATATAAAATATGTTAAAGAAAACTAATAAAACAGTAACATTTATTTATAAATGTTTATTTATAAACTCATTTATAAATGAGTTTATCAATTTATATTAATTGGAATTACATATAAACATTAATGGACTCCTTAAACCAATATTCAAAGATTTTATTCATTTCCTTTTCCACAAAATATATTGATATAAACAAAACTATACTATTTAGATAGGTACTTATGCATTCAACTAATTAGGACCATTTTCTCTCAATAATTTTTTTAAAGAAGGAAACCATTTATGTGTTACTGTAACAGTTAATATCAGCAAATTAAAATAAGAAATGTCTACTTCTAGAAACTTCTCTTTTATGATCTGAAACTGCCATAATCACAGTCTAGTGAAACATTGCTCTAAAAATTCATGCCATTATATTTGGCCAAATACACACACAAAAACTATTTGGGTTGTATTGAGTATCTAATAGTAAACGGATATCCACTGGTAGCTAATGTTTCATTGTTAAACATGTATGGTCTTGTTTTTATTTGCCCTCAAAGGTTAAATGCTTTGTTCTTGGTAAGATTTTCAAGCACAGGATAAATCAGGTCTTAGCTGTCTACCAGTTAAATTAGTGGCAAAACTAATGAAGAGTAATTCTTGACCAGAATTTGCAGTTGTTCACTGGTTCAAATAATTTTTATGTCTTTGTATATTCTGTAATGTATTCTTGCCCCAAGGCATTTCTCCCCCTTGGGAAATAATCATTAATTCATTGATTTCTCAAGATGTAGAGACCCACACAATTATGATTAAAGATGTGGAAATTAAATACATATACCAGGTAGTGTTGCCCTTTGCATGACACCTTGTGGCTGAGGAGTGTTTGTTTGTATTCTCTTCACTCAGACAGGAAAGTCAGTTTTAATGCATCAGTGTGGTGAGCTGATGACATTGCCTGACCTGAGTGAAGGTCTGGTTTAGAAGTTCTCTTTGTTCTTTGTGGCTCTGTCCTGTGGCACTCGCTACTCCTTTCAAGTGGAGGCTGGCATAATGGACTGTGGAGAGGACGACCTGGTGTGACCTGACCGGCACAAACCCGTGGTCTCGACGCAGCCGGGTCCTTTGACGGCCTTTCTGGATGTTACTGTGTTAGCAGTGTATCGGATAGGAAGAATTCGATTACTTTGGGAAAGAATTTGATTACTTAGGGAATGGATGCTACCCTGGACATTTTTGTAACATGTTGAGCAAGATGAAGTTGCTACTTTTTCCTCCCTCCATTTTTAGACCCATGACTCTATTAAGGGAAATTTAATCCTTATGTTTCTGATTCCTTTACACTTAACTCATCAAAATGTTGTTTTGTAAGAGCGCTTTGAAGTCAAGGAAGCCTTTTAAGTCATTTTTTATGAGACTTTTTCAAGCCTCTTTTCTTAGGAACAGGAAGTGGCAGTTAGCCAACAGTTAACAAACTCAAACACCAAAAGGTTCAACTTGGGTTTGCATCTCTGAACCCACAAGTGTTTGAATGGACTCTTGACATGACCCATCTTTGCTGTATCTGCAATGCCAATAGCCAGCATAACAGTTCTAATTACCGAGATGACTCCGGGATCCTAACTGCCTGCCAACTCCCAAGTGTTTCTCTAATCAACCCACTTCAGGCTAAATTATGACTCATTTAACTTTAAAGGAACTACTTTATTACCCAATCGGCCTAGCATTTTTGTGTGCGACTTCTGTGAGAGCTATTTAAATTGTCACTCCCACAAAGCTAGCTAGCTAGAACTTTTAAATCCAGTCACGAGTACAATTACCCAAGAAGTCAAGTTCACAGGACAGGTGAGTGTGAGTTGACCATGAAGTCTTCTACCCTCAAAGACAGAGATTGTTTCAGCCACTCAGTTTCTGAGTAAAGAAAATAACATGCAAATCTTTAGAAAAGAAAATGCACATGTAAATAAATAAGGGCGTCTGGCTTCAGAAATTCTCGCTTGATTTATACTCAACAGTTGTAAGTATAAGCTAGCCTCCATTTCTTAGGAAATTCAGAGCCTGAACTAGAACAGTACCATCGCCCTGGCCGGTTTGGCTCAGCGGTTAGAGCGTCAGCCCGCGGACCGGAGAGTCCTGGGTTCGGTTCCCGCTAAGGGCACGTACCTCGGTTGCAGTTTGTCCCCGGCCCTGGTTGGGGTTGTGTGGGTGACAGCCACTCGATGTGTCTCTCTCACATCGATGTTTCTCTCTCTCTCTCTCTTCCTCCCTCTCTCCCTCCTGCTCTATCTGAAGATGAATGCAAGAGTGTCCTCAGGTCCGGATAAAAAAAAAAGAGAGAGAGAGAATGGTACCATTCCCACTGCCTAATGCATTCGGAGTGATCTGTCCGTGGGCTTCGACATGACCGTGGCACTAATTCTGCAGTTTGCAAATTATGCGACAATGAGCATGCCAAATAGTAACAGCTGATCTACATGTTTAAAAACTCTAAGGTAGTCTCAGACACAGCACAGAGAGGGGCAGTGAGAAATAATTCTACCAGCAGGCGAGTTCAGCAGTCAACGGATGTGAAGAGAGCCGAGGCCGAATGCCACCCTCTCCTTCAGGGGCGCCGTGACTCGGTGCTCTGGCACACTTTATTTTTCAGGCTCGGGAGCCTGGGGATACAGACTATCCTTGTACAGATATCAGGATGGCACCGTGGCCAGGGGCTCCTGGAATCAAAGCATGACACCATCCATCACTGGATCTGTGATCTTGGGAAATTGGGATAATAATAGAACCTATCTCAGTGGGTGGTGTGGATTAAATAAGGTGATTCAGGTGAAGTACCTGGAAGATGTTCAATAAACCGTGATGTTGGTGATGATGGTGATGACGTATAGGACCAGGATGTAATGTAAAAAGGAAGTGGTCACTGAGGCACAAGCCACAAACTGGAAATTATGAGCTCCTCACATTCTTTAATCTTCCTAGGAATTTTCATCCATGCCCATGGCTTCAAGCGACATTTCATTGTTGACAATTCTCAAATCAGGTCCTTCCTCTAGGCCTTTCTCAGACAAGGGCCTACAGGCCAGCATCAGCCTACTCTTCAGTTCCTCTTCTGAACCACAGGCCTTTTCTCCAACCTGCGTGTTCCTTCCATGCCCATGATTTTACCCCTGGTGCTCCCTCCAACTTGGATGCCTTCCCTTCTTGTCCGTCTGTCTGGAGACTCTCCCCTGTCCTCCTGTGATCAAGCACCTTGTCTTCTGTAAGAGCCTCAGGCTCCTTGTGGCTGGTGTGGCTCTTCCTCCCTCGGTGAGCTCTGTTCCCTCCCTCGTGATTCATCACGGTGCTCATCTTGGGGTGTGGTTATGGCCACGCTCCCCTGTGTGCACTGTGAGGACGGGCCTGCACTTGACCTTGACATGGGGCCTGCGCTTGACCTTGACAAGGGGCCTGCGCTTGACATGACGCCTGGCGTGTGGTTGGCATTCGGTAGGAAGTTGGTGAAGAAATGAAAGTGTCTGGAGAAATAACAGGAAAACAAGGTGGGTTTAAAACAGTTTTGGTTTTCGCAGTTTTACTTGGACTCCAGAGGACTCCTGACTCCGTGTCTCGGTTCTCCCTGTAGTCAGTCATATTTGAGTGTTTGGGAAGCACCCACACATGCGTACAGTGCAGACCAGAGCCCAGATTTCAGAGTAGCTTAACGATGCCTGAGGTTTGAAAGCCAACGGTGACAGAACCTGGACACATGAGGATGCACACTCAGTCGGGTAGGTGCTTCAGCCCCTTAGAGGGATTTCAGTCTTCAGGGCGACTCATTGCGTTGAGCACGGACCCTTTCAAATGCCCATATCACAACGTCTTCCTCCTGCATCCTCACTACTAATGATACCTCCACAATGTTCTCCCCAGTGAAGGACATGCCGAGGAGCTTGTACACACCCTTCAAAGCCCAACCGCAAGTGCCCTATGAGAGCTGCAAGTCACTCAGTGTGAGCGATGGACGCGCACGGCCCGGTGTGGCTCACAGCTCATCAGAGGCCGACTGCGAGGACCACGCATTTCCCTGGCTTCAGGGCCATCTTGTGAATCCTGAACCCCCCGGAAACATCCTAACATTTTTTTTGAATCCAGAAATGAAAAAAATCTAGAATTCAGTCAATCGCTGGGAGCAGCTTGAAACCTGTGCCCTCAGAGACTCTCTGCACAAGGGTGTGACTTAAGATCTAGGCCAGTCTCGGACCATTTCACAACCCTCCTGCCTACTAGCTAAGGTGCCCTAAGGGTGTTTTAAGCTACCTGTCACCACCCACTAATTCGTCATGAAGTTAATTTAAAAACGAAAGAGAATAGAATATACCGGTATGTGTTACATGGTAAGATTAAGTGTTGTTCCAGTAAATTTAGGAAAAAAATGGAACTGTGCTGAAGGCGGGTGGCGTGTGGTCTGATGTATGTGCTGGGTCTTGATGTAAAATGTATTTCTTACGTGGGATTGCAGTACAAACAGTATGAAAACTACTGCCTAGAGACTCGGGAGCAACCTGGGGTTTGAATGTTGATCGAAGGGTCACAGCCACCCTTTAACACTGAGCAGCTGAGCTGGACACTGCCCGGCACCCACGCACGTGGCTTTCCTGTGTCGCGTGGCCAGCTCTCAACAGCCACAGAAATGGAAGGCAAGCGTGTCCTGGATCGTTGGTACATTTCGGGTTCCTCACGTCTAGTTTTACTCACTTTTCCCTTTAACTTGAGAAACATCGATTGAATATCTATTATATATCATGAACTATTCTAGATGCTGGGGAGATAACAGTGTGAAAATCAGACTCTGAACTCATGGAGCTTAAGATATTTTCCCAAAAAAGTCTTTACAATTCTGAGGGACAAAACTGCTGCATCTCCTTGTCTCCGGCTGGCAACCTTCTCTGATGAAAAAGGCTAATAAACAGAAACTGGTCAAATAGAGGAGCAACCAACAGAAAAAAATGGGGAGAAATTGAGCCCGAAAAACACCCCTTGGTACCTGAGGTGATAGGGGGAGCACCAGTGTGCACACAAGTCTGACTTCTGAAGCTGGCAAAACCCCCCAAATCTTCAGTGCAAGTCCAGAGTCCTGAGTGTTAAGTGTGGTTGTTGGCACTGGACGTCCTGGGCTTTCTTCCCAGGACAGGAATGAGAACCCGACCCTTGAATCCTGCTTTGATTCTTCTCTGGGAACAGTGATAATGTAGCAGGTTATTTTTTCCCTTGCTGTTTACTCTTTCCTGCTCCAAGCTGCTCCATGATGAACTGTAACATTTAGGGATTACCAAGTAAATCCCTTCAGCATAACCAGTTGTAAATATTCCATGTTTTGCTAACATGAAAGGAAGGAAGACAACATATTTTTTAAAGAGGAAAACAGCGCTGCCTAATGTTGCCCAGTGGTTAGAGCGCTGGCCAGCACACCAAAGTCATGAGTTCGATTCAGGTTGCAGGTTCGATCCTTGGCCTGCAGCCAATTGATGTGTCTCTCTCACATCGATGTTTCTATCTCTTCCTCCCTCCCTCCCTCCCACTCTCTCTTAAAATCAATAAAAAAATATTCTGTGGTGAGGATTAAAAAAAAAAAAAGAGGAAAAACAAGGGACATGTGCCATGGCCTCTAAACCAGTTTTCCACGCTTTGTTTACACTGCATTTCAAAAGCGGACAATATCCTGCTCCTTGCTGTAGTGAGAAGCTTCCTATGCAAGTTCGATCATTCTGGCTTAAAGTATTTATACAGTCTCTTAGGTACCCGAATAGTCCTCTGCAATAGAGTTCTAGTGTAGGGGCTTAATCGTTTCTGTTTTCTTTCCTTTTAACTTTTCTTAACTATCATATAATTTAACTTTATGATCCATTCCACTGCCCTTCAGGAAATCTTCTTTTAAACATGATTATATACTTCGAAACAAAGCTGCTTATTTTTCACCGAGTTGCATTTTTATGGCTGCTCCCCTTCTTCCTGGTACCATATTTTGGATGACACATCCATAGCAACGGTTGCTTTATTTATAAGTGAGCGGAAGAAGAAACTTGGACTTTGGCTCGCCTGAGCACACGAAGCCCATCCAGCCTGCAGTTGTAATGATGTCCACTGGTGGTGATGTGACCCAGGGTTTGCCAAGATTTCCAAAGAAATCTGCTCTGTGGGAAGATATTTATCAGCTGTCACAACACACAATGAAACAAACTGATGTGGCAATGTCTGTTCTTTTAAAATGTACTTTCAGTTTCGTGTTTAAAAATATGTTAAAAATAAGATTGACCTCATGGGCAATCTGAGTTCATTCAATATTGAGTTCAACAACCATGTATTGAGCACTTATTATGTTAGACATTGTGAGGGCTAAAGAGATATGTAGAATGTTCTGTGCACTAGACATGTTCATGGATAGCAAAATGTGAGGCAATACGTGTTAAGATCTGGAATAAGTTACATTAGGTCAAATGGCTCAGAGGAATGAGGAAAGTCTATTTCTAGAGAGGAGCATTGGGAAGGTTATGATAAGGAAGAGGGGGAGGGAGGTCCTGAAGGGGAGGCAAGATTTAATCTATCCGCTAGGATAGGAAAAGTGAAGATTATTCCAGCGTCAGTGAGCAGACGAATAAACGTTGGTTGGTTTTCCATTCTGACCTGTAAGTGTACTACTAAGACCTCTCTGTCATTCTTAGAAATCAGCTTCCTGTTTCTCTACTGGCTCCTTTCACTGGTCTGAGAATGGGCTGCAGTCTTCTTATAAAACAAACAAGCAATAAAAAAAAGTCCCTTTGGAAACAATAATATTCTGAAGAAACGGTCTACGTGTATGCTGCCACACGCCAGCGGCTGCCTAACGTACACGGTCTACACCCATCTTTGCTGCTTCTCCGCCTTTCATTCAGTTCCATCATCCAGTCTATGCCCAGTTTCTGTTTATTAGCCTTTTATTAGAGAAGGTTGGCTGCTGGAAACAAGGAGATAAAACAATTCTGTAACTCAGAGAGAGAGAGAGGGGAAGAGAGAGAGAGAGAGGGAGAGAGAGAGAGAGAGAGAGAGAGGAAGAGAGAGAGAGAGAGGGAAAGAGAGAGAGAGAGAAGAAGAGAGAGAGAGGAAGAGAGAGAGAGAGACGAAGAGAGAGAGAGAGAGGAAGAGAGAGAGAGAGAGACCTCAATTTGTTGTTTGATGTATTTACGCATTCATTGGTTGATTCTTGGATGTGTCCTGACCAGGGATTGAACTCTCAACTTTGGCATATTGGGATGATGCTCTAAACGACAGAGGTACCCCGCCAGGGTTGATTCCTCTTTTTCTTATAAAATATAAGTTAAACCACTCTGGAATTCTGAAATAAAACTGATGTTAGGAGATGCCACAATGATAAGAACTTGATTTATTTTTTGTTTTATTATTTTTTTTAATTTTATTTTTGTTACAGATGTTTCTCTTTTTTTACCCCCTTGACCCCCTCCTCCCCATCCCCTCCACCCCATCCCCAGCTTTGTTGTCCATGTCCCTTGGTTATGCATACATGCATATAAGAAGAACTTGATTTTTAACAGAGATTTCCTCCTTTTTTTTTTGAGTAAAGTATTTTTTAAATGCATATGCCACGGGTACCTTCATATTTAACTATGAAGGGCCTGAGATTTTTTTGTAATTGCAAGCTAACAAGTTAGCTTGCCACAGTGCCGTGGTTACTGGCAGAAGACACAAGACTCGTGTCAGAGATAAAGAACTTCCCTATTCACAGCAGTAGCCAGAACATCATCTTCTCCGGGGCTGCTTCCCTCAGCTCTCAGCCTCCCCGCAAAGGGGAGACGGCGGGATGACCTCTGAACCAACAGCGGGCTGTGTCACAAGAGCGAAGTCTGACTTAGAAAACCTGCCTCTTACAATGGGCAGAGGCCAGGCTTGTCCTTGCTCAGAGGGAAGTACAGGGCGGGGCCGAAGGAGGCCCAAGGCCCTGAGTATGCAAAATCAGTTTATTTTTGCATGATTATTATTCGTTAATTATTGTATTATTTTCCATGTGAACAACTGTAGACCTACTTTTGCCCCACCCTGTGTTTTCATTACACGGTGCAGTAAGCATGTTTGCCTGTTATTTTAGGAGACCTGCCTTCACGTCCCGAGGCCGTCAGCAAACCTGAGCTTCGCTGCGGAGAGAGGTGGGCTCCTACCTTCCGGTACTGCCTGCTTTCCAGAGCAGCTTTAGGGGTGATCCTGAGCAAAGATAGCGCCACAGTTTGCAAGACATGCGGACGTGGGAGACCCCTCGAGGATTCTCTCCAACTAATTTGGAAATAGTACTTTATTGTGCAGGAAACGGTCAAAATAAAATCCACATAAATGTCTGCCATGAAAAATATTTTAAAGTAACTCCAGGACCTACTTAAAATATTTTTAATTTGTAGTTTATGGTATGTCTATTTATAGATAAAATTTAATATTCACAAATTTCCCACATAGGCAATGAATGTACAAATAAACTTCTCCCGTTATGATTCACACTGGAGCCTGGATGAGCTATTGGGATTTTTAAAAGAAAAGTTTTAAACCACGGTTAGATGTCCACTGATCATCACTCTGGTAGGACTGCTCTAAAACACATTAGTAGAAACTATGGGATAATCTTTAAACACATTTGAAGCTGTGCTGCACTGAAGACTGAATAAATGAATTCACCACACATATTTAAAGAGGAGATAAGGGCGAAGCGTGTCATTACAGAAGCTGTAAGCCATTAGAACACCGATTTCAGCGTTTATTGGTTCGATTGAGACTTTGGGGAAATCATAATCACCAGGGTATCGATGGGCCGATTGGGCAGCAGCCTTGTGGGCCCTCTTAGGATGGCCCTCTCAGCATGGCCCTCTTAGGGTGGCCCTCTTAGGGTGGCCTTCTTCTTAGGATGGTCCTCTTAGGATGGCCCTCTTAGGGTGGCCCTCTTAGGATGGCCCTCTTAGGATGGCCCTCTTAGGGTGGCCCTCTTAGGATGGTCCTCTTAGGATGGTCCTCTTAAGATGGTCCTCTTAGGGTGGCCCTCTTAGGATGGCCCTCTTAGGGTGGCCCTCTTAGGATGGTCCTCTTAGGATGGCCCTCTTAGGATGGTCCTCTTAGGATGGCCCTCTTAGGGTGGCCCTCTTAGGATGGCCCTCTTAGGGTGGCCCTCTTAGGATGGTCCTCTTAGGATGGTCCTCTTAGGATGGCCCTCTTAGGGTGGCCCTCTTAGGGTGGCCCTCTTAGGATGGCCCTCTTAGGATGGCCCTCTTAGGATGGTCCTCTTAGGGTGGCCCTCTTAGGGTGGCCCTCTTAGGATGGTCCTCTTAGGGTGGCCCTCTTAGGGTGGCCCTCTTAGGGTGGCCCTCTTAGGATGGTCCTCTTAGGGTGGCCCTCTTAGGGTGGTCCTCTTAGGGTGGCCCTCTTAGGGTGGCCCTCTTAGGATGGCCCTCTTAGGTTGGCCCTCTTAGGATGGTCCTCTTAGGGTGGCCCTCTTAGGATGGTCCTCTTAGGGTGGCCCTCTTAGGATGGCCCTCTTAGGGTGGCCCTCTTAGGATGGTCCTCTTAGGGTGGCCCTCTTAGGATGGCCCTCTTAGGGTGGTCCTCTTAGGATGGCCCTCTTAGGATGGCCCTCTTAGGATGGTCCTCTTAGGGTGGCCCTCTTAGGGTGGCCCTCTTAGGATGGCCCTCTTAGGGTGGCCCTCTTAGGGTGGCCCTCTTAGGATGGCCCTCTTAGGATGGTCCTCTTAGGGTGGCCCTCTTAGGGTGGCCCTCTTAGGATGGCCCTCTTAGGGTGGTCCTCTTAGGATGGCCCTCTTAGGGTGGCCCTCTTAGGGTGGCCCTCTTAGGATGGCCCTCTTAGGATGGTCCTCTTAGGGTGGCCCTCTTAGGGTGGCCCTCTTAGGATGGCCCTCTTAGGGTGGCCCTCTTAGGGTGGCCCTCTTAGGATGGTCCTCTTAGGGTGGCCCTCTTAGGGTGGCCCTCTTAAGATGGTCCTCTTAGGGTGGTCCTCTTAGGATGGCCCTCTTAGGATGGTCCTCTTAGGGTGGCCCTCTTAGGGTGGCTCTCTTAAGATGGCCCTCTTAGGGTGGCCCTCTTAGGATGGTCCTCTTAGGGTGGCCCTCTTAGGGTGGCCCTCTTAGGACGGTCCTCTTAGGGTGGCCCTCTTAGGGTGGCCCTCTTAGGGTGGCCCTGTGCAGATGTCCTTGGCTGTGTCACCTGGACTTCCGCTCATCTCAGCGCCTTCCCTGGATTTCCTGTGTGACACTTGGACACAGTCAGGGTCAAGGGCAGGTCCAGGTACAGATTCCACAAGGGATTTGCTCCAGCCAGGACATGGGGCGGACACGTGCGCACATGCTGTGGATTTATATTTCCGGTCTCCCGAGGGCCGTCTGGATCTGACGCAGTGCAGGTGTAACAGACCAGGGGCTCTCAGAGGCGGGGAGGGGCGTTCAGCGTGCCCGTGGAATACTCTCACAGTGGAAGTTTGAGCACAATGCTTGCTAATTGTGAGCAGTTGTTAGATTTTTCTCACAGCTTCAGAGACATCAAATCTGTTTTACCTATACAGATAGATACACAGTGTGTTATATATTTACTCAATAGGCCCGTGGGGGAAGGTTGTTAATTCTGAATCGCACGTGAGTGTGCATACGCGGACGCACCCTCACAAGGAAGGCAGACATGACAAGGATTCAAAATGTTCCATTTCTGACTTCAGGCTGGAAATACTAATATTCACTCAGCTTCCTGTTGTTTTCTCCTAAGTTTATGTTTGTATTTTTTTCTTTGGTTTAGTTCAGTTCAAGGTATAATTGCATTGGGGGGGGGGGGGGGACACTAAATTATTTATATTCTGAATATTCCAGTGTCTGGTAACTTAAAATACTGAAGTGGTTTGAAATATAGCCAAAAAGAATAAGGAAAGAAATCAGGAGAAAGAACACATATACCAATATGTCCTTCTTTTGCAGCATTGAACATGTCTTTTTCCCCCAACGACCACTTCAACCCCTTCCTAAATACTGGCTGTCTAGACACGTGTCCATTTTCACATTACTTTACTTTTAAACATTTTCTTCCTTTTTAAAAAAAGAAATTATCTTTATTGTTGAAAGTGTTACAGATGTCTCTCCTTTTTTCCCCGTTGACGCCCTCCTCCCCACTCCCAGTCCCTTTACCGCACTGCTGTCTGTGGCCATTGGTTATACCTGTGGGCACGTAAGACCTTCGGTTTATCTCCTCCAGTCTCCCCACCCACCTTCCCTCTGAGGTTATTCCTTTGTTAATTTATCTACTATTTTCTTATGCTCTCCCTTTCTCCCTTCATTTCATATTTTGAATATCTATTTTTACCACTGGGTGTTTTTAAATTTTTTCCAAAAGCAGAGCATTGCTACCAGAACGTTAAGATAATGGCTTTGGAGAAATTAATACGTTAGTTATGTGGACAAACTCATACTTAATGTTAAGAGATTTCGGTTTCCAGCTGGGGAGCTTTATCATGTAGACTACTCTGTGGCTTTGCCTCTACTTCTAAAGATTGAGCACACTGTCCAGGCTGTGTGGGCTGATCACCGAAAGCCACCCTGGTCCACAGAACCAAATCTGTCACACCCCAGCAAACGACAGAGCTGACCTTACAAGTGACAATGAGACTCCCTAACAAAACCTTCTGCTTTTAGACCAGTGTTATTGGGGGCTTTTCAAAAGCATGGAAATCGTTCTCAATCAGTGCCCGGCATTCAGCCAGGCTGACGGACATCAGAGGGATGCTGGGCCCGGGTGAGGAGCAGGGAGTGTCGGCAGAGGGGGCAGAAACAGCAGGACTAGAAGCAGAGGAAAAGCTTCAGGAAAGGGCAAAACCCACTGTGACTGTGACCATTGTACAGTGAATGTGGGGAACGGCTGTCACGAGAGCCCATCCAGGAGCACAGAAATCACCGTGGCTTTGCAACCAGGAGGACCTCCCGACTGCTGGTGTCACACTGTACCTGTCCCTAGCAGCTGTCACTGCGTGACCCTTTCCTTAGGCTGGAAGGCCTTCGGGGCCATGTGATTAGGTTTCCTTGAACACGTGTGCCTTGGACACCCGGGTAGGGAAGAAACGCAGTGACATGGTAGGAAGAAGGAGCCGTACCCTGAAGGTCCGGCAAGTAATAATACAGAGACCCTTGACTGATTGATAGCTGTCGGCCAGGCTTAATGCTGGGGGTGGAGAATTTAGTCAAGTTGAGTTTAGTCTCTGCCCTCAAGTGTACAGTCTGATGCAAATTAGCCAGAAAACCAGGGGATTCACAGGCTCTGAAGGTAGACCAGTCCTTCACGATGCCAGGAGGCACAGGACCAAATGTCAGGAAAGCAAAGTACGGATGCTGTCCCACAGAGATCCTGAAGGAAAAGCCATTTCTTCTCCAGCCGAAGAGTCCTCTTCCTTGCAGGGTGCAGAAATTTCTCAATGGACATAAAGTGCCAAGGTCTTGCAGAAGGGAGCGAGGAGGACATAGAGGGTCAGGGACGGTGGACTGACCTGGCTGGAGTAGAGAGGGCAGGACCAATGCCAGGGCAGAACCAGACATGCAGATCACAATCCCCCCGGCCAGACTCCGCTCGTGATCGACACGCCCACTCTCCAAAGAGGGCACATGCAGGCAGACACGTGGAAAGGGTTTGCTCTGGAAAGTCAGGAGGGAAGGTCCAGTGTCACCACTCTTCTCCTTACTCCTCTCCAGGTCTCTTGTCGCCCTTCACTTTCCACTAGTATTTGAGGCTCCCTGTAGCTCAGGCTCGGTGCGTGCTGCCGGAGCAGTTACCGACTTGGACTTTTCCAGTAAGAGGGTCATCTTCTGTTAAGAAGAGAGATGAAAGTAAAAGATGACAAATCAATGTATTTAAGTATTATTGAAGGCGTGCTCAGAGCATGAGGAGACCCTGAAGATGGGATCTCTAATTTAGGGGAGGAATTTTAAGAAACCATTTAAAGAAGGGTGACATCTATGCAGAATTTTGAAGGACAACGAATAGCATACAAAGTAGATGGTTCTATGGGTTTAGAGAGAGAAGAAAAGACATTCTAGGCAGATACAGACCACCAGGATGTGAAAAGGGGTAAAAACATATGAAGAATGCAGGATACTAAAGGACTATTGCATAGGAAAGAAGAGATACAGGAAGCTTACAGGGAGGCTTGGGGCAGTGAAGGAAAGCTTTATTTGTTGTGGTGTACCTTAATTTGTTGTGGTGTACCTTAATTTGTTGTGGTATACCCTAATTTGTTGTGTACCTTAATTTGGGGGCACATGCCCAGATCAGGTCTTTCTACGGGAACTGCCCATCATTCCCATCCTGGCTGAAGGTGTGTCAAGTTGACATGTTTGTCCCTGGCTACAAGTGATTGGACAAGAGATGGTTAAATGACCCCAAAGCAACTGAACCACAGACTTGGCTGAACCCATCAAATGACTTCTTTTCAAAAAATATGGTCTAAAATAAGGATCATATCAGTGTGTGATGGAGGTTTGTTAGAGCTGGGCTAGGGCAGCCCTTTCTACCACATGCCCTCCTGCTATAGAGCTCATGGGTCTATAGAAAAACAAGATGCTAGACCAGGTACTCAGGGAGGGCAGAGACATGGCATCATGTGACTCGTAAGAGAGATTCTTGAGGTGCCCTTCCTGCCTTTGTGTGCCATGAGATACCACCACGACTTTGAATAAATACTTCTCTGGGGGGAGTCAATTTATCTTCTTTGCAAACAAGCCACACTTGAATGCATGCTGTTCTAAGGAGTTTGGATTTTATCTTGTAGCTTTGGAGACATCATGAACAGTATTAAGCAAGGGGTAACACCATCAGCTTTATTTTGTCATAAAATAACTTGGCTGCAACATGGAGAATGGTTCAGAGAGGATCGAGTTCAGAAAGGGAGAAAATGCTAGAAAACCATGAGATTAATCTGGGTAAGGGCTGAGGAATTCCTGAGTCAAGGAATGACCCTGGGGAAGGGAATGTGGAGCTAAGAGGTATTCAGAAACCCCAGACAACAGATCCCATGAATGACTGTCGTCAAGGATAACGGGTGATGAATGAGCTTGTGTGAGTAGCAAACTGTAATCATGGTAAGGAGTTTAGAAGGAGAGAGATGTTCATTAAAAAAAAAAAAAAGAAATCAGTTTCAGAGACATTGAGGTGTGTGCAGGTCATTCCCATGGAGTTAGAGGCTCCTGGGAAAATCCTGGCCTTCCATGTAGAGATGGTCATTGAAACAACAGGTATGAAAGTGATTGCCAGTGGGCAGTAAGTGGAATAAGAAATGTAAAGGTCAAAAGCAGATCTAGGAAAAAGAGCACTACTCGAGGGACGGGCAGAAGAAAACACTGAGAAGGAATGAGGAAGCCCTCAAAGAAAAACCAGGAGAGCAATGTTTAGAGAAAAAAATTAAATTGTTTCCAAAACAAAGTGTCCAATGATGCAGTAAGGTCAGTGAATGCAGACTTGTATTTTGACAGCTCCAGGTCCCAAGTGGATTCCATCCTGAGGTGTGCTGAGACCTAAGGAACAGACTGGTGGGCGGGGCAAAGACTGCTTAGGGGGCAGTGTGCTGAGTGAACGTGTACCCAGGCCTGCCCCCAACACGGGCTGCATGTCCAGATCAGGCTGTTAAGGATTTGTTGAAAAACTATACAAACTTGCAAGTCTGGGGATTTTAAGATCTTCTCACCATAAGCTTCCTTTATTCTGAATTTTAACAGCCTATCTCAGAGTATTTAAGAACTGCATTTTTCCCAGGCTTATGGAATGCAAAAGGGCAAACTTCCACTTTGCTAATGAGAGAATGTGACTACAGTCTAACCAAGATAATTTAATGGCTAAATATGATCACTGAAGGAATCTGGAAGAGTCATAAATGCAAATAAGCAATTTTATATAATGTTTATCTACCTCTCCCAGCTGCAGTCACTACAGATCTTACTCTTCCGTTCCGAAGGGACTCCGCCCAGGTGACCTGCCAGGCAGGCTTGGCGGCTGGGCTCAGGCTGCCGAGAGGCTGTGGGGGCCTGTGCACTCTGACCTCAGCCTCCGGCAGGTGGGCCCTGCGTTTTTCTGACTCTCACATCGCGTAGCGTTTGTCCTCCGCAGACTTTGCTTTCTTTCTACACTTGAAATGCACTTGCCACCTTCCTCTTCCTATCATCCTTGGCTCTCCGATAAGAACCCACGAACCCTGACGTGGACATGAACCAGACCTGAGTAAGCCCAAGTTCCCCCGCCGCGCTGGGACCTCAGCTCCGAACCAGCAGAGTGCATTTCCCACAGTTTCCTCCAGCTGCCTTCACCTCTGCTTGGCTGCGTTCCTGGGGGCTCAGCCTGCAGCCCCCATTCATCCAAGTTCATAATGTTGAATCACTGACAAATGGTTCCTTGAACAGAAAAAGCATTCAGTTCGTTACTGTTTTTTTTTTTCCCCAGAGAAAAACTGAAGTGCAGTAGAAGAAACGAAGCATCACATTCAACTCAAAGCAGCGGGCACTTCCCTGGAACACGTGGCTCAGATGGGCCCTTTTTGTCAGGGACTTGAAGGAGCGAAGCAGAGGACGGCCCGTTGCAGGGCCTGTGCCTGCCCTGCAGCGAGCAAGTCGGCAGGATCGCGTGGGATCATCGCTTCAGGATTAGGAGCCCAAAGTCGTGTTGTAGGAATTGCGTGAGAAAAATCCCGGGTATAATGGATATCTCTTTTTCTAAAAGAGAATTTGGCATTTCCCCTACTGTTGTAAAAACTGATATACCAAATTAAAGACAAATTTTGTCTTGTGAACCTATCTTTACATTTGAGATTATCAGAGGGAAATACACTATGGTAAAAAAGCAATACAAGTTTTAAAAAAATGTGGTCCCGAAGAAATATATCACTGCACTACAACAACAAAATTGGTTCTCTGTTTGGTATGATACTATACTTCTCTGTCTTCTTCCTGAAAAAAAAAAAAAAAAAAATGTAATCGATCCATCGTTTAATTGGTCTTTGGAACATTTTTGGCTTTAATTCTTAACCTTTAGGGTTTTATTATTTAAAAAATAATAATCATTGATCATTTCCAGCTTGGAAATGCTTTAAGATTATTTTTGAACATTAAATGATTTTAATATGCCTATAAAAACACACCCTGTTATTCCAGCATCTTAGGGTGCCAGGTAGCTTTGCTGCTCTGATGAAATATTTAGGTGGTTCCTAGCCAGAGAAGAGCAATAGAATGGGACTCGAACACTTTATCAATATACTGAGATTCTTTTTATTCCCAGATCACAAGTGGACAGGAAGGGCTTTGCTCTTAAGATGCGAATGTTTAACAACTAAAAATAGCTCACAGAATGTGAAGTCACTAAAGAGGCATCTCAAACATGGGAAAATGAGAGCCCTGTGACTTGCTTTCTGTGATAAGACAATTTTCAAGTATATTAGGGACTGGAACGGGGCACAGGACAGATTCTCATTTCTTCCCAGGAGGCGCTTATTTTGGGAATGCTTACGGATGATGAAAGCATGTTCGCACACTGTCTACTTGGAAAGAAGATGCAGTCCTTGCGCGGCGTTGGAGGCAGTAAAGACAGCACTCTCCTCCCTGCCAGTCCAGCCGCGATCTGTGGGGAAATCAGATCAGGAACTTCATTAGCCTTTCCAATGCCTGGCAGCGGGGTCTGACCCAGCTGAGTCCAGGGAGGCCAGTGAGAGACCCCACCGTCGCAGAAGTTAGTGTCAATCAAGTGGAGTGTGTCTGGTGGAGAGACCTGAGCATGTACTTTCTCCTTTTCCTGCCTCGTGTTAATCCCTGTCGCACATGTCCCAGCATGGGAAGTGCCCACTTGGAAATTATTTTAGGATTGATTGCTGTCAGGGGACAATGCGATGTGGCATGATTCTGCAGCAACTCCCCCAGCGCCCTCATTGACATCATCCTTTCCCTGGGAACCTAGGAGCACCACTGCCCCTAGAGGCAGAGGTCAGGCCTGCAGCCTCGGGGGATGGCCACAGGGAGTGGCTTGCTCTGGCCTCTCTGTCCTCCCCTCTCAGACCACAGGCTGGCAGGGGAGACCAGAGGTAAGTGGGGAGTGATGGGGTGGGTGAGAGTAGCTTCAGCCTCAGGCGATGTATCAGGGTACCCACAACTGCACCCACTTCCTTTCTCCTAGGCTACCTCAGCAGACCGGACCCAGGGTAGAAATTGAGGCCCCTCTGGCTCTTACCACCAGGCTGCTGGGACAGCAACATCAGACATGCACTGAATTCTAGTCATGGGGGACGGGCCATCTGCCCAGCTACTCAGACAACCAGAAACTCCATTTGAAGTAATTTTGGGGAGAGCTAGGGGGTGTATTAAATATCAGTGTCGCCCTGGCCAGTTTGGTTCAGCGGTTGGAACGTCGGCCTGCGGTCCAGAGAGACCCGGTTCGGTTCCCGCTAAGGGCACGTGCCTCGGTTGCAGTTTGTCCCCGGCCCTGGTTGGTCGTGCGGGTGGCAGCCACTCAATGTGCCTCTTTCACGTCGATGTTTCTCTCTCTCTCTCTCTCTGTTCCTGTCTCTCCCTCCCACTCTACCAGAACAAAAAAGGAAAAATGTCCTCAGATGAGGATAAAAAAAAACCAAAAACAATAAATATCAGTGTCGATTTTTATGAAAGGGACGCATCCGTTTGTTTCAACCCCCTGCAGTTACGGCTGGTTCAGCGACTCAGCTTTAGCAGAGAACAGCTGTAGCAAGGGAAGAATTCTCTGGGCTCCCCTGTGTTAATGCAACCTGCGGCCCCCGAGGATACACGTAACTGTTCCATCCCTCACGGCAGCTATCGTGTCTGATGGCCTATGTCTGTGTAGGAAGAGTTGGTCAGCCCTGGTTTGCGATCCTGTCTCTTCCACTTATTAGATGACTGTACTTGGGCAGCCACTTAACGGCTCAGAGCCTCAGTGAACCCACTTGTAAAAACAGGGGTAGTTACACCATTTATGAAGTTTATTGGACACAATGTATTGTGCTTATTGTATCTACTACATAGCAGGTATTTCGCCAGTAGGTAGTAGGTGTAATTAGTTGTATTAATTCAAACCTCAGGTGTCCTGGACTTCGCCCTCCTGCTAAGCACCATAGAGGCAGCTTGCCGGCTCTAGTTCCCTCCTTTCATTTTCTCTCAGGTGCCCCACAGACAGCCGGATGCTCTCTGAAGCTCATGGGTCTTAGTCGCTGACTGCTGAGGAGTCCCTGGAATACCTGTGCCAGTGCAGGTTCCCTGGCCTCTCCTACAGAGGTTCTCATTCCGTAGGTTTGCAGCGAGGCCCACACCACACAGCGAAAACATGGAAAACAAAGCCCTATACATGACATGGCCTGTGTCCTCCTGGGCCTTTGGCATCTCGCGATGCTGCGACTTGGCTGTTGTTTGTTGAGTAGCCAACTTGTTCAGAGTGTTATGACAGGATCTTTATTTATACACATTATGTTATTTTATCTCAATAGTGGTCTTGTGCTACCACAGTCTGTATCCTGGTTTTCTGTCGAGGAAACTGAAACTGGCATATCCCAGATGGCTCTCCCTACTCACACTCTGGCTCCCGGGCTGAGATGGCGGGGAAGGCTGAGGGCTGACTGTTGTCATTCTTTATTTTGTGTCAGTCGTTTTTCTTTGTTTATATACAGACACACACAGATACACAGAAATGTACGTATATACTATTCATGAATGTATCTCGTAGCAATATTATATTACATTTGTACCCTAGATTCCTATTGGTATATATTCTGTAGTTTTCTATTTACACTGTATTTACGACTCAGTTGAATGAATATAACATATGTCAAAGGAGAACCAAGGCCGAAGAATAGACTGTGTAGAGCCTGAATTTAATTGTTAGAGCAGCATTATTCTGACATCAGTGTAGCGAGTGTTCCTGAAAGCTTCTACATCAAGGAGGGTTCTGAAAGGCAATTGTTGATTGAATACAGAAGGGACTTGAGAAGCATCTCTTGGCACGGGTCATCGTCATAGCCTGGTGGCTTTGAACAGGCACTGAATCTGGCCCAGTTCTCTGCAAGGTCGAGGTTGGGTCATAGAAATCCCAAGCCAACTAGGGTCAGTGGCAGCCAAGTCCATTTGTACATGTACGAGATCGGGGAGGGATTTCTTTTAACACACAGTTACGTTATCCATTCCCTTTTCGATGTACATTTAGGTTGTTTCCAGCATTTATTTGTCATTAAAAAGAGTGCTGCTGTGGACATTTTAAACGTGTGTCTTGGTACACATGGGAAACTTTCTCAAGGAAATATACCCAGTAGAGAGTGACAGTATCTGTGCATCTTCAAGTCTATTGGGTAATGCTAAATTGTTTTCCAAAGAATCTGTGCCGGTTCCACCCCCCAGCCATGTGGTAAGACCTGCTGCTGCACATTCCTGCAACACGGTGTTGCCTCTGGCTTGTGGTGAATGAACACCCCTTGCTAGTCAACGCGGGATGTGATAAGAGAGTTGAGTGAATACGACATTATGGAACCTGTACAGAATCGGCACTGGGGAGAGCTTAGCTTATCTTTTTTTTGTATAGATGCCTTGCAGAGTTTAACATATTCATATTCACTTGTTTGTAAAATTTTAGCCCCTGAATTGCCTTTCTCTCTGGTTTGTGCATTTTAAAAATCCTTAAAAGGCTTGTATGCATTATATCTCTCTGAAAAAGGCATGATTCCAATCTATCATGTAGGATTTGGGGATGGGTTTATAATCATGGATTTAATGGCTGAAAAGCATCTGTAATGTTCATATAAATAATGAGGTGAGTATATCAAAACAAAAATGGAGGGATGCTCAGAGGCCAAGTTTATAAGAGAAGACATAAACACACAAAATCTTTGCATGCCTTTAAGTACAGTAAAATTCCAGATACTGAATGATTTAGGGTGAGCCAGGATGCGGAACAGCTGTGTTTGCCTAGCTTAGGAGGTACCCGGTCCTCAGCCAGTCCCTACAGTGGTGATAAAGCAAGGTCACTGGGAAGGGCAGCCCTTGCCCTTCCTGTCGCCTTCGAATCATCTGAAAAACGACAGTGCTGTTCTGTAGGAAGGCAAACACGCCTTCACGGAATTGTAGAAGGATATAGAGAACTAACGAAGTCCAAGGAGTGTCGGAATTTGGGGAAGAAAAATGTGCCATTGATCCTCTTTGCTACTAAATTTCTAGAATGAACCCTACTCAGGCTGAGCATAACTCCAAGTGACCTTCTCTGTGCACAGCAGCAGTCTGTGAAATTAGGCGGTGACTCAGCTTTGTCTTGGAGAGACAGGTGTCCCCTGAAGAACACCAGGAAGCCGCTTGGCCACCCTGGCAAAGGCAACCAGCCATTGAGTCAGCTGCAGGAAGGCATCTCTGGGAGGCAGAACAGAGGCAGCCGAACTCCCCTTTAGAAATATAATCCAAGAAGTTTCCACTCATTTGTTATGTTCAGAGCAGCAAAGTGAGCGTCTCAGGGGAGACAGAAGAAGGCAGACAGGGGCTTGCTTCAAGGAGCTTGCAATCGGAGAGGTTCTTTGCTTAAAAAGGGAGGGAAGGAGAGAAGAAAAAGAAGTCACATCCGTTGTGCAGCTAAAGTTAAGTCTTCATCCTCCTTGCTGACAAAATTATAATCTACAAACACCCATGATTTTCAGAAAAAGAGGGGCGGCGAAATGAAAGAATAAGTACTTTCTTAGATGTATTTCGCCGGTGAAAGAAAGATGTGGCACAGACACCCCTCCCGACGACGGCGAGCTGGGAAGTCCGGCCTCTCCTCTGGAACAGCGTGGCCACCTTCCGGGCGTGACAGTGTGGTGGCTGAACTGGACCAATGTCAGCGCAGAGAAACTGGAACAGCCTGTGTGTATCTGGAAACAAATACTCCACAGATGGAGAGAGAAGTGGGAGGTTAGCTCAGACCACTTGATTTTAATTAAACAGCTTTCAGTTCTGTGAACTTGGAAAAGAAAAGGCAAACCGCACTGGTAACGTCCACGTGGTCTTGACTCTTTCTTCAGCACTGTTTTTATTTAACCCTATTTTTTTTTAGCCTGGATCAAAACACGAGAGCATCGTCTGTTCATGCCAATTATGGCACCTGTTGCGCTTCCCTTTTCTAAGGAGGAAAGTGCTCTTACTGCTGGGACCAAGTGTGAAGTATCTGAGAGGCATAGAATCATAGGAAGAAGCTTTAGTAATCGTTGGCGTGTGTCCGAAGAGAGTAGACGTAGCCTTGGTATGTGCTGTTTAGGGATGTTGGACAGAACACCGTTGGGGGAGGGAACCTGGTGCTGTGGTTAGTGGAACAGATGGACTGAAGGGCACCTCCAGCCCTGTTTGCACCATTGACTCCAGCACCCGTGGGCAGCGCTGAGAACGCAGCCGTCCAGAAACATCGTGAGGCCAGACCCAAGGACCTTGCCAGGGTCCAGGTGTACACAAGGTTGAGGGTGAACAATTTAGTTCAGCACATCCCATGCATCTTTAAATAGTGGATCTTAGAACTATAGCTGACTCGGGTTCTCTGAAGGCTTTCTAAGACCCCAGGGGAGAAGAGGGAAGGAGAAGCAGTCTATACTAGCCTCTTCCACCTTCCTGCCTGCCCCTACCCTTACTAATGCCTCTTTTCCCCTCACCTCACATTTTTCTTATTCAGAATTGATTAACCAGAAAATCTAGTAGCAGCTGTACTGACATTCTAAGACTGAACATACAATGTCTAGGTCAGTTGTGCTCAATTGGGGGCAATTTCACCCATCCGGGGGACATCTGGCAGTATCTGGTGATGAGGTGCTGCAGGAAGAAGGAAGAAGCCAGCGATGTAGCTAAATGTGCTACAGTGCACAGGACAGCCCCCCACAATTCAGAATTACTGGCCCCAGATGTCAGCAGTGCCAAGGTTGAGAATCAATCCTTGGTCTAGGTTAGAACCCGATGTTTGCAGACAGAGCTGGCAAAAGTCGAGCGAGGTCGGATGAGGTCGGATGAGGTTGAAATGGCAAATCCACTTTTATCAGGCTGGCTTAGGCTTTCTTTCATTGGTTTCTATGTATTAGGAGACAGCTTTTGTGATGCTCTTGTTACCAAGATTTTCCTATCACCCTAATCATCTACCTTCATTTTTTAGAAAACTTGCACATCGCACTTGTGAATGTCATCTTGGTTTATATCGCTGACTTTGAGGTCAAATGAGATTTCCTACCTAGCCCTATAATCTAAATTCTCTTATTTTGGGTCAGTGGGAAGAATCTCCTCATCTGATAATAATCTTTTTTTTTTGTTCCTGAGGAGATTATATCCTCAGCACGAATCAACAACATATCTGGAAGACCATTGCTTGAATATTTATTCTTTTAAAGTGTTCTTCAATATCATTAAAATCAATTTTATTTGTAGCTCTGTTATTAACATTACGAATTTATTGGTTCAGTAAAGTGAGTCCAACCAAAGGTTTGACTTGAAACCCGCAGACTGGCCCTGCAGACTGACTGCTCTCCCAGAGTGACCGCTGCTTCTGGATGGACTGCACCATGGCTCGTTTTCCGAGCTGAACTCTATTAATTTGTACGTGGTAGAGATTTGGAGATTTAGTGCAAGGCCCATGTATTAGTTGACTTTGAATAGAAGGCACTCTGATTGAGAAGGTCTTTAATTTATTTTTCCATCTTGAAAACATACGAACATTTGGGGGCTGTGGATAAAATAATCAACTATCTAATTAAAAATATTCAACCAATGTAGCTCCTTCTACCCATTTAAAATCCATTACTATGCAATCTAACCACTGATCGGTACTTTTTCCACTTCTAACTTTTGTAAAACAATTCAGTCCAGCATATCCCACGCATCTTTATTTTTATTTATTTATTTTTTTTTTTATCCTCACGCGAGGACATTTTTCCATTTTTTGTACAGATAGAGTGGGAGGAGAGAGAGAGGAAGAGAGAGAGAGAGAGAGAGAGAGAGAGAGAAACATCGACATGAAAGGGACACATCGAGTGGCTGTCACCCGCACGACCAACCAGGGCTGGGGACAAACTGCAACCGAAGTACGTGCCCTTAGCGGGAACCGAACCCGGGTCTCTCCGGACCGCAGGCCGACGCTCTAACCGCTGAGCCAAACCGGCCAGGGCCTCCCACGCATCTTTACATAGTGGGTCTTCCTTGTCAGCAGAGCTACTCTTCGAGCTCTCCCCTATCACACAGTCCATGTCAGAGTCCACTGATTTTTGAGAAGTGGTCTTACTGAATTACATATGATGTCACTGGAAGTGTTATCTTATGCTGTAAGTGGCCATTTGCATAACATTAAAAATAATTTTTTTCACTCATGTGAAGTATATATTTATAATGTTTACTTGAAATTGGCTGTATAGCTCTAGAAATAGTAACTATATCTGTTAAAAAATTTTAAAACAAATTCTGAAAGGTAACTTCTGCAAGCATCCCAAACTAGCAATGATAAAGGTAATGACAGTAGAATGGATCTGCCTTAAAGTGTGTGTGGTTGTATTGAGAGGAGTTGAGATGGCATTCTCTGAGCTAAATGACTGTAAGATTTGAAATAGAAGGTGATTTCCCTCTTTTCCAAGAGGATTTTTTAAGGGGAAAAAAATCTCCGACCTTAACATTTGAGCATACAAAGCATGTAACTGTATATTTATCTCATTTGTTTCATGAAGGGTGAAACAAATGGTTTATGAGACTTAAACTAAGCTCTACCATAACTTGGATACAATGAAGAATCTAGTATTTTAGTTGGAAGGTGGTTTAATAAATAAAACGACATATGTACATATATATTAAATTCTAAATACAGTCAAATTTTGCTTAATAACTCTTTGAAAAGCTACTACCTAGATTCATTCTAGCCTCTGTTCCAGTCCCTAAAGTGGAGAAAAGACTTGTACTTACAGCTGGAATGAAAGCTCCCTGAATAATGCCCACGTGGGGAGACCACAGAGTCCAGGTGTTCACTCGTATGACCTCATCCTGAAAACACCGCATGTTTACCCCCAGAGATGTAGCAATATGTTTCTGAAATAATATGCAGATTTTAAAAAAAGTTTAAAGGAGAGAAATGAATAAAATATTAAGCCAGAGTACATGGTTTCCAGGTGTGCACCCAAGACAGCTCTTGACAAATGTAAATATTTTCTGAGTAATTAGCCTTATTTTATGATGTGTATCCTTAAGGTCATTTAAACAACGTAAATGCAAAGTAAGGCAGAATAAAAGAGAATCCCACCTGGATCTGAACCTCGCTGCCACCATTTACCCGCTGGGTGACCTTGGAGAAGTCACAACTTTTCAACTTCCTTTATCTCTAAGGAGGTTTCTCAAGGTGACTGCCAAAACCACATGAGATAATAGACTTGGAAATGCCTGGGACATAAATATCAGTTACTGATTAGTAGAAGTGCAAAACTTTGCTGATAATTTAGCAATTATTAGTTGTATCTTCGATGGCCAATAATTTTTTTCTACTCTTTTAATAGTAAGAATGTGCAAATTTTTTCAGGGGCTGCAATAGTATTCTATATTTATATTTGAGAAATAGTATAAATAATTTTGCTCTGAATATCTGTAATAATGAAAACTAGTAATGTATAACTTATTTTAGGCTTTTTCCAAGTAGGGTTACTCCTGGGTCTGGTGTTCAGTGAAGATGAGGATATAAGTTTGCCTCTCAGTTGTGAAATGCTCTCTTTCCTGGAAACGTTTCACAGCAAGGAACCCCTTGTTTTTCCTTCCCCTGGGCCTATGGCCATGTCTAAATCAGGTCAGAGTACAAACTTTGACCAACGTGTTGAGACATCTGGACAAGACGGCAGACAGCACAGGAGGCTGGCTTCCTTCCCTGTGCTGAGCCTGGAAATGCTACGCAAGCAGCTGAGAGGAGGCTTACTAACAGAATCCAGACAACAATCTGTGATAACAAAGAGTGTTAAGGTCATTTTCTGGGAGGTGAACAGCAATCCAAACCCAGAGAGAACCAGATGCCACTAATTAGGGGATGCTGTGAGAAGCAGCTTTCTAATTGTCCTTGTCTCTTTATCCTACATTGCCCTGGATGGATTGTTATTTTCCCCTGTGCCCTGTAGTGAGAGGACACAGCAACCCCAGCCAACAGTAGTGAATGAGGCAGGTGCATAAATGCTGGATGGGAGCACTATAGCTGCAATCTCAAGTGGGGAGTCCCATCCCCTCTCCTTGCTCAATGGAGAGGTAATTACAACAGAGGGAATCAGACCCCAGAAGAGCAGTGCTTGAGCAGAAGAAATGGGGGTTCAATAAGGGGCTGGGTTGGGACTTGGGGTGGAAATGGAAGCTTCTAGGTTTGCAGTAACACAGGTTGTCTCTCAAGTCTTTTTCATACCTCCTAAATGTATCAAGAGAAGAGCACATGCAAAGTCTAAGTTTTTATCCCTATTCACAAATAAGCACTGCTAGCCAGGAAGAGGACAAAAAGACATCTGAGGAGGAGTACTAGCCCTTTAAAGGAAACAATAGGTACTGAAGAACCTTATCAGAGGGCCCTGAATTATGGTCCAGATAAATCAAAAGTTTAAAATAGGTATCTTTAGAGAGCAGGAGAAGGTATTCTAAATAAGAATCAGGAACAATCAGTAAATAAGAATCAAATGGAGATAGGAAGAAAACATATAATAGCAGAACAGATATAGCAGAAGAGTAAATCAGTGAGATCAAGTATCTAGGTATGAACATTTCCTAGATGGTGCGATAAAGAAATAGAATGATGGAAGATATCTAAGAAGAGCAAAATTATATGGAAAAGATAGAAGTAGAAAGGTCAACTTTGATCTCTTAGATACAGCTAAATAGAATAGAATTTGTTGTTGTTGTTGAAATAGTGACTGAAGATATAGATAGAAAAACTGGATCAAAAGGACCCTTAGAGCAACAGACTACATTGATAAGAAAAATCCCAAATCATGACACATTATATTTGATTTAAAATGTCAAAGACAAAATCTTTAAAGTGTCTAGGAAAAAGTAACATTTCACTGTGTGTTAATTGACAGGAAAGTGCTCAGCAGCAGCAGTAGAAATTAAAGTAACATTTAAAAAATATTGAAGGAAAATCATCTCAAACCTAGAATTCTATATATAAATAAACTATGATTTAAACACTAGGTTGAATAAAATAAAGGCACTAAGATACACATACAAGGCAAAGACACATAAACTCTTATAAACTTTATATAGAAGTTACTCTACAGAGAAAACCAATGATTTCAGAAAGAATAAACAGTGCCAATAAAAACGTGTGTGACTATTTGTATATGTTTACAATAGTGCTGTTCAATAGACCTTAATTTTGATAGAAATATTGTATTTGGGCCCTCATTGGGTAGCTCATTTGGTTAGAGTGTTATTCTGAAACAAGGTTGTAGGTTTGATACCTGATAAGGGTACATACAGGAATCAACCAATGAAGGAATAAATAAGTGAAACAACAGATCTCGCTCTCTCTCAAATCAATAAATAAAAATAAAAAAAACCAAAATAGAAACGCTCTATTTGCTCTAATATGATAGTCTCTTGCCATATATATTAAGACGTAAATTATGACTAATGTGGCCAAGAAACTGAGTTTTTAATTTGAATGAATCTACATTTGAATATCCATACACAGTTAGAGCTAACTACATCAAATAGCATAACTCCATATACTCAAATATAAAGTTCTAGATTTATACCAATGTATGGTGAGGGGTAGGGAACAAGCAGAGATCAGAATATTTTGACAGTAGTCTGAGGTCCTTGTTTTATTCAGAGGAAAAAAATAGACATTAATGAGCTCTAAAAACCTAAATGTAAGATTCAATACATTAGCAAAAACCAACCAAAAACTAGACAGTGAATTTAAATTTTCAAACCAAAATGAAAAAAAACTAAATCTAATCAATGAAAATCTGGAATGGAGAAAAAAGTAAACAAGAAGAAATGATAGTACAGAGAAAATATGAAATAGGATGACAGGAATAAATCGGCACATGACAGTAATTAAAGTAAACGTAAATCTATTAAACATGCACATAAAATCCCAGACTCTCCGGTAGGGAACATAAGGTACAGAATTGATTGCCAAATTGTATAGACAATGTGGTAGGCAACCTCTAACACGGCTGAACAATTAATCATGCCTCCTGGTTTTCAGACTTTTGTGTAATGCCCTCACTTTGGGTGTGGGTTGGACTTAGTGCCCATCTTCTAATACATAGAATGTGGCAAAGGTTATGGGATATCTCTTTTGAGATGATATTGCAAAGACCCTGTGGTTTCCTTACTGTCCTCTCCTTCTCTTGCTAGCTTCCTTTGAGGTAAACCAGATGTCATGCTGTGAGCCACACTATGGACAGGCCCGGGGGAAGGAACGGAAGGAGGCTTTGGCAACTGCTGGAGAGAAACTGAATCTTGCCAGCCATGATGTGAGCCTTCGGGGGAGACCTCACCCCTGCTCACAAAAGGGACTGCACCCTTGTGCGAGAGACCTTGAGGCAGAGACTCAGCCGAGCCACACCTGGGGTCCTGACTCACAGACATGGTAGGGTAATCACTCTTGGCTGTTTTAAGCTGCTACCTTTTGATGTAATTTGTATGTAGCCATAGATAACTAGTGCACACAATTAAAATATACTAGACAATAAGCTAAAGAGGAATGTTGATGACTGGGTGCGTCAAAATGAGAACTATGATTTACTTAGTGTCTTATGGGCCACATAAGTAACCACGAGCACAAACCAAAAATCTGGCCACATTTCCATTAAGGCCATGGAATCACTTGGTCTACTTGATCAAAATTGTCATGAGGCATGGCAGATACTGTAGATGGACCCATTGAATGCTCATTTGAACTCCTCAATTCTTTGCCTTCTTGAACCATGAAGTTGAAAAGCAAATATTAAATTTCCAGCTTTTCTTGCAACTAAGAATAGTCATGAGCATAGTTCTGGACAATAATACAAAGGTGAAGTTCCCCAGGACAGTTTCACGTTCCAGATTAAAAACCAAATTCATCCCAGGAAAAACGTGTTATCTTAGCTCCGCTGTTCTTTCTGCCTCGAGTATGAAAGGGATATTCAGAAGTGAAGGGCATGACGATGGGGAGAAAAACCACATGCTCAGAACGACAGAGCAGGAAGCTGGCACTTCTGAGAGCACTGTTGCAGGGGAGGGTTGGTCTAGACTCCTTGCGAGAGTGTCAAATATTCCACTCATTGGCTAAGCCACCGCCGTAGGGTTTTCTGCTATTTGTAGCTGAGTGTATTCTTAACCAAAACCCGAGAATAACTTTAGATTTTTGTATCAAGATTTCCCATGACATATAAACTTAATTTAAATTGGGTACTTTGGAGGAGGCATAAATTTCTTCGGGTTATGCCAGTCAATAATGAATGAAATGAGAGGAATTTCATGATGCTCATTCCAGATACCATTTTCTGGAGATTTAACAGAAAAAAGGTATGAAAAATTAGTCAAAAAGTACTGAAGACCCAAATCTTCCTTTGGCGTTGGTTTAGTTGTAGAAAGTCCAATGAACCTGGACTGAACTACACCTAATTCCAGAAGTTTCAAACTCAATCCAGGTGTATTACCGTGTTTAACTCCAGGTTTATTAAATGGAATTTCTATGACTAAACTAGTGTTAGAAGACCAATCTATCTAGCACAATGAGTCCAGCTCTATTTTACTTGTTACTTTTGGTTCCTAAGAGATCTGTGTAAGTTGTAAATTTAAGGTAGCATCCAGCACCAACTAGAAAATGGTACACTAATTGTCTGAGGGTCCAATCAATTTCCCTGTTTACTCAGGGTACTTTGTGGCTAGAAATAGAAACCAACACTGGCTGGTTTAAACAGAAAATATTTTATTGGAAGGATGAAAGGTAATTCATAGAATTGTCAGACTAGCTGGAGAATCGGACGTGGGAAATGGGCAGAACCAAGGGAGGTGATGAATGACAACCACAGTCAAACTTCCACCTGGGACAGTCTGGCGGGGATACCACTGTGGTTGTGGGGGGACAGTGGAGGCCAGTGCTGTCCTGGAGCGCCACCAGCACAGCCCCGGGACCCAGCCCTGGCTCTGCTGTGTTGGAAGGAGAAAGTGTTACCACCACCTCTGAACCAAAATTCTCCTCTGAGCCAGCTTCTTTGTTCACTTGCTCCAAACTCGTGGGCATCAGTATCTGTCTGAATCTAACAATAAGATTAAATAAAAATTGCCCTGGTCTGTTTGGCTCAGCAGTTAGAGTTTTGGCCCATGGACCAGAGAGTCCCACGTTCGGTTCCTGCTAAGGGCACGTACCTTGGTTGCAGTTTGTCCCTGGCCCTGGTTGGGTCCTGCGGGTGGCGACCATTCAATGTGTCTCTCTCACATTGATGTTTCTCTTTTTCTCTTCCTTCCTCTCTCCCTCCTGCTCTATCTGAAGATAAATGCAAAAATGTCCTTGGGTGAGGGGAAAAAAAGGATTAAACAAACATTTAAATAAAAAGTGGACAAAACTTAGTACTCACCATGGTCCAAATGATGTCTAACTTATCCCTTTACCCCCAGATTATTTTTATTAAATATGGGATGGTGTAAGAATAAGGCAAACAAAATAATTTTTAAAAACGATGAAAAAATGATCAGTTGTTTAATAATTAAATGAAATAACCAGAGAATGCCAAAGACTTTAGTGTATTCCATGTACATAGCAAGAATCTAAAATAACACTCTGGTGCATGTGTTGCAGTAATTTGGCTCCGAGCATAGTGCTGATGCCGGAAAAATAAGCTTTCTCCTCCACTCTGTTTCAGGCAACTCAATCACATGAGGCTTTAAATTCCAATGGTGATTGGGCATCCAGACTTATATTTTAAAAACTACAATTAGATTAGATGATTTAGTAACCCATGCTCACCTTATACCTGATTCCTTTGCACGGTTATTTATACAGCTGAGTGTCTTTGGCAAATTGCTTGTGCTTTTTGTTTTACGTTCTCAAGAAGTTTTCCCTTCCGTTTTGGTTAATTTTTATTTACTTCTTTTAGTTTCCATCACCTCATGCAACTGAGTTCACATGATGTTCTGAGTAAGAAGTTACTGTTCTGTCATCTGATGAATGTGCTGTAGAGTTACAGGAGTTCTTACCAGAGAAGATGGTTTACCAAGTTTGCATTATTCATGTGCAAAGCAAGTTCACAAATGTTTAGAGTCCGAGAGAAAGAAAATGAAGAACGTGGTCTAAAGGTCTTTCTGTAGAACTGAGGAAGACAAATGGCCTGGAAAATTTCTGGTGTCAGATCTGAACTCTGATCAGTCAAGGAGAGGTATTTGCAGAACTGGGTGGTCAGAACGCACCCTGGGAATGTGCAGAGTTGCATTCTTAAATAGGAGAGCCTAAGAGACAATTCAGAGAAATGCTCACCCTTATGCATTTTTATGCAAAATGATGCAATTCAGAGAAAAATTAGAAACAGCCGATTTCTGAGAAGTTTGCACAATGAACCAACTGTGGTGTGATCATTATTTGTGTTAACACTTTTTTTTTTTTTAATCCTCACCCGAGGATATTTTTCCATTTATCCTCAGACAGAGTGTGAGGGAGGGAGAGAGAGCAAGAGAGAAATTGATTGGTTGCCTCCTGTAGAACCCCGATCAGGGCCGGGCCGGGCCTTGGACAGAACCACAACCTAGGTACGTGCCCCTGATCAAAATCCAACTCGAGACTATTTGGTCCACGGGCCGATGCTCTAACTACTGAGCCAAACTGACCAGGGCTGTGTTAACACTATTACATGCTTTAGGGAATTTAGTTTGTTTGACTAAAACTAAGATTCTTTCTTCTCCGGATGAGTAGGTACTATCTATATGTGTTCCCACAGTATCCCTTCATTGTGTTAATCAGGCATATACTTTTTTTACTGTCTGTTTTCCTCCGGTAAGTTTGTAAGTTTCAGAGACCAGGGACTGGGACTACTTGCTCCCTCTGTGTTCCTCACCTAGCAAACCCTTGGCAAAGAGCAAAGCCTTCATTATTTGTTGATCGACCGGCAAATAGAACCATTGAAGCAAATGAATTCTATTTAGAAAATTTATCCTGAAGATAGCCACTGAGAATAGAAGGCAGAGTAACATGACTCTTCTAGTTAACTCTGTCTCATTTCTTGACTCCTCAAGGGTCTTGCTAGTTTTGACTCACTTCCAAGATTCTGTGTTTGGATTGTGATTGTCCACTGCAAATCCTTGGAAAGGGCTAATCCCTGTGTCCAACAGACTTTGCATAAATATTTATTATTTAGATATTGTTCATTGTTGACTGATCTGGGAGCCTTGGCTGCAAAATTTTGAGTTTGATATGAATCTAATTGACTATGGAATTCAGAGTTATCTACAGCAGATGTTAAGCCTGGTATTGGTGTTACACACATACATATATATTCTAACATAGTATATATATATAAAATATATATGTATAATATATGATTACATATAATTGGTTCTAACATACTTATATATTATACATATGTTGCATATAATCAGAATTCCCTGGACTTGGGACAACCCGGCTGAAGCCAGAGCAAACCTCTCTCCTACGGCTGCTCTGGGGCGACCTGATCTTTCACAGCAGAGCTGCAAAGACATTCATGAATATATTTATTGGGCAATGAGGGTTTTAACATTTGCATATTTCCTACAAAGTTCAGTTGAGTGATTATTATCACCAATAATAACAGTGAAATGCTTTAAAGTATTATGTAACATACTTACCTTTGTATAAAAATAATTATTTTCTTGGATTGAGCATCTAGACAAATAATAAAATAATGCAACTGGTGAGATAATGTCTAC
This sequence comes from Molossus molossus, assembly GCF_014108415.1. NCBI lineage: Eukaryota > Metazoa > Chordata > Mammalia > Chiroptera > Molossidae > Molossus > Molossus molossus. Next base: position 12,390,996 of record NW_023425403.1, read on the forward strand.
AAATAATAAAATTTTTATCTCCCATTTACACTATTTATACTTTACTCCTTCTGTGGTTCCTACAGAATACATTAATAATGGCATGTATATGTGCTTCATGGTCATTTATATAAAATTGGACTTGATAGTCTGAGAACAAATTAGACTTACATTAAAAATAGAACCCAAAATACAAGAACAATGAAAAAAGTTAGGTCACTTGAAGACCACCAATTGGTGCCTATAAGACAAAATTAAAAACTTGCACATGGCTATTTGCCATATATTGAATACAGAAGCATTAATGTGGTTTACACATTCACTTATTTTGGGGAGTTCACTTTAATACACTTCAGGGTGGGACAACACACTTTAGTCCACTGTCCGTTAAGGCAAGCTGTTGAGATCACATATTGACAATAGTATGAAATGATCTCAATAAAGAAAAAATTGATTGGGTTTAGGTAACATTTCATTTAGAAATTATTAAAGTAAAATTGATCATTTGATGAGTCAAAATCAGTTGAATGTTGGGATATTATGGATCTCTTTTATTGGATTTTGATAGTTTGGAGAACAGGGACAGGTAATCATAATCTCCTGAATTTCCTGCTTGTGACAAGATATAACCATGGAAATATTGATCTACTAGGGGGAATACTATTTTCACAACTTTGCTAAGCTTACAGAGTCAAGAAATATAACAAAAACCCATTAATATCTCTCATAAAGATTTTATATTTCTTTAACTGCTCACTCAGTTATTTTAGTAACATAATGGTTAACTCAGTAGAGGTTCTTTCCTTTAAATTATGTTCACAGGGAACCGCTAAGATAGATTTCACTCCCTTGAAAAATAAGAAGCTTTTGGAAACTATCTGTAGTTTTCTTTTTCAAGAACACTCTAGAGGCTATTGTGATCAGCCACCTACAAACTTGTGACAGTCCTTGTTGAATCAATTTCAATGTGAGACCTGTAGAGAATAGTTGAAGAAATGTTCTGCTAGGATAAAGATTTAATTCAAAAGTGAGATGAAAAAAACCTATGATATCAGAAGATTTAGGTAAAACAGTTTGCATCAAACTTAGACTTAGAATGATAGTGTCAAATATAAAGAACAAATGTAACTGTACTTAATGTTTCATTTGATATATACATATATGGTTCTGCATAATCTGCTAAATATATATATATTTAATATGCTAGTCATGTATGAGGTTTTATAAATGGTTTTCATCCTCAAATTATATTGTACAGTAGAAAAAACATTTATACTCCATCTCCATTTTCCAGGGCAAATGGAGATGAAGGAATGAGAAAATAAAATGGATAACTACTTTTAGAAAAACTAATTTTTATTTGAATCCACTGAAAAGTGATACTACTTCCATAGTTTTCCTGATATATGTAAAAAGGTTGGATGGCAAAAAACATTCTCAAAAGAAGGTGAGCTTTCCTTGGAGCTATCAGTTCGACAAACATAAGTTCTGGGGATAAAGGTTGAATATTATTAAACATTTATTAAGGAAAATTTTCTCTCAAGTTCTCAATAAGGTGTATAGATCACAAGAGGTTGTTTAATATTAGAACACATAATTCTTAAATCTGAAGACTTTTGCTCAAATTTGGATATGCAAAATATCCTTCTACACCAACAGTGTAATATTATCTACGTACGATAAGGAAATAATTCAGTGCATTCTTATTATAATTTAGCATCCTTCAATTTAGTTTTACATAGATTTTATTGATTATAGATTAGTAAACCTTGCTCACTGTGTGGCTTCACATAATTCCTCAATACGCTTTGCCTACAAAACCACTTTATAGTGCAACCCATATCACAAATGTTACAAATCCCTTTAGAGCAGTTTGCCCAAGATTCTGCACACATTTTCCCAGTGTGTAGTGAAGCAAAGATAAATGAAATACTATACAGTGGGTGGATTTGGCATAGAACAAACCCAAAGACCTACTGGGGTAGAGCAAGGCTTCAGACTGGGTCCATAGGAACTCACACCATTTCAATAGAGTGAGGATAAGTTTCACACAGTTTTCCCCCTCTCTATATAATAAAACTTTAATGACATTCCCTAGAATGATTGCATTGGCAGAGTATCAATAGTCTATTGTCTGTGCCCACTGATTATGCATATATGCATATAAGTTCTTTGGTTTATCTCTTCCTGCCCCTCTGCCCCCTGCCTTACTTCCTGCTGAACTTTTATTCTTGATGAAGCAGTAAAAATTAGTGATTTTATTAATCTCAGTCTCTGAGTCCATGCCTTTTTAATACTTTTGTGGGAAGAAATGTGAAGTGCACATAAGGCATCTCTACCACTTACCCAATTATGATTGTCTTGAGAAAAAGTCTTCAAGCAACTGGTTGAGTTGCAGGTTGAATTAGCCAATTCTTTCACGGAACACCATTTTTACTTAAAAGAATAACTTACAGATGGACTATGGTTAAGCAAAACTGCATATTTGGTTCACATTTTTTCTTTTTCTTTTTTGAAAATAAATAAAGTGAGTTGTCCCCTCAAGGAAAGAACTAATAATGTTTGTTGCCAGTGCAAATTAGAATTTTGGAAATCTGTGTATGTCCCTGTGAACTTGACTTCTTCCTACTACTTAAAAACCTTCCTGACAAGATCAGTGGTAGTATTAAACAGGTGATTTTTTTTTTTTTTTGACTAATGGAATGTGTCAATATTTGGAAGATTTATATATCTCATAAACTAGCATTTTTCATACAGGAATGCATGATCTTACAAAATCATGCCTAGGTTAAAAAAAAAAAAAAGGAGCCATTCAAGTTGTAAAATGGAGCAGAGAATTTTAATATAACAGAGTGTACAAAGTTCACTGGTGTGGTTTCAGATTCTACACTGCAACTATTCTTTAAAAACTACTAGTTGTCAAGTTTTGTTGTTGTAGCAAAAAAGACTATTCAAAATGATCTGAAAATGCAGTCAAAATGCTTTTCCCTTTTCAGATCTGTGTGAGGATGATTTTGTTGATGTATTTAAACCACACCAGTGTTTCTATTAAGTCTGATACCACAGAGAGCTGCAAACATAAAACAGTACTCTCCTTCTCACTCATTAAAAAGAAAAGGTTATTTTGCATGGGCATATATTCTAAATGTTAACATGCAATAGGTTAATATGATTATCTTTAAATAAATAACAATAAATGTAACATTTCTTGTATTAATTTCTAACACAATAAATATGGGTAGATATGATCCACATAAACAAAAGCTTTTGTAATCCTAAGTAATTTTTAAAAATGTAACAGGACCCGGCCGGTGTCACTCAGAGGATTGAGCATTGACCCATGAACCAAGAGGTTCAATTCCTGGTCAGGGCATATGCATTGTGGGCCCGCTCCCCAGTGAGAACATGCAGGAGGCAGCCAATCAATGTTCTCTCTCATCAATGTTTCTCTCTCTCTCCCTCTCCCTTCCTCTCTCTCTAAAATCAATCAAGAAAAAAACATGTAAAGGGGATGTCCTGAGACCATAAAGTTTAAAAACTGTTACTTTATCCAAATATTTTGGAAAAAATTCTAGAACAAATTGAAGGAAAAAAATGACGTATTTTAATATTCCACAATGTTATTATATCTAATATAAGTGCAAAAAATAATTTTGTGACATTTTCATTCATAAACCAAATTTCATGTTATTAGCCACAAAAATGAAGATACATACTTTTCTGTTAAGGTCCAAAAGATTTCTGTAATTATCATTTTGTAAAATAATATATAATTATGTAAATTACAATGAGGAAGATATTATCATAATCAACAGACTAAACAAATTGTCTTTGAAGGTAGTTTTTGTTAGAGCAAGTCATCTGGAGTGGAAACTATTGCTGCCCCAAATCCCTTTGTTTTTGGGGCTCCCCTTTTCCATCTGTGTGGGTGTCCTCAGGCTCCTCCTCTTTAGCCTCTTTGGAGGATGGCCCTCCACCTCTGGGAGTTGTCTTGCCCAGGAGGTTGTGTCACTCTTGGTGGGTGGCCACCAGTGGCGGACTGATGTGGTATGAGAGGCCAGCCTTGCTCCCTCACAGGAAGTAGTCTAGGCAGCACCTGCTCTGTGGTGCAGTTTTCATGCTCCAGAGCTTTTCTAGGGACAGGCTGAAGTTAGACCACAACGAAAATCACTTCCTACTTGGCTCTTTCTTCCTCCCCATTCTGTCCCCTCACTTCCCTTCTGATTCCTCCTGGTTCCAATCCCTCAGAGCCTCAGACAAGAATCCTTGGCTTAGACACCCCACCTTAGACATTCCTTTTAGACAAAATTCCCTTAGTTCAGGGGGAGGAGGGAGAGCAGAGGGGGCATTTTAGGTACCTGAGTGAGGACATGCCCTTTACAACCTCTGTTCTTTCATTTTTGTCTCCTCCATTATAACTGCAGTGTCGTAACCTAAATTTCTGTTGTCAGTCAGATGATGAGAATTATAAAATGGGGGTCATTATACAAACAAAATGCCACTATTCGATCTGTGCCAAGGTGCCAGCAGTTTTACCCATCACTGTTTCTGCCTTGTGAGTATAAATATTGGTGAATAAGGCAAGTCATGGATCTGAATTGGAATGATTTTGTCTCCTAGGAGACATTTGGAAAGTTTTAGTTGTCACAAGTAGGAGGAAGGTCCTTACTGGCTTTGTTGGGTAAAGGAAGGGATTCTGCTAAACATCCTACAATGCACAGAGCAGGTCCCTAACACATAGAATTAACTGGTCCATAATGTTAATAACTCTGACACTGAGAAACCTGTTTGAAAATTAAAAAAAAAAATTCTAATACAGTGTTATTAATGGAGTAAGGCTTCCACAAAAACTATTTGGTGACTCAGACTTACTTTATAATATTTGTCCCCCTTAGAAGATATGACAATGTCTGTTTCCTTTTTTTGGTCTCAGCTTATAGAAACTCATGGAGGAAAATAATCCATTTCATCACCTTGACCCCTCAACATGTCCCTGAAATTGGCAAAAATAATGAAGACAGAAATTCTGTTGGTTAGTTTGAAAGTTCTGGTGTATGTCAAATTAATTAGACTAAAATGATGAGACCCAAACTTTAATCAAGCATGCTTCCCATATCCCCATGTTTTTAAGTCACAACGCTGGAGAAAAAATTAAAAAGGCAATAGCTTTTATTCTCAGAAGTTTATGGGGCTGCTCTCAGCACTGAGCTTTTAGCACAAAACCACTGTGCTTAAGTAGTTCATGAGATAATTATCTTCGAGACCTCTCTCTTCTGGATTAAATAAAAACTAATACTTTGAAGTGTTGGGATGCACTTAATTTTTAAAGAATAAAACATTCATACAAATCCATTAATTAATTAGCCTTTGCCTTTGACCTTGAATGGCTCATGCTGAGTGACTTGTATTCATGATGGAAAAGCGGACTTTTCATTTCTTACCGTTGGCAGCGGGGCTACTGGCTATAGTCAGATCTTTGCTTCCTCGAACTTGTTTTTGTCCTAGTGATATGTCCACTGCATGCTGTCCTTTTTGACTCAAGGCATTTTCAGATTCTTTGAAAAGAAAGCTGTTTCTTTTCTTTTTTTTTACTTTCCTACAAAATTCTTCTAATTTGTCTTCACTCTGTTCTATCCCTAAATCTGGGAGCAAAAATTCCTTTTGGTGTTCTTGTTCCTGAATGTGTTTAAATGTGAACTGTCTCACTTTTAGAATAAAAGATTAATTGGCAATGAGCCTTTTGGCTGAAGAGTTTGTCTTTTGTTCTGTCTCTATTATCTGTCCTGGCCCAAGTTCAAGCATCTCCGTAAGCATCTCCTTCAGCATCTCCTTCTGTGATGTGTCCTGTCTTTGCAGGTAAGAACTCTAGGTGTCTGGTTTTAAGCCAAATATTCTCACCAAAAGTAGAACTGGCCTCGTAAATGCCTTTGATCCTGTTCTTAAAGAAGCTAATCTTCACCTCCTCTGGTTTACTGTGGATTACACATTGCAGAGGTTTAGGCAGTGGATAAGACATGAATATGTTCCAGGCATTTTGAAAGGAAATATACTCTGTGAGAATTGAATGGCGGTTGCATTTATTTCCCCTGCAAGAAATTTTTCAGTCACGTCCTTTCAGCAAATTTGAGAAGTCAAGACAATAAATACAAATGGAATCACGGTTTATTTCATCACTTTGAAACATCTTTTTTTTTTTTTTTTTTTTAAACACAGATTTATAGCTTGAAAGGTTGACAATCTAATATTTCCCCCCTTAATCTCTAAATATAATGGTTTTTTTGGTAGCCCTTTCTAGTTCACACTTCAGAAATGGATTACAGACCATTACATTTCCTGTATTATTTAAAATGTGCATTGGTGATACAAAGTTTACCTACAACAGTCATGTTTCTAACCATGATTTGTGTAGTAACATATAAAGTGCAGGTGTTCATTAAGGTTAGGATGCGATCTCTGACCTTAGGAAGATTTTTCTAACTCTAACAGTATGTCATTATGGGAATTATCGATAAACTGTGTTAGAAATAAAGTATATTCCACATTGATGATTGGCTAAGAACATTTGAGACAGAGACCGTGTCTTTGGCATATCGTACATTTTTTTTTTCCATCATACTTAGTAATGAATAACATTGGCTACGTAAAACTTTGTTGATTTAAAAGTCCAAGCATGGCAATCTTTCCTACTTACTTTTTAAAAATCTTCTTTTTCCGGCAGCTTGTTGATTTGGATATTGTGTATTTTTCAGTTCTTCCTCTTTTCCCTCCCCTGCCCCAAGCCCAGATTTTGTGTTGCTGCTACCAAAGTGTCAAAGCAAATGATGAATGGTTGTTCAGCTTTTTACAAATGCAGCGTGTCTCAGTGCTTTTTCATACCTGACTTTCATCGCTAGTGTTGATTGATGTTATGTTATTTACCAGACAATGAAGGGCTACTAGTTTCTAACATTCAAGGTAAAACATCTGAAGCTGTAAGCGAGGGGCTGGTTGATGGCTTCTCAAGAATCCGTGCATGTTGGGAATGCTTCCTACCCTCTGGAGCCAAGACCTACTTGTGGGGCAATTTTCACATCTTTTTGATGATTAAGTTAGCAGGTTTTCATCTTTAATTGCTTTCAATTTCTTTAGAAGGGGGATTTAGGATGATTGGCCTTTAATGGTTTACTTGCTGAAAATACCTATGCATAACTTGTGTTTAGGAACCAGATTCCTCCCTTTCTTTCCCTGTTTTGGCAATATTGTTGCATATCAGCACCTACCTAGTACTTGTACAGGAGGAAGTACATTTGTTGCTGGCGCTGCAGAGCCAGAGAACACACCATCTATTTCACTGATGTTCGCAGAGGACTTACTGTGATATGGGCTTGTGCTGAGAACAGAACACCCAAATGTCTTGTGGTTAAGTGAATGACAGATAATGAACGACCTAGATTCTAATTTATCAGTCTCACTTTGTCTTTTCATTTTGAGAAAATGGGAGAGGGCATCAAATGTTTTGTTAAAATATGATTTACAGACTCTGGGTTTAGCTTTATACATTGCTTGTTTGCTTTGGTTACGCCATGGTTACACCATGACAACGGAGAATCGAAGCAAGGAAAAAGAGAAAATATATGTATGCAAGTTGAAGTAACACACTATCTTTTGATGGGATAAATATTGTGACTAACAGTTCCATTAGGCTCTAATTTGCTAATCTAGCACTTGGAATTTCTTTATAGTTCATTTTCAGGTCATATTGTAGTTTTATGTTTTTTACAGTAACAAATTAATTGAGCATTAAAAAATCAAATATTTTTGGATACTATAGTGTTTCACATATACAAGCTTAGACTTTTGAAAACACAGCAGTCCAAATAAACTAGAATTTCCATAAGATTGACATAAATAAGTGAAATATCATTTATTGATTCTTAAAAAGTTTCTTCATTGTTAAGAGTATTGCAGAGATCTCCTTTATTTGTTGACTTTTATTTATTTTATTTTATTTTTTTTTTTAATCCTCACCCGAGGACATTTTTCCACTTTTTGCACAGATAGAGTGGGAGGGAGAGAGAGGAAGAGAGAGAGAGAGAGGGAAACATCGATGTGAAAGGGACACATCGAGTGGCTGCCACCCGCACGACCAACCAGGGCCGGGGACAAACTGCAACCGAGGTACATGCCCTTAGCGGGGACCGAACCCGGGTCTCTCCGGACCGCAGGCGGATGCTCTAACCGCTGAGCCAAACCGGCCAGGGCTATTTGTTGACTTTTAAATGAACTTCAGATTGATTTGATTTGGGGGAGAAGATCCTTTTCTATGCAGACTAGAAGCAGCACTTGCTGGTATTTCCAAGAGATTACAACTGAGTGGAATTAATATTTAGTGCGCCATTTAACAGGCATGTAGATTCAGAAGTTGAAAAAATACTGAAGCAACCTAATCAAAATTTATCATCAATCTCATGAGATGAAGAAAATAGTTTTACTATCATAAATAATGAACTATATATAACATTAAAGCAGCAGTTTGTAAATAAATGATCAGGTACGTGGTTACAATTTCAAAGAATGACTAAACACTGAGGAACTTTCTTTCATACAGTATGTAAGAATTTATAACAAGTTCTAACACTGTTGTTAACTGATTAAAATACTTAACAAGGTTGCTAGATTTATTAATGGGTACTTTTAAAGAAAAATTGGCAACGAAACAATAGCATTTGTTTAAACAGAAAAAAATAAAATCCCCCTGCATTCCTTCTTTTGAAAGGAAACAGCCGCGTTATGGGTGTTCTCATAGTTTTATGTTGAAACAAGGCATCTTTTCAAAACTGTCAAGTTGAGTGTTTCACAGACACGTTGAAGAAGTGAGACAGCGAGTATGTAAATAAATGTACTGATTGCGTGAAAACTATTTCTAGTTTTGCTTAAGTGATTTTAGAGCTTCTGAAAGGGTGTGGTTTTAAAGGTTAAATATCAAAGTCAAAGTTTCTCCTACAGTAATCATGTATGTAAGAAGGGGCTTTAAACATTTCCTTTGTCTAAGTAAGAATTTCGGTCAATTCAGGACAAAATAATGTAGATCAATCCCTATTTTTTATATTTCTAAACAAGAGTTTTAAAGTATTCCAAAATATTATCCATTGATGTAAGAGATTACAGTTTAAATTTATTATTTTCAAAATAGAAGAAAATTAGGTTATCAAGCAAAGACGGTTTTTAAAACACGCACTGTATTTCCAGAATGACATGAGTGAACCGAAGAGAAGCAAAGGATACTGTTCTTTCACTCAGATAGCTTGTAAGTTAATTGGTAAAGTTACATAAGTATACAAAATCATTAGAGAAATAAATGAGTAAATAGTCAAATAATAGTTAAAGCTTTGAAGAATATATCTCAGATATTCTATTTTATTATATGTCCTCTAAGAATCTCAGAAGACCATTTTATGTTCAGTTGATTCAGTACCCTGTTGTATCTTTACTTTGACTTAAAAATTAAACAAACAAAAAAACCCATCAACAATGACAAGTCCTCCCACCTCCTGGCTAAAAAAAGACCCAACAACAACAACAAAATAACAAAAAACAAAGTGCTCAAATGACTGGAACATTTTTGTTGTTGTTGTTAATCCTCACCCGGGGATAGATTTCCCCTGATTTTTAGATAGAGTGGAAGGAGGGAGGGAGAGAGGGAGAAACATAACATCCACGTGAGAAAGACACATCAATTGGTTGCCTCCCACACGGGATTGAACCTGCAACCCAGGTATGTGCCCTTGACTGGGAATTAAACCTGGCATCCTTTGGTCCGAGGACCGACTCTAACTGCTGAGCCAAACTGGTTAGGGCATGACTGGAACATTTTTTAAAAATTGAAAACGTGTGTGGCTTGTAATTAAATTTAACTTCATTAAATAATAGACAAAATAATGGCAATGGGCAGGATTGTTTTTTTAATGAGGTTAAATTCACTAATATAAAATTAACCATTTAAATTGTGTACAGTTCAGTGGCATTTAGTACATTCATGATGTTGTGTGACCATCAAGTCTACCTAGTGCTAAAACATGTTTTATCAGCTCTGACAGACAGCCTGAGCCCATTAAGCAGTTCCTCTCCAGTCCACTATCTTTACAGCCCTGTCAACAACGAATCTGCTTTATTGCTCTAGTCCAGTCTTCGATCTAAATGGAATCATACACTGTATGATCTTTTGTGTCTGGCTACTTTCATTTAGCATAATATTTTGAAGCTTCATCCATGTTAAAACATTTATCAATGCTCCATTCTTTTTTATGGCTGAATAATATTCCATTGTATGGATAAATTCTTATCAGGCAGGTGATTTTCAAATATTTTCTTCCATTCTATACATTGCTTTTCACTTTCTCAATAGTGTTCTCTAACAGACATTTTAATTCTGATGAAGTCCAATTTATCTATTTCTTCAGTTGGCTGTACTTTAGGTGCACTATATCAGACTCCATTGCCAAATCCAAGGTCATCAATATCTCTATGTTTTCTTCTAATTTTTGAATTGTTCATTTTTAATCTATAAAAACACACCTGTTTTTTTTTTTTTTTTTTGCTTGTTGCTCTTGTAACTTTACTGAATTTATTAGCTTTAATAGATTTTTGTAACTTCTTTAGTATTTTCTACATGTAAGATCATGTCATTTGTAGAGAGAAATAGTTTTACTTCTCTCTTTCCAATTTGGATATTCTTTTATTTCTTTTTCTTGTCTAATTACCCTGGCTAGAACTTCCAGCACAATGTTGAGTATAATTAATAAAAGCAGCATCTGTCTGATTATTGGTCAGAAAGTTTTCAGTTCCACTGATGTTAGCTGTGAGTTTTTAATAAATGCCCTTTATTAGAATAAGGAAGTTTACTTGTATTCCTTGTTTGTTAAAAGCTTCTATCGTGAAAGGGTGTTGGAGTTTTTCAAATGCTGTTTGTGATCACTTGCATGATCATGTGACCTCCCCTCCCCGTTCTATTTATTTATTTATTTTTATCCTCACCTGAGGACATTTTTCCATTTTTTTGTTCAGATAGAGTGATAGGGGGAGAGAGGAAGAGAGAGAGAGAGAGAAACATCGACGTGAAGGGACACATCAACTGGCCACCACCCGCACGACCAACCAGGGCCGGGGACAACTGCAACGGAGGTACGCGCCCTTAGCGGGAACCGAACCTGGGTCTCTCCGGACCGCAGGCCGATGCTCTAACCGCTGAGCCAAACCGGCCAGGGCCCTTCCCGTTCTAGTAATATGGTGTATTACATTGATTGCTTTTTGTGTGTCGAACCACCTTACATTTCTAGGATAAATTCCACTTGGTCATTGTATGTAATCCTTGTAACATGCTTCTGGATTTGTATGCTACTATTTTCTTACAGCTTTCGCTTCTGTATTCATGAAGATATTAATCTGTAGTTTTCTTTCTTTGGGATGCCTTTGTCTGGTGTGGTAGGAGGGTAATCCTGACTTAATAGACTGACTTAAGAGGTGTTCCTTCCTCTTCCACTTTCTGGAAGAATTTGAGAAGGATTGGAGTTAATTCTTCCTTACATCTTTGGTGGCATTTACCAGTGCAGTCACCTTTAGAAGTGTAGTTTTATAAAAGGGTAAATATTGACAATTAAATTGAAGGTATCAACATTTAAATGGAAATGTTTTGGATTTGACAATAACAAAGTATTCACAAACACTGAACATTTCTGCCAAAACAATGGCTCATTCCAGTTTCAAAATAATATATTTAGGAATCTAGAAGAGGGGAATACAAATAATTTTATACCATATTCAAGATATGGGCAAGATTTAACTTCTATTAGGTAAACTCTACACATGTAAAATATGTTGAAGATATGAGGCAATTATCCAAGTAAATAGGAATATAATTGAGAAATGTGTGTTAGAATGTATTCAGGCTCTTACCTTGATTTTCCATGTCACTTAACCATATACAAATAATCAGAGTTACTCTTAAATGGAAATTTATTTAAAATAGAAAGAGAAAAATATTTCTCAATTTTATTTTTCAGTTAGACTCATTTTTCTGAGATGTCAAGTTAATGTTTATAAAAGCTTTCTAATACACGCATGTGTGCGTGCAAACACACATGTATAATAGTGATATATAGAATAGTTGGTCATTCAGATAAACAGCTAACTAGATTTGAAAATATGAAACCATGGTTTATGTGTTATGTATAAATCTCCTAGATACCTATATTGATATCATCATCATGATGAATATTAGTTTCAGAAAGTGAAGATGAGAAAATGTGTTTTAAAAGACTCATGGAAGGTAATGCTTTCAAGTTTTTCAGTGATGATGATGGACAGTCATGAGAATAACACAGTTGCATATCAATTTGTTTTTGAGTGGGTGGAAATGATATTAAAGTTCCTGTCAGAATTAAAAAGATACATAAACACAGACCAGCTTTTACAGACAGGAAGTTGGTAATTTTGCCACATCTTAAAATAAGTCTACCATACAAAAAGCACTAGATGCGTGCTTGAAATTTCAGAAGTATAAGCACCCTGATTTGGCGTAATGCTTGAGTTATTGGCAGACCTTTCAGAGGGAAAAGTTTATAGATAGCTTCTGGGTGAATTATACTAGCTTTTCTCAAAATAAGGGATTTACATCAGAAGGTTTGACTTACTATGATGTTTTTATGTGGTTTTCTTCTAAGACAACTGTGAATATCTTTTAAGCATTCTTTTCTGGGTGTTACCTAATAGTAACATATAGCAGCCCTTGGACTTTAAGCTACTTATAGGCTAAGTTAACATATTTTTTAAATGTCTGGCATACATACAGTAGGTATGCAATAAATATTCATTGAATGAATAATCTAACCGTGAAGAAGAAGCATGAACTGGAAAGAATGCTGCCTTCTAGTTCTTGCCTTTTAGGTCATGTTACAAACTATGATCATTTAGCTCTGCAATCTTAACTCACCTAGACTTAAGTTTTCTTGAATTAAGGAATTGATTAGTGTATTTATTAAGCCCCTTCTAGCTCTTAAATGCTATTGAAACCAAGCAGCGGTGTTTGGGTCCAGGTTCCTTGGCTCGAAAAATCAAAGAATGAGTTCACAAACAAAGGGGTAAGTGAAAGGAAAGTTTTATTTGAAAGACAGACTCCTCGCAGCAGAGAGGGGACACAGTGGGTTGCCAGTGAGGCTCCATTGTCTCGGGGTAGATATATGCCTTGCTAGCCTCTGATTGGTCCTTTCAAGGAATTCTGCCTTCGCAACATCTATACATTTTTTTTTAATCCTCACCTGAGGGCATTTTTCCATTTTTTATTCAGATAGAGCTGGAGGGAGAGAGAGGAAGAGAGAGAGGAACATTGACGTGAAAGGGACATACCGAGTGACTGCCACCCACACGACCCAACCAGAGCCGGGGACAAACTGCAACCGAAGTATATGCCCTTACGGGAACCGAACCCGGGTCTCTCTGGACCGCAGGCTGATGCTCTAACTGCTGAGCCATACCGACCAGGGCAACATCTATACATTTTAAAGCTTGTATTTCCCACCTGACTGAGTTCAGCCCTAGGTCATCTACCTCTAAATTCACATTAGCCTTCTGGAAAAAGCATATGTGGGCATCATTAACTTAAAAGGCTTGCCCTGTCAGGTAAATTGGGGAAAATTTGATTTGCAAAGATATATATTGTCCCATAACATTCCCTAGTTGGAGTAGACAAGTTCTGATTTAAAAACAGACATTGATTAGCTACTCCTCATATTTGCACAGAAGCTTTACTTCCAGGGAAGAGACAACTGAGTTGGGTGTGGTTAAGAACAAATAAAGTAGCCTGACCTGGGTGGCTCAGTAGACTGAGTGTCACCCCATAGACTGAGAGGTCCTGGTTCAATTCCCAGTCAGGGCACATGCTGGGTTGCGGGCTCAGTGTCCAGTAGGGGGTGTGCAGGAGGCAGCCGATGGACGTTTCTCATATTGATGTTTCTATCTCTCTCTCTCTCTCTCAAAAAATCAATAAAAACATATTAAATAAATAAATAAAACAAGTAAAGTAGCCCAGGTATCTATAGGAGCCTTAGTGTCTTTCTTTCTTTTTTTTTTTTATCCTCACCCGAGGACATATTTCCATTTTTTTATTCAGACAGAGTGGGAGGGAGAGAGAGGAAGAGAGAGAACATCGACATGAAAGGGACACATCAAGCGGCTGCCACCCATAGGACCAAACAGGGCCGGGGACAAACTGCAACCGAGGTACGTGCCCTTAGCGGGAACTGAACCCGGGTCTCTCTGGACCGCAGGCCAACACTCTAACCGCTGAGCCAAACTGGCCAGGGCAGTGTCTTCCTTTTTTACGGCAATTTCAATTTTTCCCAGACTACAATGAAGAGGAGGGGAGATGCCCTTGGAGCACCCCTAGGCTTGCTTTTGATTTCTCCCCCAAATCCAGCCTTGGTTTCCTATAATCCTTTCTAAGGTGACCTTGCTTTCTGCAATCGAAACATACCCTATAGTCTCACAGCAGAACTCATTCAGCAATCCTGCTGCCTTGCCTGAAATCAGCCTTTCCGTTTTTTTTTGTTGTTGTTGTTACATAATTGACCTATGTTCCTTCCAGGAGCTTCTAATATGCATTTCTTTAAATGGGGCTGGGAGTTCTGGCCTTGGAGGCACAATTTTCCATGTCGATTTTAGTTTTATTTTGCGAACTTTAAAGTCCAAATAAACCTCCAGATATGCTGTGTACCGGATGGCCTGTCTGTGTGTTAAGCTCCAAGTCATCTCAGCCTTCCCTTCCCCTGGTCCCATCCCTCACTGCCTAACCTGCCTCCATCCCCTCACTGTAACATAGGTTCAACACCAGACTTCTTAGTACCTTTTGAACTAAACTCAGTTCTCAATGGTCTTACATCAACTCTTGTAGGAAGTAAGCCACTGAGTAGTCTTACTATATCATTTGGATTTATTTTCTTTACTTGAATTGCTATAAATGTGGTTAAAATTAATAACCTACAAATGCAGGTACTGTACTCAGACATTTTCTAAATATAATACATGTTCTCCCTCCTCAAGGAGCTTATAATCTATTGTAGAAAATAAACATACAGGGTGGGGCAAAAGTAGGTTTAATAAATAATAATTAATAAATAATAATTTAAGAATAAACTCTGTTTCATGTACTCACAACTGTAAACCTACTTGTGCCACATCCTGTACACAAAATAATGTAACTAACACAAGGAAGTAGGGAGAGAGGGACAGTGTTTCATAATTTCTTTGTTGGTACTCTAGATTTAGTTGAAACTTGAAATAAATTTATGTAGCTATGAAGAAGGAAAGAGCAGAAGCTTTGGAAAAAAACAAAAGCAAAAATAAAACCAAAAAAAACTATGTGAAGAGGAGTAATCTTGTGTTTTAATGAGCATACACATTAGTCTCTAAATCCACTCTAAACCTTTACTCTTCCTGTCTAACCTTTCTCCAGGTAAAATATGTGACAGCCTCTAGGGCAGTCTGTCTCAGATTTTGGTATCTGTGGTCATCTTGAATTGCAGGCATGATTTTTGTGTTATACCTTTTCCCTATGTATTTAATGTTTTCTTGTGTACTGATATTTTTCCTTCACTTGATTTACTATTTTTACTTAAGCAAATGTATTTTAGAAGAAGTCTGATGAGAAACCCAAATCATTATGTATGGCCATTATAGAAACAAGTCCAAGAAAATAAAACAACATCATTGATTTCTCACTGTGTTCTGTTACCTTCTTGAAGCTTCTGCACTTGAGACTTGCTCTTCTCTTTTTAATATGGAAACTTAGCACAAACTTGGGAGTTTATTAAAAATGTACTGTTCCCAAATAGAGACTTCCTCCTGAAAGAACTCAGAAGTAATGAGAAGCATGGTAAAAGAATGGAAAGGGAATGACTATGGCTGTCCTCCTACAATAAGCCCGTGGCTTTGTTTACGCATATTTCTTCTGAAAGGAAGACACTTTGCTTATCTTTGGGGGAGGCTGGAGGAAGCCTTGTTAATAGTCTTTCCTGGACTTGTCAGATGTTAAACTTGCAGAGATATTTTGTGGGCTACATGACTCACAGACTGAATATAGTATTAGGACTACCAGCAGCCAGATTTCCCAGCTAATATAATTATAGTGGATTCTCTCCCTGAAGCTCAAATAGGAGAATGTGCTGTTTAAATTCTTTTTCTTTTTCTTTTGGCATCGGTGGTGAACTCTTCCAGTGATAAAATGAATTGATTTTACTGTTTAATCTATGACGGTAGGAGAGGTCAGGTAATAAATATAGGAAAAGCAGGAACTGAATGTGATTTACAACAGTTGGAACTTGCAGAGAGCAGAGATAGAAATGTGGGATTTAAACAAACACAGTTTTAAGGAAAAGTCTTAATTTTTTTAAAGACAAGATATATACCCACTAATAGGTCATAAATAAATTTTCCAAGTACACTTACTGGCCCCTGATCAGCATGACCGCCTTGCTTAGAAATAGTTGTTATTCTTATTTAATACTAGCAATCACCAACTGTGCACTTGAATTCAAGTCCAACTGTAATCGATACCATCATTGTTACAAAGTATATTAAAATCTTATTTATGCTGTTTGCCTTTCAAGTCAATGAGGTGCCTCACATACATTACCTGGTTTAATTTTCACCCAAACTCTGCGGCACAGATACTATCCTTATTTTTTACAGATGAGAAAATAGAGCCTCTCACGGAGCTTGAAGTTAAGGAGAAACAATTTATATCACGCTAGCAAGACACTCATTTTAGTTTATGACCTAGGTATCTTTGAGAAAGAGTGGGCTCATAAATGTTATGTGGTTACATGCAAAGTCATAGAATATCTCCCACGTGAGATTCCTGAGCAGTCCTTCCAATCCGTAAGGTTCGGTAATAAAATGCAAATGACAACAGCACCGGCAACAATAAAAGGGCCCAGGGCCATTTAATAACCATTGTTAATAACGAATTACAAATGTTTTCGGTGGAAAGCAGCTTATTAAGCAGTGCAGTCACACCTGTGATGGTCATCAGCCATTTTTCAAGATGCCACGTTTCAAGCGGAGTTATTAATAATCCCATTTCTTGTGTATTTCAATCTCATTTCACAATGTGAAATTGCTGAGAGACATACATTTATCAAATGTGTTCCATAATATTACTGGCTTGGCATTACTTCCCTCAGCACATCGTATTTTTGTTACAGGATCAATAAGACAGTCTTCTTGCTAGAGAAGACAACTAATCTCCCTGCTTAGTTTGAAGTGGGTGACTTAAAACCATTTAAAAAAATTCCTCTGGTTACTTTTCTTTCCCTCTCCTCCTTTATGGTCCTCAGACGCCTTCATAAATCAGGCTGCTTCTTCACTGTCTGTGGCCTCAAAACATGCATGCTTATCGGAACATCAGATTTAGTTAAAATAGCTGTTTATAGTAATGTAACAAGGTAACCTTGGTTTGGTCTAGACTCAGAAGTTATTTTGAACCCGAGATGAGGAGAGACTGGAAAACGATTCATTAGAAATGGTTTTGCTCTCTAAGAGAAGTGTCTTGGTCGGGGTTCTCCAGAGACACAGAGCCCATAGGATTTGGGGATATACAGAAAGAGGTTTAACTTAAGGAATTGGCCCCTGTGATTTTGGAGGCTTGGCGAATCCAAAATCTGATGGGCATGGCTGACAGGTGGGAGGCTCAGGAACAGGTGAAGTGTGGTTCTGAAGGCAGTCTGCGGGGAGAATCCTCTCTTGCTCAGAGGGGTCAGTCTTTTGTTCTCTTCTGGCCTTCAACTGATGGGATGAAGCCCACCCGCATTAGGGAGGGCAATCTGCTTTACTGATGCAAATGTAAGCCTCATCCAGAAACACCTCACAGAAACAGTCAGAGAAATGTTTGACCAAATATCTGGGCACCGTGGCCCAGCCAAGCGGACACATAATTCCCCATCACAGCTTTGAGGGATATTTTCCTGGAAAACCATGTCATAGTTACATCTGGAGAAAAGTCTGGTCTGGAATGGAGAGGTCAGATGCTGTGCCTGCAAAGGACCACACCGCTCTGACTGTTGTCAAAGGCAATCGGCACAGATTTTGCTTCTTTTTAGACTGTTTGTTTTCAAAATCCAGATGCAGACTGCCATGCGTATTTTTATTATTGCTTGTTCTTGGAAGGTCTGTGTGTGGCTTGTCTGTCTAGGTGATGCTTTAAGTCATTATTTCCTGAAGACGGAAAGTCAAATACCCCATCCTTGGAGGCAGTCTGGGGGCAGGGGGACGGTGGCACAGGACTGTGCTGTCTCTTTCGTTATCCTTTGTGATACTTGCCCCTGTTTTGTGGAAACCAGCCGATCCCCTTACAAAAACAGCCGCCTCCAGTTGCGCTGTGGATGTTGAAGTGGGCAGGGCCACACCAGGGGGAATAGTCCCTGCGAAAGGTCTCCCCCAAATTCATGTTGAAATTGTAACCCCTAATGAGATGGTACTGGGAGATAAGGCCTTTGGGAGGTAATTAGTCACGAGGGTGGAGTCCTCATGAATGGGATTAGTGCCCTTCTCAGAAGAGACAGGAGAGCGCTTGCTTCGTCTCTCTGCTCTCAGCCATGTGAGGACAAGGGGACAATGGTCTTCTGCACAGGAGGCAAGCCCATCAGACACCCGGTCTGCAAGCTCCTTGACCCTGGACTTCTCGGTCTCCAGATCTGGGAGAAATATGCATGTTGTTTATGTTCCCAGTCTATGGTGTTTTTGTTTGTTTGTTTTAAATATATTTTTATTGATTTTTTTTTTTTAGAGTGAGAGGAAGAGAGAGTGAGATAGAAACATCGATCTGAGAGAGATACATCAGTCAGCCGCCTCCTGCACACCCCTTACTGGGGATGGAGCCCACAACCTGGGGATGTGCCCTGACCAGGAATCAAACCGGGACCTCTCAGTCCATGGGACGATGCTCAGTCCACTGAGCCACACTGGCCAGGCCATGATGTTTTTGTTTAGCACCTGAATGGACCAAGACAGTGCAGCCATGGTGCTTACAGGTATAGGCAGCACACTCAGACATTAAATACATCTACTGAGGCTCCACTCTATGCTGGGAATAGAGGGCACACCAGAAGAAAAGAAAACACAAGTGCTTGTCTTCAGGGGGTGTAAATTCTAATAGGGAAATATAACAAAAAACAAATAAAAAATGTCAGAGTAACGAGTGCGGGAGAACAGAAGCAGATTGCAGCAGTCAACAAGCTCGAGGGGTGATATTTCAGAGACAGTGATCGGAGTTGGCTTCTCGCAGGAAGAGAAGACATTTGAATAGAAATGGGAGTGAAACGAGGGAACAAGCTATCAGAATACCTGGGGCAAAAGGGGACCGTCAATTGAAAAGCTGTAAGACAACAATATGTCATGATAATAGTGACACAGGGAAACAAGACAGTGGGGCCTTGAGCCGCAGTCTGGGTGGGAAATGAGGTGCACATGCCTCTCTCTGCTAGGTGGTGCTGTGTAATTAATTGGAAACAATCAGAGGTAGGCTTTAAAAAAAATCTTCATCTGAGGATATTTTTTTCATTGGTTTTTAGAGAGAGTGGAAGGGAAGGAGGGAGAGGGGGCAGAGAGAGAGAGAGAGAGAGAGAGAGAGAGAGAAACATTGATGTGAAGAGGCACATTGACTGGTTACTTCCCATACTCACCGCAACCAGGACCAGGGGTCGAACCTGCAACCCACATATGTGCCCTTTGGTCTGAGGGCTGATGCTCTGACTACTGAGCCACATAGGCCAGGGCAGGTCTTTTGTTTCATATGGTTTTGTCGGGTTAGAAAGGGCGGGTGGGTCTTGGAGGGGGCAGGGAGAGGATGTGCTGGGATGCCCTGCGTGTCGGCGGCTGCTCCGAGAATGGCTGGGTCAGGCCTGAGGCACTGTGGCTGGAACCACTCTTCTTAGAGGAATCCCAGGAGTTCTACAGGTGGACAGGGAGGTCCTGGGATAAGAAACACCCGGGAGCCCTGGGAGCCAGATCGTCCCAGATTCATTTGTAAGGGGTCTGATCACACCACCTATCACACAAACGCTAAGGCTTGTGGAGGGCTCCCCTCCCCACCTCTCAGAGTCACAGTGCTGAGAAGCCTCACCCCAGAGGCTGGGCCAGGTGCAGGAAGGTGGGCTGCTTGAGGTCCGGACATGGAGTGGACTCTGTGTCTACCCACAGTTTTCTAGGAGCCAGAAGGCCCTAGTAGCAAAGCACTCAGGCTTCTGGCTCAGAACCCTGGGGCCCCAATCTAGCATCTGCCAACGTCCATGGTTGCAGCAATTCTGATTCCATTATCCTAGGGGTCACTTGTTGACTTCTGCTTTTGCTTTGATGTCATATCCAAAAAAATCCTCACCAAGACTAATGTCAAAGAGTTTTTTTCCTGTTTTCTTCTACAAGTTTTTGATTTCAGGTCTTACGCTTCATAAGTCCTTAATCCATTTTGAACTTTAGTAAGTGGTGTAAGATAAGAATTCAGTTTCATACTTTTGCATGTGAATAGCTAGTTTTCCCAGTACCATTTATGAAATCCTTTCCCCATTGTGTGTTCTTGGCTTTCTTGTCAAATGCTAGTTGACCATGTATGTGTAGGTTTATTTCTCGGTTCTTCATTCTAGTTCTGTGTATCTGCTGGTCTATGCACCTGTTTTTAGGCCAGTCCCACACTGTTTTGATGACTATAGTTTTGTAATATAGTTTTAAATTGGGTCAGTCTGTCTGTGGTTAATCTGAACCAGGTTCTCATTTGGGGAAGACCAAATGAAGAATGCATAGCTGAGAGTAATTCCTGCTCACCTTGGCTGTACCTCATAGGAGCCCAGTGTTGGCCTTTGTATCTTAGTCCCACAGAGCAAACACAATCAGGCTGTCATACTCCCTTGAAATTGCTCTCATGGCACTGTATCAGAGTATAATAAACATATCAGACTCACCAGCTAGTAGGTATAATCCTTTGATGTTGGATCAGCTGTAGACTTCACTGATAAATCTGCTATGGAAACTTAAGTGAGAAAACAAGTCACCCTGATGTCAGCAAAGGCTGATTTTCTGAAAGTACACGCTTACCTACCCAAGTAAAGCTTCCACCTCCCAGCAAGATTGTTAGTTCAGAGATAGAACCTGCTGGGATTGTGAGACATGGCGTGTGTGTGTGTGTGTGTGTGTGTGTGTTCAATATCTCTTTACAGAGCATAAAATTCGGTGCTTTTCTAAGGAACAAAACAAATGGTGGCTTTAGAAAACTATTTACTCTCACTTTTTCCCATATCTCTAGTGCATCTCCTGCATCTGAAAATCACAAACATCTTTCCTTAAGGTCTTTGGCTTATTACCCCATAAGCACTGAAAAGTCCAAGCTGTTATTACTTGCAATTGGGGGCAAATGTCAGCCTCTTTTCTATTATGAGGGAAAATGCACAGTGTAGGAAAGAGGTCCGCGTTGGCACAGATTTATCTCAACTTAAATTGAAGGGTTTTTGTGAAGATTACTGAATTGATATTTTCAAAATTCATTGACATCTTCAGATAAAAATACAAGGGTTACTTTTACCTTTGTGGTAGTGTTATATTAAACAGACTTAAATTCTTTTTAATTGAATTTACTGAGGTGACATTGGTTAATAAAACTATAGAGGTTTCAAGTGTAGACTTCTATAATACATCCTTTGCGCACTGAATTGTGTCCTCACCACCCAAAGTAAGGTCTTTTTCTGCCCCCCTTTGCCCTCTTCCACTTCTCCCTCCCCACTTTTCCTCTCGCAATCGCCATACTGTTGTCTTATTTGGGTATTTTAAAGTTTCAACGCCTCCCGCCTCCAATGGAGCAATTGTAGTTGAAATGACATGTTCTCAGTTGCAAGGTTACAAGAATACTTTAAAATGTTAAAGATTTTGCAGGTTAACTATACATGCATATAATGCCTGGTTAAACTTTGAACATACTTTGGAATGGGAGGCAAAGTAAACATCTAATTCTGCCACTTACTCCATGGTTCAACAGAGAAACTTCTTGGCCATTGTCCTAATTGAGTCTGAGCTGGGATGTTCCATAAAATTGAACTTATTATAATTATTAAATCAGAATTCCAATAGTATGGGATTATTCAACTCTACTGCCCCTCTAACCACCCCAAGGTTTCTTGATGCATCCAGCTCTTGACAGTAAGGAGAAAAACACCACTCAGAAACCAATAGGCAGCCTTTTGACCTTGGTGGTTGGAAAAACTCTTTTTCTTATTTTTAAAGATGTGTTAAATAGTCACCTTGACCCACTCAGTGACTCTTGAGCATATGATGCTAAGTCTTTAGGTAAGACAGAGAGAGAACGTCAAGTATTGTATGATGTCACTTATTTGTGCAATCTAAAAAAGCCAAACTTACGAAAACAGAAAGTAAATGATGGCTACCAGGGAATGAGGAATAAGGAGAAAGGACAGATGTTTAAGGGCATAAACTTGCAGAGCAGGAAACAAGCTGTGGAGATCTAATGCACAGTGTAGTGGATATAGACATCAACATTGCATTGTAATCGTCAAACTTGCTAAGGGACTACAACTTAATGATTCCAATCACTAAAAAGAAAGTTTGAGTTCAAATCCATTGTTAGCATATTCAGGGACAGAAGGGGGAACTTCAGATCCTAAATTGCAAGTCTATTGCTGTTTAGGATCTCTTCCTTTCGCCCCTCCAGATGCAGTCTACTCTGCTCTTGAGGTTGACCTGTAGTTTCACGTCAATGGGTTGCTCTTTACTATTGACTTTGAGTTGGATCCAACTTATAAAGAGAGTGGAAGGAAGGCAGTATGCTGGCTGCAACTCTCTACAAAAGTTCTCTCCCCACTACCTCGCCTCTTCCCAGAGTTCTGTTCCTTCCCAGGACCTTTGAGAGCCTAGGAGGGGTACCGAACTCCACCATTCCTAACTCCGGGATACTGCTCTGACTCTTAGGGTTTTCTATAATTTTGTCCTCACCTTATAAATAGTCCCTTAATTAGACTTTTGACAATTTATTGCCTCCCCATTGACTGCTTGATACAACCTTCAATCACAAAACTCATATTATTTGGCCCATGAGTTGATAACATCTGTTATGCATCCATTGTTTTTGAGGTGCACTACTTATTTGCAAGATAATCAGAACACTTATTGACATTGTGGGATAGGGGAAGAAAAACAAACATTTATTTGTTCAAAGGAGTATAATTCTAGCATAATTTTAAAACTAAATTAAGATTTTCAATAAAAACCATAATCATATGGTCTCGGGTACTATTTATTTCTAATTATTTTTCCTTGATGAGGCATTTCCAATTTTAAAATTACCTTAAACACACCCATACCTCATGGCTCAGTTGAGTTCAGGAAAAACAAACATTCGTATGAGGAAACAACTTGAATTTAAAAAGCTAATGGATAGTTCCGAAGAAAGTGAACTAATATCTCTCCACAAATACAGATATTGGTAGTGTTTATGTAATTGTGATACAGCAATATTGAAACCATGGGCAGAGTAATTCTATTCAAAGTGATTATGGGGCTATTCTTCATTTATCCATCGGTCTGACGATGCCCTTGAGACACAGGGCTACGCTTAAGGATCCCAGACATATTCTAGAACTTTAGAGTTTCCAAAAAACCTAGAAAAAATAATATACAATGAGTTGGTTTGATCTGATATTACATACAAGATAATTAGGTTTGTTGTGTTTGATCCAAGGAAGATTTTCTGACACTGCTCAACTGAAAATCTTGAATTTTTTACTGAATGTCCATTAAATTGTATAACACGAAAATACAGATTTAAAAATACATATCACATATCTAGTGTATTTCTTCTTTTGAACCTAATGATTGGGAACATGGTTTTCATTATATTTTTGTTGTAGAAAATTTAAAAAAATCACTCAGCGCTCCCTCTGTATTCATAGCAATGCTGCTTCTCAGTCAGCGAACAAAAACTGGATTTCTCATGTCCCCCCTTTTAGAGGAAATTCAGCTGCATTTTCTTTTGAAAAAAGAACTGTAATAGAAATAAAACATTTTTCTTCTACCACATATAAGGATGAGCGCTGATATTTTCTAAAGCTAGAATAAGTAGTAATAGTTTCTCTAATGTCTGTAACTTTATACATTGCTTTCTTCTGTGGTATGGAAGCGGAGTCTGTGCATCTAGCCAATGCCCATTCTCTAGATGTGAACTTTTCTGGTAAGTACTACACCTGGACCCGCTGCTGTAGTGCCCAGTGAAAATGTTCTTCCCTTGCCTGGAACCACTCCCCCCCCCCCGACACACACACACTGCCCAGGCCACTCCAGCACCTCAGTCTGGCAGAGCTAACCTGATGTCCCCGCAGACAGAAGTTGTCATTTGGTGCTTTGCCTCTGTGTGTGTCAAATATTTCTGCCATGGCATCATCTTACTGTCATTTTTATGTATCCACTCCCAGACCATACTGTAAGTTCATCTGTGGGGCTAAACCTTATCTCTGATGATGAACAAACTCATTTGCAGGCAGTACTGCTGAGCTATTCAACACTATCCTGCTTCTCATGTATTTGCAGAAGAAATGGAACAAAATAACTTTTGCTGGGTTTGTGAGAACCAGAAATGTGACATGAGTCATTCTCTTTGAAAATATTAAGCTGAAAAAGAGAAACTATGTCTTATTTGTGATTCTATCCCCAGACAACTGTATGTCCATAGAGCATCAGTAAATATTTGTCAATTGGATTAAGAGAAAACAAAACAAAATAACCCTTAAACCATAACCATGTACCTAGTTTCAGGCGTTAAAAGCCATCAGGTTTCCTACTAAAAAACCTCAGTTTTTAGCCATTTGCTGACTTGTACTTTCTTTGAAGTGCGTGAACATTTCTCTGGGGACAGGTTCACTTTCCTTTCAACATATTTAGTTTTTTTTTGTATTGAAAAAAAAAAAGGAAAACAGTGTGTGTGTACGTGTGTGGTGTGTACATGTGTGTGGTGTGTACATGTGTGTGGTGTGTACATGTGTGTGGTGTGTACATGCAGTCCATCAGAAAGGAAAGGCAGTTCTGCCCTTGAGCAGATTGAATTCACTGCGGAGTCCCGGACAGCCGCTCAATTGACATCTCTTTCCTGGAAGCCAAGGACAAAGCAAGGTGTCGCATCTTTCTCTGCAGGTCTTTCCTTCCGAAGACTGCTCTGTGTCACAGAGAGTGTCCTGGAGTTCCCGCTGCCCTTCCGGCCGCTGAGTGTCTTTTTTCTTCTGGTCTCGACACAACTTTGGCGAAGGCCTCGGGTTGGAGGAGGGCTGGGTGCCGGGCAAGGTTTGCGCCTGAGTTTACCACCTGCGTGGGAGGAACTTGAGTGCTGTGTTCAGCGGTCACCGTGACGGACATGGGCAGAGTAAGCCTTGGGACCGTCCCACAGTCCATCAGAGCGCTGCCTTTCAACGGTGTGCGCACAATACAGGAGCTATTGAGTTAATTGGACGGACGCCCACATGACGTCTCGGGTAGCTGACCGTGACCAAGTGCATCGCTTTGACTTTCTCAGATTGTTGCTGAGAGAACTCTCAGATGTATTCTTGGCAAAGGTGATTTCTTTCTTTCTTCTTTGAAAGCTTGCTTCCTCCTCTGGGCCTTAACAATTACATTAGAAGTGCTATTTTGAACTTCCCCATCATTTTTCCTGTGGCCTCACTGAAAAATGTTGGCTCTTTGGCAAGATTGCAAGGCTTGGCACCAGGACCGAGGATTGTGGCTACTAAATTCCAAGACTTCTTTTATGTACTTGCTTCAAAGCAGGCTTGTATTTCTTAGTATCTTTTACTAGTAGATCGGTCACCAATAAAATAGAAGAGGATAATCCTGACCAAATTAACAGGCATTTTTCATGGTAGATGTGATAATACCGTTTACAGGTAAAGGGCACTCTGCATTTAAAATAATCTCTTAAAACTCTTAAAAATTTTTTTTGGTGGTGTTACAGGACCTTTGCTGTGTAGGTGTCTGGAGCGTGTATAATAAAGGCATCCATCCAGTAACTACTTTCAGTAAGTTACTTTCCAGTAACTGCTCTGCTCATGCTTCTCATTTTATTTTATTCCTTCTGTTTCATGGACTTGACCGTGCTGACTTTCAGTGAACCTTATGGCCCCGAGGCTAACCTTTTGATTTAAAGTGTTGGACAGTTAGGGCTGTCTGGATGCTGCAGCTGCGCAGAGGTTCATCTAGGGCTTCAGGAGACTCCGCTTGAGGAGGAAGTTCAGCTGTCAGATCTGATGCCTGTGACCAGCTGCTGGCCCCCCAGGGTGCCAAGAAGGTAGCGCTACATGGCTGGGGGTTTGAGCGTGTTGCCCGGAGCTCAGTGACGGTGCCAGAGAATTCCTCGTCCAGGACCAAGTGATGCTATGGATGTACTTCCAATAGAATGTAGCCCGTTTCTCTAGCTTAGCATTTGGTTAAGCCATTTATGGAAGACCTCACATTTGGCCAAGCCTCTCTCTGCTCACCCTGCGGTGGGGTGTAATGTGTTAGGGCAGTGCACCCGAACTCTCTGCACCCTCTAATGCTTGCCTCTTTCCATTGCTCTCAATCCATAAGGCGTCTTTAGTCAGTCAAATAAGTCTGCAGGCTCTGCCTCTTTAGTCAGACAAATAAGTCTCACCAACTCCTTAGACTTTTTTTCCCCTTTTGTGATCACTGAGCCAATTCTGAAGCATCCCCCTCTACACCTCCCCATAATCCCCTCTGCTATTACACCAAATAAAAGTCTCGAGAAACTTCCAGACCAATGTGGATCGATTGGACCCGGTAGCTCTATCTCCCTCTATCAATAGATAATTTGTCACCCTACTTCATTACAGAGACAGGTGTCTTCTTTGGAAACTCTATTTCCTAACTTGCCCTGTGATCTATAGCTCTAGGTCTTAGCTTTATTTTGAGTTTTATCCCTGCTACCAAAAAGTGGTGCTCTGTTGATACTCTGGTATCACTTCCAACTGAAACTCATGTAAATTCAAGTTTATCTCCCCATTTAACACAAGGTATGTAATATAATATGTAGGTAAAAGGAGCCCATAATTTGAAGGCTGAACACTTGAGTTTGGGATCCTGCCCAACTTCTTGCAAATTCTGTGGTATAAGTCATTGAAATGTGAATAGTTATTACCAGTATGACGTGTGTCATCATAGTATTTTTTTAATATTTTTTCTCTCTTCCCTTTTATTGTCTTTATGAGGGTTCTCGGTCATCTGTTCATGGAAATACCAGACACGTCTTTGTAAAATACTGCTTTGATAAAGTACTTGCCCAAAGTTGAACTCCTTGGTGTAATGCTTACGAACTACATCCTCATACTCATTCTAAATTCGCTGCTCTCACCAGACCTTATATCTCTGAACCCAGAAAGGAATTATGATAACTTTCATACCTCCACTTTTCCTGTATTAATGCACTCTGTTATTCAAGTCCCATCTTACCTTGATTTCCCAGATATTAATATATTAATATCATTTAATACTAAATTGAAGCAATCATACTATCTGGCATTTTGCTTTGTTCATTGTCTAGAGGCTTGAATTATGTTATTATTATATTAATTATTTTGTAGCCCACTAGTTACTGATTCACAATTTATGCTTAAGAAAGCCTTCATTTTATTTGCAATGGTTTTCGGACACATAAAATGGGAACATTTTATTTTTTTCTTCAAAGATCTTCACAAGAGTTTATCAATTAATAAAAGCAGTATGAAAGATTTCTTTTTTTCTTTTTTTTTTTAAAAAACCTCTTCTGAGGATATATTATTTTTATTGTTTTTAGAGAAAGAGAGAGGAAGAGGAGCATGAGAGAAACGTCGATGTAAAAAACATCGACCAGTTGCCTCCTGTATGTGCCCCAACCTCCCGGGAATTGAACCCAAAACTCGGGTATGTGCCCTGACTAAGAATTGAACCTGCAACCTTTTTGGTGTACAGGATAACACTCCAACCAACCGAGCCATCTTGCCAGGGCTAAAAGGTTTCTTGAATAAAGATTCATATACATATATTTGGCTGCTAGTTCTATTTTTCTGTTTATTACTATTATTTATATCAAATTGTTTTTGAAAAATTTATTTTTTTCTTAATTAAAAAAATTTTTTTAGTGAAAGGTCAAATTGTGACCAGTGACCATTGTAGTGCAAAGTAAAGCATAACTATCCATGGCGTGTGATTCTCTTCCTGTTCACGTATATTTCTTAGAGTAAAAAGGAAGGGAGGAAAAAAGAAAGGAACGAAGGAAAGAAAGAAGAAAAAAATACAAGAAAAAAAGGACAGGAAAAGGAAGAAATTCTAAAAGCAACTAATAAAGGGTTTGCTAGCAAGTTTTCGAGGAGTGCATTTACTCAAACTTGGAGTTAAAAACAGAATATTTTATAATAGAACTGTGTGTGACTCAGAACCCTGATTGCGTCTTTAGTACTGGACGTGTGTAGATACAGAGATATCAGTCTTTTTAAACGTGGTCTTAAGAGAAAGAGTTAAGTTACAGCTAAGTAACCCCATCTAGTTCTTAAAAGCCTTATTTTTCCCAAATGAAGATATTTTCTGTCAGTGAGTTTTCTTTATTTGGTGACCAATGAAAGGATTTGACTATTTCATAAACTAAAAGTTTATTGGGGAAATATCCATTTCAAATTGAAGGCCTATAAATTTGATTACATTGGTCTGAGCAAATACAGCTTCTCTTTTCTGAGTCCTCTGCTCTAGCCCTTATGTGAACTTTGGTAATGGGAGGCAGTGTATGACCTCTTATTCTCTTTGGTTCCTTCTGGAGCTAAAGTTGTATGATTCTATACCACAGTGATTCTCAGCCTGGCTGGGAAATACATATTTATAAGAATCGGATAAAAGCTATAAACTGTCTTCCCTAAACAATGTACTGTTCCCTAAACGATAAGTATATATATGTAATTATATTTATATTATTATGTTAATTATATATATATTTATATATCTATTCATATATGTGTGTGTGTGTGTATATGTTTTTTCTTTAAAGCTGCCAAGTGACTTCCATCGGGTGAGCAGTCACTGCAAGTTTTCACGACAGTCAGCCCCCACCAGCATGGAACCCAGAGCCTGCACAGGCCGGGGGCACTCTCTCTCTGAGCTGGCATCCCGTGTAGTCCCGGGACTGTCAATCTACAGCCACTGTTGCAAAGAGCCAGGGCTGGCTTTGAACTTCTCCTGGAGGCTCCGGCGGGAGCAGCCTTCAATGTTCCAGACCAGCAAGTGCTGCATTTTCAGTGGCGAAATATTGTGTCTGTCAGCATGGGGTCCGAACCAGTCTCTTCCCGTGGTCTGATTTTATTTCATTATTGCTTCGGATCCCTAATTTCCCTTGGTTTTATAACTGATTTCTAGGCTCGACAGTATTTTTCCATTAAATTCAGCAAACTGTCCGATATCCTTCCAGTAAATTTCTTTCCTGCTTAAGTTCACCAGAATTGGTTTCCGTTGTTTGCAAACAAGAGCCCTAATACACATAAAGGTAAGAAACAAATTTAGCCTATAATTTCCAGTGTTTTAATGAGCCTCCTCAGTCCATCCATGAATGCTGCCTTTCTCATTCAACTTATCTTTGGGGGCTATTAGGAGGGGAAAGTATCAAGGAGGGTTGGGGAAAAATGCCTCTCTAAGGAACGTCAAGTTAATTGCTAAATAATTAGGGGTCTGAAAACCTCAATTTTCTCAGTAATATAAGGTGAAAAGTCATGAGTTTATGCCTATCCATACTAGAAAGTCAAGTATATTTAAAGAGCATGCATTTTTAATCCCTGTTACTTAACTTTATACCTTGATTCTTCTCATTTTTGAGCTCATGAACAGAGCAACTTCTAGTGGCCGAGCAAAGTAAAGCTAAGGAGGGACTCTCATAAATTCATCCTTTGTACTATGTAATGAAGAGATTTTACAGTGAAGGAAATAAAACGAAAGGCCTGGTGTGTAGCTTATCAGTAAGCTCCCATTCACCTGACCCAGAAGGTCTCCCACACTGAGCCTTTTGATGAAGAATTTCAGGAGGCTGTACTCTGCACCTTAGTCTACCCAGTATATCACCCAGAGACAAGTTATAAAAGCCACCTCAGGATGTTTACAGAGCAACAGATGGCTTGCAGGGCAAAGTCCAGCCTCTGAGTGGCCAGTTATGCACAGGCATGGTATAGATTTTGTTAAAATACAAATGACTGACACTTCGGCTGAGAAGACGAATCAACAGTGACGTGCGTTTGTGTGGGTGAAAACTTCTTTTCTGAAAAGTCATCAAGCTCACCTAATACAACTTAAACATCACTGTGAGACAATCATTGTTACTAATATTACTCTGGAATAATAAAGAAATTAAAAAATATGGGATCCAGAGAGTAAATGAACTGGGCAGGGGACATGGCTTCAGAAAATGGACACCAAGAAAAATCAAATCTCAGTTTTTTCTATCCCCCTGCGTGCTTTCTCTAGTGTTGATTATGTGATCCCTTTTTAGATAGTACAAAAAGAAGTTCAAAAGTAGACTTTCCTTTTCCTCTTTCGGAGGCCAATTTCCTTTGAAACACTGAGACAAATGTCTGCCGTACTGTTTGCTTATTAAAATCCACTGTGTTCCCTCCTCTTGTATCATAGCATCATTTTCTTCCGTGTTTATTGTACTCCTTGCCTGCCGCCAGCAAAGTAACTCACGGAGGCAGCCGGAGGATGCTTTTGGCATGAGCCTTAGAATTAGTCCTTGTGGACAGAATTTATCTTCATTGCTTAGGTTAGTCTCCAAAGTCAAGTCTATTCTCCAGGCAGACATTACATGCAGCAGAGTAGACTTTTCTATTCCGGCTGGAGCTGAATGGTCATCTCTCTGATGGAATGACTCCTGAGGGAGATTTTTATGGCCATTTACACTTTTTGCAAAATGAGGACACCTGCTTGAAATAACTGAGCCGAGGGGATCACAACATAGGGTATAATAACATGGAAAACAGTGCAGATCGCACATAGACATAGGTAGGTTGTTGCTCGTGGTTCCTTAGCAGACAACAGCCTTTCTCAGTAGCTAAACTGACTTACAGATTTTCTAGCATGCATTGCATTCTCTTAATATGCAGTTGGTATAGCTGAATAAATATTACTTTATAGCAGGTGTAACAAATATCTTGGGGGTGTCATCAATTAAAGTACGTTATCACTGTTTTTCCTGCACCATGATGTAATAATCAAAGGGGGAGCTTAAAGGAAGTGCAGTGAGTTGCATTAGTGAAGCAAACTGAAATTTCAGTAGGACTCAATATGCTCAAAAGCTGCGTGAACGAACTAGCCCAGGCGAGTCATGATGACTGTATTGACTGACCAACCCAGAAAAGGATATCTGAGTCCACTCAGGCGCCTCTTCTGCCTGCAGCCTGGTGTTTGGGTTCCCTTCCTCGTTCACTGGTTGGCAGACACGTAGAGGCGAAGGCGTTTCTTTAGTCTTCATCTGCAACTGTGCTTCAGAGGAGTGACTGAGAAATTGAATAGAGTAAATAGAAAATAGCTCATACTTCTACTGGTCTATCTGGAGGTTATACTTTAAATTAAAGACTAAAATCAGAATGTGAAGGTATTGATTTTTTAAATGCCTGTAGCTAGGAATTTTTTTTAGGTGATCAGGAAGTCAGACTAACTGTAACAGGAATTTACTAGTTCTCCAGGGGTATTGATAAGTACAACTGTTGATGTAAAACATCAGAAGTAAAAGTAACCAAGCAATCAAAGGCCCAAACTCCCAAATTACCGAATTACCCACCCCTCTCTTTGATTATACATACATATGTAATTATATTTGAATCTATATGTAATCATACACACATATATAATGATATATATTTGAATATATGTATCTTTAAATATATATTCTTAGAAGCAGTTGACAGAATCATAGAATATTTGAAATATAATTTATAGGAGGCTTTAAGAATCACATTGTCACATTATTTATCTTTTAGTTTGTAACAAAAAAACTGAGGCCACAGAAGTGAGTTGTGGTATCTAGTTTTTATAATTACAGGCCAGGGAGAATGCTTCTTTAATGTACAATTATGATCTTTGCACATCAATGATAATCTTTCTATGTCACTATTTTAAAACTGCAGCTTAACCAGCTGTGGAAACAAATTGTAGTCTGGCCTCAAATGTAATCTCTCTTACGTACCAACGTGGAGCACAGCTGCATCATCACGCAGACTACAAAGCCAACGGAAACTGCTGTCGAAGTTCATTGACTAGTTAGTATGCATATTCCACCCCCATTATCTTGCAAGTAATATGTGATCATATTAACACTGACATCCAAATCTAGTTAGCTCCAAAGACCCACCAGCCCACGCAGAACCTCAGGGCCAGCCCCTTCCCAGGCGATTTCAGGGATCCCCAAAGTGGCGATGACTTACTCAGAAACCCAGTTCTTACTGTTCTTCGCTTTCAGATTCCTCTTGGAGGTCGGCTGTTCCTAAGTCCGCAGCTGCCGCTTTAAGATGCTGCTGTTGTGTTCCGTGTTCTATTCCCTGTGTGGCCACTTGGGCCCCAGGGCTGGGTTTTTTTTTTTTTTTTTTTTAATTAGAGAGAGAGATTTGTTGTTTCACTTATTTATGCATTCATTGCTTGCTTATCTGATCTCTGACCAGGGATCAAACCTGAAACGTTGGCGGAAGGGGACGATGCTCTAACCACTGTGCGCCCCGCCAGGGCAGGGCGGTACTTCTTGTACTGGGGGCCTCAGAGCAT
This sequence comes from Molossus molossus, assembly GCF_014108415.1. Taxonomy (NCBI): domain Eukaryota; kingdom Metazoa; phylum Chordata; class Mammalia; order Chiroptera; family Molossidae; genus Molossus; species Molossus molossus. The sequence continues at coordinate 12,423,801 of NW_023425403.1, forward strand.
CTTCGCATACTTTAACTGAAAGCTTGAGGCCCAGTACTCAGATGCCATCTGATGCCTCCCCCCGTCGGGCCCCCAAGGCCGTCCCTTTTTCAGTAAATACGGTGAGGCAAGCGGCCACCTGGCGAGAACAGTGCTGCGCATGCGCCTCCCTCGCCGAAATGTTCACGCTCCGTTTTCCCCAAGGTAACTTTTCAGGGAGATTCTGAGACACATTGTACTTTCTGAGAACTGTCACGGAAGACCGGTCATCATTATTCTAATCACGTGTATTTGCGAGTAAGAAATTAAGAAATCCTTTAGTTATTCAAATAAAAGCCCATCTCGGAATCCACCGCGAAGGGGTGGGTAACTCTGGCCTGCGCATCTTGGGCCTTGTCTCTGTGAGTCCCAGATGCACTCCAAGCCTTTCTCTGAGCCGTTGACATGGAAAATGATAGTTGGCAGTTGCTGGTCATTAAGAACATGCTTGGAGTGCTGCTGTAGCATTGGGCCCCATTACTGTCATGTCGTGAGTGAAAAAGGTAGAATCAGAGTATTTTAAAACTGGAAGGGAACTTGGATATCATTTCGTGCAACTCCCTTGTCTTCTAGATAAAAGCGGTTGTGGAACGATTTGTCATTTTATACCCAATTTAGAAGCTTGCAATATTCCTCTGTAAAATGAAAACATGCAATCGAATAAGGCACTATTCCTTGCAGACGCTCTGCGGGAGCACCCCGATTCTGTTCCGTCTAACCCTTGCCCTGGTGTGTGCAGTGGGAAATCCCGTCCTGGATTCGTAACAACTCCAGATGCATTTCAGACTCCACTCATGAAATTATTGAAACCTTGCAAAAATAATTCACATTGCAGTGGAGAATTACACACAACACTTCGGTAGTAAGGGAATGTACTGCAATGAAATAAGAGTGAGAAAAGGCAGCTCCTGAAAGAGCGGGATTCTTAGCGCACTGGTGAAATTAGCTGAAGTCTGAATAAATAAACTGAGTGGGCGAGGAGGAGGGGACGGAAAATAAGACAATTTGCTTTATGTTTTTTTTTTTTTTCTGTGAAGATGTTCAAATTCATTTTGAGCTCAATGGACTGCCTTGTTTCCCTGGTCTCATGTTGAAACAGCCTTGGATTTTCATGGCTCCCCAGTGAATTTCCAGTTCCTTGCCCTTTCTAAGAACCATTGGTTGTATTTAAGTTTCCACTGGATCTGACATAAACAAGTAAGCGGGAGTTCATTTCTAGGAAGCACTGTACCTAATAAATCCCTGAAACTCTGTACCACCCGACACATAGTTACTAAGTTTATTTTCCTTCAGGTATCTTCTCTGATGACGCTGATGTTAGCTCACTAAATTTTTTCCTATTATTTAAAAACTTTAAAATTGTTATAAAAGCATTAGTGGTCATTTGAGAGCCCAAGATGGTACGATCTCTTTTCTGAGGGGTTGAAAAATCTCTATCTAAGAAAGCAAGTAAAAATGGTCATATGAATTGAAAATATTTATGCAATATTCTTCCCAGGAGTCAAATTCAGATGATGGAGATGCCCTGGAGCAGCTGTTTTCAACGAGTGCTCTGTAAGAACTTCTAAAGTGTGTAGCACCTGACTATTAAATCAGGGGCACTGACCTCTTTTCCCTTCTTGTCAAATGAAAAAATGACAACAGCCAACACAACAATAGCTCTCTGGTGCGAATGAATCAAAATTATAGCTATTTTTGGTCAGGTTTGCAAAAAATATAGTTTTGGGTGTGTCGCAGAATTTTAGTAATTAGTTTATGTGTGTCATGAAATGAAAATGTTTGAAAATCACTACACGAGAGTGATTGCATTGACATGGCTTACATAAGGGCCATCGAGGTACCGTTGACTAGCAGCAAAGTGGTTATAATTCACTGGAGAATGTTGTGGTGTCTGTGTTCATTGTCTCATGAAGTGGCCTTATAAAAGCAAACCAGTATCCTCCTGGACGTAGTTAATAATACATTCAAGCAGGCGTTTTGCCAAATCCCTTTGAGACAGTATTAAACAGAAAGAGATTTTCAACATTCGTTTTGATGAATGGCATGCAGGTAATGACCTTGTTCAAGCCACTGAGCCTAGTATACAATGAAAGCATTCACAATGAGAAAATTTGTTATTGTAAGATGGAATTCACTTTTGGTACACTGGACATTTATTTATTTGCCTCAGTATGTTATTTCCATTTTACAGAGTTTCTTTTTCCTCATTATGAAATTAATACATATTTATTGTAGAAAATTAGGAAAATACAAAAGAAATTATAAAGGAAAAATAACTTTAAAAATGACTTGGCTCTGAAAAATAACCACTACTTCTAATTTGGTCTAAATCCTTTTAGATAAAATATGTAGATATAAATTTACTTTTTTATATTTATTTAATTTTAATTAGAAATATTTGCATTGATTACTATGAAATTAAATTTAGACAGAACACACTATTGTATAATTTAGCATTTTTATACAAAGTATTTAGTGGAAGTATGTGTAGAGTGTTAATTATATATGAGAAAGATAATTTATTTCTCTATAATTGGGCATTTATGTAGTTTCCTTTCTTTGTTGCTATTATAAATGATTTTTTGATGAACATTTGTGTACTTAAATCTTATTAGTCCCTTTTTAATTATATGAAATTTAAGCACACCAAAATATGATTGCATCTTATGTCAACTTCTTAGTAACAGACATTTGGATAAAATGATGGGAGAACTGTTAAATTAAAACACTGTTTATGTCTTAAATGGACATCTTTGTAGGTTTTATTGGTTCAAATTGCTGTTTTATCTCCAGGTTTCTCTGCCACCTTAAATTCCAGTCAGGTAAATGTCTCTGTAACTACTCTTCAGTCCACTTTACACCAAATAAAACAGCCGACTTCGATGTCATTCACTTCAGCCACTGTGACACTGGAATGGCATTTTTTTTTTTTTTTGTAGCTGCTTTCATGTCTAGGAAGTGGCATTTCTTCAGATGTTAAAGTACCAATAGTAACTTTACCAGTGTAGTAAGTTTAGAGATGTCTTCTGGGGCTACAAAAGAGTTTTGTTATAATAACTTCTCATTTTAAGAACATGAAAAAAATTTAAACTATTGATACACACACACACATATAAACAAAGTATGTATTTGTAGGTAAGTTATAGTTCATAGTGGGTGTTCATAACATTTACCTTTTGTGTGGCAATTCACAAAGCACCCAGTGTACCGTATTTCATTTACTTATGGCAATAATCTTTCAGAGGCAACATAATTCATATTTTATAAATAAGGAAATGGAGGCTCGGGGAAATCAAACTATTTGCCTTAACACACACAGCTTATTAGCTGCATATTCAGAGCCAAAATTATGTTATCTTTTTGCTGTAAGTCTAATGTTCTTTTTACGACATTCTACTACTACCTTATGAATTTGATTTTTTAAAATTTGTTACTATTGAGTACAAATAATAATTATAGTGTGTTTAGTTTTAAAAGAAAATGTTTTAAAGACTTTCCCCAATTTTTAACAGACTGAAAGCCTTTGACTTTCAGAGTAATAAAAACTCTGAATTATGTCAATGTTGACTAGTTAGATTCTGTGATATTGAATCACCATTTCCATCGACAAATGTATTAATGCCTTCTAATTCTCTTATTTTGCATCCCACTTTTATCATCCAATCTGAACAGTGTGATGTGGTACAAATTCCTCTGTCTTCGATAGCCCACTGACTTCTGTGTCATGTGTCCAGTGACTGCCACCACCCTCCAACCTGCAGAAGCAGATGCCTCATGAATTATAGATTTTTGCATAACAGAAGTCAATGGCCACATGTCCCTTTGGACTTTAATAATTCAAGACTAATCTGCTACAATTACAGTAGGACAAATCCACCTATGTGGCAAAGGAAGAAAAAGGCAGACAAACAGGACTAGTTTGGTTTACTTAGGAATATTTTAAGGAAAGGTAGAAATTAAAGTCTACCAATTCCATTAATCAGTATAAACACTGCATTTCCAAGAAGAAGGAAAACATCTGGTATAAACGACAAGGATTTGCTTATTTTATTTCCATTAATAGTAAAATACAGACTCCTTTGCAATAAAAAAAAAAACACATGCTGTGTATCTATAAAATAGAAAATGTCTATCAGAATGCAAAATATACCAGTGTGATCGTTAATTTTATGTGTCGGCTTAATTGAGCCATGGAAAGTGTAGATAGCTGGTTAAACATTATTTTATCATAATATCTGTGAGGGTGTTTCCAGCTAGGATTAGCATTAGGACCGGTGGCTGAGGAACGCAGATTGCCCATCCCGATGTGAGGAGGCGTCGTCCATTCCACTGAGGGCTTGAACAGAACAGAAAGGTGGAGGAAGGTTCCATTCGCTCTTTGCCTGATGGCTTGAGTCCAGACATCAATCTCTGCTCCCTTCAGTGCTCCTGACTCTCAGGCCTTTAGACTCAGACTGGCATTGGTACAACCAGCTTTTCAGCTTCCAGGCCACTGAACTATACATATAGTATTGGCTCACTCAGTTATGGAGGCTGAGAAGTCCCCTGATCTGCCGTCTGCAAGCTGGGGGTCCAGGAAAACTGGATGTAGGTGTGTGTGTCAATACATAGATATGCTTGTGTGTGTGTGTATAGCGGTTCACATGGAAAATAATACAGCAATTAATAAATAATAATACAAGAATAAACTTTGTTTTTCATACAACTGTAAACCTACTTTTGTTCCACCATATATCTATATATATATCTCTATATATATATATATATATAGACACACACACACACACACACACACATATATCTATTGCATTTAACTTAAGGTATTAAGGTATTTAACATAGTTAATTGAAATATTATATATATTCAATTAATTCTCTTTCTTGGAGAACCCGGCCTAATACAACCATAAACATCCTTACTCGGTGGTTGTGATGGGCTGAATAATGATCCCTCCCAGAACATCCACATTTTAATACCAGAAACGTGTGAATGACTTTATTTGGCAAAAATTACTTTGAGGGTATAACAAATGTAAGAATCTCCATTTGGAGAGATTATCTGGGATCACGTGGGTGGGCTCTGCATGCAGGCACAGGAGTCCTTAATAGACAGGGAGATGGGGAAATTTAATCACAGAGTAAGGCACTATGGTGACAGAAGCAAGGTGCTATGCTCTGGCTTCACAGGTGGAGGAGGGCCACCTGCCAAGGAATGTAGGTGGCCTCTGGGAGTGGGAAAGGCAAGGGAATAGAGTTTACCCTAGAAGGAACACTCTAGAAGGGACCAGCTCTGCTGCCACCTTGCCTTCAGTTCACTGAGACTGATTTGGGCCTTGTGACTTCCAGAACGGGAAGAAAATACATTTGCATTGTTTGAAGCTACTAAGTTTGTGGCGTTTGGTTACATCCAGTAGCACCAGGAAACTAATAGAATGGTGGAGCCTATTCTGAACTTAGTTCTCTTCTCCACCCATAAAATCCTTGTACTCTGTGTCTCTTAGGCATTTCACAGCATGCATTTGCTTCTGGACATCCCAATTCCATAATTCTGAGCAGTCACTCGTACAGGAAGGCATGTGTACAAGACCAGTCATAGGTCCTGGAGCTTGATGAAAGTCTCGCTCGCAGCTTCTGGAGAGGTTCCAGGGGGAAGGCAATCAACAATCTGTGGGTCTGGCTGGGCTCTAGACAAGCCTGTCCATGGGAGCTGGACACGGCGTTCCGCTCAGTACACAGTGGTCAGTGGCCAGTCCTCCGAAGGGAATGATACAGCCTGGGTCTTGGCAGTTGGTTTCCTGTTCATTCGTGCATATGTACAAACAAGCAGATGATGGATAAACCAAGAGGAGAAGCCACGTTCTTTAGTGAAATTCCCCTACAAAGTGCAGTAAATTCCTAAAATCATTTGATCAAAGGAGCTAGACATCCAAAATGATGAAGCCCAGAAATTGTCCAGGGAAGGAATTTAACATAATTTGAGAGTGGGTTTTTGGGTATGATTTTAACAGACAAGAGGTTAAAAAAAAAAAAAATTGGAATAACATCTGAAATCTAAAGTTTGGGCACCTACACTTCATTTATCTTAGGGCCACATCCTTAGACTTTTCACATGTCAGACTCATAAGACAAAAGCAGCCCTGAGTCCCCTGCTCTCTTGTCAAGATGGTTGGCCATAGGGGACTCAATCCTACCAGGGTAAAAGTAGCAAGTCTCATTCTCTTTTTGGTGGCTTAAGACTTAGTAAGTTGTTTCATAAACCAATGACTCTCAATGACAAGCACAGAGTCTTCATTTCCGATCATTATTTGTTTGCCTGTTGGCACTCTGATCTTGGCTTGACTCAGCTCTGCTTTGCCTTGCTTTCTTTTGAGTCATAATCTGCTTGAGGTGACTGCTGCGACCCAGTGATTTACGGGGATTTTATGATGCAGGGTTTTCATTTTTGACTCACAATCCTCCTTTGCCTTTGAAATGGGCTGGGAACAAATTTAACTGACATAGCACTCAATCATTACTCATTTTTGGGTGTTCTAAGAACTACGGCCAGTCAGCTCCTAAGGTTGTAGAATGAGTTCTTTCTTGGAAGGCTCCTTGGCTCGTTATTCAAATCAACCTCACATACCTGAGACAAAGTGTTGGAATCTTGTGTAGTTGAGTTATTTTCCAAGAACATTCTCGGCTCAATGGTTACAGACCTCTGTTGGGCCCTGCGGTCACTCTACCAGTTTGACCAGAAGGGGACACAAGAGGTGCATAGACCATGTTCAAGCTAGATCCCTAGTGCATGAGGAAGAAGGATAGAGCACACAAAGGATTTGGAATGGCTGTGCCTGCAGCAAACACTGGGTTTAGTCTATGACTAAGGAAGTTCAAGGGCGTTTGGAACACCTTCGAGAAGAATTTGGAAGCACAAGGTCAACACCTGTGTTTGATCTGTACTGTGTAAGACATCACCTAACACTTGCTTTTTTTCTTCACTCAATTCTCTGATTTTTGGCTCTTCCTGGGTCTCCATCTCCTATCATTATCTCCTGCTCCTTGGCAGAGAAAGGGGCCTGGCAACTAACAGAAAGTTTGGGCAGAAGGGGAATGAAGGTGTAAGGCTAAGACTGACTTCTAGGGCCAGTTCCTTTTATGAAGTAAGGTGTAGATCATTCAGGTTGTACATACAAGTGGGAGGGCAAGACCCCAGACAGGTATACCAGAGGTTCTCAATGTGTGCATCAGGTCCCTGGGCATTTGAAATTACTGCCAATGGTTATCAATCAAGATGGACGAAGAACACTGTCATCATTTATAGATTGAATAAATAACATATATCATTTACTTGTGCTATTAATTTTCAAATATAACAAAATATATATTTAATTTTAAATGCTAATAAACTCATATACATTTATTACTGTTCTGTTTTTTATTTGCTCCTCAATTTCTCATAGTAAAAGTAATAGTACCATCGAGTGGACAGCTGGAAAACAAAGAAGCTTTTTGTTCCTGCAAATTTTCTAAAAATAAAAGTAGGCAAACTCTGATACCTTAGAAGAAGTAAATGTTTTGTTGAACAAATGAAGCCATAACTTTTCTACAATAGATATTCTATCTACACAATATAAACCTGTCATTGGATGGATTTTGTTCATTCATGAAAATGTGCATTTGGGAATTAGCCTATTTTATTTCTTTCAAAACCACTTGTTTGTCATCAGGTAAGTGTGTTTCTTTTAAATTAAAACAAAAACATATTTTTCTGTTTAGAAAAACTATGTATTTTAAAAAATATATAGATAAGAAAAGGGGAGGGATCCTCATAATTTTACCTACAAAGATATTTATTATCAATACTTGGGTGTATATCTGTCTAGAACTTTAAAAATATACATGCTTATATATTATTTTTTAAAAGATATTTTTCTAGACTCTAGAGCCTGTTGTCTTTTTTCTTTCGTTTATCAACTTAGGATCAACATTTTCCGATGCAAAGACATGTTCCTAAAATTTGGAACTCCTTACTAAATAATTTTCATAGGAATCTGTGACTAAGGTAATTCATGTTTCTAAAGAGCAGAAGGGAATTCTTACGTTTCCTTTGGAAATCATGCCTGGAAGTTATGACAAGTTAATGTGACTGCAAAGATTTTTTCCAACACAGTTTCCTTCCAATGAAATAATTATGATTTCTTTCCTTATGCCACATCTACTTTTATGCTCCCTCCCACCCTGTGATTAAAACCTCTTTAGTTGGAAGCTAGAGAATTGACTTTAATTTAAGATTCATTTAAAATTCACTGGCCTGGCCTGAAATTCCAGTCTTTCACTGCTTGTGCCTGTACACTAGCGTGCTTTTAGGAACACATAGCCTACTATTTCTAAAAATAAAAGGTTCCTTAAAAGCCTAATGAAAAGGCCCCAAGGAGTGCAGAAATATTAAGTAACACTCTAGTATTTTACAGATTTTAGTTTAAATGAGATAGGACCAGTGAGCCAAATTTCCTTTAATAAAAAACGCAAGCTTGCAAAGTAGACTCTCATGTTTCTGTGAGCTATAACCTCAGGAAGGGCAAACTACATCTTCACAGGATACATTTTAGACTGAAAGAACAATGAAATGGACTCAGAGGAGAGTAACAAGCTAATTAAAGTCTTAGAAAATAATGTCTTAGAAAATAATGTCTATAGGGCAAGTATGTATTGCCTTTGGTAAAGCGGCTATTAAGTGATTACAAACAGTGTTGACAATGGCAAATATGTTTTATGTTGGAGAGTGACCAGCTGCTAACTAATGTGATGAACAAAACAAGAACTGAAAGCCTTAAAATACAGACTTGATGTACATTTAAAAGGGGATTTAATCAAGCAAACAAACAAAAATGTCATTTATTAAAAGGGCAAAGAATTCGATGGAAGGTGCGTTGAACCAGCTGGAAGTCAGAAGGTCTGAGTTCTGTTTGGGCACCGCCATGACTCCCCATGCAATCCTTCACCATCTTCTAATCTCCCTGGGTGAGAGCTGACTCATCTTCAGAATGGATGATGGAAGGAAGAGATTGCTCATGTTCGCATCCCTTCAGGCCTGACACACTCTGATCTGTGCAATACCACTCAGCCAGTGTGGCCGAGACCGCCAGCTGCCTTCTCTACTATCCAACTTTCCCTTCCTCCTTATAAACAAATCCTGATATTTTTATCTGGGCATATTTTTTCCTAGAAAACCAGCCTGCACTTGTGAGTTTTCTCGTCATATCCCCAGTGTAGGGATGCAACCAAGCTCAGTTAAGGAAGTGGGAGCGGATGAGTGGCAGGGACTTGAAGAAGTAGCTTCGAGGGAGCTGACTTAGTTTCAAGGGGTCCCTTGTGTATTCCTTTTCTTTTTCCTTTTTAGGCCCAAGACTCAGATGTGCTAGTGTAAGCTATAGAAACCATCTTGAACCAAGGGCTGACCTTGACAATACAAGCCATTGTCTAGATGGAACCAAGCTAACATCTGAGTTTCCTTTAATGACACCTCAGAGTTCCCATATCTGTCTTGGAGGCCTGCCCTGTGTTGCTTTTACATGACGAGAAATTTGTATCTATCATCTTGAAGCGCTGCTAGTTTTATTGTTTGTTTGTTTGTTTCCCTCTCTTAAGGGCAGCTATATCAAATCCTAACAAATGCAGCCAATAAAATGTGATTACTTGTTTAAAATAACTACTGCTACCAATGATTTTGCACTTAATAGATGCCAGATACTGTGCTAAGTGTTCCATGAACATTGTCTGATTTGATTTGCACAATACGAATACTTATGAGTTAGGTCTTATTATCTCTAATTTACAAATGAGAAAATGGGAGCTCAGAGAGATTAAATAGTACCTAGAAGGTCGTGTAGCTCATAGTGATGGTCTATCCTGGATTTTACCAGGTTGTGATGGCTCCAATACTGCTCTCTCAGTCACTACCATCACGTTAACATAGTTACTATGCCCTATGGGTAACAGATGTACAAGGAGCACAAAGTCAGCTACTATTTCTAAGGAGCCTTATAGAATTGTCAAGATGTAGACAACATTGTGTCCAATCTAGTCCTTGAACAAAATGAGGAACCAAAGGCATGGCAAAGATCCATCATGTCTATTGTAACACAGATAATGATACCTAGCTTATCAAACAAGTTATCTTTTTAATAGATTTTTAGAATGGAAATAACATGATCTAATATCCAAGTTTGTGTTGTGGATTAAAGATGACCATGTCTGTAGAGTGCATTGTAGAATACCAGAATCACAATAGGTGCTCAAAAAATGGAACCTCACAGCATTATTATTTAAAGCGTCTATAGCGAGTCCGGCCAGTGTGGCTCACGGGTTGAGCATCGACACATGCACCAAGAGGTCAGGGCGCATGCCCAGGTTGTGGGCCCGATCCCCAGTGGAGGGCATGCAAGAGGGCAGGAGGTGGCCAATCAATGTTCTCTCTCGTCCATGTTTCTATCTTTCTCTTCCTTTCCCTTTTTCTCTCTCTAAAATCAATTAAAAAATATATATGGTCTATAGTGAATTGTAAAAATTTGGGGAAGTCAGAAATATTAGATTCCAATATAACCTCTGCAACATGGTAATTATGTATACACAGTTCAGTCCTTTAGCTTTTGGCATTTAATTCCCTAAGGAATGGGTTACTTATTTTACAGAATAATAATAGGAGATAATTTCTTTTAAGTACCATCTCAATGATTGACATATATTAGAGTCCATGGGAAGTATTAATATCACTACCATTATCACTATTCTTGTAGAATTCTAATAAAGTTATATTTTCATTGGTCAATCAACACACATGGAAGAGCGTGTTCTCTGTGGGGTGTGGCTGAGCCTGAGCATGTGTGCCTACCACTGAGAGGCTACCGTGGGGTGATTTTCATCAGAAGCAGATGGCTGCATTACATACCCGGGCAGGTCGGATCCTGGGCCATTTGGCTCCTCCTGCCAGAGTGCCCTGGAGTTCAAGTTTGCCTCCTCCAACTTTTGTTTCTGTGCACACCTCGGTCTCCTTTCTGGCTGCACTGTGGCCAGGGCCCCTCCGACACAGGAGGGAAGAGGATTCTTGCTCCATGCTTCCTGGACACACGGAGCAGAGCTGTCGTGGGACTGGGCGGGCTGGATGTCTCTCTACAAGTGGGTGCTCCATGGGGCATGTTTCCACAGATTCTGTTCATCATTCTCTTGACAAGTGTTCACTCTTCAAAAACTGTGTGTCATAGAAACCAAATAATAAAACAGCACAGAATGAAAACAAAGGGGTTTTATATTGATACCATTTATTTAATTCCTTCTGTCAGCAATCATTTATTTAGAGCTCTGTTAGAAAGTTGTCCTCGGTTTTTAGGAGTACACAACTTTGAAAGCCTTGGGCAAAGTTTTAAACTAGTAGAAACATCTCCTCTTCTCCCCTATTTCCTTCCCCTGTGTGTCAAATTTTATCTGAGGTTAAAAATACTCATATACCACCCTTTCTATTTCAAAATCCCCCAGATTCCCCCCATCCTCCTCTTAGGCTACTAGTGATGAAGGAATCTACTGGAAGCCTTGGAGGACAGGTCACTGTCTCGAACCTTATAGGTCACAGCTCTCTTCCTCAACTTACCGCCCCCGGAAAGGAGTACCCTGCCCGGTGGGAGGGAGCTTAGGAAGTCTGATAATCCACAAGAGACTTTCTGAGATAAGTTCCCGAGGTGGCAGAATAAACACGTAGCCAGACATTACACTGTTTTCCAAAGACGTGAGTCCTTTCTTGTTTACTAATGGCCATTTTAAAAACACCAAACAAAAATCAAGCTGTTGAATAACTCTCTTTTTTAAAAAGATAGATGTTTTGTTTGGGGGGGGGGTATTGGGGGTGGGAGTGGGTATATGTGGGTGAGTCCTTACATTGTGGTTTTGAAATCAAGGTCAATTTTCTTTCATAATCAGGTAAATCAGAAAGGCTGAGATGACTGTAATTGTGCTCATGTTCGTTTTGTTTTCATAACTGCATTCCTTGGAGGAAAGTGTCAAGTTCTGTTTAGGTTTTGCAGAAAATAATTTCAGAAGGCCTACTGTATACCTTACTTCTCCCCGTCTGCCTTTCCGGTGGCCCTAGAATCCCCCTGCTGCCCTGCAAGGTGCACCACACACAGCAGTAGCGTTGGCTCAAGCTGACAAGGCAGGGCTGGGGGACTCCAGGGCCTATGTGGGGCCAGCTACAGTCTCTGTATCCAGTCCCCACGGGCCATCACTGCCAAGTCTGCTATTGTCCTGCTTCTCCTTTTATTTCTTCCTTTGGGCTCCTCTGGCAATTTGTATGTAGAATTTATTGTAGAATTTATCCAATCGTTTAATAACTAGCTGTTTATATGTCTTCAATGCACATACATTTTGGTATTAAGGAACCCTATTGCAGTAAAATTTTTGTCCCCAGTGATTAGAATAGTGCTTGGCACATAGTAGGTGTTTCATAAATTTTTATTGAATGAATGAAAGCTCTCCGGTCCACAGCCATCACTTGTAGCCAAAGCATCTTGGGGTGTAATTGAATTTGACATCTGATCTTTTGGAAGTAGTTAGTAAAAGCAGTCCAACAGTAACGGAGTGCAATACTCAAGTCTTTTTAATAAAATAAAGTGTGAAGACATTTAGTGTGACATATAGGAGTGTGTTCAACCCAGACGATCACTTCCTTTTTCACCATGTTGTCTGGATGCGATGCCCTGGCTCACTCTCGGTTGATACCAAGTTCATCTTCCCCATTTCTCCCCTGCTCAGATGCTCTTGTCATAAGCATAGGGCCAAAGAGAGGGCTAGGTGTCACGTTCCCCTTGCACAGAGCACTTCTCTCTGAGCGTGGACCACCAACCCCACCCATTCTATTAATGTGCACAGTTAAGTCTTCACTTGTGCCTTTATCTCTATTTCCACTTCTGCACTTTTAAGAAAGGCAGCACTTCGTAGGTGTGGCATTGCTTCGTGGGGATGGTGACTCGGAGTGGGCGAGGCTGCTCCCTGGTACTGCAGGCAGCCCAGGGCTCAGAGAGCTCAGGCTCGCTGCATTCGTCATGCCTCTGCCTTGCTGAGTCAAGCTGGCCTAAAGGGGCGCCCAGAGGGCACAGCTGCTGTGGAAGCTGGGAGTGCCACTTACCACCCACCCTATTAGAACACAGAGGTGATGATTCCTTCTGGGAGGGTTAGAGGCTGAAGGATTGGCAACGCTTTGCTGCCGCTCCCAGCTCAGCTCTTCCATCCACCGGGTCCCAGTTCCTTCCCTTCTCCATGGGTATCGACCTTGCAGGAACCTCCCAATAAACTGCTTGCCTGCAAATCTCCATCTCAGACTTGCTTTCTAGAGGTCCCCACCGAAGACAGGGAGCAACTCGAACCTTCCTGCCTATTGAGACAGCGATGGAGTTATGGAAGAAGGGAGGGAGAAAGGGATGGAAGTCAGTCCCATCCAGACTGCTCACGGTGGGCTCTGCAGGCTCCTGTTCAGCCTGGGGCACTGACTCTCCCAGGCTCTAGGGCAGTGGTCCTCAACCTTCCTCAGGCCGCGGCCCTTTAATACAGTTCCTCAGGTTGTGCTGACCCCCAACCATAAAATTATTTTTGTTGCTAATTTTGCTACTGTTATGTCTTAGGTGACCCCTGTGAAAGGGTCGTTCTACCCCCAAAGGGGTCACGACCCACGGGTTGAGAACCGCTGCTCTAGGGGGAGGACTCTGACTCTGACTCAGCCTGCCCCAGGCCCCGCCTCTCGCCGGCTAAGATTGTTTAGTCATGACCATAGGAGGTGTCCTGAGCTGAGGCCTACAAAGCATTTTTCAAAATCCAAATCTTTACACAACACAAAGAGAAATAAAAAAGCAACATTTTTAACATCAAGGAAACTCAAATTCAAACCCTTGCTCTTGTAATCATGGAATCATAATATACTAGGTTACTTATTCTACCTTTCTAATTTCCAGCATCTACGTCTGTAAATAATAACAATGAAAGCAACCTCAAATGATTCTTGGGATATTTAAGACAGAAATTTTATGCAAAGCATATATCACAATGTCTGACATGTAAGAGCACACAGGATCTTTTTAATTAAGAGATTCTATCTCCTGGCTTAAATATACCATTTACTTCTTGTTTAAAGACTTTGTGGGATATGTTTAGTAATCCTCATCTCAAATTAGTTAAGTTTTGGTAACTTTTATTATAGAGAACTGTTTTTTACAGCTAACCAAAAATCTCTGCCCTTTCTGTTTTATCTTTTTTTTTTTTATATATATTAAGGTTTTCCTAGCTATTACACATTTAATTTAACCTAGAGTTACAAAGCTTTATTAGAATCCTTAGTGAATTAAACAAACTCCAAAGAAAATAGTTTCTTCTGTGTTTGATGGGTTCTGTCTTTTCTAGAAATAAAAATGCTTTATGAGGGAACTCATGGAAATCAATTATTTATCTTCGGTTTTCCTCTGCTCTGACTGCTGTTACTTTTAAGGCAATCAAAGGTTCCCAAGCCAGTTCATAGCCACACTTTCGATAGAACTGCATAGTTTCCTTGTGGTAACAAGACTGGCCTGCGACACTGTTTCTGTGCCCATGCAAAAGGCGTCCGAGTGCAAACCCACATACCAATGCCCCGATGTCTGTCATTTCAAGGTGACTTCTATCCCGCACACTGGGCAGGTTACACAGCCCCTAGGATCCCAAGTGAGCAAATAGAAGCCCTCCTTTCTCTGCTCTTGGGCATGAGTTGGCTGTGGTCACAGACACCCTCACTGGGGTCACCTACCTCCCCAGGACCACATCTCCAGGTTTTCCCATTCTCTCTTCTGTTTTTAATTGATTACGTATTGGTTTCAGGTGTACAGCTTAGTGGTTAGACAACCGTATACTTTATAAAGTGCTCCCCTCGCTATTTCTAGTTCCCACCCGGGACCACACATAGTCATTGCAACAATATGGACTATATTTCCTCTGCTTTATTTACTTCCCTGTGACAGTTTCCAGCGATCAGTTTGTGCTTCATAGTCCCTTCACCTTCCACCCCGTGCCCCAACACTCACCCCCATCTGGCCGTCACCAGTTCTCTCTCTGTAGCTATGAGTCTGTTTCGATTTTGCTTGTTTGTTTATTTTGCTCTTTAGATTCCACATATAAGTGAAATCATATGGTATTTGTCCTTCTCTGACTGACTTGTTTCACTGAGCATAATACCCTCTAGGCCATTCATGCTGTCACAAATGGTAACATTACATTATTTTTTATGACCAAATAATATTCCATTGTATATATATACCACTGCTTTTTTTTATCCACTTGTCTATTGATGGGCATTTGCTTCCATAGCTTGGCAATGGCTATCATGAATAAATCCACAAATGACGAGTGTTGACAAGGATGTGGAGAAAAGGGAACTCTTGTGTACGGTTAGTGGGAATGCAGACTGGTGCAGCCACTTTGGAAAGCAGTATGGAGTTTCCTCAAAAAATTAAAAGTGGAACTGCCTTATGACCCAGAGATTCCACTTCTGGGGATTTATTGGAGGATAAATTCAAATTCAAAACACGAATTTGAAACAATATATGCACCCCTTGTTCCTCATTCCCTCTTAAAGGTACATTCACCTGGGTTGCTTCCTGACTTCCAGGGTTATGAAGCAGAAGACACTGCGTCGTCTCAAGGCGCTGTGCCCGAAGGCCTCTTCTTTCCATCCACCCCAGCACTGCAGACTGGCTGGCGTCTCCCATTCCTTTTCTCCCTAAAGATACCATAAATATGGCTTATAAGGAAGTCAAGTGAGTAATATGTATGCTAATATCTTTCTGGTGAGATGGCAATGTAGGAGAGATAAGGGTTAATGTTTACCTTAGACAGCTCGACTTTGGAGTTTTCATACATGTCTGTATTCACTAGCTCTCGTCCGCGTGGGTGGGGTGAAGGGCGTGGCAGGGAGGTGGCAAGGACAAGCTGGCTGAGCGGGCAGTGATGGAGCCCTTTCTTCACGGGGACAGGCTTCCTTTGGGCTGCTCTGTGCCCCCGGCTTACAGCAGAGGTGGGGGAGTAAGCTCTTCTGTTCCCGCCAGTGGGCATTTTGTAAGCTTCCCCCTCGTTTGTGTGTTTAGGTTTTTAAAAATCACAAATGGAGGTGGGGGAAATCTTCCTTTTCAGGAAGTTAGTTCTTTTCACAAGGCCGGTGTTTGTCCATTACCCATGGAGAGGAAGACAATCTGAGCAAATGATCACATCGAATTAGAAAAGGAACGAGGCTTAGAGCTTCCTGACAGTGGGCACTTTGAGTCATTACAATTATTTAGAAAAGCATTAATTTCTTTTAAATTAAAATATGCCCAGAGCTTATTGATAGTTTATATATATTCAAATAGCTTTTCTGTTATTCAGTCTTCTTGTTTTAAACCACCGGTGAGCTAACTTTTCCGTTTACGCTAGAGGATGTTCTACATCTCAGAATAATAATTGAGAATGCCCCATAAATACTTTAAATTTATGAGACTGTCTTTCACTAGCTAAACCACAATTCCTTCTGTGGAATACCTGGGGAAACGCAGGATAGAATTCCAGAGAAAACAGTTCTTGGCTCTAACTTATAATGTTCAGCAGCCTTATTATTGTCAAGATTCCCCAAATTAAAATGCAAAACTAGGCTTGGCTGGGCTCGCTTACTTAACCTTAATAAAATATAAGGGTCTGTTTCATTAATCTGAAACACACCAGACACGGTGCATGAATTTTATCTTCCACTTTGTCCTTTGTATTTCAGAACGATGATGATAATAATAAAAGTCCTCGGCTTTGGTAGCCAGAGGATTGTGTTCTCTTTGTTTCTATCGGGTTCCTATGCAAAATGAATTTTTCAGACAGACTAAATGCCGTAAGGGGCAAAAACTCCTATGATCCTCTCCCCTGGAAATCTTTAAAAATAGAATAAATTTCCATTTGTCTGGGTGTGGCGCAAGCACAGTCTGTCTTTGGCAGAGAGACGGTTTAGTTGACCTATTGATGTTGCTTTAAGCTGTGTGACCACTTAGGGGGAGAAATTTCCCTTCATCCTTGCCAGATTTAATTTGTCACACCAATCCATATTCTTATGGATGTAGTCAAACAAAAACGGGTTGCAATCTTATTTTCCACTGTAAAGTAATAAAACAGTTTATTTCTCAAATTTGAGAAAGTAAGATTAAATCAGAAAAATGTCTGCTTTTTTCCCCCCTTCAAACTTCTACTGAAAGTTAGTGGAAGATGATAAATAGCATGTTACTGAAGACAGTATGTTTTCAAACAACTGGACCAAATCAGCAAAACGGAAGCATAAGTTGCGTCAGGACCACCTTCGCATTCCTCACGTGACCTGGAAGCTGGGCCTCGGACAGAGGAGGGGCCTGGGGGCAGAGGCGTCACAGCCTGTGTTCCGCAAACACCTCCCGGACTTGCTGGGCACAGGCGCGAGTTTTCTGCAGACCAATTACTTGCCCCACCCCCTGAAAGTTTTCATTTTCCCAAGAAATGCCAAAATAAAAGAATGGTGTTATCATTTCATCATTTCAGGATATCGATCGGTAATACACATACACACGGAGAGGCATCTTGGTGAGTCAGTGTTTTAAAATTATGTTTTATCTATAGTCAAATCCCAAATCATATTAATTCAGGCATTTGACAATTCCTCCCCGCCCCCTCCCCCATCTCTTTCAAGAGGGAATCCCACGTTGGTGTTGAACAGTTGAACTTTATTGAAGTATTATTTACTTTCCTGAAAATGCAGGTGTGCGTGCAAGTCAATGTTTTGCAGTGGCCTGAGGGTGCCCTTCCCCAGTAAGTTCCCTGTACCCATGCTCCTGTCCCCAGCTCCAGGCAAGAAGGGGCTGCTTTCTGCTCTATAGATATACTTTTCCCCAAAGTTTTATCCAAATCAAATAATACAGTATGGGGCTTTTTAAAATGCTTCTTTCACTTCGCATGTTTTTGAAGTTCATCTGTGTTATATAGCATGGATCAGTATTTTGTGTCCTTTTATTGCTGAATAAATATTTTTCCAGTGTATAGTACACTATATATATATACACATATTTTAATAAATTCAGCAGTTGATAGATATTTGGGTGTTTTCCAGTTTTTGGCTATCATGAACCCACGGCTGTGAGCCTTCAGGTACACGTCTTTGTGTAAATGTCAGTTTTCATTTCTCTCGAGTATGTGGCCAAGAATGGATGTTCTGTATCATATGATAAGTTTATGTTTAACTTTTTCTAGGAAACAGAAATAGTTTTCCAAATTGACTATATCATTTTACATTCCCTTCAGCAATATATGACGGCTCAATTTTTCCTTGCCAATGCTTGTATTGTCTGGATTTTTATTACAGGTAGCCTAGAGGGTATAAAGAAGTATCTCACTATAGTTCTGATTTGCATCTACTTAATGATTTATGATGAGTATTTTTTCCATATGTATATAGGACAAGAGTATATCTTATTTGGACAAATGTCTGTTCAAATCCTTTACACATTTCTAAATTGGGTTGTTCATTTTTTAATTATTGAGTTGCAGAAGCTCTTTATATATTCTGGATATCAGTTTTTTTATGATGCATATCATTTGCAAATATTTTCTGTCACTTGTCTTTAAATTTTAATGGCCTCTAATAAAAACAGAAGTTTAAAAATTTTGAAGTCCAATTTATTAATTTTGTTTTATAGATCTTTATTTTAGCATCACATCTAAGAAATCTTTGTCTAACCCAATTTTGAAAATGTTTTCTCTCATGTTTCCATTAGAATTTTTAGTTTTATTGTTTACATTTAACTCTATGCTCCATTTTGAGCCTAGTTTTGTATATGGTGTGCTATAAAGATTTAAAATAATTGTTATTGCTCTTTTTTTTTTTTACATATGATATCCTTTTATTCCAGCACCATTTGTTGAAAAAATTATCCTTTCCCACTGAATTTCTTTGGCTCTTTATAGAAAATCAATTGACCATAAATATAGGGTTTGTTTCCAAACTTTCTATTCTGTTTCATTGATTTACATGTCAACCTTCATGCTAATCACACTGCCTTGATCACTGTAGCTTTATAGCAAGTTTTGAAATCGAGTAGTGAAAGTCCTAATACTTTATTCCATTTTTGTAAATGAAGCCAAATCATTGGCCTAATATTATTCCTTCCACTATAGGCCATGGTTTAATTTCCACTCTTGAAAAAAATAATAAAAAGAGGGATTGTTTTCACTTCTGTAAATGTTAGGCTCTTTTTATGGACTCTTGTATAAGTTAACTTTTGCAACATAATAGACCTCAAAACTAGTGACTTGAAAAGAGCGGCCATTTATTTAGCTCACAAATCTGAGTCAGCAATTTGAGATGTGCTTAGCTGAGCAGTTTTTCCTTCTGCTCTCTGTGATGTCTCAGTGGTCAGCTGCCAGTCATCTTGGCAGTTCTGCCTCTGGGGGTTAACTGGATGACAGCTGGGGCAATGGTGGGTAACTGGGCTATGTGTTTCTCATTATCCATCTGACTGGTTTGAGCTTGTTCCCATGGCAGCAGGATGCCAACATCCACAAAGAAGACTTTTCAAGTCTTTGCTGTATGTCCTTTGCTTCTGCCCCATTGCTCAGTGCCAGTTACAATGCCATAACTAGTGTCAACTAGGAAGAGCTCACCAAAGATGAATACATGGATGCGTGGACAAATTGAAGGCCTTACTGGGGTCAATTCACTACAGATGTTAGCAACGAGAAGAAATTAGATGATTCGAATGTGAAGAGAGCCAAGTTTCTAGATAGGAACCAAACCAAAGTTTAACAACCTAGTTGTTTCAAAGCAACAGTTTTTGGTCATTGGGACTTACTCTATACTCTACGGCAGATTCCCAGTCCACAGAGTCCCACATCTTATCAGTAGCTAACTCGAGAGACTAAGAATAAAGAGAAATAAAATGATTTTTGATGATTTTTCTTAGGATTACAAAACTTTGGGGAAACCAAAACAGCCCAAATTATTTCCTCAGTAAGAACACTTAGGAACCCCAATTCCATCCCTTCCCAACTTGACATGATTTACTGTTATACCAGGGTAATTTTAGAGATCTTCGTAGTCATGTAGACTGATTCTGCAGGTTGAACCTTAGAGCAACATTGAGGGTACAGTGCTTTTACATGACGAAGTCCAAGCATCAAGATACTCTGCTACTGTATAAATAACCGAATCACATAAGTGTTCTCCATTCATTTTTTGGGGGGAAAAAATTAGCAGTTATCATGTTTTTAGTGGGAGACAAAGCTTTATTCTCAAGTTCAAAGTAGTCAAAATTAATTCATTACTGTCTCTTTCTCCATGTGACGTGGGTCCCCATCTGCATCAGAGACTCTGCTGCCGCTGTTGTTATGAAAACACTTGAAATATTTTAGCAAATGGGTGGGCTTGAAAGCAGAGGAGATGAAGGAAGCTGAGTGGTCTGGGCACAGCCCCGTAGGCATAGGTGACCTATTCCCAAGCTGTGGGGTCTGGTGAGTATTTTTAATGTTAGTTATGGGTTACATATACTCTTTGAGCCAACCAGCAAATAGTTTTACAGTCACAATCCACTTGTAAATTGAGGTTAATCTGAGTTGTGTCTATTTCAAAATATATTGATAAAAGCTGGATTTATATGAGAATTTGGATAGACTTTTCAGTGAAACTGACCAATTAATTCCATTCCATGCAAGCAATGCAAACAGAGCCCCTCCATTTTCTCCTTATCCGACAAGTGTTTGGTTAAAATGATTATTTTAGTATATAATGTTGGGGTCGTGGATATGGAATGGGACCCAAGAAATCTAAGTTATTGCCAACCCAGATCCTTTCAGGTGCCACATAAGAGGCGAGTTTCTTAGTGTCGACCATCATCATGTCGTTATGTAAAGAAGCTTCTGTGGCAATGAAGGGTTGCAGTGGCCAGAGACAGGCATACTGCTTGCTGCCTCCCAGAGCTCATTCACCTGCAGGCTTCGGACTGTTCAAACATGTGGATGAAGCGAGAAACACGATGCCTGACAAAGATGAGTGGCTGTTAATTAAATTAGCAGTGGAAATTTTACTGGCTTTAATTAGTACAAAATAAGCCACAGAAATAAAGATAGTAATTAACGCATGCTAATCAGATTAGAATCACAATATGTGTTATAGGCTACTTAATCATAGAGAATCAACAGAGTAAGGCCGGGAAAATGCGGAGACCTGTTTGGAAGAAGGGGCTTGCTGTGCAGGGCACCCGCGGCTGGAGCTGCTGGGTTGTTGGACAGCCCAGTCGTTTGGGGGCGTTATGCCCGATAAACACCTGAAAATCATGGGGCGCTGTTGGTTTGATGAGCACCTTCTCCCTAGGAGAAGGGCTTTCAGATACACGATCCTCTGCAGTGAAGGGAACTCAATCTAATTCAGTGCTTTCCCTAGCTGAGCAAGATGTTAGCCAGTATTGGCCCAGCCTTTCAAAGTTTCAAATTTATGGAAAGTCTGTAGCCAAAAGACTGTAAGATGTCTGCGCTTTCTTTCTCCAGACCCACACAATGGCAGCAGTGTCTGTGTGAGACATTTAGACAAAGGATGTCCGAGCGTCTTGTGCATCGAAAGAAATGCTGTTTTGTTCAATTCAAGGCCATAAAAATCATACCAAATAAATTACCGTGTAAATCCTCTCCCAGTTTCAGTTCTTTGGTCTAACTGAACATGGAACTAATTTGGGTTTATGAGAGTGGAGAGATGGGAACTGTCCATTTTCTCTGCACCAATCCCCAGTCCTCCCCCAGTGTCCTAGTTTGTAAAACTTCCAGTCACCTCAAAGGCTGACTTCTGAAACAGGTCATCTGTCTTCATTATTTCCTATGTGTGTATGCAGTGCATTGTTTACCAAGCTTTCATGATACTTAGATAAGTCATAAACCCACAGAAACCATAACAAAACTTCACTCCCAAAACCAATCACAACCAAAGATTTTAGAAGATATCCAATTATACATTAAATTAAATTAAAATGGCATAGTTTATATTGACTTAGGTTTCTAACAGTTGGCATTGACTATTTTAAATTTTTATTTCTTCAGTATGGGCTTATTATATGAGTATATTTTCCTTTAGTTTTGCATAAGAAGAAATTCATTTTAAGTGGCCAGAAGGTTACAGCTATTTCAAATCAAATCATTAAAAAAAAAATAAAAAAAAAAGAGACATGTTATTGTCAATTTGATGGCAAAGATTTAAGCCACAATTATGTCACCCTGCCTATTGAAATGATTTAGTTCAAAATAAAACAACATTATTCACTATAGATTTTTCATTAAAATATCTACTGAGAGAAAAGACTTTTCTTTGGTTCTTATGGCCAGAATACAAAAAGGTGATAGGAACAATTGTAGAAATATATTGGATTAAATGTATTATTCAAGTACTTATATGTATCTAATTCATTCATTATAATTTATAATACATAATTTATGGCTGCCACAAAATACAATGTGAAGTTCAATTTCAATTGAACTATTATGTATTTGGTGACAAGAATATTTTTTTCTCAAACAATGAATATTTTTGAGAATCCAGAGGATACATTATTCTGTCCTGTGTATTTGGTATCTTTTTCAAGGAATATATATGATCTGGTGACAGACTGGATGCTTGTCTTTCTTAGATTTTAATAGAGACATATTGACCGTATGTATTGAATAAAGACACCTAAAGATACAAACAGTTGCTAGGTAGAACATTGCCTCTCCACCTAGTCCAGAGTCTGTTCTTCTCCATTCCTCCTCCTCCTCAGTCCGAGGTGGGGCTGAGCAAGACAGTCATGTGTAAGTGGGGGGCAGTGACTCCACGCAGGTGCTGTTGCCCGCGCAGGTTGAGGATAGTGTCTGTGATGACTAAGGTGGGTTACTAAGCTCACTCAGACCGACAGGTTTCTCCACAGGGAGGGGCAGGTGGGATGCTTTGGAAGCCCCAGTGAGGGGTGCTGGAGTCAGGAGTGGCAAAGACTGCCTCCCTGCAAGAAGACAGAGGTTTTGGTGGCCCAGGAAAGGGTGTCGAAGGAGAAGGAAGAGGAGAAGGTCGCGTGCAGGATGTGGGGAATGACTGGGCCGCGGCCTGAGGAGTTGGAGCTCAGTGGGTGCAAAGGGCAGGTGCATGGTTGTCACGGTGTATCAGAGCCCAGGCGGAGGAGGCTGCCTGCGCACCAGTGCTGAAGGGGTGCCCTAGCATGGGTCATCCGGCCTGGGAACAGGGTGGAGAGAGCATCCTGTGGGAGACCAGGTGATGGCCGCAGCATCATGCATGGGTATTGAGGCCAAACCTGTGTGTGGAGGGGTTCAGGGAGCGTGGCTGGGAGTGGTGAAGAGAGCATCCACATGAAGGTGGCAGTGGGGTGGTTTAGTGGGAAGTTGGTTACTCTCGGGACTGAGTAAATAAATAAGTATAATGGAGATAGAGAGAGATGGGTTTCTCCTAGAAATAGGGAAAGGGAGAAAACTGGAACAAACTCAACAGTGTTAGTTTGGAATCGAGGTGTTGTTCTGAACTCATGGTTTTTAGTACACAGATATAGATAGATATATACATATGTAAGTATATCTTGATAGGGATATGTGTGTGTACATATATATGTATAGTATGTGTGTCTGCATACATGTACATATTGACTAACTTTGTCTAGTGAGAGGGCCTGAGAAGTTACAAAATAAATGGGGAACATCTATCTCATTGTGCTAAAAAGTAAGGAAGTACTCAAAGGATGATGGGGACATTTCAAAAGGACATAGAAGCCAGGTGGCCACATAAGGGACCATATTAACATCAAAATAAATGATACCAAACCTTTTCCTTATAGTGGACTGCCCGCTGATTAATGTGTCAGGAGGAAGAAAATCCTTTGGCAGCCGTAATAACTCAGGCAAGGAACATCAACGCGTGCTGAATTAGAAGTTTGTTGAGGAATGGGATATTGTCTTAAAGTCCCTTCACAAAGGGACAAAGAGGAACCACAGGGAAGGAATTTGGCAGACAATAACTTAACCAAGCAATCAAGGGGAACATCACCAAATGGGACAAAACAAAATTTTCTAGCACCTGATAGGGTGCATGAGAACACAGCATCATGTTTGTGATATTCCTGCCCAAAATATATAACCCGAATATAATCATGAGGAAAAATCAGCCAGCCAGAATGAAGGACAGCCTTCTAAATAACTGGCCCGTAATCTCAACAGAGTCAATGTCATGCACGCTAAGGAACCTTTGAGAATCTGTTTGAGACCGAATGAGATTAAAGAGACATGGTCACCAAATAGGGTCCCAGATTTGGACCTTTTGTTAAAACACATATTCTTGGCCATTTGGTGCAACTTGTATGTGGATTATGGTAGTAGCATATGTTGATTATTAGATTGGGGCTTTGTAGGAAAAAATAATATTTGTAGGAAATACATTCTGAAATATTTGGAGGGAAGAGGGCATCAAGGCAGCAGAACTCTTTTGAAAAGTTTGAAATCATTTCTAAAGGGATTCCGAAACAGTCTCTTTTCCAGGTCTGGCTGTTTCCAGTTCTTCATCTCTTAAATGAGGGATAAGTGATGTTAAATCCCCCTACAGATCTAGCACCTAAGGTTCTCAGGTGTCAATCAAGATCATTGTATCTAAGGGGCAGGCAAGAATGGCGTGTATGGTAAACACTGTGACTGCATTTTCTGGGAATTAGATGAAGGAGAGCGAGGAAGGAGAATACTCCAAGGAAACAATCTGAGGCACAAGAACATCTCATTTGTCATTAGCAGGCTTCCTGTCCCTCCCTCCTTCCCTTCCTCCCTTCCTTGATGAAGTGTTTCTCAGATTCCAGGTACTGAGTGAAATCCTGTGGGGAGCAGGGGCAAGAAAACTAGTTTCTGCCCTTGAATTGTTTCCAGTCCAGTAGAAGAGGAAAGACACATGGACCAAATAAAACAAACGAACAAAAAACTCTGCGTAAACTACATTTTGCCCCGCTGATGTTCAGAACTGAATCAGCCTCTTGATCAACAATCTTCCTCTCTGCCCTCCCCCAACACATTCCTTCCTCTCTTGGATTCTTTTATAGACTAGGTGACCTGGGCCCCTTTTTCATTGATAGCTGTAAATTTTATCAGGGAAAGGAAATGCCTTCGTCAAGTGAGCGATACTCTAGGGACTTTATCTGCCTAATGACTACAGGGATAAAATGGAATTTATCTCTTTAATTTTTAAATATTGAAGAAACTCAGCTTTCCCTTTCCGGTCCCAGGGAAGGCTGCAATTGAACAATTTTTGTATGAAATGAATAATTTCATTAGCGTCAAGTTCTGAAATACAATACGAATTGGGTTCCTCTTAAAGATGCAACCACTTTTGTAAGCTGGCAAAACGATAGTGTGTATTAACATGTAATTTTGGTTCTACTACAATATTATATTATGACATTATATTATAATGGCAGGGAATTTATATGTATGTCAGTGAAAATCAGTAAGGGAATCAGTCAATCCTTAAAATCCATATTATTTTCTTCATCGGTAGTTTGGAAGAGACGTGGAAAATATATCCCTTGAATAAAATATGTTTTCTTAAATGAATTTCCAAATACATTTTCCCCTAATGTTCATCCTTGTTCATTAAGCCTACATAAAAGGGACTGAAGCAGCCATTAAGTAGGTTCAATGGCCCTCTGTTCAAAGTGCATGCTACTGTTCCAACTGATAATGTGTCCATTGTCTTGGAAAATGCTAATTGTTCAATTGATTGTGATATGCACGTCCCCACTCGAGCCGAATACTGCACACTGCCCCGTGGTGACTGGAGAGAGCTTGCTAGATGCTTGGGGAAAGCCACCCCCATCTACCTCCACTGTGGAAGGTTGTTTTCGTAATTGTGAACGGCTCGCACCAGACAAGCGTAGTGCAAGACATTACATTATGCTTATTCTTTTCGTTAGTGAAGCTGCTCCGATGAATAGACGCTGAGCAAGGAAGTCACATGCTGCGTGTTTGTGATGGATTCTGAGAGCGGCCGAGAAAGTCGGCGCCGCATACCCAGTGCATGGGCACCGGCGCTGGGCGGTGGTTCTGGTCCCGCTCCGACCCTCTCTGCCTCTGTGATGTTGGCCAGTTGCTCTTTGGGATCTCATCTAAGAAGTAAGGATTTGGACACAATAATTTCTGAGTGCCTTCCAGCATTTTTAAATACAAAATATCACTATGTCAAGGTTCTTGCTTGGAACTCAAGTTAATATGGGAAGAACTGACAAATAACTTCCAACCAGGCTTTCATCACATAGTTACCGAGGCCCTTTTTTGTGCTAAGAGATGTGTTTATACCAAAAGTACAGTGATTAATAAAACATAGCATGTGTTATCAGGAGTTTATAACCCAGCCTAATACTGAGCCACTAATGATGAAATTAGCAAAGCAACGTTATAACGTTACTGGTGAAAAATGGTTTTTTTGCAGTGTCGGGTGAGAAAAGAATCTCAAAGGCACACGCGTGGAGAAGTTGAAACGTGACGGCAAGATTTCACTGCGAGTTAAGCGGAATTAATACACCCTGGGGGCCAGAGGGTGGGCCGGCTGAGCGCTGGGCCAGAGGCCCCTCTAACCCTCCACATGTCTTCTGGGCCCAGGTAAAGAACAAAGCACCATTCAGACTATCCAACCCAAATTCCTAACTTTTCCCGAGCCTGCATCCTTCCAGCAAATTCTGTTGGGGCTTCATGGCCTCTATCCAATCTGATTACCTCTCCCATGGTTCCCAGGCTAGGCTCTGCCCCTCTGCTTTGTCTCCCTGACTCTCACTGCGCATGTCCGAACGTTTCATTACATCATTTGATTTCTATTGCGTGTGCCCAGCAGAGGAATGTCCTCCCTCCCTCATGCCCCGCCTTTAGCATGGGGGGGGGGGGGGCGTCCCTTAGGAGGATTAAGTCTCCTCGGTGGCAGTTTCCTGGGGTGTGTGAATGAGTCTGTTTACCAGTCAACTAGATGGAATTCTGCCCTGCTACCTGTTTGGCTTCCCAGTTTATTAAGAGTATTTAGTTCTCTTTTGCTATCTTCCTTATATCAATAACTAGCTACACACTGCATCTTTCTGTCATTAGAGAGAAACATGTCTTATCTCCCATGCTTGTTGCTGGGGGTGGAGTCCTTGAGATATCCTGAGAAAAGGAATTTTCTGAGACTCGATGGGAGAACTAGTGATTTTCATTTGTGTGGAGTTAAGTCCTTGCATTTCAAAAGTCCTGTGTCCCTTAGTCCACTCACAGAGGAAGTGTCGCTGGGGTTTCAGTAGAGCTAAGATCAGAGCCAGTGTCCAGAGTTTCTGTTCCATGTTGGAGACAGTCCAGTTCAGCATCAGGCTAGTTGCAGCCCAGTAGTCCATTGTGTGTGGGGTCCGCATGGCCGTGGCCACACAGGACAATGCCGGGAAGCTAATCGTGAGCCATGAGCCAAGCATGCCAAGAAGACCCAAGAGAGTGAACTTGTTTCAGGGGATTATGTATCCCAAATTTCCACTGGTTTGCAGTGGTTACGCCCACTCTGACCGACCACCTCTGTCCCCAAGTGTGATTGACAGGCAGGCATCTTCCTGCTGTGTCATCCCAGCTTTACTGGGCATGTGTCTGTCTTTCCTTTGTTGTTCCCTCCCTCAGTGTTTCGCTGGGAACATGCCCATAATGTCTAGATTTTCCTTTCTTTGCTTCATTTTGGTTATTAAAAACTAGCTAATTACAATGGTATTAATAATAAATAACAATGTAACTAAATGCAATGCAAGAAACTGGATTTGATGCTGAATCAAAAAAAAAATATTGCTGTAATGAACACTGTTGGAGAATCATATTGAATTCATGTTAAATTTCCTGAATGTAATAATTGTTATTGTGGTTATTTAAGAGAATATCCTTGTTCTTAGGAGACATGCCAAAGCACTGGGTCATGATATCTGCAGTTTAGTCTCAAATGATACAGCGAAATAGTATATAAACAAATATACATATATACACATACACATACATGAATTATATTGAAGAATAAGAGAGAGAGAAAGCAATGTGACAAAATGTTTACAATTGGAGAAAGTCATATATGGGTATTCCTTTATGATTTTTACAACTGTTCTGAAGTTTTGAAAATTTTCAAATTAAAATAATTAGAAAAAAAATGTAATACAGTGCTACAGGAATGCAAAATAATTACATTCAAGATAATTATAATAGCTAGTCCAATGGAACTGGATGTTAATTATATTACTTTATACATCTGGGGCCCTAAGATAAGACATAACGGTGAAAAGTGCCCAACGATTCTGGAGTCGCGCTAGTCATACACCTGCGCGGGACCAGGTAAGCCCAGCACATTGGCCTCTCCAGCTCGTTGAGCAGAGGACGATTGTTCCAAGGCCCAGAGTGATTATGTAACTTGCTTAAGGTCACATATTAAGGAGCAGAACCATGGAGGCAAAATCACCTTTTTTTTTTTTTTTTTTTACCATGTACCTCCTGCCTCACCTCTTCTCTATACTGACTCTAATAATCACAAAAATCTCAGTTAGGATGTTTCATGGTAGATTATTTTATTTCTTTATTGCTGTCCATTCTATCAAGATTTGTTTTGAATGAAAATTTCCAAAGGAGCCCAGATTATGGTTGCATGGTTATTAATGAATTAGTCAAATTAAAACTTTGCCTATCTGATTATTGCCATAGCCCTATTTATTGTGATTTGTCCTGTCATGATGATTATAAGTGATTATAAATGATTTGTCTGGTCATTGATTTTGAAGACTTTCAGAGCAATCAGATCTGCTAGGCTGCAACTTGCATCTGTAAGAATATGATATATTTTAGCACATGTATCTCAAAGGGAACAAGAGCCTTCCAGTCTATGATGAGTGACATTAAAACGTGAAGAGGGTCGCTGAGCAGAGCTGCAAGCCCTCATCCGGGCTGCTTCTCTCACAGAAGTAATAGCACCAGAAAGGTCCTAGATCCACCTGAGGTAAGACCAGGCTGCTCCTTTTGAGTTCAGGGGAATAGAAGTCTTTGAGAAGATACAGTTAAACCTCGGTTCTCGAACATCTCCCATCTCGAACAGTTCGGTTCTTGCCAAAGTTGTTTATGGCAAAAACGTCTTCAGTGATGAAACGGAACTTTGACTTTCGACCTGACAATGCTTTCATGCTGCTACTTCCGCAGGACAGAGAGTGTCTCTCAGGCAACAGATACAGGAGAGAAGGATGTTGTTGCTGGCAAAATCTACCATTAGCACCATTTCAAAACCCGAAGAGGCCGTCGGGAGGGCTGATATTGCCCAGGGTGTGGAAGTGCTCACAGGCACCCAGCACAGGCCACTGAAGAGGAAGACAACTGGTTGATTTGGATAAACGAAAGCAGTTAGCCGGTGGCAGCATTTCGGAGGCAGTGACGTGTGAAAAAGCAAAGATGCCGCATCTGACTCCTGGAAGATACCCCTAGACCGAGGGCTGAAAGTGATTTGTTTCAGGCCAGTCGGGGGTGGTTTCATAAATGTAAGAAAAGTGTTTATTTATGGATAAAACAGTATATTAAACATCTACCGTGTGTAAGAAAGGCCAAAACAGGGAATCGTTTGTGGGTCTGGAACAGAATTAAGTTGGAGAACTGAGGTCCCACTGTGTTCAGGAATACAATCATGAACATTTTCTTTTAAGGTTCAAAAAACGCTAGGGCACACTTATCTTGTTAGATAAAGACATTCAGGGAGAAAACTCCGAATACTATAGTACCTTTGGAAACATTCTCTAAAAGAGTGCTTTACTGTGAAAAAAAGGAGACAACTCCATAGGAAGAGAGAGTATACTGGACTTGAAAGTGAAGGCAATCTTTGGATTCTGCAATCTAGGGTCAACCAGGATTGTGTTTTATTCCTCTGTTTTTGTTTTGTTTTTCGTTGTGGAGATTCAGCCTTCAGAGCGGAATCTGACAAGCTGTGCTCTGTGGATCTAGCCTCTGGGAAACGGTCTTCAGTTGAAAAACAGCAGCAGACCTATGAGCTCCCTCCTGCTCCTGCTCATTTGTCTCAACCACGCAGCCACGGAGAACTCCAGTGAGCCACAGCGAAGCGCATCTCGCAGATAACTTCAACTGGGAGTTTTGAATAATGTGACCTTTAGGTTCTTTTTAAAAAGTTTTATGATGTTTATCTTGAAGCCTAATAGAAGGTATTTTGCATTTTGAGAGGAGGAATTATAACGCGAAGTTTTTTTCAGGATCGAAATAGTTTAAGTGGCAATCCAAAACAGTGCCTTCTCAGAAGGAACGTGACTTTATACACGCCACAGAAGAGTCTCTATTGTGCATCATCCCGATCAGAAATCTTGCACTAATGTGCATCGTGCAGAGTTGTGCAATTAATTTTTTATAGGTCATATGTTCCTTTTGATATTCTCCCTTGACATATATAGGCTATAACATGATTTAGCTCTTGGTGGTATTGAATCAATCACTTACTAGATAATGTTTGCTTTGCTTTGTAATTGTTTTATGCATGCAAGTATGGTTTCTCCTCAGTCGTGAGACATGCTGGAGCCTCAACATATAGGGAGGGGGAAGGGTATAGACAAGATCAGGCCAAGGGGCTTCTCCTTGTGGAGAGCTGGTTTCCACATGGGGAAGGCTGGTGTTTAATAAACACGTGCCTGGGGGTACTGGTCTCTGTTGACAACCAGGGTTCAGTTGCTGTCCCACGTCTAATCATCAGGCAGGAAGGTCATGAGACAGGACTAGGCTACAGTGAGGGGAACGCTCTCACTTTAATTTCAAAGTGTTCTAGTTTTCAGGAAGGTCCCAGATCCCCGGAAAAGGACAGAGGAAGTATGTCCAGCCTCTGAGGCTACAGAGTTGATAAAAGCTTAATGGGTTCAGAATCCAGCCAAAAGGGCTCAATTTCAGGACAGAATTCCAGCCCCAGTGGCACTAATAATAGATTTTCTCAGGAAGGCAAAAGGCCAGTCTTCAGGACAAACACTGGATTATGGATACTGCATTTGGGGCAGAAAAATAAATTCATTCTCCTCTGCTGATAGTGCTGGGGTTTGTTGTCAATTAGGATTCACTTAGATGTTTGCTGAGGCTACATTTTCAGACAAAGGATCATTGGTACTGGGTAGCACTTCAGCAGGCATGAAATAATCGATTATAAGAGTTCAGGGATCAATATGTCCATCTTTAACCCCCCTCCCAGTGCCTAGCACAGCGTTGGTGTAAGACCGATGCTCAGAGGAGTATTGGGTTGATATCTGTGTATTGTACAGTGTGGCTTCCTAAGTATACTAGCTAAGTAGTGCCAGTCCATGTCTAGAATGCCCATCTTGTCTAACAAGGATGGTTTTAGGACGAATTCAGATAAAAGACTTAGTTTCTCCTCTTAATTTTGAAAGTGGTCTTTACAAATATTTCCTTTTGATGTTCTATTTACTACTCTCCAAAAACAATATTAATCTTCTTTACAATTGAGTTAACCCCATTCTCACATCTCTACACGCGTGGACTCGTTATTAAAAATTCAGTTGTGGTGAGGTTTGCCAGGTGGAAAAATGAACATTACTAAGACTATAGTTCTGCCAAGTTCAGAGTTAAGATACTACTGTCTTTATTGCAATGAGGTACTTTTCACAAATCCAAATGATGCTACTAAAAACGAGTGAAAGAAGTATCCCTTGAACATTAACGGGGAATTTGTCCTGTGGTATTTGCATTCCCTCCACTTGTCAGTCTTACAAATGTTGGATGGACTTACACCTAGAGGTTAATTTTGTCATTGGGGATAGTACAGGGTGGGGCAAAAGGAGGTTTACAGTTGTTTGTATGGAAAGTGATCTAATAATTAATAAATAATAATACAACTATAAATCTGTGTTTTATGTACTCACAACTGTAAACCTCCTTTTGCCTCACCCTGCATGTTTTTTTCTACTGGGTTACATACAACAATCCACAATTCAGTACAACCAAGCATGCGTATCTTCCATCGCTTTCCTTCCTCCCTCCCTCCCTCCTCCCTCCCTCCCTCCTCCCTCCCTCCCTTCCTTCCTCCCTCCCTCCCTCCCTCCCTCCCTCCCTCCCTCCCTCCTTCCCTCCCTCCCTCCCTTCGTTCCTTCCTTCCTTCCTTCCTTCCTCCTTCCTTCCTTCCTTCCTCCCTGCATAGGGGCTCTGTTAACCAAGGTTTTCTTTATAAAATTTGCACTTTCCTTTACATATAGGAAACCAATACTTTTTTTCTTTTTAATATCATGTGTCTGATTTGCAAACCATTGACAGAGTAAGTACTTTTTAAAATCTTTATCATCATCTATAACCAATAGATTTTCAGGATCCCTACTGCATGCTTCTCACCTTTTGGACTGTTTATTGTTATCAATCAAATCCATCATCAATCTATACAAAAACGGATTGCTTGTTTTTGTTTTGCGGGAGGCATCAAAAGTTATACCAGAGACTGATTTGTCTTTGCCAGCAATGTATGTAACACAGGTTTGTAGTGGAAATGGTAATACTGTCACAAGGCAATTGCTTACAGGATAATCTCCCTTAAAAAGCCAAATAAAGAAATAACACACTGCAAACAAATGACAGATTAATTGCACTATCGTTCAAGGGGAAGGGGGATGGAGGAATGAAGCCCGCTGTAACGGGGCAGTCCTTCCTATGAGGTGGCCGTCAGGAGCGATGGCGAGCCGGGGGCAGGGACTTTCCGCCCGCAGGAAGGAGCAGTCCCCGCGGCTAGAGCACTTCGCCAGGGAACTGAGACCCGAAGGTCAGTAGGCGGACTCAGCTCTCACGTGGTGTCTCTCACCTCTGTGTAGAAGGGGCGCCCCTCCATGGCAGGAGCCAATGGCCCAAGGAGCTCCGGAGAGGTTAGCAGTGAGTCTCCTCACCTCAAATGGAACTCCCTAAGGGTCCCCTCAGTAGGCATGGTCTAAATGTGCCCTTGCTATGGTTGTTCTCCACACAACAGATAACGAATGATGACATTCTGCCACGACTTACTTCATTTTTCTATCAAAGCAACTTTACTTCTAAAAAAAACCCCACAACTGTTTTCTTTGCCATTGTCATATCCAAATGGATCTGAAATCATATTAACCTGTACACAGCGGAACCAGATATCCGAACGTCTCTGCAGAAGGCTTCCCTCGTATCAATGTGTAGGACATAGTTTCATGAAATTAAATACTCAAATGAAAACTTTAAAAAAATCAGGCAAATATCCAAAAGTCTTCTCCATTCCCACATTATGTCCCTTTGTGGAGAAGCTCTCCCCTGTGCTTCTAGTTTTCAACCTTCACATGCAGGTGCTGCCACGTGGCTACTTCCTGCCTCCCCAGTGCTCTTCTGCGTAAGGAACTAAAACACCAATGCTGTCTCTCTAGAAACGATTTAATTCATACTTTAAAACCGATCTCTCTGATTCCCTCATCTCTTACAATGCAACTACATTTACATTTATATGGGCATTGTGTTCAGATCTGTATCATCAATTACTTAACATGGCCATTAAGCCTATTATTAATTTAATACTAGCAACTGGAAGATGAATAATTACCAAGCATTATCAATTAATATGTACCTAAGGCCACAAAGTTATCAATATATGTATCTCTGCCTATCTGTCACTTTTCTTTGTAGATGATATTGCATTAACATACTCAAATGTCAAGTTACCTTTATTTTATTTTATTTATTTTTTTTTTATCCTCACCCGAGGACATTTTTCCATTTTTTGTACAGATAGAGTGGGAGGGAGAGAGAGGAAGGAGAGAGAGAGAGAAACATCGACGTGAAGGGACACATCGAGTGGCTGCCACCCGCACGACCAAACAGGGCCGGAGACAAACTGCAACCGAAGTACGTGCCCTTAGCGGGAACCGAACCCGGGTCTCTCCGGACAGCAGGCCGACGCTCTAACCGCTGAGCCAAACTGGCCAGGGCAAGTTACCTTTATTTTAAATCATATTTTGTATGGCAACATGTCCAGCAATTGACCTTATTTAAGCATCTCTTTTAAAAGAATATTAAAATAGTCATAATTGTCATTGGAGTTTAAGTCAAGTTTATGTCTTTACTAATGTCTCAAGGAGTTATATTGGCTTTGGGCTTTATAAATTACTCTTATAGTCCTGGCTGGTTTGGCTCAGCGGGTAGAGCGTCGGCCTGTGGTCCGGAGAGACTCGGGTTCGGTTCCTGCTAAGGGCACGTACCTCAGTTGTGGTTTGTCCCCAGCCCTGGTTGGTCGTGCGGGTGGCAGCCACTCGATGTGTCCCTTTCACATTGATGTTTCTCTCTCTCTCTTCCTCTCTCTCCCTCCCACTCTATCTGAACAAAAAAATGGAAAAATGTCCTTGGGTGAGGATAAAAAAACCATAATATAAATTACTCTTATAAAGGTAAGAAACAATTAGTTGAAAATAGTTAAACTTATACCACAGTACAGCATGCTAAAAAAGATTTAGCTTATTAAAATTTTAACTTATGTATAACACATTAATTTATAAGTATTATATATGTGATTCATAGAACTAAATATGTGTATAGCCACTCGCCTACATATACATACTCTTGATTATATAGTCAGCAGGTATTTATCAAGCACTCCCTAGATTGTAGGCATGGTGCCAGGGCAGGAAATATAGTACGAACAAGACAAACATGTCATCAGCCCCCACGGACCCTGCCCGGCAGGAGTTTCCTAACTTTTCTAACTCCTGCTCCTTTGGCAGGCGTCACTAATCAACAGGGACTTTCTAGTCCCTGAGCTTAGATCCCAACTCAGTGCCCTTTGGCAGGGACTGTGACCGGATCAGAGCTGGCATGGATATTAATACCACCCCTGGCTGTATGTTACATGTGTGTGTGTAGGTTTCACCCAGAGATCCAGGCACAGTAGATAACAAGAACCAAAGTGAAGTCTGACACAGTCCGCCAGCATGAAAATCATTCCTTCAAGCTGGAACTTTGTGTGTGTGAGAACTAGTGACCTGATTTCGGGTCTCCTTCCAGGGGCTCTTCATCAAGATCAAATAATGAGAAGGTTGAGCAAAGCTGGGAGAGAATTTGGTGAGCACAGGGTCTATATGGCGGCGGCAGCTGAGTCACACCCCCCATGGGCAGGGATACCCCCTTCACCCTGGCCTACTGAGGGGTTCTTTCCTAGACAGCTTGGGGAGTTGGCAGTGAAGGGGCCACAAGGCCCCGGGACCACAATCACACTCAAAAGCCTAAGTGGCTGGTGTGGAGGAGGACTCGCAGCTGGGAAGCGAATGCATTTCCCACTAATGTAAATCAGGGGGGGTGTGAATACAGAGCATGATGCTGATGCCATTCAAAAGCAAATCTTTCCCAAGGGGTGTTTCTTCCAGAGTAAGGGGACCCAAGTGGTAACAAGCTAAAAGGTACAGAAGCTGAAGGGGATGAGAAGCGACAGACTCGAGGAGAGACACTGCTCATGTCACAAAGTTCCAGCCGATGGGACCTTACAGGGAACTTCAGAGAACTCACAAGAACATTTTCACGAGGAAGCCAGCTTTAAAGCATCTGCAAGGTCTGGAAAGCGTGACACTTTGCTATGAGACTGATGTTCATGTAAGGAGCATGAATATACTTGTCACTGTTATATCCAACTCCCCCACCCCACCCCCAGATGATAGAAGTAGAAGGAAAAATTCTTCCCCACTGCTCGTTACAACCTTCAGTTGAGGGAGGAATTGAGATTTACCTTTAAATTAAGTCAAAACGGGATTTAATTTTATTTACACTACTTGAGATCACATTTGTCACTTTAAGTTATCATAGGCTTTCTATTATCTGGGAATGAGCAAAAGGGTTGTCACCCAAGGGCAGGGGATGAACTACAAGTACTGAATGGATTTAATGGGACAGAGGGAAACAAGGACAGTTTTATGTAATGCAGTCATTCATCCATCTATCCAGCATGTATTTATTGAACGTCGACTATGTACCAGGCACTGTTCGAGGTACTACATACATGTCAGTGAAGACAACACATTAAAAAATCTCCAGCTTCAGAGTTTTATATGTTCAATGTCCTGGAGATGCACATACATAAGCACATACATTTGGTGAGACGACAGATGAGAGAGTAAGCTACCCGGGCACTGTGTTTATTTTCTATCACCTCTTCCAAGTTTTGATGAGACTCTCTGAGCTAGTATGGCTGAGAGAGATGTTGGGATTCTGGTTCTCTCTGTCGACTTAATTACATATAAGGTTGTCCTCTTAGGGTACATGCTAGTATTCATTCTAACTGTCATATTCTTGTTTCATGGTTGCTAAACTGATCACAGAACTTTTCTAGTTTGTCTACAGAGCTCAACTTCACAGTGCTGCTTTCTCTTATGTATGTAACTCAATTTGTGTTTGAGAATTATTTTGCAATGCTACAAATTTCTGTTTAAAATTGTTCCTGCATGATGCGTTGCATAAAAATGGGTCACTTTCCTGGTCTTTAGTACACAAGACCATTGAGAAAAAATTTGGAGTCTAGTGACAATTTTTTGTGGTTGACTAGAAATATGATCTAGTCAGGTTCTGGGGCTGGCAATTTACTTGACCACTCTTGTATCCTCACCCCAATTGTCCCTGCAGCCCCACCAAGACATACATACATGGCCTGACCTGTGGGACCTATTCATACAGGACCAGAATGAAAGATCACTTTGACTTATGATAGGAAGAGAAAAATGTTCATGTCCATTGCTCTCCCACTGGGTAAAATGTGCGTAGCTGTTCTTCTGAAATCTTTGTTATGGGATTCTTTTGTGCTCGTTTACGTGGTGGAACCAAATGCAAGACTAATGAAGTCCAAATTTTGAAGTTGAAAGGTTTTGATCATTTCGTGGAAGGAAAATGAAGGCATCTTTTATGAAAATATAAAATAATTATGAGTTGGTATTTAAAATAATAAATTTGTAAAACATAGAATGCTTTACATTCTACTGTTAAGTGTTTACTTATTAAAAAACTTTTAAAAATATTATGCCGATTTACTCATGACATTGTAGCTGCTGCCGAGTTTCAATTCTATAAGCTTCCGTGGACAGCATGCTGACGCTCTTCATGCTGTCCCCTGCAGTCTGGAGTTTTATATTTTATGTGAAAAGTAAGAGCCTTTCAGTGAATATATTTAGCCATTATTAAAAACCAACGTGGCTGAGCAGTGGTTATTATATGTTGGATGACTTCTCCTTGAGAGTATGGAGAAATAACTTCTTACCATCAGTTTGTTAGTTCCACAAACATATTTTTGCTTTCTTACTGTGCGGACATCGTCCTAGTCTCTGTGTCAGCTGAACTATAGTAAATGCTTTCCAGGGAGTTCATCATCTAATGTGGGCGAGAAAAGAGATACGTACATTTATGATGCATACTGTATAATGCATAGGATATACATTTATAACTTCAGTATAATGTGTTCAGAGCTCTGGTAAAAACACATACAAATTGTGGCCTATTTCTTTCTAATTTCGAATCTCTGCCTAATTCCTATTAATATTAGAGTGAGCCCCTTGACATGATACGAGAGGTTGTAAGGAAAAGCTACTTATAAAATTAATAGTGAGGGATCAGAAAATTGTAAATGCTGATGTTGAACGTGTGAGCTGTGAAGTGAGGATGTTAATCCTCAAGAAATATGTGTTAATAAACAACATATATTAAATATACTGATTAAAACTGTCTGATTAATCATAACATTAATGCTTTAAAGGCATGAAATTGAAATTTTAAAGAATTATTATCTGCTTGAATCTTTTTAATTTCTCAAGTGATCCTAATTTATTATTTACCACTCACTTGTTTTTGAAAACAAGAGTAATTTAAACATTTAAAAAATACATAACTGAGATAAAGTGACAAAATAATAAATCTTTCTCCTTCCAACAATCTAGCCTACATTTCTAGCCTTACTTTATAGTTAACTGTGATGCACAAGTAAATCTCTGGAGACATCATAATAGCACAGTGCCTAAATTCAAAGTGTGTATTCACACAAAATTATATACATCAAAACATGTTTCAGGATGAGAGACTATTGGCTTCCTACCGCAGAAGACACTCACATAGTGAAGGAAATCCATACACTCAAAGCTTAGGGCGATAGAAACCTATATGTTATGGGGCCAGGAGATTTAGGAACATAAACTATCTGCAGAATTTGGCTTCACCTAAACATTCACATTTTATAAACTACAATAATATATACTATCAGTTTCATGAGCGATGTTAAGAGATTTTTGGATGGGATGAGCCTGTAGCGATAGAAGTTAATGTCATCCACAGATTTTTGAAGCTCAACATGCTTCTCTATGCACAGAGCATAAGTAAAATGGAAATTGGCAGCTGTGTGTGGGGGTGAACATTTCAATATAAATAGT
The DNA here is from genome assembly GCF_014108415.1 of Molossus molossus. NCBI lineage: Eukaryota > Metazoa > Chordata > Mammalia > Chiroptera > Molossidae > Molossus > Molossus molossus. The sequence goes on from NW_023425403.1 coordinate 12,462,298, forward strand.
ACATTAGATGGGGCCACTTTACTACACATTATATACTACATATATTTGTCCTGCTTACTTTCCATTTTCTGTTGTTTTTCCCCCTCACAGAAAGAAGAGGACCAGAGAATCTGAAAGAGAACTCACCGTATGTCTGCAGAGATGGACAGGGAAGGAAGTGAAGTGTAGGCGTGGCCACAGGAGACCAGAGACTCCAGTATGAACCACAGGATGGTGGAATCATATTCTTTTTAGACATTATATTTCAAGGTTGTTCTTGAGTTCTGTGTTTTAAAGATCTGTGGTAGAATTTCTTAGATCTGACTGTATTTTGGTCCTCGGGACCAATGGAGCAAATGTTTTGAGGGATGTTCTATGTATAACTCGTGTGTGTGTGTGTGTGTGTGAATTTTCACTCTTCTACAGACATTTCTAAAGTCACTAGCTAGTTGACTATCTGTGGATCAGTCATTGTTGTCATTTTCCCAGTGATGGAAGAAAATATGATGTCATTTGATGTTCTGTTATCCAGACCTTTATGCCTCCTTTCTCTATAAGGTATTTTAAAATATAGTTTATTAATCTAAAGCTGAGCAAATATTATTAAGCAACTCCTAAATAGTTTTTTGTCAATGCATATTATAATGATTCAACACTGCTTTATCTCTCCTAACTCTAAAACACCTTCTTTTAGTCTGTAGTTGCCACCAGTCCCTTATTCTATATAATATTTAGCAAAGTACCACAAGAAAAAATTATGAAATTAGTTGCAGAGATAGAGGTCATTAATGTAGATCTCAGTGGGCTGGGAAGTTGGATGTTCTGGGCACATTTTGTGGGTAGAATTCTGTTAGATAGAATCAAATATCTCACAAATAAACTATCCCTGAAAATATGCCAGTTTTATAGAGAAAGTGGCTAATTTTTGTGGAGATTCAGTTGTCTCTAATTCAGTGCATTTAGACAGAGTCATTCATGTGTGCGTGCGCACACACAGAAATAAACTTGTCATCTCACAAAGTTTTAATAATAAGACTGTGGAAAGATCTTTGGAACATATAAGCGTTCTTTATAGAGGAAGTATTCATTTTCCATATCTATTTAAATTACTCTTTTGCAAAACATTTGGTGGACTTTCTGAATGTGCAGGATGTTAGATAGAAACCTAAATTACATCCTCGTCCACTCTGGAATGTGCCTATCTAGAATATACCACAATCACTTCCACAGAGATAATTCGTGTTGCCTCATTTGGAGTTCTGTGATGTAAATTCTGAAGTTCCACAAATTGACCATGATGGTTATTACAGTATTAACATCCCCGTACATCTCTTTGGTTAGCTTACTTGCTCAATTAATCATGTTTCATTTTCTTTTCGGTTTTCTTAGCAATGTCTCTGATTTTTAAATCAAATGATTTTTTTGAAAGAGAACATCCTCTAAGGACTCATGAATTCTCCCATCTTTACAGAAATTCCTTCTTGGAAGAGGCCCATCGGTCCTCGTTGAAGCCAAGACCAGAGCAAGTGGTGCTGGGCGAGAAGTCAGTGCTGACAGGGACTTCAGCATCCAGACTTTTGAAGTATGATTCTGAGGTTTATGTGTGGCCCACGGGGCTGCCGGTCACCTTTCTTTGCTTTGTTCCACCTGCCAGTTAAAAAGGCCATTCTATTTATATCCACAGTGTCTTGTAAGCCATTCACTTCTTGATTTTAATGAAGACTTTGTTCATAGTAAAGCAAGCCTGCATTATTAACAAATGACACAGTCCCAGGGAGAAGCTCCCTTCCTGTTGGGAGAGTGGGGACAGCTCCCTGTCCTGTCAGCTTGCCGCACACCTTTGCAGACCCCTCAGCCCAGCCCTGCTGCCTGAAGGTCAGACTACACCGAGGATTTGCCGGCTGAGCCTGAGTGGGTCAAGTCAGGATTTCAGTCTACCTACTTAAAACACCTCCTCTCTGTCCTTAGAAAAAAACAAAACCTGCAAACACTTAGGGAAGAATAAAATCGTATTTTTACTGAGAGCCAAATGCTATCCATAATATCTGCTTCCTAGGATACTAGACTTCAATAGCCGTACGAGAGAAATACCAGTTCAGATGTAACTGTCCAGGTTCTCGAATGTTCTGAGAGCCAGTCTTCACCAGTGTGAACAACTGGAGAAACCCGCCTCTCTGCTTCAGCTGCTTCTGCCTACGGACTGAGGTTACACAGAGATGCTCCTGATTAATTGGACTCGGAGCATCCAGCATTTGCAAGCATCTGGCCATTGTGTTCCTTTTCTTACCCTCTATCTAGTGTGACCGCTGTAATGGAGAATACAGAAAAGAAAGGTCCTAAAACCAGATCAGTCCATTCTAGCTGTCCTTGATAGAGCAAACGTTTTTTTTTAGGGAGGCAAAAACGGTAACAAAGACTAAAATTAGATTTGGGGATGGTTTCATTTATAATCGTAAATTTTTTTCACATTATTATTTGCCTACATTCTTTAGTGATAATGAGTATTACGATGACCGTTGCTGTCAAGTCTGTGACAGTTTATTTACTACTTTCCCTGGGGCACCAAGCACTGAACTAACAATTTCACCTGCTGAACAAACCTATCAGGTGGCCGTTGTTATCACCCTCATTAATAGCCGAGGTATAGACTTTTAAGGTCTCCTCACTGGAATTGGGGGAACAGCATCCAAATCCAGCTTTCTAACTTCAAAACTGTGCTCTCTTGATTCCGGTGCACCGTCTGGCCTGCTGATTGACATGGTGCGGCACTTGTCAGTTGCCTTTTACACAAACTTTGCAGATGTAGGGTTGACATCCATTTATAAAATAGATGTTTGATGAAATAAAAATTACTCACGTATTCTATAAATTTTACTCCAAAGAATAAAAGCAGCCTTTTCCTTCTCCATGAGCACGAGTGACAGTCGCTTTGCTTCCTCAGTCCTCTCGTGCCCAGTTCCCCCAAATCTGCAGCTTCTGGGTTTAAAATCTCCACAGACTCCTCTCGTCTCCTGCGGGAACAAGAAGAAAGGCACACTGACTGTGTGAGAAAGGGGATTGAAATGACAGACGTGACCTGTCAGACTTTTCTATTATTCATTATGAATACCCAGACATTAGTGAGATGTTCTTTTGTGTGTTTCTCAAAGTGTAAGTTTTTACTAATTTACTTTTACAGTGGTTACTTTCATTTAAGTAATACATGCATGCAGTAACGACTTAGATGGTAAAAACTAAAGCATATATAGTAGGAAATGTCTACCTTCTCTCTGCTCCATCGGTCCCCATTCTTTAGTATTATCGACCGGAATGAAAGCCACTCAATCTCTTTAGCTCATTCCATTGGTGGCCAGCCTTCCTATCTCTCAATAATATGCTTATGAGGCTAGCTTGACTTTTTAACTGCTGACCTTATCTATTTCCATCCTATTATGGGAAACATGATATGAATATAATTATTCCACAATTTCGGCTAATTCAGCATAATATAATATTGGTCCCTGATGAATTAACTGGTGCTCTAGAAAACTAGCATATACTATGTATGTTTTTTTTAATATAGAATTTTCTTCTCCATTTTCTCTTACTGGTTCTAGAATGCCTGTGCTTCTGATTTCCTAAGTCAATCCCCGAATTTTAAAAATCATGTCATTTTTTAAATATACATATTTAGAGCTATTGTTCCAAGCTTTTCTGCTTATTAATTTTATGTACCAGTTTTCAAGTACCATTTCTTGTTGGTTCTCGAAGGTGGTCCCCTCATCAGCATCACATGGGAGGCTGTGAGAACTGCGTATTTTCACACTCTACCGCTTACCTACTACTGAATCAGAAACTCGGGAAGTGGGGTCAGCAATCGGATGCACTCTCAAGTTCAAGAACCACTGACCTCGAGAGTTCACAGTGCAGATGGTGAAAAATATGAAAATTTGTAACAGTGTGCATGTTATACATTATAGTACAGGGAAGGGAATTAGGAGTAATAGAGGATGTGACCAAATGTATGCATACTGGATTCATTAATTTATTCAGGTCCTTAATAAGTTACATTAAAAGTGATGACCGGAATCGTCCTTTGTTTTTCTTAAGTGGCTATGACAAATGTCCACCCTTGACCATAATTCCAAAAGACCAATGTGTCAGACAATGCTCAGAAATGACAACACGAAATTTGCTGCCTGCCGGAAAATTAAAAAAGGGAATACTTTTCCTTACAGTCAGTGAGTGAAGATAAATGCCAAATTGCGATCTTAGTTTCATCCGGGTTTTCGCGTAGGTTTCGGGGAAGAGGAAGTACTTAGACTCCTCCCTTTGCCCCTCCCTCCTAAAAACCCTTGGGAGCCTCGCAGCCCTGGCATCGCAGGGGCCCTGTGTTCCGTGCTCACTGTGGGGGCAGGGCAGACGCTTCCCATCACAATCTACCCCTGTCCGGGGAAATGGCATTTCTGGCTGTTTCTGTTCCATTTGTAAATCAAAACTGTATTTCCCTTTTTCTGGTGTCAACCTCAGACTGTTGGAGAATCCAATGCTTTGGACACTGCTGTTTCTAGGAAGCTGTGTATCGTTGGGAAAATTACTGCTCCCTGGACCTCATACTTTATCATCAGCAAAAGAGAAATTAGACTGTATGATCCTCCCGCATCTAAGATCCTGAGTATTAGTGATAAAATAGAGAAGGAACCTTAAAATAAGGAGACACCTCCAGGAACTTTGCGACCGACTCACGCTGGAGAAAATCCAGGCCTGCCACATTCTCTGTCCCTTCAGACTTTGGACGAACTATGACTCACAACTTGTCTTATCTCTCCTTCTCTCCTCCACAGCCGGGTCACATCTCTTGGGCTGCACCCATCTGAACAGGCCTTGCGAACACAGCACATAGCAGAGCGGCAGTCAGCTGGTGACCCTGACCAGTGGAGGAGGGACCAGGTCACCACAGGCTCTGCTGTGGCCTCGATTAGTGAAGAAGGTTGCAGCTGGAAGGTGCTGGCTTGGCCAAAAGAATATTCTTTTACTCTTAGCTAACCCTTAGCCTTCTCTCTCTCTCTTTTTTTTTAATTCAAATTTTGTTTTCCTTTATTGATTTTAGAGAGAGAGGAAGTGAGAGGGAGAGAGAGATAGAAACATCGATGAGAGAGAACATCTATTGGCCCCCCATTGGGGATCAAGCCCACAACCTGGGCATGTGTCCTGACTGGGAATCGAACTGGCCACCTCTTGGTGCCTGGGCTGACCCTCAACCACTGAGCCACTCCGGCTGGACCCCTTAACCTTCTCCAGAGGATGAGCTTTCAGTCCGACTACGCCATGCTGGCTACAACTAGGAGGATGGAAAACACAGCCCCGTGCACACTTCTGTCTCCTTAATTTGAAAATCCCAGAGTCATAGAGGGATACATGGTGTGGTGGTATTTCTCATTAGCTATAGGCAGCTTCACGCTCATAATTTGAGTAAGAAAAATGGGGTCATTTTATAGTCCAACGAGCTCCCGATTGTTATTCTATGCCGATCTCTGTTGCATGGCCCCTACTGATTTAATAAGCAGCCTGTATCACTACTACAGAAGACAAATAGGTTTTATAAGTGAAGATCTAAAAACTGGAGAGATAATAAAAGAAAACTGAGAACATAGTTAAGTTTAACTATTTTTTCAGTGGCAGATTGTATTCTCTGCCACTTGCGCACGAACAGGACAGTTCGGTCTTCTGAAGACCAGAACTGGCGAGAGGAAACCGTGGAGTCAACACCGACTTCCTACAGGGAAACAGATTGGGGGGCATGGTAACTTAACTTGACCAAGAGTGCCTTTTGGAAAAGGTAACAAGCATGAGGTAACATCTGCAGTCTTTTTCCATACGTCCATTGCTCTACAACGTTGCTTCTGCTACGGAAAAAAATCACTTTCTTAAAATAGCATTTAATTAAAAAAACATCTGTCCCACTAAACAACTGTACATTGAACAATAGCGACATTAATAAGAGCGAAGCCTCTAAAGACTAACTCTTTGGCATCGTTTTCTTTGAAAAGGTCTCTGGGAGCCATGCCAGGAAAATACAATAACATTTACTAGCTTTAAAGTGGTGCCCTCTCTTCCCCTCTCTGCGGACCCGCCGTCTGTGTCGTTCTTGTTGTTGTTGTGTTTTTACATCTTTATTGTTTTATCAGAAATCTGCGAGTCTCGTTTGGGTTCATTTGAAGACTGCTTAGAGTTTCAGTGGCTGTTCTGTCTCAGTGGCATGATCCGATCAGCCCCTCGCAGACCCGTCATCTGCCTTTGAAGCTGCTCCCACACATTTCCAATGACCTATATTTTCCAGATAGTGATGCAAACCCTTGATCACGACACTTCCCAGGGCTCTCCGCCCCCTGCTACGCGTCGTCCCTGGTCTCTTCCTCTCTTTGAATCAACCCTAAGTCATGAGGAGGCAGGGCCACCTCCAGAATCAACTCCTGGCACCAGAGATGCCGCTTCCCTGCGCCAGGGAACCATTTCAAAGGTGAACAGTGTATCCGAGGGTATCAGTTACGCTTCTGTCATCCATAAGGGCTCCATGCTGTCAAAGGAAGACCTTTGAACAGTGTATCCGAGGAGAGAGTTCCCCGGGTGCGGAGGAGAGAGTTCCCCGGCGATGCTTCCTTTGCAGAAAAGGGACGAGCCCTTCACGCACAGAGCCCATTAGGCGCATTCGCTTCCAGCTTGTTGGACGTAACAAATGAGGGGGAGAGACAGGCAGCGGGAGAGCCTTTAATTCAAGGAACAAAGGGGTGTCTTCTGCATTCTCTGGAATTGTTGTCTTGTCTCTGAGAAACTCAGAGAACACCGAAGATGGGGATAATTAAGCAAATGATTGATGCCAAACCAAAGATGACCTTTTAAGTTCATTTAATATCAATTTCCTTCAGGGAGAGTATCTGTTTATTCCTCCTAGCATCGATCCCCACGTATGAGATTAAAAATGACACAGCCATTTAAAAGAATTGGAGGATTTTCTTTCCAAGGCATTGACTGATGAGATCCTTTGCCGATCTATGAAAGGAGAACAGCGGAAAAATTATAAATTATCGTCGTCACTGTAGTTAGGGAATTTTCCTATTTAGGTCTGCTATCAGCATCTGACAAAATCACATCAAGGGCAAGGAAGTCAACAGCCTGATTTTCGTTGTCACGTGGGTACTAAGCCATATCAAGATGAAGTGCAGACATTAGGAAATTGTAAGGGATTGTAGGGCAAACAGAGACCCAGAGCAGTTTGTCTACTCACTAGCCTGTACACTGTCACATATTTCACAGAGGTGAGAGAGGGACATGTCATAGAAAGGACACGATGCAGAAAGAAAAATAAGCTTAATATACACTTAATACAAAATTCAAAAACGTAAGAGGTGTATTTTTTGTATTGAATTATTCAACCTGGTTTCGAGTGGAGACATGCTTGCGGCTACATCTTCCAACAGGTAACTGACACGAGGCATCAAGCGTCCTCGATCGCCAGGCTTCAGCTTTAGGTCGACTGGGGAGCCCCTCTCCAGGGCTCTACTTCCCATGTCTATCCATCTCTCCCTTTCTTTCTTGACCTGTCCCCTCCCGCCTCTCTCTGGCTCACATGTCCTTGCAGACACAACTATTTGGGGCAAAGCAGAAGATGCCAATGCAGTGGATTATTTTCTAGGTGGTAGTGTCAGGGGTGGCCGGGCCTGGATCCTGGCTAAGTGGATAGAGGGCAGGGAGATGCAGGGAAGGGTCTGGACACCGGCCAGGCACAAGCGATGGCATCGCACAGCGTTCAAAGCTCCGGAGGTAGGGCTGCTGCCCAGGTGCGGAGGAGTCAGGAGGAAATGGGAGAAATGGGGAGCAGCTTCTGGTTTTCCGAGACTTGCTTTGTGTTGTCTGACTGAGACAGGATTGGCTGAAAGAGCCGGAACTGAGGTCGGCTAGAGATTGGGCTGCCTTTAAGCACATGGTAGCCGAACCTTCTCCGCAGTGTAAGGGGAGATCAGGGTTATGTGTAGGCAGAACACTAGACGAGTAAAACGTATCTCACTTGAAACTGCTCAGGGAAATGAAGCCCAGGGAGGAAGGGAGACAGGCTATGCACCGTTGGAGCTCCCGGCCGGAGGGGAGACCAGCACTGTGGAGTACATTGTGGAGACACCAAGTCAGAGGAGGCATCCAAGATTCGGGAATTGGAATAAGTGAAAATAAAAATCCTACAAAATAGATACATCCCTGACAATTTTCATCAAGAGAAGGATGACACAAATATGTAACATTACAAATGAAAAAAAGGACTGCACTGTAAGTAGAAATTTAATAGATAAGAACACACCAACAACTATATTCTTCCAGTTTTTAAATCTGAAGTGAAACAAATTCCTGAAAAATGTAACATGTAGAAATGATTTAAAGAGGGTTAAAAGCTTAATCTTTTAAATACTGAAGAAATTAAATTAGTCTTCAAATCTCCTAACACAACTAATAAATACAAATCTTCAAATAAAACAGCAGAGCCATGTGGTTTACAGGTGAATCCTACATGTTCAAAATTCAGAGTTCAAAATGAATTTTCCAAAATTTACTGAACACTGAATCCCTCTTAAACCTATCATGAAGAAAATCTTTAATATTTGCTATCAAATATTTATAAAGCAAACACAACAAACAGAATGTATAAGAGTCTCCTAAGATAGATTCTACATGTACAATTTATCTTTTAGAAAAACGTGTTGTGATATGTTGGAAGTCACCCGAACAAGATCCAGGAGGTGGAAACGGTAGCTTTTCATTGCTGCTAATAGGTTACATGACCTTTAGATGTATTTGCATCATAGCTTTCTAAAATATAAAATGAACAGTTTAGATTACATAATATGTATAATTCATTTCACCTCCTTAGAGTTTTGAGTTTTCAAGATTGGAAAAACAGAATTTTTAAAAACATGACTGACTGCCCACATCTACTCTTGAAGATAAGACTTTCTTCTTTTTTCAAATATTGTGGTGTTCCTGGTATTTCAAACAGATCTGTGCCCAAAGTAGATCAATTCATAAAGTGATAAAAATAATTGAGAGTTAGGCAGAGGGGAAGTATGTATAAGAAAATGTTAAAAAGGTACCCTCTAAGGGGGTCCCCAATGACCTCACCTTGTGGAATCATGTCTGTGGCCTTCCCTCCACTCGAGTGTAAGCTGGACCTCGTGACCTTCTGATGAACAAAAGACAATGGTAGACAATGAACAAAGGGACATCGCTCCTGGGATTAGGTTTCAAAAAGACAGTGATTTGCACCCTGCTCCCTCTCTTGCTTGCCCACTAGCTTGCTCCATCTGCTGTGCCGTGAACTGCCCCATGGGACGATCTCCTGGGCAAAGAGCTGCGGGAGGCCTCCAACCAACAATCGGAAACCGAGGACTCCAGTCCGACAACCTGTGAAGTGCCAGGTCCTGTCAGCAGCCGTGCGTGTGAGCGTGGAGGCAGACCCTCCTTTGCCAAGCCTGTGGCTGAGAATACAGCCCTGGGCCAAGCCTGATCACAGACTTGTGAGAGGCCTTGGGGCAAAGGCACCCCGCTAAGCTGCTCCCACGGACACTGTGAGATGATAATGTTTGTTGCTTTTAAGCATTAATGTTATTCACAATAGGAAACTAATAAATTCAGGAATAAACACACACACACACACACATATCTCTATCTATCTATCTATCTATCTATCTATCTATCTATCTATCTATCTATCTATCTATCATCTATCATCATCTATCTATCTAATCTGGTGTCGTTGATACACACTTGCCAGAAGAAAGCCAGAAGCTTGCCTCTAAGCTAATGAAGAGCCAAAGCAAAGAGACCTACCACCATTTACAAGAAATACAGTGTCCGGACAATGAATACAACTCAATTGTGCAGGAGAATCAATAGCTTTTCTTCACTTTGAAGCCTGAAGAAGTGTTTTCCATTAGTCCTCCTTGCTGATGGACCAGGTAATGTCTTTAATATCATCACCTCAGTGAATAAACACATTGATTGGCTCACTCTCAATATAGGACATCTCCCAGTGTACATCAAAAACAGTGTTGATGCTTCATTTGTCAGTGTTCAAAAGTCCAAGAAAACTGTGTAAACACACATTATTCTGATGATCATTCATGGCCTTAGGATGAAATCCAGAATATGCAGACATATGATGAATTCTAGCTCCATCTTTAATAAGAATTGGAAGAGCATACCCACCCTTCAAGGTTTTGATCAAAAGCAAGAACTGAAAAGTTAAGATATTTTGTGTTGCAATTTCAAAAGAGGTCCATAACGTTAAAAAAATGTCAATAGGACAGAGGGTAGACTCAAGGTCCTTTTATTAAAATTAAGTGTAATATTTGATGCATTAGTCATACCAATGTAGACAAAGTATGACATTAAGAAGTAGGTTTTGAAAGTGGGGGAAGGTGAGCTGTCTCACCTTCCAAAAGCGGTTCCAGCCAATGCCAGCAGCTAGTTATGATGTATACTCTTGTCTGTGAAGTGCAAGGGCCCTGGATGGCTGCCAGTGCTCTCCAGTCCCCATTGTCTCCGTTACAGTGAGTTCCTCTCTTTGCAACTGTTCATTTCATTTTGAACTGAAAATTAACTCTGCAAGGTGTTCAGAAATGAATAGCATCTGCTTACTTTTACTCACTAGTAACATATATATATATCCTCAGAAGAGCAATATTTACTTTCTTAGAATTCAAATAACCTTAAAATAGGAAACTTTATTGCATGTGCTATTAATGACTAGGTAATTATTTTCCAATTAAAAAGATGTATTAAATCTACTCTCTTCCCTTTGATCCCCTTTAGTTTTCTGTAAATATTATTCGTTTTCTGTCATAGCCATCTCCTTGATATCTTTGATCTTTTGGAGTACTTCACAAAACTTTCTGCTTATGTAGCTTATTGGTAGAACAAAACCTCATTTTCTGCTCTGCCTTCTCCTCAGTTCAAGGAACATGAAATTGTGGGGACTTATGGAGGTAGAGTGTCCGTCTTTTCTTATGTACTTGGACTGTGAGGTATAAATTGACTTTTCTTGAGAATAGGTTGTTTGTTATCAGATATGTTCACATTAGTGGATCAGACATGGATAAGATGTTTCTCTTCCAACCTTGTTCAGTGTGTCCGAGTGCTCTGAGGTCCAGAATAATGCTTTGCTTCCTTGCGTAAACGTGGCTTTCATTTATGACTACCTCGTTTCAACACCCATGCTTGAGCGAATAGTAAATGCCCCTTTATATAAAACCGAACAGTCTGAAGAGAGCTGAGCTACGCACTGCAGCAATTTTAACAGACAGCAGATTATTACACGATTGCCTCAGTGCTTGTAATCATTATTGATCAAAAGGACAGGCTAGGAGAACCAATTAATAATGCTCTGTGGCTTGCCGAGCGAGCTCACATGACCTGACTCAGTGGGAACTGGGGCACTCTTGTGTTCAAGCAATAATCACGACTTAAAAGAAAAATGAGAGATAATAAAAACGACTTTAAACTATGGATATGGCATATGTTTCTATAAATCAGTCACCTAGATTCTTCGGATGATGTGTTCAGTATTTTGGTAATGATTCCAGTCAAAAACGGGAATGCTGAGGCCTCTGATGGTACTTTCAGTGTGCTGAAGAACATATGTGTGATGAAGGATTATCCAAAATAATTAAAATTCAGCTGCACTTACGGAATGAGCATATTGTCTTCTCTATCTCAGCACCAGTATGCTTCTTTTTTATGGGACGTATTTATTCAATAAGTGAATCTGAGGTGTTCAGTAATTTACAGCGGGGCTCCTTGTCATTAGTGTGAATTAACAAAATGGTTCTGTTTTCCTTAGTAATTAGTTTGAGTAGAAAAGGAGGAAAAGACAACACATTTTGGGGGCTTGTTGATATTACCTTTATGTTTCGTCAACATCTGTTAGCTAAATATGGGATTTTAATTTCCTCCTTAATTATGGAGAAGTCTTTTGCTAACTGGGCATATCTCCCCGGCACAATTGCTTATTTTTACTTTCTCTATTTTCACCTCACTTTTTTGAAATGTGTTATTTATGAACTTGCACAGTAGTTCATGAGCATTTCTATGGATGAAAAGGGAAACGAACCAATATTAAATAGCATCTGAAATGATTAAGTCTTTTACTGGGTGTCTTTGACAACGTTATCTCATTTGGTCCTCCCAGTAGCCCTTCAAAAATGCATCTGAGGCCCAGTCGGTGTGGTTCAGTGGTTGAGTGTCGACCCATGCACCAAAGAGGTCGCTGGTTCAATTCCCGGTCAGGGCACATGGCCAGGTTGTGGGCCAAATCCCCAGTGCGGGGCATGCAGGAGGCGGCCAGTCAATGTTTCTTCTTATTGATGCTTCTTTCTCTCTCTCTTTCCTTCTTTCTCTCTCTAAAATCAATAAAGAAAAATACTGGACATAAGGAAATGTGTTTTGCAAAGAGAAAGGAGGTTTGTTAATGCTGTTACTTCCTTCGCATCCCATGTCTTGGTGTTTAAACAGATTTGAACTTATGTCTAGTTCTAAAGTCTGTGGTCATTGTGACAAAGCAGCACATTCACTTACCCTGAGTTGGCTAAGAGTCGGTCATTTCATCGGCATTTTCTCTGTTACCACTTGGAACATGATGCTTAAGATTTTCTTGTCGTGGAAGATCAGAGATATTGAAGGTCATAGGCTTCTATCTCCCCTAAAGTCTATGAAAACTACTTCTGTAGTAATCACAATTCTCTTTATGTTGATATCAATAAGCACTTTCAGACCAAACTGAATACCTGTAATTTGAATTAAAACTATTCCTACAGTGTGTATTTACAATCCAAAAGATTCTAACAAGCTAGGTAAATACTTGTCATTTTTGGTCTAATTCTACATCACCAACACAATAACAATGTTGATGGTAACAATGGAAGCTACACTTTACTGTTGTGAAGAATATTCTAGGCTTTCATTGCACAAAAACATTGCCAGGTAGCTTAATGATTATCCAAGTTTTTCAAATGAGAAAAATGTGGTAAGGCATGGTGAAGAAATTTACCTGTGGTCTTTCAGCTGGTAAGGGGCAGTGTTAAACTAATATTTTATACTTGGCCATAATTGGTTAACATGTTCTATTTTCCCGGTATTAGTTATGTTAATATCCTCTCCTAATAGTGCCTTTGGTATTGCATTTATTGAGTTAAGACTTGTTTTTGTTTGTTCCACCAAGAATTATATGGTGACTGCTAAAATGATTTTAAATTCAGCAATAATTCTTTATACAAGGAGAATGTTAAAAATCTACAGTCCTTCATCAAACATATTGCTAAGAGATTAAAATACAGATCACAGTCTTGCTATTCAGATGAAGGGAAAACAGACCCTTACACTTTCTAACGTACTCTCCCACGTGGTGGCCACTGCATGCCTTGAAGAGTTATCTCTGGATTTCCAGACAAGTACTGTTCCGGACATGCTTTTCGGGTAGTGGTGTGTCTTCCACAAACCCCACACACTACAAGGTTGTGGTGCCACTCGTATGGATAAGCAACAATGAGGAGACCTCGATGCAAACTTAGATGAACACAAATAAAAATGCCATTTGCTTTGTGGTTAGACAGTTAGTCTTACTGTGATCAAGAGTCACATACGGGGATCTTTCTGAAGCTTTAGAAAGGAGATTCTGATTAAGCCTAAGAATTGATGATGACAAGTCTGGAAGTAGCCAAAGCTTATCCCAAACTGCCATTTACCATTCAAAAATCTTGAAAAAAGATCATTATCAGAGGATTTATTTAATGTGGCTAAAAATAATATTTTAGGTATTGAAGATATTCTTATCCATTGGTCTTCCAAAATTTCAATTGTACAATGCCAATTTATACATATTTTTACATTTCATCATCATGCACATTAAGTATATTATTAAAGTTAAACAATAATAAAAAGTAAAAATTATGAAGTGAAACACAGTCTTCCTGCACCCCTGATGGGTTGTTATATGACCTCTTTCTCTTGGGTTTTTACATATGGAGACCGTTGCTTACGCCAAACTTTTGTTTTCAAGAATGAGCATATACCGCTTAAATATAAAATATAATTTGATATTTTTAGTCCTGATCTTATCATGTTAGGCAAATTGTGGGTTTTCCCTAAGAAAGTAACATAGAGGAAATAAGTCTCTTGTTTGCACAAGTTCCCCAAACTGTGATATAAACTAGAGTGGAGCAAAAATGTTCCTGAGCATCGTTCATACCCCTTCTGCTGAATGTGTATTATTCCCTCCTCAGAGACGATCCCGTCAGAAGCTGGGGAAAAAGGCATTGAATGGTGTTTCTTTCCCGATGCATCTTCACCACTTGTAAATCATGTTCTCTTCTGCTGCAAGAAAGGGAGGGGAGAGAGATGCAGGGAGAAAGGAAGCTGCAGAAATGGGAGGAAAAGAACAGAGAGCAGTGAGAACAGCTGAGGACACTGTGAGGACGTTTTTTACTCTCGAGTAGGGGAAAGTGGAAGCCAATTAGGCTACCAAAGACCCGGACACCCTCTCCCTTTGGGAACCCTCACGGAGCTGATGGCGCTTCCCAGCTGAGTGAGGAAGCCAGTTGCCTGAATTGCCAACAGTGCTCTGCAATCTGTCGTGTGGCTTCTGGAACACATCTCTGTTTGGAGGGCCTCACACCTGTGACAAGAACAAATATCCTTTGCAAGACATTGAGAGATGGTGGAAAACGAGGAATACAGGGTTTTGTGATTCACATACTACAGGAGGCATGCCTATTGATTTTTCTTTTCTTCTGAGAAAATGTCCCTTTGATACATTGTGGTTGCAAAATTGGAATTGTGCAGCTGGTTTTGTTTTGTTTTGTTTTGAATTGATTTGATTGATTTTCCCAAAGGAGAACTGATCTATGGATTCCACTGAGGATGGATAGTTGTCATGCCAAGTGGATGCTTCTGTAAGTTATCTGGGCCTTAAGGCCTTTGGCACCTTTGACACATGAGTTATGTACACATCCCGAAAAGGATTTAGGGTTTTCTTCCCCCCAAGTTTCAGAGGGATAAAAATTACCAAGAGGCAGAAACTGGTAATAAATTTCACTATATTGTTAAGGTCAATATTATTCTCATTTTCATTAAAGGAGACTAAAACTCATGAAAACAATTCACATATTGATGCTAGTCGCATCTTTAGCCTCATATAGCTATTTTGTGAGGCAAATTGATCTTGCTCTCTCTCTCTATCGCTTTATCTGTATTTCTGTGTTTATATCTGCTATTCTTAGTCATTTTTTTTTTTTAGTGGTTGAAAAGAAATAAACAATAGTCAGATTTTTTTTGTTTGCTTTTAAATGTATTGTAATGCAACATAATACTACTTTTATATATGTGATTTATGCCATACTAAAATCACCTTTTGCTGGCTTTTCTTAAATGTATGTTCCTTTGATGCTAACTGAAATCTAAATGAGAAAATAAACCAAAAAAATTGAGAATAGTTATCTTAAGACAAGTGTTTGTAGCCCTTTAAATCATTATCTACATGATGAATTGCGCAGGAAGGAGCAGTGGCCACTGAATATAAATTAAGAGGTTTCTGCAATAGTTACATTTTATAATTCCCCTTTGACACCTAATTCCTAGTGTGAAATAACTTTTGGCTCTTTATTAGCTAACTTGAATATATTTTGTGGTCTATGTAAAGTAAATTCTCCTAGGAGTTTATAATCCAGAAAGTATTCTTGGTCCTTTAAGGCCTCTTTGGAGTGATGGATGGTTTTTTCATCCATGGCTACGCTTTTAAAAAGGAAATTATCAGAGACACAATGAAAGCTAATTTGGTGAACTGGCAAGAAACTTAAAATAAGAGATTTTATTTTAATCTCAGGTCTTCTTGAATAAATAATTTTTAGAACGACCTTGGATAAATCACTTGACACTCTTCCCCCGACCATGAAATAGAGGGGGTTGGACTTAATTTACAGCACAATAATTTTGTGAGGCCCATAATTATTGATAATATAAATCAGGATGAAAACAAAACGCCTTACACCTTAAAAAGTTAGAATTTGTTGACAATGAAGTAGGAAATTAATTTTTTAGCTTTCGCCCCCCCCCCTTTATAGTACATGGGGATTTGTGGTTACAAAGGAATCGTAAACTTTTATAACTGGGAACACACTTAGGGATCATCTATTTTACAAATGAGGAAATTAAAATGAAGATAAGTAAAATGGTGTGCTCAGATCCATACAGATAGTTGAAATGTATATGTAAGTTGTTGTCTTCCTGCTAAATTTATCCTCTTTAGCATTCAAATAAGGTTGAAAATCACAATCAGGTACCACTATACTTGCTTTGAGCAAATCTCATGCAAACCTTATGCTCTGGAGTTTGGCCTGGCAGAAGCTTCCATGTTCTTTTGTGCAATGCCTTCCTGGCAATAGTTGATTGCTCTAAATACATTGATGATGATGATGATGATGATGATGATGGTGATGATGATAAAAATAGCCATCACTTGTTCAGGGTTTACCACAAGCCTTTAAGATGCTAAGTTGTTCAATCTTCACAATGCTTTGGGATGGCTGCTATATTATCTACATTTTCCAAATGGAGAGGGTGAAATAGAGAGATTAAGCACTTCTTCAAAGACCACACATCCAGTTAAGGGCACGGCTGCATTCAGTGTGGTTCCAGAGTCTGTGCCCTGTGTCTGCGAAGGCACTGAGTTATATTGCAGTCACAGTAAAGCTCCCTAGAGGGTGGACCTCAAAGCAGTATTGAGAAGAAAAATGTGTCATAGTTTGAAGTGCTTATACTTGTCTTTTTCTCCTCTTGCTTTCACTCGTTTAACATACTTACGACACCTCCTCTGTGCCAGGTTCTAGGTTCTGGGACAGCTGGTAGTGAATAAAAAAATAAACATAGGCCCATCCCAATAGAACTTACAAACCCCTGGAGAGCAGCAGAAAAGAGAGACACAAGCAGACCAGTGCGCACACAGCAGTTACAAGCGCTCTGATGAGAACGTGGTGAGCAGAGCCAAGGACCTCTCCGCCGGGAGGAGACGTCGAGGCTGGAGCCTGACCGGTGAAACACACCAGCCCCCCGAAGGCTAGAGCAGGCGTGTTCTCCGCTCACACAGAAGTTACGTCAAAGGGACAGCGTCAGAGAGGCACGTGTTGCATCCGAGGATCAGGAAGAAGGGCTGCGTGGTTGTGGATAAAGGAGCTGGCTGGGAAGGGAAGCTAGTGGGATGAGGACAGAGAGGCAGGCTGGGCCCGCACACTTGGATGTTATTATGATTGAAAGTCACTGGAGGGTTTGAAGTACGGAGCAACGTGACTTGATTGATTTCTAGAACAGAGATAGACATGCACTTTCTGTAAAGGGCCAGAGAGTAGCTATTGCAGGCTTTGTGGATGAAGCCTGTCGTGTGGAGTTCATTCTGACTATGCAGTTCTGTAGCTATGGTGCAAAAGCAGCCATAGGCGATGTATACATAAATGGGCATGGCTGTGTTCCAGTAAAACTTGATGTACATAATAGTATGCTGAGCCCTCTTCTGAACGATCACTCTAGCTGCTGTTTAGGTATGACGAAGATCTGATCGTTGAAAAGGATCAGAATCCCCTGTACACTCAATGTGGGGCATATTCAAAGAATTGTCAATCCCACCCCAAAGCATACTTGTAAATCTTTGTAGAGGTGCCTCCGAAAGAGCCAAGGACGATTTCCATTCATCATAAATAAGCTCTCCTAAATCCTTGTTTATCATTGTTCTTCATGCATCTCACATACAGAGCTGTCACCTGGATTTGTCTTCCTCTCTCTGAACTTAAAACTTACCAAACCCATCCCACACTAACTCTGATCTTTTCTCTCATTAATACTTCCGAGTCTGTTATTTCCTTTTATGCCGACAGTGCTCATTGACTCCACTTTTTCATTTATCCACAATCCCCAATATGTTTACTCTCTCTCCTTCGATGTTTTAATTTACACTAACTATACATATAATTAATCTCGTGCAAACAACCTTAACTTCCTTGTCACTCTTTGCTAATATCGTTTATACCAGCAAAAACCCAAATTTGGTTACAGCTAGCCATTTGTGTACCAAAAGTCACTAGAGAATGACAGAAACGGGCTTCCTGAGCTCGGTCTGAATCCATGCCCACAAGTCTCACCCACAAGTCTTCATGCCCTTAATCCCAGCACCTTTCTCTACAGTTTGCTGTTCGCTCTTTGAAATAGAAATCGTGTGCCTTTCCCCCTCTCTGCTACCTCCAATTTCTCCTCACCGTTTAACTTTTCAGTTAATGACATCGTGTATTTTACTGAGAGATAGAAGTTCTCAGAAGGAACCTTCTCTTTTTACCACCCTCAAATCCAAGTAGACACTTCCGTTTCATTCACATTCTCTACCGCCCCTTCCCTTCTCTGATAGGTGAGGAAAGTCTCCATCTCCCACTCAAGGTCATTGCTTCACTGGGATTATCCATCTCATCTTTCTCCACTTCCTAAAATTTAACCCAGCAAGTAGTGTCTTTCTGTTTCTTACATTTCAGTTTTACATTTTCTTCTGCATTACCATCATCAACTTACTTTAATATTTCATGGCTTAAGAAAACACTCCTTGAGCACACTGACTTACACCCCCCCCCCCCCATAGCTCCTGTCTAATTTCTTCTATTTTTTCATTCCACATTTTCTATACTACCCACTCCATTTGGGCTCCCCTTAACATCAATCCATGGAAACTATTCTTGCCAGATCACAAATGACCTTCCTGTTGTGCAAGCCAATGGTCACTTCTCTGACATTGTCACACATTCTCTCCGAGAAGCATTTAACATCATTTGCCTCGTGCAAAGGTTTTCACTGGCCTCAGACTTCCATGCTCTCCCTTTTCTGGCTTCACTGACATCTGTGTTCTTCAGTGTTTAAATTGTTGTCTTTCCTTTCTGTGCTTGACTTCTTAACTATTTGGGCCTCTGAGTTTACTGCTCACATCCACGTCACCATCGTCACAGCCTGGAGTGCAAAAACTTCCTCCTTGGTGTTTCTGAGTCCACCGTTTCCCCAATTAATCACGTAAAAAATAAGATAGTAGGATTTTTTAGTAACCTAAAGAAGATCATATTTTATTCTTGCTCATACGCTTTCAATGGCTTTATTAACTTTAGATTCCAATGAATTGAATTCGATTCCTTCATCATAACCTGCAAGGCCCATGTTCTCTTCATCCTCACCTCCGTAGCTCTCCCTCGTACCCCTGCATTCTAACTAACAGATAGTGACTATTGCATACCGTTGTCTTATCACCTTCTTGCCGATGCCTCTTCCCATCACCCAATCTAAAGTAATTCATTCCTAAGTAATTTTTACTACTCCGTATTATTTTTCCAGGAACCTTTGACCACATCTGAAATTATTTTGTTTGTACACGTTGACAAGCGTGGGACCTCATTTGTCTCACCACTGTTTTCCAGCACCTCACGAAGTAGGGACTCGATAGCTGTTTGCTCAATATATAACCCCTGTCACTCGTCTCCATTCTCCAAAGGTGCATCACTTGTCTTTGTCTGTAACCTGCACAAGGAAGGCCCAGGGATTGGTCAGGCAGAGACAGACTTCTCTCTGTAATCAACGTCCATGATCATATTCTTATTTTATTCTAATAATGTAGAATACACCTGCTTTTACTGATTTTTGTGATGTCTTATCTTCTTTATGTATCATCTCCTTTACCCTTCCAATCACTTGAGGGTGTATATTATTATAACGGAAACTGTCTTTTGCCTGTCTGTTATCCTCTCCTTAAGAGAGCCTTCCTCCTTATTCTGCAGTGATTCTGCTGGGAACTTGTGGTCCAGTGGAGTTGATCCTGACTCCCTGGATCAAATGCTAGATCCATGACTTGAACAATCAGAATTCTCCTTCTTCCCAGAAACCATGATTGGCTCAGGGCTAGTCAAATGATCAAAACATGACTAATTAGTCCTCTCTGGGAATTTAAGAGTAGAAAAGTGGCTATATTTTTCTGTGACATTTATGGAATTATATAGAACATTACAGCTTATAGTACTAAAATAAAAGCAAAAAGAAAAAAATAAGCCAGCAACTTTTCCACCATGTTTAGGCCCTGGCTCCTGGCTGGGAATGAAGCCAACTTGGGAACACAGTCATGAGCGATGCAAAGAGAGAAAGAGCCGTTGTTTGAGCGCAGGAATGCTGCCCGAG
Source organism: Molossus molossus (assembly GCF_014108415.1). Classification (NCBI taxonomy): domain Eukaryota; kingdom Metazoa; phylum Chordata; class Mammalia; order Chiroptera; family Molossidae; genus Molossus; species Molossus molossus. Next base: position 12,482,536 of record NW_023425403.1, read on the forward strand.
TAAGTTAGCACTTACCATCGTTAGCACTTTTCAATAACTCACAGTAATACGTTCCTTTTTACACTTAAACTAATTTGAATTGCATTTCTAGAACTTGCATCCTGTAAAGTCTCAACCAATTCACATATATTTCTTATTTTACAATTTGAGAAAATGGAGCTCAGAGAACTTAAGAATGTTGCCAGACAGGAAATATTTGAGCAAGGCCCTCTGACGTCAGACCCCGAGTTCTTCCTCATTATACTGTATTTAAACATACCCGCACACTCAGGAACTCCTCAATGATGGCAGCCTAAATTTTGTCTTCGTGAAATACCCCTTTGAAAATGTGATTCTAGTGATAAATAGAACGCTTCTAATATGAATTCACATTTCAATTGTTTTGATGACTTTTGAGATTTTTTTTTTCTACTTTAAATAAAATGTTTCATTAGACGTTTTTTTCCCTTTGATGTATATCCAAGTTTCCACACAAGAGAAAACGTACTACATTAGCATAATGCTTTGAATTTTATATATTTTTTATTCTGATCTTCTCAAAACACATCGTTTAGTCACTGGAATGAAGCTCACGCAAATGATGGAACTGAAAGCAACTGGATATTACGCAGAATTATATGGCTACCAAGAGAAGGGTTCATAAAATTTGAAAATCAATAGTCACAATTAAAGTAAATGTGTAAAATTGATTATTTTAGTAAGAGAGTGTACTTTTTGGGAAGTAAAATATAAAAAATTATCCTCTCCTATATTGGAGCATTCCAAATTACATAGAATAAACATGGAAGACTAATAGACTTGTAGGTAGAAAAAAATAAAAGGTATTTGAATTCTCCCTTCACACTACCAGTCAGTATGTCGGAATGCACAAATTAGCAAGATCAACGCCAGCTAATGCAGGGAGGAGACTGCACGCAGAGACTCAAATATTCGTTGACTCACAGGAGAGGTTTCTGGAATTCGAAGGCTGTGGCTACTGAACGACACAACATAGCAGCCCCTTTGCCCCCAATATCTCATTTTACTTTTCACAGATGGATATACTGAGGCTATCTACTCAGTTCACCAAATCAGAAAACCCGGCCATCTTAGGTTCCTCCCTTTTTGGTTCACCTTCCTTCTGGTTACATTTCAACCTGGCCCTCTTGTCCTATTGATTCTTTTCTTAAAACTCTTTACTGCAGAATAATTGACACAATGATTGTAATATATTGAAAGCATACTACACGGTGATTTGATAGACTTATGCATTGTGAAAGGATTCCCCTTATTTAATTATTTAACACATTGATGACCTCACATGTTTACCCCCCCCCCCCCCGTTTGGTGAGACTGTTTAAGTTCTACTCTCTCAGCAAAATTTCAGTTGTCCAATCCAGTGATATCAACTACAGTCGACATGCTATACATTCGATCCTCAGACCTTATTCAGCTGGAAATGTGTATTCTTGTGCTGACCTGTCTCTATTTCCCCCATTCCTTACTGATTCTTAACGTTAATGACTGGCCACTGCCTTCGTTCAGCATTTCTTGCTGTCTGGATTGTAGTGTTTCATTTTTTTATTAGGTTTTAATAGGCTCTGTCTGTTATAATCCAACTGATAAGTGATTATTTAAAAGCACAGAACTGACCATGTCTCTTTCATGTTTAATACTCTTGAAATCCCTGTTACTTGAAGAATGAAGTAAAAAAAAAAAAAAAAATAGAGTCATCCAACAAGCATCTATTTGTTATGCACCGTACTCAGATGGGATACGATGTGGAATGAGAAATGGGCCTTCCCCTAAAGGGAAATGAATGCGGATGTGAATGGGGAGGCGGGGAGTCAGTGAAAAGTAGATCATTGCATATAACATGGAAAGTGCTCTTGCGCAGGGAGCCCAGCGTGTAAGGCAGCTCCATGGAGGCAAAAGAGGCCTCGTCTAGAGCTTCAGGAGGCTTTCTCAGGGGACTGGTGCCTGAGCTGAGGCTTCAACAGTCATCCAGGCTCAAAGGAAGAGGAGCATAGATGGCTATCCAAGCAGATACAGAAACAGGAGAAAATGTATCAAAGGGTGTAGCACAGCATTTCTCAATAATCGCAAGCAATTCAGTATTCTGAAAACATAAAATATGAGGTAGGCCGTAGAAGTTCAGAAGGACGTAGAAATGAGATATCATGAGGATTACATATCCCACTCAAAAACTCTTGATTGAGTGCTTACTGTGTACCAGGCATTCTGCTGAGGACACAGAGTGAATCTGCGAGAATGTTCTCCCAGCTCTCGGAACTCACGGTCTACAAGTTGAGTCAAATACAGAAAACTGATGAGAGAGGGAGGAACCTCACTTGCAAGGGCTTGTCAGTGTTAGTGAACTATTCACATTTTATTTCAATGAGGAATATTTAGATGGTCTTAAGCAAGCATAAGCATGACATGGAGTTGGGATGTATCTCTTGAGTAATGAGGAAGCAATAATAAGTTTAATCGGGGAAGTTTATAGCCATAGTTAAGATGATTCACTTTAGTGGTTGGATGAAGAATAAAATAAATGTTTGGGGGTAAAGACATCGATTGGGAATATTTAGCAGTTGTGCAATAAACAGATGATGAAATTGGAAAGAATAAAATTAAGAAATGTTTAGGAGTAAAACCACCAGAATTTTGTGATTAATTTTCTGAGGGATGGTGTACGAAAGAAGATGAAACAGTTTAGTGTAACAGTAAGGTTTTGTTATGACACAGTGAATAGTATGGCCATGAGCTGATATTAGAGAATAAAAATGAAAGAGCAGGTTTAGAGGAGAACATTGTATTATTTCTTGGATTTTTGGAGTTTGATATATGTGGTATATCCAAGTAGATACATATAGATCAGCTCAACCTTTGGTGGAGGAATTGTAAACTCAGAGAAGACCAGTTAGAGAGACAGACTTCAGAGTCATCATACAGATAGGCACACACACACACACACACACACACACACACACACAAATCAGTTCAAACCATAAGTGAATATGAAATTACTCATGAAAACTGTATAGAGGAAAAGTGGAACCAGGACTGAATTCTGAAGAACATCAACATTGTATGGTGGGTAGAGGAGTATTCTACTTTGGACCCTGAGAATAAATGGTAAAAAAAAGTAAGTGAACTTGAATGATACCGCGGTAGTAGAAAGTACAAAGAATATTTGTGACACTAACAAATGCAACACAAGACCCCACTGAGACAGCATGAAAATGTCCCTCCCCTAGAATTGGCAACGACAGGTTCAGTGATGGTATTTGTCTGCGCAGAGAAGGCGAGATGGTGGAGCAGAACTTCGGTTGCAGGTAGGAGTGAAGAGAGGACAAGAAGCAGTTATACTAAACATGGATCAATCTTTATAAAGTGAAGGGTAGAAAAGAGAGAGCATGATGATTGATGAGGGTCATCCAAATATTTTAATTTTGCAAGATATTTGTCTGTTTAGACATAAGAAACAAGGAAAAACTGATGAGAAAGGAGATAATTCATTAAGCAGAATCCCAGAGAAGAAACAAAGGGTTGGGAACAAGGTCCCTGGGAAGGATGGCAAAGATGGTGATCTGAAAGTAGAAGGTAATCATAGGGTAACATCGAGAGGTTAGCAGTCCCAACTCCGCAACATGGTAGCCAAAAACATGTATAATCTGTTCCCAGTCTACCTTCAAGTCTCACTTTCCATCGCTCTGTCCTCTGCAAATCTTACACCCCTTTCCTTATCTGCACAATCTGTTTTAGCCACAAAAGAACTAAGCCTCCAGAAAACACAATCCATGTTCATGCCTCCATTTTGCTATGTTCTTTATCTTGTTTCCCTTGACTGCTCCCACACCTATTTCTACATGTATCCAGCTTTGACTGATACCCATACCCCTCCCAACCACATGTCACATGGAGAAATATCCTGATCATCTTTTGTAGCTTATAAAAATGCTCACTCAAATTGTTCATCTAGATGAGTATGGAAAACCAGTACTTTACCCCCTACATTCCCCTTGATTTGTGGACTATTCTGTGCGATGTTTGCATACCTTGCTAAACATCTTAAGTCCACCTTAAATATCTTACAATTTTATTTGTCAATTATACTTCAATAAAGTTGCTAAAATGGAATTCCCATAAAGCCAAGAGGCATATTTTCTTTATCTCGCAACCCTTGAAATTTAGTACCATGCCTAGAACATAGAACTCTTTACATTTTGTTGAATGACTAAATACATTTCTGCAGCATCCATGTTAAAGACGGAAGCCTTGATATCATCTCTTAAAAGTATTCCTCTAATTATTTAGACACAGTCTATAATTTGGAAACTTTAAAAAAAAAAATCTTAATAATATTCAGATCCCCTTGGAAGTCTACTTGATGAATCTATTCTTTTGCAATTTTTCATATTATTACTTCATGATATTGAGTTGACTAACAGCCACATGTCTGTGATTAATAAAATATGCAAATAGTTGAGTCATTATCTTTCCATTATAAATCAGAATGAATAATTATGTTTAATGTGTTTGGTTGTATATATTTCTTCAAATGACTCTTTTCTCAAAAGTTAATTGTATAGCTCACTGCTCCATTCACTCATCAAACACTGATTGCCAGGCATACAGAGATCAGGAAGAACAGACTTTCTTGGTCATACATTAGATCCTTAGACTTTGTTTGTTTTATAGCTGAAGTTTGTAGTCTTTCTAACCTCTCCCTATTTTCCTCACTCCCCCACCTCTGGCAACTCGTTTTCTACTCTCTGTTTTGATGAGTTTGATTTTTCTTTTTAGATTCCACGTATAAATGATTCCACACAGTGTTTGTCTTTCTCTATCTGGCTTATTTCACTTGCATAATGACCTTGAGGTCCATCCGTGCTCTCATAGATATCAGGATTTCATCATTTCCCATGGCTGAATAATATTCAGTTTCATGTATATGCCACATCTTTGTCAATTCACATGTTGATGGACACATGATGACTATAATTATAACACTGTATAATTAAAATTTACTAAGAGAATGGAACTTAAATGTTCTCATCAAAATAAACAAATAAATATGTGAGGTGATGGATGAGATAACTAGATGGAGGACTTCTTTCACAATGTGTACGTGTATCAAATCATCACGGTGTACACCTTAATTTGTCAACTATATTTCAGTAAAGTTGGAAAATATGTGGGAAAAAAACCCCCAGACTTTTATTTTCCCCAAGGAAAATGCACTGGAAAATAATGTTGAAATTGTTCTATTGAGTAAAACTTCTGCTTACAGAGCGAAGGATTCCAGTTTGAGATGGTTGCTCTGAAGGTTCTTTGTTGGGGAATTTCCCCAGGTGGGTGGGAGCCCTTGCCTGGGGTTCCGGATTCCCCCTTACCTGTTGCTGAAAAGACATGTGAAACTTGAACTGTGGCAGGACACCCTGGACGGGAGCTGGCACCTCTGTCTGTTGTTGCAGTGTCGGAGGAGCCCTGAATTCTCCGACACCCCGTAATCCTGCAAGAGAGGATGTACGGTTCCTGCCCCTCTGCCCACTGCTTCTTTTGTTCCACAAGTGGATAGAATAATAACCTGATTGGCTCAGATTTAAGACACGTGTGATTGGCCACATTTACCTATAAACTTGTCTCATTGGCTTCCTACTGTGTGGAGCTTGCTGGACAAGAAAGCTACCAGGCAGCTATCTCCTCTCTCCCTCTCCATAGATATGAACACCGGCTGCTCTTGTTCTTTGTGGCCAGCTTGTGGGAGAATAATAGATTCCATTTGAATCTAGTTTAAGCCACCTGCTCAGTTCACTTTACCCAATTATTGATTTCTGTGATTTATCCTAGTTAATAATAAAATGACATTTTGACTTCCCTTTCGATTGTACCGCTTAGGTGTTCCATTAAAGAAGGGATGGCTGGGCCATGACAAGACTCAGGAGTCCCTTGGAGCTCTGGGCACAACACCATCTTATTGCCTTCCCAAGCTCCAAACACTCCCCTGTCAATAGGGAGTGATACAAAGTATTTCGTTATCGTTCTGCATACATTGGCGTAATTGCATAATCAAAACAACAAGACTGATACACAGTCCATTTTTCATCTGTCAAGTTGTTTCATGTTACATGTGACCAATTTGATCATGATCAGCTATTCACCTGGGATTCTTCTCCCTCTTCACTGCAACAGATTAACACACACAGCTCACTGGAACTGCATGGAGACCAGGCCATGATCACGGACTATCCTCACACTGGTCATGAGAAACTTACATTTACCTGAAGGCCTTTGAGGCATTCAAAAACTGGGAATACATTATTTCTCTTCTGGGAGAAATTGGTAAGAATGAGAGGAACTATTTTATCACACTTAACAAACTCTCTTGAATTGAGCTATTGTTAGACGTTAGGGATAATTACCAAGGGAAATGCTAAGCTTCCTTTATTGAGAACTTGCAGAAAGTATCTTGGTCAGACAGTGTTCTTTCTGAAGTAAGCAGCATTACTTTTATGAATTTCTGTGTTTCCTTCCAATACCAAAACACTCTGTGACTTTAATACTTCTTTGATTACGTTTGATATTACATTTCCAAGAAAAATTATAACTTAAAAACCTGTTTTTATGAAATATACACATTATATGTATACTCAAATGGAATCTGCAATCTACGTACTCCTTGCCCAGCACAGTTAATGATGGCTCCATTACCCGAAGTGCTCAATAAACCAACTGTTTCATCTTGCCAAGGACTTGATTAACAAAACTGCTGGCTTCACAAAATGTAAAGGTTTACACGTAAGCGGAGAGAGACTATGGATTCTAGATGGTTTCATTTCTTCACATCAGTTAAGAAAAATCTTCACAGCTCCATGCATCTCTCAGGGAAAATGTGTGTGTGTGTTGGACCAGGAGGGGTAGGGTGTACAGGAGAATGCCAGACAATAACTTCCACAAGCCATTTATGGTATCAGTAGATCACACAGACTTCGGTTTTCTCTTTGGTATCTTGGAAAACAACACGCCTGCCTTAGTTTTCCTTTAATCTGCGGAGTACTTCTTTTTAGACGATCACATTTCGTTATGCGGGGGCTCTGCACGTTAGCAGGTGGTGGTTACAGACTGTCCATTTCACTTCCATTTCAAGCCTCAAATGATACCTAATTTCTTGGGTTATTATTATTCTGAAACTTAGCATTTTTCAAAGATTTGCTGCTTTACAACTATATGGGCACTTCATATCATGATGCAAAGTTTTGAAGAATTTAGATAAGAACATGAGTAGGATGAACATAGCCTGTACCCTCCGAACCTCTGGTGATTTTGCGAAGTCCTTTTGTGTTCATAAACAAAATATTATTGTACCTAGCGAAGATTGACTTGAATTTTTCTATATTTTCTTTAGCAAAAATTGGAAGATTAGGGTATGTAACTGTCATACCTAATGTGATATTGGCCAAATATAAAGGTTTTTCTTTCTTAATCCTCGCCTGAAGATATTTTTTTCCATTGATTTTTAGAAAGAGTGGAAAAGAGGGAGGATGGGGGGAGAGAGGGAGACATCGATGTGAGAGAGACACATCGATGGACTGCCTCTTGCTTCTGCCCTGTGTTGGGTTGGGGATCAAACTTGCAACCCGGTTATGTGCCCTGGACCTGAAATCAAACCGTGATCCTTCCGTGCACAGGTCGATGCTCCAACCACTGAGCAACACCAGCCAGGGCCCAAATATAAAGTTTTGCACTTCAAAAATTATATTACAACAATCGATATGACTGATAAACAAGTATAAATAATTCATGTGCATGTATAAATATGTGATAAGTTTATAAAATGACATGAAAAATGTAGAGATTCTTTGTGCCAATGTGATCAGTAGGCATACAGACAGAAAACTCATTTAAGATATGAGTACTTAATATCATTTTCATAACAAAGTGAAAATTAAAACATTTACCTAAATCCAGATGAAATATTTAGTATGTAGAAAGGGGAAAAAAAAGGCCATTTATTTTCTTACACTTGTACTCTATCCAGTTCAAGATTGGAAGCAGAAATTATAAACTACCGAGAAATTGCTATGTTGGGTCATGAAGTCTAAACCCAAATGATAGGTTATCTTTTTCTTGATCATCATCCCCTATTTACTAACTAAATTACTTCCAGAAGCCGAATCATTCTTCAGTAGTAAACTAGGTACTTAGGAAGATACACATATTGTTTAAAATCCCTGAAAGAATTCTATGCCCTGTGTGTGTGTTGGGGGGGGGGGGGGAAGGGTGGTGGTGGGGGGGGTTACACGGTGGACATTTAAAGTAAGTGCTCACAGATCCCTCTCTGCTCTGCTCTGTTCCAGACTTCCTAGATCTATCAACCCAACTTGAAGAACTGTCCTGATGCCATGACTTGTGGATATGATCCACCCAATAATGTGTTCTCTCCAGCTTTTAGCTCTGCAATGCTGGGGGGATCTTATTCATCTCAGGGTACAGTCTTGACCTGGCGCTTTTTGCCAGACCTGGTTGTAGGAGCAAGGCAGTATTTGATGAGCTTCTCCAGATCATGACCATAAACCGGCTCTGCAGCCTGCATCTCTCAAAAGAAAGAACAAGGTAACAAAGAAGAAACACCCAGTCTATGCTGCAGGATTTCGGTCTATAGCATGTGCTTTTGGTTGATAGCACAATGCCATGTATTTGGATTAAAATAAGAAATATTTCTTTCATCATCGAGTTCCAGCGATTTGTATGTTTGTTGTCATGTAGTTTTCTCTAGAAGTGGGGTTTGGGAAAGGGAGATAGTTTTTAGCTAGCAGCTTCATTTTCCTACATTATTTTTCTCTCCACATTAATGTTTTATGGCTCTTGGGAGGCAGATATCTCCAGAGCTCTCCAAACGTTTTTGACTCTGGTGTCATATGATAACATATTCAGTTTTTGAATATTATGTTTTCCTTTGATTGAAAAATTGCAGTCTAACATCCTTATGGCCTCTGCTTTTCCTTCTGTGTTCCCCAACCCTTTACTCTCTCCCGACCTGGGACCTCCCCAGCGTAGGGTAAATTACAGGTTTTATTTGATTCCAAGAATGACTCCCGTCTCTGTCTCTTCATTTTAATGTTCAGAGGAGTAGAAAACGGATTCTTTACTGTATATGGAATTCTAACTTTCAAATGTGCTTGGGAAATAGCTTGAACATCCAAGGGTTAAACAAAGTTCAATTTGAGCATTTAAAACGTGTGAACATGAAGAGTACTGATGAAATCTATTCAGATGTGTGTGTGTGCGTGTGTATGTGTAAAACATCATTTTGGGATCCAGTACAAGACTAGTTGCTGCCTGAGTGTGCTACTCCAGCATGTCCCAGTGATACAGAGAGTCCTGTCAGGTTCTCCTGGCCGGTGCCCGCCGGCTGGAGAGAGAACAGCGTTCTGGCTGTCTCCTGAGCACGCCAGTCATGAGAGAAGTTAGCAGGTTACCAACCTGGAGTTGCACACCGCACTGTAGCCTCCTCCAAAGCTGCTTGTTTCCCGGGGGGCAGGGGGGAGGGGAGGAGCTGCGTGGCCCTCAGGGCACCTGCAGTCACCTCTGGTTGAGCGAAGGTCAAGGAGGGGTGAGTGGAGTGGAGGAAACGTGGAATACATGTTTTATACACCTCAGATCAGTAATGGGAGCTCCGTAAACCTGCATGCGAACATCCACCCCGGGGCTGTGTCTGTTCTGAGAGTCGTGGTGAGAGCAGGGATAGAAACTAAGATCGTGTTTGTTCTGACACACCTGCTGACCAACTGAAAACGCGACACGTATTATGCACTGATTTTCTTAGGCAAAAAAGAAAGATTGGCCTCAGTTCCATATGTCATCAAAAGAGTAAAAAAAATTTTTTTAAGCAACAAAAAATATTATTAAAAAGAAGAAGAAATGCGGTTTATAAAGACAATCTGCTTTTAATTTTATTTTTTGTAGAACATGTGTCTTTATGGGATTATTTTGAAACTTCAGATGAGGTCAAAATGACCACAGTCATATAGAAAGTAAAAACTGTCTCAATGTGGCCACTTAAAAAAAACGTAATAATACTCTGATACTTCATCAAATCCAAACACTTACTATGCCCCTGACTTTTCCATGTTATTTTGTGGAGTTATGAGACTGTTATTTGCCCTTTCACATGAGGGAAAGCTGTGGTCCAGGGAGGTGGCAGTGTGTCATTCGGGTCATACTGTTTGTAAACGTAGACCCAGGACCAAGGAGTTTCTGTCCATATCACGGAAACGCTTTTGTATGTTTGGAGTTTACTGATGATTCAATTATTCTTTTTTCCTCTGTGGTGTAGCACTGGCACATCGACCACAGAAGAAACCGATTGATTCAGGAGGTTTCTTCTAAGACTTTCTCCTTGACTTGACCATGGACATGCGTGCGTGTCTCTTCACATCAAGACTGACTGAGTCCCAGCAGCTCATACAGTTGAAAGGACTATGAAGTGCTGGATCAGAAAAGGAACAAAATATCCAAGAAGCATCGATTAGCTGCAACACGGTGAAACAGGGGATGCAGTCCTCTGCCAACTCCGCCAGCGTCTGCAGCCTCTCGTGCCCAGAGGACGGTTGACTCTGCGCTTCTCCCAGCCCAGCTACTTTGTTGGAAGCAAACTGTAAGAGAAAAATACAGACCCTGAGAAGTATATCCCCTTATGGCAAGATGGTGAAATTAAAAGGAGAGAAACATCCTAGGCCACTCATGTTTTTCAAATGAGGACAAGATGCTTATATGTAGTAGTTTCTCAAAAAATAGGAGTGTTCAGATATGCAACCGAGTGAGAAAACAACACAACACAAAACAAAACGTAAGAATCCTTGATGCTTCTTCCATTCAAATCGACCCGCTCACTCTAGTGAAGATGGATCACCGTACTGACTGGCAACGGAGCTGAAATGAAAACCAGCTTCTATGTTTGGTACATTTTGCTCAGTTCACCAAACAACAATGGCTCTTTGGATGGTACTGTTGTACCCCTTCTTCTGCAAATTCTTAAATCACAAAGATTCTTGCATTTCTTTTTTATCCTTTGTGCTACAAAGCCACACTAGAAATAATAAGAGGCAACATGAAAGAAAATGAAAATAACTACAAATCCAAATGAAATTCCAAAGAGTAGAAGCAAGAGAGACGTTTCTCTCCATTGTGTTCATATTTGTGCATAATGTTCCAGTTAAAACATACTAAAACTGACATATGCTGTTTTTCAAGAAGAATCATACAGAACACCAACGTGAATGGTTTACAAAAGCGGACTTGTGCCCTAGGAAAACCACAGTTCCTCGAGAGATAACATGTTTATAACACAAGCAGCAAGACTCCTACTGTCTGAGCCACAGGGCCTGTTAGCTCTGTCTCTGTCTCAGTGATGGAGCAAATCACTAAACCTCTTCGAGCCTCATTTGTAATACACATTAAAAAGGGGGAAATAATACATGTGAGAATGTAGCTTATGAGGCACATACATATTACTGTTTATCGGTAGGTATCTGAGCCTCCCCTATTGGAATGATCTAAAAAATCTAAAGAAAATGGGTGCCCAGCATCACAGCTCTTAGACACTTTAGACAACTAGCTACAGCACTCATGTCCTGAAACAATGCAGCGTCTTGCTCCTTTCCTGTAGCTCAGAGACAGAAGTGGGGAGGTGTTCCCCAAAAGTCACCGAGTGGAAAGTGCTCCGGGGGAGCTGACTGTCCTCACCCCATAACCTCGGCCAGGAAAGCAGCGAGTGTCCAGCCCTGCCAGATTAGCGCTCGCCACCACACCCACTCACCGTGGCCACCAGACGAGGCTTTGCTCCCCAGGCCATCTGAGACCCCTGCCCCATTATTCATGGCGCTCTCTGGTGTCACACGACATTTGGATGTAGCTCCTTTTCCACAATCCAGACTCTAGATCATAGAGGTTTCCCAGGGGCCACTCCGCTCAGCTCCCACCACAGTGCACGGTCCAAAAGGCAAAATCATTTCAGTGCAAATATGAGACATTCTTTCACTGTGTGTGTGTGTGTGTGTGTGTGTGTGTGTGTGTGTAACACATTAGAAATCCGACATGCATAGTCATATTTTTAAAAAAGCAACTAAAATAAAAAAAACAATTAAAACCTGGTTAGAATGATGAAATGGACCTACAGAAGAAATCTTATTTAAAGGGCCAGCAGCCCCATCTTCAAGCCCTGGAAATGATGCCTTTGCATGTGCCCAGTTCTCCTCTCCTGGTCTAAGTGAGCTTGATTGGCAGCTGCTGACTCAACCCTGCCCTGGTTACTCATGGTTCGTGGAACGTTAATTATTGCCTGCAATCTGCTCAGTATCCTGGAGAAAATAACAAGGGTAACCATCCTTGTCTGAGAAAGATAAACATTTAGAGACTTAAGTGCCATACTCAAGGGTAGGCGCTCTTTGTGTGCACGAATTAGGCAGGAATGTGGACCCGCCCCCTTGCTCGGTCAGGTAGGCACCTGGGACACAGTCACCTACCAGCGAACGTTCATGCTGACACTCTGATGCTGAAGGGGTGGGTCTTACTTAGCTCGCATCTCTTCTTTCCAGCTAAGGAATCTACGGCTCGGCTCGGAAATGCTGATGTCATTTGTCTCGTTTCACGGGGAGAGTAAAAGTTTAATGGAGAAGCAAAAGGAAAAAAAGTCCTGCATGTTTTCCTTAAGGAGAGTTCTTTAAACATTTTAATTCATTTTCGTGCTTTGTTGTCATTCAAATATATTCAGCCTTTTCTCCTGTTTCATTGGAATCTGCAGAGTGGATTCGATTCTCTTCCCTGTATGTGCCAGACGCTGAAATCAGGTCTCTGGGCGCACCGTCCACTTTCGGGGGACGGCTGGCTGAGTGTACCCTTGTCGCCCTGAACTTTTCAGCTTTCCTGAAGACATGATAAATTAGGGAAGGAAGGGAACGCCCTCCCCATGACAGCAGCGCTTTTGGGAGGCTGAACATGTACCTCTGACTCAAGGTTGTCATTAGGAAGAAAACAGAAAGGGAAGGAAGCAGGCTTCACCTTCGCGCTCTGGAAGACAGACGTCAGGACGACAGACCGACCGCCGAACGTGCGCAGACCTGCACCTCCGTTTAGAGAAGAGACGAGTAAGGGTTTTGCCGTGCAGTCTTCCGAGCCCTGTCTGGAATACAAAATGACATGATGTTTCTGGAATACAATTCTGTTTGAAAGGCCAAGGAAAGGTGATGGGTTTTTAATGCACTTTTGGGCATCTTTAAGCTCGCCTATAATGAGAATGGAGGTCTACCTGAAAAGCTGTCTATAGAGAAAAAAGCAATCTGGTTAAACTTCCATTATGTTTTCCTTCGCCTGCACTGGGTAACTGAAGATATCTTCAAAACTGAAACAGACCACTGCTGCGTCGTGGTGTGGGGTGGGGGGAGGCCTACGTCAGACTGCAAGGAAAGAGGGAAAGGAGAATATTGGCACACCCTAGTTAAGGATAAATCACGGGCCCTGGCCGGTTTGGCTCAGCAGTTAGAGCGTCGGCCCATGGACCACAGAGTCCCGGGTTTGATTCCGGCCAAGAGCACTACCTCGGTTGCAGTTCGTCCCGGGCCTGGTTGGGGTCGTGTGGGTGGCAATCAATCGATGGCTCTCTCTCCCATCAATGTTTATCTCTCTCTTCCTTTCTCCTCTCCCCTCCTGCTCTATCTGAAGATAAATGGAAAAATATCCTCTGGTGAGGATTAAAAATAAAGAGGAATAAATCACTTGCACCCACAGAGTTCCTGTCGCCTGGGTCTCCTTCGTAAGCCTGTCCTTCTGCCTGTCTCTCCCCAGAGACATCTTCCTAGATTGATCTGAACTGGTTTCTATTCTCAAAATCCTTCTGTGCTTCTTTTTAGTAGAAAATTCTAAAGCAGCCCTAGTATTTCCCCAACTCCTTTCCCTCCCTGCTTGTCTAGTCACTTTGCCCTTATAAGTCTCACTTAAAAACAATTTTAAAAAAATGTATGGGGCTTGACACAAGGTTTCTCTCTTGCCCAAACTGTTCTAACCATTCTTTCAAAGTTCTTTCCATCTTCAAGGTCTAATTCAGTCCCTAGATCTTCTAGCCGTAACACTTCTCCAATTCTCTTGCAAGAAATTAACATGCCCATCCGATCAGGACCAGTCTCATGGGTGTGTGACCTAGGGCGTCACCCGGGCCCTGTGCTCAGAAATGGCCAGTGCTTGGCTTAATGCTTGGCTGTTGCCATGTTGAAATTCGAACAAGGGGCTTCGCATTCCCGGTTTGTACCCGAGCCGCACAGGGTACCGCCAGCCCTCCTGCAGAACTCCTGGAGTTCACAATGTCCTCCTGCTCCAGCATGAGCATCCACACTGCGGCTTTGAAGCTGTGTTTGTGCCCACCCACCCCCCCTGGAGAGCTCTGGGAATCACAGATCTCCTTTGCTGGGTTTCACACACTGCAGAGTGAAGGTGTTGACGAGAAGGCCAGAGCACCTCTGAGTTCTTCAGGAGGGAACTGAATAAAACCAGCTTCTGCTGAGAATGATGGTAACAGAAGCTAAACAGCTTTGCACACGGAGGAAGCATCCGCTGCTGCGCTGGGCCCTGGACGAGCTGATGAACCCAATCGGCCACCCGAGGAATGGCTACAGCGTGACTGTGTGTCCCAGGCGAGGAACCTGGGGCTTGGGAGGGACAGAGTCCGAGGTCACCTAGGGAGGGGCGCGACCAAGTGTCAGCGTCAGGCCTGGCTCATATAAAAAGCAATGAATCCATGTTCTGAACTCATAGAAAATAGACATTTTCAAGCAATGAAACACCTAAGTGCACGCTGACTGGACCCGGGGCCAAGGCAGCAGACCGGGCCTCTGGAGCCGGGCTAATCCGAGTTGATCAAATCTGCCTCCACGCACCCAGGCTTTTAAGTCGTTAAACAAGTTTCTAAAAAGAAATCATTTTTTTAGTTTATGTAAACATTTTCCTAAGTCGGCCTGCTTCTCCCACCCAGCCATTCCTTCTAGACACGTACTATCTTTGTACTTTCAACTTATTTTTAGTCATAAAATTTTATACGTAGGGAGAAAAAGTGTTTCAGACCATAAAAGACAGAAAGGCGAAGGAGGAAGGAATAGTATGGAAAGAGCTGAGCCAGCGGATCTGGTGGAAAGTCAAAGCCAAGGCCAGCTTTCCGCACCGGGTCCAGACAGACCCGCGGGAAGGCCTCGGCGCTCCGGCCCGTCCGCACGCGCGCACACACCCAGCTAGGAAGGCTGCCTACCACGGCTTAGTGTAAAAGGACCTTTTTCCGAGTTGAGTCCATTAGCAGTTTTTACTCATTTATTATTCAAATGAGATGTTTCAGACAATGGCCCAAGCAGGCCTTCTGTTTACTGCTCAATCAAAAAAAAAAACAAAAAAATTGCATGAATGAGATGCATGTCATACTTGGAATGTGTTTGACTCTAAGAATCTGCATTAAACACATCAGGAGTATTTCAGACCTAACATATATATGCCATACCCTTGAATATGTACTATTTTCTTTAACACAAGAGAGATATTTTTAATAAAAACACAGTAGTTTGTCTTTCATGCTTTACAGCTCATTCGTGTTCAGAAGCTTGAGTTTTTCTACGACTGTCATCTACCTTGCTAGTTTCCAGTAAAACATTTAACTTTCTCCCTTTGTTCTGGACTAGGGACTGTTATTATTCCATTCCTTAGTGCTGAGTTTTTTTCAACATAATTTTTAAAACTTTCAATGCATTTCTTCTCCCTTCACCCCCAAATAGAATACTATGAAAAAAGAAGAGGTTCGGTTTCCTATCTGGACAAAAAAAAAAAATGCACTGATACTACACACGCCCGTGTTGCAGCATCCCTGTAAGCTATCCAGATGCAGCATCCCTGTAAGCCATTTAGGTGCAGCATCCCTGTAAGCCATCCAGGTGCAGCATCTCTGTAAGCTATCCAGATGCTGCATCCCTGTAAGCCATCCAGGTGCAGCATCCCTGTAAGCTATCCAGATGCAGCATCCCTGTAAGCCATCCAGGTGCAGCATCCCTGTAAGCCATCCAGATGCAGCATCCCTGTAAGCCATCCAGGTGCAGCATCCCTGTAAGCTATCCAGATGCAGCATCCCTGTAAGCCATCCAGGTGCAGCATCCCTGTAAGCTATCCAGATGCAGCATCCCTGTAAGCTATCCAGGTGCAGCATCCCTGTAAGCTATCCAGGTGCAGCATCCCTGTAAGCTATGCAGGTGCAGCATCCCTGTAAGCTATTCAGGTACAGCATCCCTGTAAGCTATGCAGGTGCAGCATCCCTGTAAGCTATCCAGGTGCAGCATCCCTGTAAGCTATCCAGATGCAGCATCCCTGTAAGCTATCCAGATGCAGCATCCCTGTAAGCTATCCAGGTGCAGCATCCCTGTAAGCTATGCAGGTGCAGCATCCCTGTAAGCTATTCAGGTGCAGCATCCTTGTAAGCCATCCAGGTGCAGCATCCCTGTAAGCTATGCAGGTGCAGCATCCCTGTAAGCTATCCAGGTGCAGCAACCCTGTAAGCTATCCAGATGCCTACTGAGTCTCAACCCAAGAAAATCAAAGTTCCCTGTAGATAGTGAGGTCTAAGTAACTGTAAGGACAAGCTACCCTAGTTTGATCTTTGTTGGGTACCTTTTAAATCCTAATTTGGAAACCCAAAACCATGTATTAATGATTGATAATGGCTAACACTTAACAAGACATGATTCTTATATCATAGAAATGTTGATTTTGTTTGCAGCAGGGAATTTGCAAGAAGCAGCCAATCACTTTCTTACCCACGTTTTGCATTAGGTGGTCTATGGTTTTTCTGGTTGATTAACCCTTTTGGGAACAAGACTTCTTTTACTACAAAATCAAATTTACCTGAACTCCCACTTGAGATAGCAAACAGGTCATAAGACACCCAGAAAAAACAAAAACAAAAACAGAACACAACTGCCATATAAAGAGCATCAATGACTGTTGCGTATATATTTTTTTAATGCCAAACCAACTGTTCCCCAACTTACATCTGCATTTTAAGATCACAAAAAGAAGTTCAGAGATATATTTCCCAACCAGACCTTGGATAACTTATTTGTTACCTTGCTAATGCATTATGTGAAGGAAATTTGTTGTAGAAGAGAACAATTAAAAACTGGGATTCTTTAGACCCAGAAATGAAAAGAAAAATTAAAACTATAAGTTTGTTGTAAGAACCATTCAGAGAAAAGCAAAAGAGACCACATGTTTTATTCAATATGTTCTTCTAGGTGCTGCAGGTGATCATTCATTTAACTCTCACAGAACTAAAGAGCAGAGTTCTTCATTCTCCTTGCAGAAAGAGTCACCGTGGCAGATATGAAGTTGCTTGTTCAAGGCAGAGTAGCAAATGTGGTTTATCTGATTCCACAACGTAGGTTTTGCTCGCCACACAATGACAAGAATCATCTGATCTTAAAACTGCTTCAGTATTTTAGCATGTTGATCTTCACCTTCAGAAGTAACTGAGAAATATGATATTCTGTATGTGATATTCCTTACATGGCAGATAATAAAAGGCTTTTATTTATTTATCTATGAATTTCTTAATGACCAAATATGGAATGATACTCTGGACATAACGAGGGATAACGCGGTTCAGCTTCCCCTGCAAGTATTTAGACAACACGTTCTCTTTTCCATCCTCATTCTTCGTCCACAGTTGATATTTAAATCAAAGTTATCAGCAGTTCATACTGGGAATCAGTTTGTGCAGGCAAAATAAATCGACCATATTAGAGGAAAGGTTAATAGTCACCTTCACTAACCCCAGTTTTCACTGGGTTTATTATCACCACTGAGATAGAACCTGCACGATCAATTGGAAATACATACACTCTACAGGGAGCCTATAAAAAACAGAGGAGGCAGAAGCTCTTCAGTGAA
Source organism: Molossus molossus (assembly GCF_014108415.1). NCBI lineage: Eukaryota > Metazoa > Chordata > Mammalia > Chiroptera > Molossidae > Molossus > Molossus molossus. Next base: position 12,500,488 of record NW_023425403.1, read on the forward strand.
GAAAACCACAATTTTGATTGTGTGCGGAAACCATCAAACCAGACCCAGTACTTGGTATTGACTCAGCATAGCTGCTTCTCCAAACATTCAGCTGATGTTTACTCTTCTGCTGACTCCCCGGAGCCGGGCCTTTCTTCACTCCGGTGACACCCTTGCTGGCGACACGGAACTGAACGGGTGCCGGCTGCAGGGGGAGCTTGGCATTAGTTTCTTCAGATTTGCAAAATGATTCTTGTAGGAAAGTGCATCATAACTTATCATTTGAGAAAAAATCAAGAGGAATAGAGTTTACAAAAATTTCTTCCTTTTTACAAAGCAGTCTTGGGTTTGGTAACATTTCATTTAAAAGGACGTTTTTGTCCAAGGTTCACAGCTTGGTCTTTAGTCTTCTGTCGGAGTCTTGCTGTCATCTGCTTCCCGCCCCCTTTGATCTCTGCACGGCTCTGCATCGGTCACGCCCAGGGTGGCTTCAGCCCGTGTCACCTGCGTGGTCCGACGCACACTGCTCCCGCTGCACCCAAGCCTAGGGCATGGTCCATTTCTGTCTGTGTGTGGGAAGGTTGACCCTAGAGGTGGCGCTGAGAGGGTTACCCTGTCGGAGTGGGGTGGAGGAGGTGGCCAGCCTACCACTGACAGGCCCAGGTTTACTCTGGGAATCCCGGCGATGACATCATTGCAGAGGCCCCGAAGCAGTGCCTTCTGAAACCACAGGCACTTTGGGGTCATTATTTCACCAGGTGAGTGGTTCCAAGAATCTCTATTTTAGGTGGATACGTTGTCATAGCTCCACATATGGGGGAAGCAGGCGTCCTGAAGGAAGGAGTGAACGGGGAAGAGACGAGAATCCCACAGACCAAGGCCGACTTCTAGGAGAGCACCGAGCAGTACTCGGACACCGTGAAAAAGCTGAACACCGCCTGAGCCACCTCCTGTGCGCCTGGCACCATGCCAGGTGCTGTGATACCAGTGTGATTTATTTAAACACGGACGACCATCTCACTCTGTGTTTCCTGGTAGCCAGACTGGAAGATACGGTCCCCAGGGATCCTCACCTCCTGGTATCTTCGCCTTTGTGTGGCCTCCTCTCTGGGACCGGGGATGAGCCATGTCACCAGGAGGTATGATAGAAATGATGCGTGTGGCTTCCTAGACGATCACACGGCTTCTGCTTGCTTATGCTTGAACCTTCTCCCTGGAAGCTGGCTGCCGCGTTAGGGAGCCCAGGCAGCTCGGGGAAGAGGACCACAGGCTGAGGGACCGAGCCGCTGTCACCACCCTGCACTAATGTGCCCCGCTGTGAGTGAGCCATGGTGGATGCCACCCTCCAGCCCAGCTAAGCCTTCAGATGACTGCTGCTCTAATCAGTTCCCGACTGCGACCCCACCAGAGACCTTGGCTAGAAGATCCTGGTTACAGTAACCCAGCTAAGCCAACCCCAGATTCCTGGCCCAGAAAAATTACGCAAAATACTACATTTTTATTGTCACAAAGCACCAAATTTGGGGATCAATTATCACACAGAAGTAGATAACTAATAAAACCTTTACGACCCTCATTTTATAAATGAAGAAATCAAAGCCTCGAGAGCTACAGGTACAACATCCCTTATGTTTATTGAGCACCCGTCAGTGATGACTTAGATCATAGCCAGGCTAAAGCAGGAACCAAGGAGGGAGCAGTCAATAGTGGATGACGAGGCAGAGTTCATCTGTTCATTCATTCATTCAACAAATAATTCTTGAGAATCAACCATGTGCCCCCACTGTGCTAAGCCATGAGAATGCAGAGGTGTCTGACGTAGATAAAATTTCCTGCTCTCTAGGAGCTTACATCCTAGTCATGAACGATGGGTGATTGAAAAAATGTACACAAAAGGGAAAATTAGGAAATGTAATAGCATTTGGAGGAGAATGAGGTATAAGAACGGTCAAGACCTTGAGAAAGGCAGCCAGCTGTTGCTCCCTTGCTGCACAACATGTTCTTACAGCCGAGCCCTCCACGGAGGCTGCCTGAGCCTCAGCTTCGCCCTAAAGCATGAGACGTTTAGATGGGCATCATTTTTCTCTCTTGTACCCTTATGTATCCCGTGTGCCTAAAGCTAAGCCTGGCACACGATATGTGTTTAGTATATATTTATTGCTGCGACTTAAATTCTCAGAAGAATAGACTTTTTAGTGAATTTAACTGACTAAAAAGTACAACGTTCTTCCACTCTTTTAGGGTAAGCGTGTTATTTGAGAAAGAGTGAATTCTGCCACTGTGACTCCCTTTCCGTTATCAATAGAATGATACTCATTGCATAATAAATACGATTTTACTCTCAACAGCCATGCTAGAAATGGAAAGTACCCCAGATCTTACATTCTAAAACCAACGTGCTCAACATGCAGTAAGGATGCTACGCTCCCCCTGGAATCAAAATATGAAGTGTGATTATGAGACTCCAAAACAGAATGATCAGAATTAGGCATCACTGGGATGAGAAGGGCACTGAAGACCTTCTATATAGACTCTTGTCTATATAGTCCACGACTCACTTTATTAAAGCTCACTATCCTCATACACCTGTTGTAAACAGTGAGATTTATTTGCATACCATAGGCCATATTTGTACTCAAATATGCATCCCTTATAGGTCTACATTGATGAGGGAAAATGTTTGACTACTAAATATTGACCTCTCCAATCGTGTTGGAGTGGGATATATATTGCTGTGTGTGACGGGTTGGCTGAGCAAGAGCAGAACAATGGCCCCTTAAAAAACGTCCCTGTCCTGATTCATGCAACCTTTGAGTATGTTAAATTACATGGCAAATGGAAATAAATGTAGAACATGAAATTAAATCTGAAGCTACTGATTTTGAGATAGAGGTTTTCTGGGTCATTCAGGTGGACCCGAGGTGATCGGCAAGGTGCTCAGGCACAGAAGATGAAGGGGAAGAGTCGGTGTCAGAGTGACAGGGTGTGGGAATGACTTGGCTGGCCGCCGCCGCCCTTGGGGACGGAGGGAGCTGGCAGCCCAGCAGTAGGGACAGCCTCTAGGAGCTGGAAAAGGCAAAGAACAGATTTTCCCCTCAAGCATCCAGCAAGGAAGGAAATCCTGCTGGCGTCTTGCCTTTAGCCCAGGGAGCCATTCCAGACTTCTGATCTCCAGTCCTCTAAGATATACATTTACGTTGTTTAAACCACCGAGTTTCTGGTAATGGTTCATGGCAGCAATAGAAAACCAACACAGCATTACACACATTTAAAAATTTTATAAAAACAGAAAAGACTTCAAAACGTAAAAAATGCAGGAGTTGCTTTTAGTCCTTAGTCAAAAAAGTTCCATATGGAAGTCAGCTCCCAGGAGCAGCCTTGCTCCCTCCACCAGCATCATAATAGACGACGCTGCTGCTGTGTACCCCGCCGCCTCGCAGAGCCGCGCGCTGCGCGTCTACTGCCTAAGCAGAACACTGGAGCCATCGCTTCCGTTTAAACGCTACTTTCCACAACCGTTCGCTTCTTGTTTTTCTTTCTTTAATGCATTTTAATTAAAGGTAAGAAGAGAATAAAAAGGAGATAGGAGAATTAAGGCAGCTGTAATGTGTGGGTGTAAAATATTGCAGTCTGACGCCTTATGCTCAGTGAGAAGATAGAAAAATGGTGATTATAGATATACTTCTAAATGAAATTCTATATACATCTTAGCTTTGAACATTCGACTTCATGGCAGTAAAAAAAAAATACTGATTCTTTGAGGGCGCATCCAGGGTTTTTAAAAATGTTTAATTAATTCTAATTATGGGAAATTATGTTGTAAGTGCTCATTCAACAGAAAGACATCTTATTTAAAAAACATAAATAATTACATAAATAACTGTTGTGTAAATGCTTGCAATTCTTAATAGCAGGGCCAACTTTGAACATAATATTTTAATGCACAGAATTACTTGCCCTAGCCAAACAGTGAGAAAAATTGCAAAATCAGACAGTCAATGTGAGAATTTAAAACTATACAAAGGAGAGTCAATTAATACTGGTTCCCTTCAGGGACTCTCTCCTGTATTTAGACCAGCTGGAATGTGCTCAAACAAAACAAACTCATTTTCACATTAGCATGAGCAAAACAAGTCTACCTCAAAAACAGTCTACTGTAAATGTCTCGGAGTCACCCACTGCTCCAGGGAGATGTCTTTAGTTACCGCGAGTGATCATAAACTTTTTAGACACATTACCAGTAAAATGGAGACGTCAATAGCAAAAACCGGAATGAATACCCACTATTTTGTTGCCTATATCATCAGGCGAACAGAAAAAGGCTATCCGTGGGAATTGCAGTAACTGCTGGTGTGTTATTGTCATTCATTATTAATAGTCATAATTTTCTGGCCATGTAACTGGTAGCTAGGCTTGTATTTGAAAATACGATAAGTCTCACGGCTCTGTGTCTACCCCATGTGAATTCTACCATTTCCTGTGATTTCCTTCCTCTTTCTATGGTAAATTCTACCTTAGCCGTTCAATATCTTTGTGGAAATTAATATGTTACTGAATAGGGTGGAGGGAGTTATTTTTTAAATGTATACAATAAATATGTGCACACAGGGAAGCCAAGCAAACATATTCCTTCAGTCCAGGTGGAAGGGTCAATAATACATGAACTTATGACAAAGGGTGAAATGATGTGGTGACAGCACCTTGAATTTCAACCTTGCTCCTCCATCCACTCCTATCCCAGTGCATGGTCTAGGGCCAGTACTCACTACACTCAAACCTCAGGTGTTGTTTGTCAAGAGGTCTGAATCATTGCCTACCTCATAGGTTCGTTGCCTTGCATATGTCCATCGAAGTTAGCGACCGCACACTGCCTACCCCTGACCCTCTTCTTTCCCACCGGACCTCTGACTTGGTCCAGATACTTTCATCTTGGGGTAAGTCTGAGGCAGGAAAGTTAGCATATGGGAAACAGAGGCCCCGGGCTCCACCCCCTCCCCTTTCTAGGTGAGAACACTGCAAATGTGACTTGTGGCTAGACACCTGTCCCCTCGCTGCATCATTCTCAGTTTCCCGGGGTGAGAAATAGTTGAGACAAGTAACAACCGGTCTCAGCCAGTTGGCAGCCACGGGGACCTATGATGCAGTTTTGAAGCTGCTGTGCCCTCCAGATCACCCCCACGCCACCATCAGGAGAGGAGGGGCTGAGCTGAGCTACACTGACACCCCACCCTGTCCCCCAGTGTCAGAGACCACAAACTACCCCACTCCTTCCCCTTGCCCATAGCTGATGAAAACCTCTACCCAGAGCCCCTCTGTGTGACTCCCTTCCTTCTGGACTGTGTACTTTCGCTTTAATAAATCTGCTGTGCTTTGCTGAATCTCTCTGTCTCCATCCTGAATACTTTCTTGCTGGGTGAGAAGAACTTGGACCACTGTCACTGGGTTGAGGCTTCCCTTAGCATCCCGGTGAGCCCTCCGCATCAAATGAACGCAGCACCTGAGATAGAGGTGTTTTCCAGAGGTAGACATGATCTCCACAGGGCAGTGAGCTACAGGGGAAGAATTCTAGGACCTCCCCACAAAGAGGGAGGGGACAAGGAGTCTGACTTCCATTCTGCCGCCTGCCTTTGCACATTGCTGCATGAGAACGTGGTGCTTGGGATGATTCCTCTTCCAGCGACTGCAAAGGTGAGGAGAGGTCCCAGCTCCTGCTTATTTCCAGAATTACGGTGTGGTGGGGGGAAGCCCTCTTGCTTTAGGACTGTTGGTAGGTATTCTGACATTTCTAGCTGAACCCCACACCTACTAGGAATTCACAGATTGTTAATGCACCATGCATGGTTAATGCTATTTTCATATAATATTAAGTATGCCACAAGACATAATGATAATACGTTTTGGTAAGTTCCCATATGGAACAGAGAATTCCAATTAATAAAATCTTGGAAGGCTTCATGGAGGAGAGATCTACCCCATCAGACTTGGATGGGTTTTCTGTCTTTGAGAAGGAAGAGGTTAGATAGGGCATGTGACAGAATTCCATTCGGAGGGAGCAGACACCCTCAAGGTGCTAGCATGCTGCAAACCTCAGTTAACTAGAAGAAATGGGGCGAAATGTGAACATTTGGAGCATCTCACTGAAGACTGAAGGCTTGTCTTCTCTCCCAAAACTCTTCCAAATATATTAGCATCGGGTTATCTAGGGACTTAGACCAAAAGGGGCGTAGTGTAGTTTGGCTCCATTTCGAACAATTTTGATAATTGACTCTAATAGATTTAGAACATATGTCCTTTTGCTTCAGCTGGGATTCTTTGCTGGTTTTATTATTTTTTAAAGGAAGAGTCATCCATTTAGTACATTGGTAAAACATATTTATTGGCCAGGGATTATTTCTTGGTTCAGCCAAGTATTCAAAGTATTATGACTTGTGTCGATGTGTACAGGAAGTTTTAAAAACTTAGTGATTCTTAGGGCTCACACAACCTGATTTCAGCATCACCACTAAGCAACACCTGGTGTAGCTGTAACCGAGGCAAATGGGCCCAGAAGTGTTGGAGTCCATGCACCTCCATCTCCGGGCATCCTGCAGCACAGGCTGGGCAGGGCGGCTGCTGTGCCCGTGGGCCAGGCTCCAGCACGGAGCATGCTCCCAGCGGACAGGCTGGCAACAGAAGCCAGAGCACTCTGGTCAGGATGAGACCCTCCCCCTGCCATGGTGCAGGTAGCCTCAAACTGACGAGGGCACACCTAGGTTCTCTAAGCAGCAAGACATATATCGAAGGATCTTCCAGCCTAGCAGCAGAGCTAGAGTGTATGAGATCACGTTAGCTGTTGATTTTCTTATGTACTTGGCTGGGCCTGAACAAAGTTAGAAATAGAAAAATGGGATTTGCTCACTGACACATAGCATCTCATTATCATGTCATCTATTTTGGAACATTTCAACTCTTCTTCAACTTAAAAAAAAAAAGTTTCTATTTTTAGGTTTGGCCAATGAACATTTTGAGAATTTTTCTCTATTTTGTGGAAGTCTATTTTTGCAAATAATCTTTGATTACCCTGAATAATTAGAAATGAAAATAAAGATAAGAAGAAATTATAGAGCACCTAAGAATAGACGGGACTGTGGCAGTTATTAAATATTAGTTTGTTAGTCTGATTCTGTTAGGGGGTGTTATGAAGTAGTGCTATTAGGTCCTGTTATTTTACAAATGAGTAATTTGCTCAGAGTTACATGTGAGTAAGAGGTAAAGTTAGAATACAAGGTAGTCCTGCCCTTGTCTATGTATCCTGCCACCCCCCACAGCTGGCACCTCGTTGGCTGGGAGAGAGAAACCGAGAGCAGAGAAATGAGCAAAAGGACTACGTTTAAATTTAGGTAAATGTCTGATGTGTAATCAAAGGAAGTCAAAGGAGGTCAAGTACAGAGAACTGATTTGATTGTTGTCGAAATAATCACTTTTTGGTGTGTTTTTCTTTTTCTTACTTTCTTTTTTTTTAGCAGGAGGGAGAAAGGGAGGAAGAGAGAAAGAGAATCATCGATGTGAGAGAGACACATCGACTGGTTGCCACCCACACAACCCGGGGCCAGGGACAGACTGCTACCAGGCACGCGCCCCTAGTGGGAACCGAACCCGGGCTCCTCTGGTCGGCGGGCCAACGCTCTAACCGCGGAGCCAAACTGGCCAGGGCTGGTGTGTTTTTTAAAAATCTGTGGGTGTTAAACACCTAGTGAGAAAAATTTAATGATACACAGGCATAAAGAGAAAAAATGTCCCTGATCTAATATATTTTACCTTTAAGTAGAAAATATGTGCAACGAGTATCGGGTGTGTGTCTATTAGGAACCGGCGACGTCGAGGATAAAGATGTAGTAACTTGCCTTTACTTGAAAATATTCTATCTCTATGTTATAAAGTATAATTCTTCACAGTATTTTGAAATAGGTAAACTAGATATTAATTTAAGACCAGAAAATATATATTTTGGATCAATTCTCACTTTGTAACAGACAATTAAGGGACAAGATAATTAATAACGTTAGAAGAGTAACCAATGTTTAGTCTAAAAGGATTTTTATATAAAGACTACTTTAGGCTTTAAAAATTACTGTTTAAATTTTTTAAAAAATTAAATAAATATGACATTTAAAAACAGTGTAATTTTCCTTTCAGTTCTGGATTGTATTATTGTCGAACTGAACCATTAACTAAAAATCAATTTTAGTCGATCTCAAATATTTGCCATTATTTTAAGAGCGTTCTGTAAAATGGAAGTCATCCTTTGGATTATTGCTTGGGAGATGCAGTGTGCAACTAAATGGTATCCACTCATCACTTACTACGTACGTTTGATGAAATTAAATGCATTGTAAGTCCTCTCTTGTTAATAATGGAAGAAATTAGTATTCTAAAATGAAGGGAAAATATCATTAGAGGAAGCACCACAGAATCCTTATCTAGGCTATTTTTTTTTTTTTTAATCCTCACCTGAGGATATTTGTTTCCCCCATTTATCTTCAGAGTGGTGGTGGGGTAGGGGAGAGAAACCCAGACACATTGACTGGTTGCCTCCTGCGCGACCCCAACCAAGATATGTGCCCTTGACCAGAATCGAATCCGTGACTCATTGGTACACAGGCTGATGCTCTAACTTCTGAGCCAAACAGGCCAGGGCTATCTGGGCTACTTTTATTTTTATTTTTTTTATGTTTCCTTTTTTTATTATTTATTTAATTTATTTATTTGTGTTACAGATATTTCTCCTTTTCCCCCCATCCCTCCCCGCCCTAACCCCAGCTTTGTTGTCCATGTCCATTGTTCATGCACACATGCATATAAGTTCTGTGGTTTATCTCTCCTCTCCCACACCCTCTTCTGGGGATTGTCATCTGTACCCCACTTCCATGTCTCTGGGACTACCCTGTTCCTCAGAATGTTATGTTCATTACATTCCACAAATAAGTGAGATCATGTGAAACTTGTCTTTCTCTGCTTGGTTTGTTTTGCTTAGGATAATATTCTCCAGGTCCCTCCATGTCGTCTCAAAAGATAAGAGATCTTTCTTTCTTACAGCTGCATAGTACCCCATTGTGTATATGTACCACTGCTTTTTTATCCATTTGTCTACTGATGGACTATTTTTAAATGCTTTGTTTCTTCTCTTTACAAGAAACCCCCTTTCTATAACAGAATAAAAATGATTAAAAGGGAATAATTTAACTTTCCCCAATAAATATGTTTTGTTGGTAACATATAAACATTACAGTATAATGTATGTTGTGTGAAAGTCTTTTATTTATTTATTTTTTTTTTATTTTTTTATTTTTTTTATTTTTATTATTTTTTTTTTTTATTGATTAATTTTTGTTACAAATGATTCTCCTTTTTTCCCCCAGTGGTTCCCCCCTCCCCCTTCCCTCCCCGCCCCTTCCCCCAATTGTTGTCCATGTCCACTGTTCATGCCTATATGCATATAAATTCTGTTGTTCATCCCTCTCTCAGCTCCCCACTCCTTAGGGGATTGTCCTCAAACTGTTATGTTCATTATATTCCAGAAATCAGTGAGATCATATGAAATTTGTCTTTCTCTGCTTGGCTTGTTTCACTCAGGATGATACTTTCCAGGTCCCTCCATGTAGTCTCAAAGGACAAGAGATCTTTCTTTCTTACCGCTGCGTAGTACTCCATTGTGTATATGTACCACAGCTTTTTAATCCATTCGTCTACTGATGGGCACTTGGGCTGTTTCCAGATCTTAGCGATTGTAAATAGTGCTGCTACAAAGATGGGGGTACATATATTCTTTCTGATTGGTGTTTCAGGCTTCTTAGGGTATATTCCTAGAAGTGGGATCACTGGGTCAAATGGGAGTTCAATTTTTAATTTTTTGAGGTGACACCATATTGTTTTCCATAGTGGCTGCACCAGTCTGCATTCCCACCAACAGTGTACTAGAGTCCCCTTTTCTCCACACCCTCGCCAACACTTGTTGTTTGATGATTTGTTGATGGCGGCCATTCTGACCGGTGTGAGGTGATACCTCATTGTTGTTTTGATTTGCATCTCTCTGATGATTAGTGATGATGAACATTTCTTCATATGTCTCTTAGCCATTTGTATGTCCTGTTTGGAGAGGTGTCTATTTAATTCCTCTGCCCATTTTTTAATTGGATTCTTTGTCTTCCTTTTGTGGAGTTGTGTGAGCACTCTATATGTATTGGAAATTAACCCCTTATCTGATATATCATTGGCAATTATGCTCTCCCATACAGTGGGTAGCCTTTCCGTTTTGATGATTGTATCTTTCGCTGTGCAGAAGCTTTTGAGTTTGATGTAGTCCCATGCGTTCATTTTCTCCTTTGTTTCTATTGCCTTAGGTGATGTGTCAGTAAAAATTCTGCTGCGTATGATGTCTGAGATTTTGTTGCCCACAATCTCCTCTAGGATTTTTATGGATTCATGGGTTACATTTAAGTCTTTTATCCATTTTGAGTTTATTTTGGTGTAGGGTGTAAGTTGATGGTCTAGTTTCATTTTTCTGCAAGTAGCTGTCCAATTTTCCCAGCACCATTTATTAAAGAGGCGGTCCTTACTCCACTGTATGCTCTTGCCACCTTTGTCAAATATTAATTGAGCATATTGCCTAGGGTCCATTTCTGGGTTCTCTATTCTGTTCCACTGGTCTATATACCTGTTCTTGTGCCAGTACCAGGCTGTTTTGATTATGGTGGCTTTGTAGTATAACCTGAAATCTGGTATTGTGATCCCTCCAACTTTGTTCTTCCTTTTCAAGATTGCTGTGGCTATTCGAGGCCTTTTTTGGTTCCATATGAACTTTTGAAGTAATTGTTCTAATTCTTTGAAGTATGCCGTTGGTATTTTGATGGGGATTGCATTGAATCTATAGATTGCTTTGGGTAATATGGACATTTTAATGATGTTAATTCTCCCAATCCATGAACAGGGTATGTTCTTCCACTTTTTAACATCTTGTTCTATTTCATTTTTCAAAGATCTGTAGTTTTCTGCGAATAGGTCCTTTATCTCTTTGGTTAAGTTTATTCCTAGGTATCTTAATTTTTTTGCCGCAATGGTAAATGGGATTGTTTGCCTAGTTTCTCTTTCTGTGAGTTCATCATTGGTGTATAAGAATGCCATCGATTTCTTGACGTTAATTTTGTATCCTGCTACTTTGCCAAATTCATTTATTAAGTCTAGTAAGCTTTTGGTGGAGTCTTTGGGATTTTCTATGTACAGTATCATGTCATCTGCAAATAATGACACTTTCACTTCCTCCTTTCCAATTTGGATCCCTTTTATTTTTTCTTCCTGTCTGATTGCTGTGGCTAAGACTTCCAGTACTATGTTAAATAGGAGTGGCGAAAGTGGGCATCCTTGCCTTGTTCCTGTTCTTAAGGGAAATGCTTTTAGTTTTTGCCCATTGAGTATGATGTTGGCTGTAGGTCTTTCATATATGGCCTTTATTATGTCTAGGTATGATCCCTCAATTCCCACACTGGTGAGCGTTTTTATCAGAAATGGATGCTGGATTTTGTCAAAGGCTTTTTCAGCATCTATTGATATGATCATGTGGTTTTATTCTTCAATTTATTTATGTGGTGTATCACATTTATGGATTTGCGAATATTGTACCAGCCTTGCATCCCCGGGATGAATCCCACCTGGTCATGGTGGATAATTTTTCTGGTGTATTGCTGGATTCGATTTGCTAGTATTTTGTTCAGGATTTTGGCATCTATGTTCATCAGGGATATTGGCCTGTAGTTTTCTTTCTTTGTTGTGTCTTTTTCTGGTTTTGGAATTAGAGTTATGCTGGCTTCATAAAACGAGTTTGGCAGTCTTCCTTCTTCTTGAATTTTTTGAAATAGTTTGAGGAGAATGGGTATTAGTTCTTCTTTGAATGTTCGGTAAAACTCCCCTGTGAAGCCATCTGGGCCTGGGCTTTTGTCTGCTGGAAGAGTCTTGATTACATCTTCAATTTCCTCTGTTGTTATTGGTCTGTTCAAGTTTTCAATCTCTATCTGATCCAATTTTGGGAGGCTATGTGTTTCTAAGAATTTGTCCATTTCGCTTAGATTTTCGAATTTGTTGCCGTATAATTTTTCATAGTAGTTGTTAACGATCTTTTGTATTTCTGTAGGGTCAGTTGTTATCTCTCCTGTTTCATTTCTGATTTTATGTATTTGGGTTCTCTCTCTTTGTTTCTTGGTGAGTCTAGCTAAGGGTCCATCAATCTTGTTTATCTTTTCAAAAAACCAGCTCTTTGTTTTATTGATCCTCTGGATTGTTTTTTTGGTCTCTATGTCGTTTATTTCTGCTCTGATCCTTACTATTTCTTTTCTTCTGCTTGCTCTGGGGTTTTCTTTTTGTTTACTCTCTAGTTCTTTAAGTTGTGAGGTTAGGTAGTCTATTAGAGATTTTTCTTCTTTTTTGAGGTAGGCCTGTAGTGCTATAAACTTCCCTCTCAGAACTGCTTTTGCTGCATCCCATAGATTTTGTATTGTTGTGTCCTCATTTTCATTGGTTTCCAGGAAGTTTTTGATTTCTTCCTTGATTTCCTCGGTGACCCATTCATTGTTTAATAACATTCTATTTAGCTTCCATGTGTTAAAATGTCTTTGTATGTTCTTCTTGCAATTGATTTCTAGTTTCATACCATTGTGGTCTGAGAAGATGCTTGTTATAATTTCAATCTTCTTGAACTTGTAGAGACTTAGTTTGTGCCCTAACATGTGGTCTATCTTTGAGAATGTTCCATGTGCACTTGAGAAGAATGTGAATTCTGTAGTTTTGGGGTGTAGTTCTCTGTAGATATCTATTAAATCCATTTGGTCTAGTGCTTCATTTAGAGTCTCTGTTTCCTTGTTAATTTTTTGTCTAGAGGATCTATCCAGTGATGTGAGCGGGGTGTTGAAGTCCCCTGTTATGATTGTATTGCTATCGATTTCTCCTTGGAAGTCCTCCAGAAGATTTTTAATATATTTTGGTGCTCCTATATTGGGTGCATATATGTTTATCAAGGTTATATCTTCCTGTTGGATAGATCCTTTCAATATTATGTAGTGGGCTTCTTTGTCTCTAGTTATGGCCTTCAATCTGAAGTCTATTTTATCAGATATCAGTATTGCTACCCCAGCTTTTTTTTTCTTTTCCATTTGCTTGAAAGATTTTTTTCCATCCCTTCACTTTCAATCTGTGTGAGTCTTTTGTTGTGAGGTGGGTTTCTTGTAAACAGCATATAGATGAGTCTTGCTTTCTTATCCAATCAGCTACTCTGTGTCTTTTTATGGGAGCATTCAGTCCATTTACATTTAAGGTGGTTATTGATATGTACTTATTTATTGCCATTTTTGTTTAGTGTGGTTCTATTTTTCTTCCCATTTCTCCTGGTAATTACAGCAGTCCTTTTAACATTTCTTGCAGTGCTGGTTTGGTGCTAATGTACTCCCTTAGCCTTATTTTGTCTGGGAAGCTCTTTATTTGACCTTCTATTTTGAACGATAGCCTTGCTGGGTAGAGTAGTCTTGGATTCAGATCCTTGTTTTTCATGACCTTGATTACTTCATGCCATTCCCTTCGAGCCTGTAATGTTTCTTGTGAGAAGTCAGCTGAGAGCCTTATGGGGGTTCCTTTGTAGGTAACCTGTTGCTTATCTCTTGCTGCTTTTAGGATTCTCTCTTTGTCTTGAATTTTTGGCAGTTTGATTACTATGTGTCTTGGTGTGGGCCTGTTTGGGTTCTTCTTACTTGGGGCTCTCTGAGCTTCTTGAACTTGAATGCCTTCTTCCTTCACCAAATTAGGGAAGTTTTCTGTCACCATTTCTTTGAATATATTCTCTAGCCCTCGCTTACTTTCTTCTTCTTCAGGGACTCCTATGATACGAATATTATTACGTTTCCAGTTGTCCCACAATTCTCTTAAGCTCTCTTCTTGTTTCTTAATCTTTTTTTCTTTTTGGTTTTCTGATTGGTTGATTTCTTCTAGCCTGTCTTCTAATTCACTGATCCGGTCCTCAGCTTCCCCTACTCTGCTTTTTAGACCTTCCAGTGTGTTTTTCATTTCTGATATGTCATTCTTCATTTCTTCCTGTTGGTTTTTCATTTCCAGATGGTTTATTTTCAACATTTCTATGTCTTTACTCATGTTGCTCATGTCCTTACACATGCTGTTGAGCTTCCGCAACATCATGGCTCTAAATTCTAGTTCTGTTAACTTGCTTAACTGCACCTCATTTATTTCATCTTCTGTAGAGGTCTCTTGATCTTTCATTTGGCTTTTGTTTCTGTTTCTCACCATTTTGGTTATCACAGTGGGCTTTGGAGTCTGCCAAGTTTTCCCAGTGGGTGTTGGTGTGTTGCTGTTTGTGGCTCCCTCTCCTGGGTTTGGATGCACCAGGGAGGACCCACTTTAATCCCGCCAAGTCCCCTGTTCTCCGGGAGTCTGTGTGGCTCCAGCGGAGAGTTTAGCAGGCTATAGCGTTAGGAGGGCCCATGCAGGGTGGCAAGGGAGGTGGTGGGAATAATTTCCAGCCAAGTTCCCTGGTCCCGCCCAGTTCCCTGGGGGCCGTGAGTCCGTGGGGCTTCAGCGGCTGCAGAGTTTCCAGGGCTGTGCACGGCGGGGAGGAAGGCGGTAGAATTAATTTTCCGCCACGTTCGCAGGTCCCACCGAGTTGCCTGGGGGCCAGGAGTCTGTGTGGCTTCAGCGGAGAGCCTAGCCTAGCCGGCTACAGGGTTTCCAGGCCGTGCACGGCGGGCGGGGGGGAGGCGGTAGACTTAATTTTCCACCGCGTTCCCCGGTCCCACCGAGTTGCCTGGGGGCCAGGAGTCTGTGCGGCTTCAGCGGCTACAGGGCCTTGCACGGCAGGAGGGGAGGCAGTAGAATTAATTTTCCACCTAGTTCCCCGGTCCCTCCGAGTTCCCTGGTCCCGCCCAGTTTCTTGGGGGCCAGGAGTCTGTGCGGCTCCAGCGGAGAGCCTAGCCTAGCCGGCTGCAGAGTTTCCAAGGCCGTGCACGGCAGGGGGGGAGGCGGTAGAGTTAACTCTCCACCGCGTTCCCCGGTCCTACCGAGTTGCCTGGGGTCTGCGAGTCTGTGCGGCTTCAGCAGAGAGCCTAGCCTAGCCGGCTGCGAGTCTGTGCGGCTCCAGCGGAGAGCCTAGCCTAGCCTAGCCGGCTGCAGAGTTTCCAAGGCCGTGCACGGCAGGGAGGGAGGCGATAGCGTTAACTCTCCACCGCGTTCCCCGGTCCCACCGATTTGCCTGGGGTCTGCGAGTCTGTGCGGCTTCAGCGGAGAGCCTAGCCTAGCAGGCAACAGGGTTTCCAGGCCGTGCACGGTGGAAAGAAAGACTGTAGAGTTAACTTCCCCTCTAGTTCCCTGGCCCCTGCCCAGGCCGCTGCGGACCCTGGGCTCTTGGTCCCCTCTCCCGTCCTCGCAAGCCTACCAGGACTGAGTGGGTGTTTCTGGTTAAGTGGTCCTCCAAGGTGTCCTTCAGCTGCCCTTTCCTGACGGTTTGCCTTTGTTTTCGTTGTAAATCCAGTTTGGTCTTGGGGGACGGTCTGGGTCCCTCCATTCACTTCGCCGCCATTTTTTCGTCCCCTCTGAAAGTCTTTTAGAACAAGTAGAATTTTATGCTTTTAATTCCCCCTGGTCCCATCAGCTTTATAAAAGTATGAAAGTAGAAGTTTGGATTGCCCTCATTTTTTCCCACTGTGCCTTTTCTACTTCAAGAGAATGAGATGGTACAATTCATCTCTTCTGTTATTGTGTGATTCCTGAACATTCTAAACATCAAAATATACAGATTGTTTATAATCCAAAAAACAAAACATAAAGCTCTTGAATTTTGAAAACAATCATTTTATTATTTAAACCTTACCAGAATGAGAGAGAATGCTACCACTTTTAATGTGTAAACACATTATTCATTGAGGATGACTTCTTAGGAAAAATTAAGTCCGTGATCCTCTGAGGTTAACCACAGCATTGTGCTGGGTGTGTTACGGATAAGCTCATAGTCCCTGGCATGGCAGATCTGGAGTTAAACGGATCTCTGCTGCTTGCTAGCGCTTTTACCTTAGGCAAAACAGATACTCGAAGTCTTTTCTCCTAGGGCCCCCTTCCTGTAAATGGCCATAGAAATAGTAGTGATTACATAGGGCTGGTGTGAGAATTCAATGCATTACTCTATACAATGCCGGACGCACCGTAAGCTCTATAATGTTATATTAGGCATTATTAAGAGTCACCTAGTATGAAACACTCCAGTAAAATTAAGTTCAAATAAAAGGAATTATAGAAATCTGACAAATAACCCAAAAGCTCCCGTGGGACCTGCCCCAGACCCCGCTCTCTGTGGGATCACACTGCTCCAGACAGGGACCATGGCGTTTGTGCTATGGACAGAGATGGATGATTCTGGCCCGTCCCCGAGCACCAACAGGCACAGGTAATTTAGAGACAAGAAAATGCAAATAGCCAATTAACAGTCAAATGTTTTCAACCTTATTTATAATCAAGGAATTGCAAATTAAAATAAGGATACGATGTGATTCACTTAGCAAAGATTTTCAAATGAAGGCCACCATCTCAGACTTCACAGGTCAGAGGCACATTTTATCCATTACAGAGTGGAAATTAGCCAAATCTTTTGAAAATCATTTAGCAATGTACAGAGAAAGCCAGTAAATGCTCATGACCTTTGGTGTTAACTACTCTCTTCGGGGGGAGTTATGCTAAGGAAATAAAGAAAAAGACATGCATGGCAGCAATGTTTATACCACTAAAATTGTGGAATAATCTAAATTTCTAAAAGGGGTGATTAGTTTAATAAATTATAGTACAACCACACGATGCATATGGTGCCACCATTCCAGTGATATTCATAAGTAGTTGTAATGACTCAAATTAGACAGGGAACCATACTTAATCAATACCGGTGAAGTTCATATTAGGTGCAGAGACCCTCCCGTGTGTGGCCTCCTGGCCTTTCTCTGCCCCATTACTCATGCTGCCCCTGGCATGACTTGTACATTTGGGATGAAACACTTGATATGATATGCTCTGTCTTTTGTATCCTTTGGGAATCTCAGCTGTTCGCAGAGATCTTCTGCTCTCTACGCCTCCCCAGAGACAGAATCTTTCTCCAGAAGCATGTTCTCTGCAGACACATGAGAAGCCTACTCCATCTCGTGCTGCCCAGTGGGGGTAAGTCGCCTACTTCTGAGGGTCAGCTAGAAAGGTTATTTGACTATTACACTCAGCCACACCCAGAAGCTTGGCTTTTATCAATAAGGGAGACGTTGACTTCCTGTCTCCCAGTGCTATTTTATATTTTTTTCTAAAACATGTGGGAAAGAAAAGTGTCAAACTCTAGAAGACTCTCCAGACACTCCAACATTTAAAACTCCCCACCAATGAAAGGGACATAATGACATATTCCAAAATGAAGACATTATTTTCAATCAGCAAACATTTATTATCTCTTAGTTGCTGAGGGTCAGGAATCCAGGTGTGGCTTTGCTGAGGGCTATTGCCTTAAGGTCTCCAACTAGGTTGTGATTCCATTTGGGGTCAAGGGTGTGGTCTCATCTGATGGCTTGATGGGGAGAATTCATTTCCAAGACCATTCATGTTTTTGTAAGAATTTGCTTTCTTGCTGGCTCTTGGCAGGAGACCTCCCTCCGTCTCTCGGCACATGGCCCTCTTCCTAGGACAGCTCACCACAAGGCAGCTGGCTTCCCTCAGAGTTGGCAAGAGGGAACACTGGGTGTGCAAGACTGAAGCCACAGTCTGTTGGTGACCAGTTCTCAGAAGGGCATCCTGTTTACTTTGCCATAGTTTGTTCTCTAGCAGCATTGCTGGCTGCAATCCATACTCAAAGGGGGGATGATCTGCAAGGTTCACGGAGGGAGCGGCCACAGAGTCAGGAAGAAAGTCTGTCGGATGGCAGGACAAGGGCATTCCAGGTGCAGACAGCAGGCAGCAGTGTTCAATGAAGGCGAGAGCCCATGAGAGTTGGGGAGTGACAATGGCCCTTATTATTTAGTGACAAGGGCATTAGTAAACCAGGGACAGCCTTTACAGCTTGTAGTAGATTAACAAATTAATGGAAGAGGAACTAGAGAGCATGTATATAAGTAAAATTTAAAATGTTTTTGGCTGAAAAGGAGAGAGAAAAAAGAATACATTGGTAGCTGAAAAGTGAAGCCAAGGAAGAGTTTTGAATGCTTTTATTTCTTTAAAAAAAAATATGGGAGAAACTGCAGTAGTTGGCCTAATGGTTTTATCTTGTAGAGAGAAAGGACGTTGTCTGAAGTGGGGAGCGTTGGGCAAACAGTGCTGAGAAGGAGGCTGAGAAGACCCCACAAAAATCTAGACAAGACTGAACTTCCTTTCGGTCCTGCTGGGAGGCCCATTCCCCAGGTCCTTCCCTCCCAAGGAAGCAAAGGGTAACCTTCAAATGTTTCAAAATGTCGACGCTTGGGGTCCATTAAATGCAAACCCCATGCCCAAAGATGTTTTCATTCCTCATCTCACTGTTTAAAGCACTTTTATACGAATTTATAACTTTTGTCTCCACGACAGCCTGGTGAGACTGCTGGCGCAGACACCAATCATTCATGTGACTGTCTAAGACAACACAATGTCAATCTTGCTATTTATAAAGTATCAAGAGACCCAGATCTCTTGACATTCATGCCAGTGACCTTTTGAACCACACGACATCTCTCCAGTCTTCTAAATCCACTACGTGTGATCACAAAGTTCAGAGCTTGAAAATACAAGTTGAAGACAGGGAAGGAAACACCGGAGAGAAGGTTTGTCTGTTGACATCTCGAGATCCAGTTACATGGTTTCTTTACTATCCTCTGAAGGAAATTACTTTAAACATGAGGGACAAAGTATGCATCCAGCGTCTTCCGCGTGAATTGAAGCACAGTGTCAATCACTGTCTACTCGTGTACTTTTCCACAGTTGCCTTCCCAGTACTGTGCATCTACACCAGTCCTGGGAGACAAGTTCCTGGAGAATCGATCCCCTCAGGTTCGGCATCAACTTCAGAGCCGCTTTGTGCCACTTGTTTAATAACATAAGCTACACAGAGTCTAGGCAGCCTTTGCAGTTTGAGGAAACTATTTTTTCAGTAGATTTGTGTATGTGAAATACTCTGAAAAAAAGCTGAGCTAGAGGGAGGTAAGTAAAAACATGAATAAAATTAAATAAATGATATCCACATTTACTGAGTACCTAACATTTCCTACTTTCGACAGGTTGAGGCCATCACACTCTCGTGTTTTACTATTATTCTATTTTTAATGCTTTATCGGGAACAGAACATTAATCCTATTGTCAAACAAATACTATGGCTGGTACACGTATGTAGACTAGGATTTTCTTGGGAGCACAGGTCATGTAAAGCATAGCCAACTTCTTGGAGACTGGCTATAGCTTTTCTTCAACACATGATGAGGGCCCTGGAGAAGAACCTCTCATTTCTAGCTTGTTATTTTGCTCTAAGACATTCAAAAGTGCAATCAGTTCTTCTCCATCCTTTTCTCTAGACATGCTGAACCGAATCACGTTCTCCTTTGACTCTTGGCATCTGTAAATCTTGTTTCTTCTCCTTGGGATGCTCTTTGTCTCTGTTTTCACCTCCAAACTCCGTCTTGACCTTCATTAGTCTCGCCAATTCCAATTCGTTTTTCAGGTCTTTTTCTAGAACGTTTCCACTGAAGAGTTGTCCTCCTAACCCCAGGACTACCTTCCCAAGACACTCTACCTTTATATCATTCCCTTAGCCAGACACCAAAGGACTAGATGCTTCTTGAAGACAATAGTCATGTCTTTGTCACTGTTGATTGCCCAGAACCTAGCACAGTACAGGTACACTTAGCAGTGGAATCCAGGACTGTTGGGTCTTGGGCCCTTGTTTGCTCCTTCTTAAATTAATTTCATTTTCTTTAAGATGCACTAATAGTATCTACTTTGCAAGGCTCTATAAAAAATTAGTTAATGTTCATTGAGCAGCAATTTATCTTCATTTCATTTGAAAATTATTTTACTTTAGCCCAGTGGTTCTCACCCATGACAGGGCCACTGGGCAATGCCTGAAGACATTTGTAATTGTCCCACCTGAGGACAACTGGCATCTTGTGAGCGAAGGTCAGGGATGATACTCAACATCCTACAATGCACAGGACTGCTGTTCACCGCAAAAATTATCTCACCCAGGATGTTAACATTGTTAAGATGTAGAAACTCTGCTTTAAGACTGTTCTCAGTCCTTTTAATGTGAGCCATTATTTCTTCTTTGCTGTAACTCAGTAGCTCTTCATGGCAAACACTGTTCCTATTTCACACAGCACCCGCTCTTTGTGGGGGCAGCAGGCCTAGTGTGGTTGGCAGCGGGATTTTGTGTACAAGAATAATCCTTTTAAAACTTTGAACTGAGGCTGTAGAGTCAGGCATTCATTATGGATGGAGTAATCAGTGAACTCTAATATTTTAAATAATCATGTGAAATAAATAATCATTGAAATAAATTATTAGTAAGAGCTAAATTGACTGCATTCTTTTTAGTTACCTTAATAGTGTAGGAACGAGAGAAAGAGCATCAGCCATGAGAGACAGTTTCATCCTTCTGCCCACGCAGGTCTGGGGCTGGGACTGACGTCTGAATACTGCAGCTGCACTACATTTTTTGAACCAGCACCAAGTATGTACACGAACCCCTCAAAGCACTTGAAAATAAACTTTATTTGATCTCAAGTCATGTGAAGAGTCCAGCACGAGAGGACAGGCCACTCTGGGTAGACAGGTTTGAACCCTAGACTACAATGAATTGGCTCCCAATCATCTGGTAGTGATTTACAGTCTTTCTTCAATTTCTTGGGCTCCGTTCTGGGAATTAAATAGAACTTTTTGTACAGAAGGCAACATGAGGATTGGTTATTCCATTTCAATCTCTTCCTCAAGATTCATGTGATATCATTTTTCTTTCTTCATTGAGTCCTTCTTCTTCTATAAATAAATATCTTATAAGGGAGCACCAGGTGGTTCAAACCAGGTGGAGTGTTTACCTGATGCCCAAATGACTGTGGCTTGATTTATTCTACCAAACAGTTGTAGCATCTGCATGTACTTAGTGCAATTTATCTAACGTTAACTGACTGGCCACGTGGGTCAAAACAGCAGCCTTATTAGCCAGGGCATACAGAGGAATAAATAAAATGAAAGTCTCCGAGTCTGGATTCCATGTCCTATTTTCACTTATAATTAACTGCTTTCATATTTCAGTCATGGAAAATAGGGACAAAACTGAGATAAAGGCAAGTTCAATGATGACGGAAGGCCTGTGGAAGGCACAGCTTCAGGGCTGGTTTGACTCAGCAGCTCATCCTGTACCTGAAGGAACTGGCTCTCTCTCTCTGCCTTCCATGGTGTTAGACTGGTCCTAGGACTGACTGCTTCCATGATATAAAACTGCTGCAGTTCCAGGCTTTGATCTGTGCCTCACACAGACCAGAAGAAAAAATGTTTCTGTTGGTAGCTCTCAAAAAGGGAGAAAGTTCCTTTTCCAGAAATCCCAGCAAAACTTCCCTTGTGTCTTATTGGCCTTTGAACACGTCACATGCCCTTTTCCAAAACTAGTGTCTGCCCAAGATAACTTCAAAAGTGATTGACTTAGGCTTGGACAACAGAATCAAATTTAAGAACAAGAAGATGGTATTATCTGGATTAATCTGATCAGTCAGTTTTCACCCCTGGAAGTGGGGGTGCACAGCTGTGTCCATGTTCTATTATAATTGCTTATTTTTAGTACTTATGCAATATGCATTCATAAGACCAGGGCCTCTGACTTCTTTCTTTGCATATTTCCTGATCATAGCACCTTTCTGTCACATCAGACAGGCACTCATAATATTTGTTCAACATGAATAAAATAGCAGCTTTCCAATATAAGCTGCTCTTGGGCTTGTTCCCTTTCATCTATCCCAAGATCACTCATTTAGCACCTACTTTATACCAGGAACATGGCAGTCCCTGGGAATAATGATGAGAACAATGACCCAGTCCCTGCTCTTAAGAAACTTACAACCTTGTAAGGGAGATAAACATAGATATATAAACAATTTTAATAAAATTGCAATACGATGGCAGAACCCTCCAGCACTCCGGTCCAGGCACTCACTAGACTTTCTTGGAGATGACAAAGTACCTCAGAGGAAGTCACATCTAAATTGAAATCTGGCAGACTTATGGAAGTTCTCTAGAAGAAGAAGGGTTGAGGGATGAGCAGGAAGAAGAATGGCTCACTTCGAAGAAGATATGACAAGACCCGTTATGATGCCTATAACTTATAAAACGTCACTGGAGCCAGTATGCTATTATCAGCCTTAGATTGAGGTGGCTTGTTGTTCTAATCAGAAACTCACACCTCAGCTAGTATATATTGAGGAAGGTAATTCTGTAGAAGCAGCTCCTACAAGTAATTCAGTTTCGTTATCTCGCATCAACACCAGAGGGGTTTGTTAGTATCATTTACCTTAGAAAGGAGTCTTCATAGGTGAAATTAGAGGTATGCACATTAACATAGTGGATGTTAGAAATAAGCATGCATTACTGAAATTAGTGATGTCTAGAATATGTGGTGTGGCAAAAATATTTTAGACACATCCTTGACATTCCCATCTTTGTAGAAACATGGTGAAAGTGTGATGCTACCACTCTAATTTGATCCCTTAGCAGGGGTTCTCAACCTTCCTAATGTCATGACCCTTTATACAGTTCTTCATGTTGTGGTGACCCTCAACCATAAAATTATTTTTGTTGCTACTTCATAACTGTAATTTTGCTGCTGTTATGTCTTAGGCAACCCCTGTGAAAGGGTCGTTTGACCCCCAAAGAAGTTGTGACCCACAGTTTGAGAACCACTGCCTTAGAGACTGTCCCTGATATCTGACCCATTAATGATTCTGTGTCAAATTATTATTTAAGAGGATATCAACTATAATATGAACTGGATCTGACTTATGTATTCACTTTACTTCCAGTGAACATTTTGTGAGTGGTATTAACACCAAGCAGGATAGGAAACTGGAACTTCATTTTAGCTGATGCAACAAACAGTAAGGATTGTTTTGAACCTGTTGTCTAACTTCTGCTCACTTATTTTTTATCTATTGGCAATAATCATTATTACTTTTAAAAAGTTCTAATATTTTTGTAAACCAATTCTTAAGACGTTTTCATGGAGCCAAGAGTCAAAGAAGAACAAGGCATGATGAGATACACCATCAGTTTAGAATGAGGAGAACATAACACATGTGTCAGGTCAGAAGAAAATTAAGAATGGCCTAGCGTGTAAGTCAAGCAAAGGAGGTATTAAAATGATGTGGGGTTGGGTGGTAGACAGAGATTGTCAAATTCTGCAGAAAAGTTTGATAACACAAAGACGGAAACATGCACGTTGGACTCCACAACATGAGGATCACTGACGACCTGAGTAAGTGGAGGGCAGTGAGATGAACAGAAATAGTAGCTCACCGTGTGTATCTAATAATTGCTCTTTGTGATGCATCTGGCACTTAAGTGTTTTAGTTGTATCAACTCCTTTATAAAGATAAGTAAGATTATATTTCTTAGTCGTCTGATTGTAACACACCTACCTACTCTTTTAATATTGTTTCTGTTAAAAGTGTTTTTGTAAAAGATGAATTGTTAACTAAGGTGTAACCCGTGGATAAGTGGCATATTTATGTAAGAGTTCCAGGAACCAGCTTCAAGGGAGGAGGCTGACTCCAGTAAAAGGACATTCTGACTCTGGGAGACTTGTTCTCAACCCTAAAAACTGGACCTTTGCTTGACTAGTTGCAAGATAATTGTCCAAATGAACTGTGCTGACTTACTCGTAGAGAGCTTTCAACTCCCCTTCCACTGATCCCCTGATTTCTTTGTTCTGCTTTCCCTCTTCCTCCTAATAAAAACTGTTGCCTGCACTGAGATGTTAAGATGGTCTTTTGGACAAGAGTCTGCCATCTTCCAAGGTTGCCAGCACTTGAATAAACCATCTTTTCTTGCACCAGCACCTGTTTCTCAAGTATTGGCTTTCAAAGTGGCAGACAGCCAAACCTGAGTTGGGTATCATGATGAGGAAACAGGCACAGAAGAGTTGAGTCACTTGTTTGAGGTCACAGAGATAAACACTGGATCTGAATCCCAGCTATATCATTCTAGCGCTACCATAGGAGAAGTAGTGGGCAGAAAGGTGGTGTTTTTCAGAAAGGCTGATTTGGTCCTAAGTAAAAGAAACAGATTGTAATAGTTGAAAGGATACAGGGGGCTAGGGACTTTTTTTCTTCTAATTAAAGACATTTGAGACTGTTTACAAACTAATGAGAAAAAACTAGAATATATACAGGAGAAAGAACTAGATAGTTGAGCAGAAAATTTTCAGGAGGCAGAAAAAAAAGGGTAAAATCCAGGTAAAAGGAGAAAACTCTGTAACAAAAGGGAAGGAACAAAGGACTGGAATGAAGGAATGTGGGAAAACTGCAGTGTAGGAGGAATAGCAGGATGCTGAAGGGATTTTTGGCTGATACCTATATTTTATTTATAAAATATGAGGAGAGTAAAAGGAGGACTGGAATGAGAGGTTTGGGAAAAATTAATTTTTGGAAAGTAAGTCTCCTGTAGAATGGAGTAATAGATGCATAATGGAACTAAGAAGGATTTTCTGGTATAAATAAGAACCCAAGTGAACTGAAGAATAGGATAGTGCCAGTGGTATGCTGGTGAACTGTTTTTTGAGGGAAAAAAGTCAAATGCCTTGATTTGTGGTTTTGCCCAATTTTGTTGGTACAAGCACTTTCAACATGGTGAATGGCAATGGTTTGACAACGGACTCATAGAATCGCTGAATATCTAATCATTAGCTCTCAGGAAAGAAATAATGTGCTCCAGGGCAACACTATGTTGCATCTGTTTGATGATGTGGTGTAAGAACAGAATTAGCATGGTGTAAGAACAGAATTAAAGTTCTTGAGTTGGCCCAAGGTTCATTTGGCCCTGCTGAATAATACAAAGGGGAAAAGGGATTTAAAAAAAAAGGATAAAAATATTGCTAAAAGTGTGTTTGATGTAATAGGATCACATGGGATCTAGACTAGATAGAGATAGCACAGGTGCTGCTGAGAGATAAAGTCTTGATAAAATTGAACAACAAATGTACTGGGAATAATGGATATTAAGCAGCATCCTTATGGGGGCAAGAAAGATTACTTCTTCAAGGAATGAAATATTTTTCAGATGATTAAGATAATCTCTTTTAGGTGATCAAGATCAAGTGAGGGGAAAAAAAAAAAAAAAACTACAAGTTTTGTGGTGATGTTGCCACCTAGTAATAGCAACATTACTAGACAGCTTATATACTAGAGTGCTAGAGAGATGGGACTTGGGGATAAAAGTGAGATATGTAAAGTAATGGACAGAATGACAGCTCTGTGTACTATGCCCAAGATGCTTACAGGTGGTCATCTCCTTGGTTGCTAAGAAAGCCAATGCCCAGAACTAGGACTCTAAGGGAACGCATAATCTCAAAAGTTCACATCCCTGTTTAAGAAATCCTGAACTCCCTAGCAGAAAATAAGCCTTTCACAGTCTGAAACAACCTGTTTTTTTTCTGGCTTATTCCTCACTATTCACTTATAGTCCAATCTAGCCCTCCCACCCACCCTCACCACTGCCAGGAAAAACATTCTGTATTCTTTAACACCTCTATATTTTTACGCATGCAATCTCCTTCTTCTTTATATGTAAAATCTCTTTTTTCATCATTTATAATCTTTGGCCACCTGGAAAATATTGACTTATTTAAATGTCCTTTCTAAGGTTTTTTCTTTTTTTTTTTTTTATCCTCACCCGAGGACATTTTTCCATTTTTTGTACAGATAGAGTGGGAGGGAGAGAGAGGAAGGGAGAGAGAGAGAGAGAAACATGGACGTGAAGGGACACATCGTGTGGCTGCCACCCGCACGACCAACCAGGGCCGGGGATAAACTGCAACCGAAGCACGCGCCCTTAGCGGGAACCGAACCCGGGTCTCTCAGGACCGCAGGCCGATGCTTTAACCGCTGAGCCAAACCGGCCAGGGCAAGGTTTTCTTTTTGAAAGAATTTTCCCCCTTCATTTTTTATCAGGGTTTGTTGCTCTTCATTGTAATATAAATTCTGTGCAACATAAATAAAAATATTTCTCCCATAACATTCTAACTTTTTATTTATTTATTTTCCCTAGCATTAGACTGCCACTTCCTTGAGGACAAGAACTGGCCTTTATTTATCCTGATATCCAATTACTTAGCACAGTGCCAGATACATAGGTTCAATACTTATGTTTAATGGATGAGGGCCAGGTTGCCTAAAAACTACCCTGCAAAGACTTAAACCCTTCTGAAAAAATGACAAATAGACAATATAGAAATGTTGCCAATTGTACCCTCTAATTGTGTCATCAATAAGCTTAACATGAGCTATGGAGGGAATATTAAGGACAGAGTATATCAAGATAGCCAAGGGCAAGGTGAGCGATACATGAAGCTATTTCCCATTGTGCAATGCAAGGGAGAAACTGCTAACCAATATCTCTGATCACAACAATTTCTCACTGAGCCAAGACTAAACTTTAAAATCTTTTTCAGCCAAGTTTTCCAAACTGTCACAGCTAATAGTCTAGAGTTGTCAAGTAGGATGAAATTTATATGCTATCCTCAACTGAGTGTTCCTCTTCCCAATATATTGGCCCTCAAGGGGAAGAACATCCATTTCCTTTGCCTTTGGTTACCTAACGTTGTTCTAAAGAATATACTCCATTTCACTTACAAGGAAAAAGGGACAGATTGAATTTGTGCACAAACCTCAATTATAATTTTATCTTTCATCAGAAGTATGCTTTGGTTTTTTGAAGGAATTAAAACTGTTCTGTGTCTTAATGAAAATTATACAAAAATGTTCTAAATCTTGTGTGACATCAGTTTGCTTAAAAATTACTGCAGTTCATTGTATAATACAGTTTATCCCTGAATTTTAAATAGTCTATAAATTATAAAATAAAACATGAAACACTATGTTTTATATCTTTTAATCATGTCATAGTTCTTTGAGTCTAGCTGTTTAAGAACTAGGTGAAGATGAAGTTTTTAAATCAATCAAGTGTTCTTTTTTTTTTTAAATCAAATGGTCGAGATGATATAGAAAATCTGAACAAACTTATTACCAGTAAGGAGATTGAATCAGTAATCGAAAACCTCCCAAAAAATAAAAGTCTGGGACTGGGCAGCTACAAAGGTGAAGTCTACCAAACATTCAAAGATAAATTAACACCAATCTCTCTCAAACTCTTCCAAAAAATAGAAGAGGAGGAAACTCTTCCAAACTCATTTTATTAGGCCAGCATTACCCTGATAGCAAAACCAGGCAAAGACACCACAGGAAAGAAAACTACAGGCCAATATCTCTGATAAACACATATATATATATATCCTCAATAAAATATTAGCAAACCAAATTCAAAAATATATTGAAAGTACCACATACTATGATAAAGTGGGATTTATTCCAGGATACAAAGGTTACTAAACATCTGCATCAGTCAATGTAAAATTTACCACATTAACAAAACAGGATGAAAATCATAGAGAAAGAAAAAGCATTTAAAAACATGTAACATCCGCCCTGGCCGGTTTGGCTCAGCGGTTAGAGCGTCGGCCTGTGGTCCAGAGAGACCCGGGTTCAGTTCCCGCTAAGGGCACGTACCTCGGTTGCGGTTTGTCCCCGGCCCTGGTTGGTCGTGAGGGTGGCAGCCACTCGATGTGTCCCTTCACGTCGATGTTTCTCTCTCTCTCTCTCTTCCTCTCTCTCCCTCCCGCTCTATCTGAACAAAAAATGGAAAAATGTCCTCGGGTGAGGATAAAAAACAAAACAAAAAAAACATGTAACATCCTTTACGAAAAATATAGAGGAAACTTACTTCAACATAATAAAGACCATATATGACAAACCCGCAACTAACATCATACTCATTGTTAAAGCTGAAAGTGTTTCCTCTAAGATTAGGAACAAACAAGAATATCAACTCTCACCACTTTTATTCAACATAGTGTCGGGAGTTCTAGCCAGAGCGATTAGGGAAAAAAAAGTCAGCCAAATGGGAAAAAGAGATGTAAAATTGTCACTATTTGCAGATTAAATGATACTATATGAAAACCCTACACACTCCATCAAAAGAATGTTAGAACTAATTTAAAAAGTAGGTAAAGTTGCCCTGGCCGGTTTGGCTCAGCTGTTAGAGCGTCGGCCTGCGGTCCAGAGAGACCTGGGTTCGGTTCCCGCTAAGGGCACGTACCTCGGTTGCAGTTTGTCCCCGGCCCTGGTTGGGTCATGTGGATGGCAACCACTCAATGTGTCCCTTTCACGTCGATGTTTCTCTCTCTCTCTCTCTCTCTCTCTCTCTCTCTCTCTCTCTCCCTCCCAGTCTATCTGAACAAAATATCAAGAAAAAAAGAAAAAGTAGGTAAAGTTGTAAAACAAAAAAAATCAATACACAAAAATTGGTTGCATTTCTATACAAAAATAGCAAACTATCAGAAAGAAAAATAAAGAATTTCATTTATAATTGTATCAAAAATAATAAAATATCTACAAATAAATTTATTCAAGGAAGTAAAAGACCTATATATTGAAAAGTACAAGAAATTAATGAAAATAATTGTAGAACACACAAACAAATGAAGATATTTTGTGCTTATGGATTGGAAGACTCAGTATTATTAAAATGTCCATACTATCTAAAGCATCTACAGATTCAATATAATTCCTATTAAAATTCCATTGCATTTTTCAAATAAATAGAATAAATAATCCTAAAAGTTGTATGGAACACAAAACAATAACAACAACAACAACAACAACCCCAAACATCTGAATAGCCAAAGCAATCTTGAGAAAGAACAAAGTTGAAGTTATTATGTGTCTTGATTTTAAACTATACTACAAAGCTATAGTAATTAAAATAATATGGTATTGGCATAAAAACACACATAAATCAATGGAAGAAATGGAAAGGCCAGAAATATATAAATAAATATAAATAAACCCATGCATATATACTTCATTAATTTATGACAAATGAGCCAAGAATATACAATAAGAAAAGAACAGTCTCTTCAATAAATGGTGTTGGAAAAATTGGACCGTCACATGCAAAAGAATAAAACTCCACCACTATCTTACACCATACATAAAAATTAACTCAAAATGGCCCTGGCTGGTTTGGCTCAGCAGTTAGAGCATTGGCCTGCGGTGCAGAAAGACCTGGGTTCGGTTCCCACTAAGGGCACATACCTTGGTTGCAGTTTGTCCCCGGCCCTGGTTGGTTGTGTGGGTGACAGCCTCTTGATGTGTCCCTTTTGCGTTGATGTTTCTCTCTCTCTCTCTCTCTCTCTCTCTCTCTCTCTCTCTCTCTCTCTTTCTCTCTTCTTTTCTCTCCCTCCCACTCTATCACTCTATCTGAACAAAAAATGGAAAAATGTCTTCAGGTGAGGATAAAAAAAAAATTAACTCAAAATGGATTAAAGACTTAAATGTAAAACTTGAAATCACATAATACCTAGAAGAAAATGAAAAAAATAAGCCTCTAGGCATAGGTCTTGGCAATGATTTTTTTGAATTTGACATTATAGGCAAAATAAACCAAAGGAAAAATAAATAAATGGGACTAAATCATTCTAAAAAGCTTTTTCACAACAAAGAAAACCATCAACAAAATAAAGACAACCTACTGAATAAAAGACAATATTTGAAAATCATATATCAAATAAATGATTAATATCCAAAATTATATAAGAAACTCATACAACTCAAGGGCAAAAGGAACCCCAAACAATCTTATTAAAATCAGCAAAAGAAGTGAGTAGACTTTTTTTCCAAAAAACAACAACATACAGATGACCAACATGTACATGAATAGATGCTCAATGTCACTAATCATGAGGGAAATGCAAATCAAAGTCACAATGAGATATCACCTCACACCTGTTAGAATGGTTGTTATTCAAAATGAGTGTTGAAGAGGATGTGGAGGAAAGGAGACCCTTGTGCATTGTTGGTGAAAATACAAATTGGTGCAGCCACTATGGAAAGCAGGGTGGAGATTCCTCAAAATATTAAAAATAGAACTACCATATAATTCAGCAATTCCACTTCTGGGTATTTATCTGAAGAAAATAAAAACACTAACTCAAGAAGATATGCGTGCCCCATGTTCACTGAAGCGTTATTTACAATAGCCAAGATATAAAAACAACCTTAAGTGTCTATCAGCGGATGAATGGATAAAGAAGATGTTATGTGTATATATATATAATGGAATATTTTTTGGCCATGAAAAAGAATGAAACCTTGCCATTGTGACAATGTGAAAGGCCATAATGCTAAATGAAATCAGTCAGACAGAGAAAGAAAAATACCATATTATCTCTCTTACATGTAGATCACAACAACAATAATAACAACAAACTCATAGAAACAGAGAACAGATTGGTGGTTGCCAAAGGCAGGGGAGTGGTGGATGGAAGAAATGGGTGAAAGTGGTCAAAAAGTTAGAACAAAATTAAGTTGTCTTCCTGAATAAAAATATATATATATATATATATATATATATCAAGAGGTGAATTTTTTACTCTTTGTTTATTGTGTTGGGAAATCAGTTTTGCCTTTCAGTGTAAATACTTGTATACTTCTTTAGTTCTTGGACATTATATTTTTTATTTCTTGATTTTTCTGCTTTCTTCTGTATTTTCCAATGTTGCTACTTTAAACTTTTGTTTTAGATTTATCATTTGTTTTTTGAATCTTTCAATAATGTCATTTACTTCAAATATTAAATTTACATGTTCTTTATTCATTTATTTCCTATACCATTTTGTTACATAGATGTGCTATGTTTAAAAATGTGTCTCTGAATTCTCATCCAAATTTTTAGCTATTGTTTTGTCTACTTTTCTTCTCTAAATGAGTTCTCTTTACTCCAGTGCCAGTTCTTCTTTAATGTTGATTTTAAAAATTTGTTTTACTTTTATTTGTTGAGTCTCTTTATAGGCCAAATTTCATTCGGAGAAAGAGGCACAACCCTGGGTATTTCCTTACAGGAAGTACTTGAACACAGGAACCAGAAGTTTACAAAACCATCGGAAGCACGGGGGCTGTGTTTCCAGCCCAGGAAGTTGTCCCTGGTCTTCAGGAAAGAAGCTGGGGCAGGGCCAGAGCACTAGGTGACTCCCAGAGGCCACCTGCGAGGCGCTAGCAAGGTTCCCGAGGGCTGTCTGCCGAGCACCGCCCCCCGCGAGCACAGGGTGCCGCCGCGGCTCTCTGCCTCCGGCCTTGCTCCGCTGCCTCCCGCGAGTCAGCCGAGGAAAGGTCGTTTCCAGGTCTCCTGTCTGCATAAAAAGCAGCAGAAATGCTGTTGAGATGCTGGGACGGCTCCGCTGATTCATTCACATTCAGGAGGGCAGGACCCGGGTGGGAGTATCAGTCACAGCTCTGTCAGGACGGCTGTGTTGTTGTGTGTTTTCCTGGCTCGGGCTCCTCCCGACCTGAACCCTGTGCGACGAGACCAGAAGGCAGGCTTGTCGCGCGCGGGGCGGACTGCACGTGGGTCCAGCCAGCGGTCACTGCAAACCCCCAGCAGCAAGCAAGACTCACCCCGGAATGTCAGCATCCATGCGGGGAGCTTTTCCCAAACACTCAATGTCTTTCGAGAAGAACGAGAACTTCTGGGGTATGGCCATCAGCTTTCATTGCTTTACACTTTGGATGAGGGTTGAGGGATAGCAGTGCTGATTCAGTTCACCTCCTTCGCTCTGCAGCTCCCGTCCCAGCCTCAGCCCCCAGCAGTAGCTACTGACCCGAGCCGGGCCCTGCAGAGCCTGTGGGAGCACAGCCGCACCTGCTCCCAGCCCCTCAACGGCACAGGCCTTGCGGCCTCTGCCCCCGCCGGCCCTGCCACCCAGGACTTCGCAAATCTGCTGAGATCATTCTCGTCCCCTGTGGGCCCTCGCTGCGTTTCAGAGTTTAGGTGGAGCCTTTCCTTTTTGCAAATCTTGGCTCTTATTTCACTGAGGTGCGAGTGCAGCAGATGACAGATGCAGATGTTTCATCTGCCATTTAATTTAGAAAGTTTTGCCAGGTTTCGGTGGCAAATTTAGGTCCTTGATGTGGGCCCCTGTCCGATGTTCGTCACCTGGTTTTCCACCGCTACCCGGTGCACGTGCAGGGCCGGTTTCCCGGCAGGAGCTGGAGCGGCCTGCGGAGCTGAGATGCTCGCTGTCCACTCGGTTTCTGGTAGCGTGGAGGACACTTCTCCACTTTCGTCATCTATGTGTATGAATAATCCATCAAGGCCAAGGAAATGCCTATTTCCTTCAAGGTCAATCCAGCTAATTGTGACTTTCTTCTCTGAATGATAATTGAATTATTATTACATGATAAAGTCATGTGTCTTTACAAGAAAATGTCATTCAATATACTCCATAATTTTTCATGTGGTCTAATTAATGAACTAATGCCGTTCTTGACTCCAGACATTATTCACGATGTGCCATGTATCTCCTCGCTGCTATTAGATTTAATCTGCTAAGATCAGTGTCTCTTTTAAGGCACAGCATGGTGCTGGAGGTATGGTAAAATATCAGTACACATATGTACAATTTATTGATCACATAAAATTTACACTGCAACAAACTCCCCCTCCTTCTTGCTCCTACAAACACTTTCTTTTTAATTATTTTGCTCACTTTTTTTCCCCTTTTCTGAATCTTCCAGAAGAAAAAGCTGAAGAAGTAAAAAAAATCAGCAGAGATTAAAAAGAACGTTGAAACAGAATTTTAAACAGTATTGATAATTTATAGCCAGGTAGCACCTCTTCTTTATTATTTTCAGGAACTGTGTTTATTTTTACTTGGGTAGCAATGAGCATTAGCATTCTTCTATGGTAGGTTGGTGGGAGATGTTGAATGAGCATTCTTATCATCTTTAGGCAATTTCATTGCATGCCCTATTAAATTAACATAACTTTAATGAGCTTTGGACTTGTTCTATGTACTATTCCCCCTCCCCCTCATTTTTATGAAAAAAGAACTGTCTCCTGAAAAAGAGTGAAATAAAACTCTTTTCATTCTGATGATGGGGAGAAGAGATGGGACCAGGATCTGCACTGTGAGAATATGTCTCTCTGGCCAGACACCACAGGACATTGCGGTGGGTTTTTAACAGACTTGCTGAATTATTAAAGTCAAACTCTATCCTAAGAGCATCCAGCACTACAACGATAATCCCGGTAGGAAACCCTTCTTCCTGTGTTTGGCTGGAGGCAGCCCTGCGTCTTTGAAACCATCATTTTGTTTGTTAGTCAGAAGCTCCCTGGACAGCCAGCAGCTTTCTTCTCGTGCTGGAGCACTGACCCTGAGCAATCTAATCTGATGACATATTACTAAGGATCGGAAATGCACGCTTTGACCATTCTTTTTTTTTTCAGCTAACATTCAAATTGAAACTAAAAGCTAGAAATTATGAATGACAAGAAAAAGAAATTTAAGTAGTACTAATATTTATCTCTTTTCACACTGTTTCAATAATTTTCTCTTCATTAGCAGAGATGTTATATTGCATGAATTTCCTTAGTCTTTCCTTCCTCTCTCCAGAGTGTAGGTTCAAACTTTATTAAAAAATTAATGTATATATATTTTTTTCTTTATTGATTTTAGAGAGAGACAAAGGGAGAAGGAGAGGAATAGAAAGAAACATCGATGAGAGAGAACATAGATTGGCCGCCTCCTGCATGACCCTCACTGGGGACCAGGCTCACAACCTGGGTATGTGTTCTGACCAGGAATTGAACCGGCGACCTCTTGGTGCATGGGATCAATGCTCAACCAGTGAGCCAAACCAGCCGGGCAATTAATGTATATTTTAAATTAACATACTGTAATGGCAAAGCATTATTTATACATTCATATATATATATATGTATATATATTTTAGGACAGCCAATGCTACCATATAAATTATGTATATTCACCCAGAATTTACATATAACACGACTGAAAATAGACTATATATAATGTTCACATGTTACAATTATATGTACAATGCAATTTAGAATTAGGTCTGGATTTTCAGAGAAAGCTAGCTAAATCCCTAATTGAAATGAACACTCTCAGACTATGGCACACAGGTTGGGTATGTGATAGAAAGTATGCAAATTATTGAAATAAGTGGCAAAGTCAATGTCAAATATAGCTACTAGGGGTACCTGAGCTTGAATGAGAATTTAGTAAACTAGAACTGGAGAAACAGAGGAATTTGGTGTAAGACATCTGGATATTTAGTATTCTAGACAATACATTTAGATCCTTTGTGTTTCCTTTTCTTTGGCCTTTGTTGTTATGACTCCTAAAATCTATTCGTTAGAAGACACAAGTGGTACAAATTCATATTCTTCTTTAAAAATCAATGTTTTATTTTAAATTCTAATGTCTGATGCTATAGACCAGTGCTGTCCAATAGAACTATCTGTAATGATAGCAGGTGAATGATACCAAAGGCCTGGATGGAAGGAAGAACTGATCCCCAAGCATGTCCATCTTTCTTCTCCGCAGCTTATGCACACGCAAGTCCCCCTCCCAATGGATGCTAGACAAGGGTCCCTGCAGCAAAATAGAATTTGGACAACCCTCATTATTAGTGAATTTAATGTTTGTGAACTCACCTGCTTGCTAAACTGTGTTTGTTATACCCAAACAATACTTGTGCTGCTTTCATGGTCGTGTGTGGACGTGGGCAGAGTGGCAAAACATTTAAAATCATCTCTGCACATGTTCCCGATTTAAGTGGGACAAGGTGACACTGTCTTCTTTCTGCTCTCATACTGTAATTAAGTGTCCTGTTTAGTGGTCTATTTAGTGCCTCTTTTTTAAAAACATTTTTATGCTTCTTGTGGGAGAGTTTTCTATTAAAATTTTTTTTTTCTTGATTGATTTTAGAGAGAGAGGGAGAAAGAGATGGAAATATCAATGAGAGAGAACATCAATTAGCTGCCTCCTGCACGCCCCCCACTGGGGATCGGGCTCACAACCTGGGCATGTGCCCTGACTGAGAATCAAACCAGCGACCTCTTGGTGCATGAGCCAACGCTCAACCACCGAGCCACACCGGCTGGGCTGAGATTATACTATTTAAAATGGCCCCAAGATTGTGTTATTTTACAGAGAAATTCCTTGTGTTAGGTAAGCTTCCTTGAGGCATGAGTTAATAACGCTGTTTTGTTGGCTATGGGCTTAATATTAATAAACCAATAATATACATTAAACAGGGAATCTTGAAATGTAAACCCATAACAAGGTTATGTATTGATCAGTTGACAGAAATATAACCAGAGGTTTTCCAAAGACTAATCTTATATTTCCCCTAGAGCAGTGTTTCAATGCATCCTAATTCAGTGTTCACAGTAACTGTAGACATAACTACCATCAATAGTGACAATCAATGGGATACATATCTACATGCAAAAGAATGAAGTTAGACCCTTCCTTACACCATATACAAAAATTAATCAACACCCTAACATAAAATCTAAAACTGTAAAAACAGAAGAAAACTTAGGGGAAAAGCATCGCACGGGATTTAGCAATGATTTCTTGGGTAGGACCTCAATAGCACAGGCAACAACAACAAAGAAATAGATAACTGGACACATCCAAAAGACACAATCTACACAGTGTAAAGGCAACCCAATAAATGGGGGACTGTATTTGCAAATCATATGTGTATTAAGGGTTTAATATCCAGAATATATAAAGAATTGTTAAAACTCAACAACTGAAAACAAACAACCTAATTAAAACATGGGCAAAGAACTTGAATAGATGTTTTCCTAAGAAAGATATACAAATGGCCATTAAGCACATGAAAAGACTCTCCCCATCACTAACCCAGAAATGGAAATTAAAACCATAATAGTGTACCACTCGAGCTCATTAGGATGGATACTACAAAAAAAAAAAAAATAGCAAGTGTGGGTTAGGATTCTGAGAAATTTGAACTCTTGTGCACTGTTGGTGAGATTGTGAAATGGTTCAGCGGCTGTAGAAAACAGTATAGTGATAAAATTAAACCCAGAATTACCATAACCATATAATCCAGTATTTCCACATCTGCATTTCTGGGTATAGACCAAAAGAACTGAAAGTAAGATTTTGAAAAGATATTTGTACACCCCTGCTCATGGCAGCACGATACACAATAGCCAAAATGTGGAAGTGATCTAAGTGTCCGCGGAAGGATGAATGGATAAAATGTGGTTTATTCATACAATGAAATATTATTCAGCCTTAAACAAAAGAAATTCTGACACGTGCTACATCTTGAGAACATTATGCCCAGTGAAATAAGTCAGTCACAAAAAAGACAAATATTGTGTGATTCCACTTATATGAAGTACCTAGAGTAGTCACATTCATAGAGACAGAGGGTAGAATAATTGTTTCTGGGGGCTAGGGGAGAGAGAAATGTGGAGTTACTGTCTAATGAATTACACAAGTTTCAGTTTTGCAAGATGGAAAGGGTTCTAGAGATGGATAGTAGTAATTAAGTACAATGTGACTGACTGTGGTTAATACTATTAAAGTGTACATGTAAGAATGGTTAAGATGGCCCAGCCAGTGTGGTTCAGTGGTTGAGCACTGACCCATGCACCAAGAGGTCACTGGTTCGATTCCCAGTCAGGGCATATGCCCAGGTTGTGGGCCCGATCCCTGGTGGGGGGCATGCAGGAGGTGGCCAATCGATGTTCTCTTTCATTGATGTTTCTATTGCTCCCTCTCCCTTCATCCTTCTCTAAAATCAATAAAGAAAAAATAATAATGGTTAAGATAGAAAAAATATGTTATGTATACTGTGCCACGATTTAAAAAATACATGGCTTAATATAGTGGGATTTAACATTGTAATACATTGTTCTCCTGTCATTTTAACCAATAAAACCAAATCTGTTTCAATAGTGTGTAACTAAAACAAACAAACAAACAAATAAAACCTCCCCAAACAAATAGAAAAATCTATAAAATCTGATGTTTCATATCAATGTTTTCTGAACTTAAAAAAATTATTTTAAGAGAAAAAAAACCTCTCAAGAAATGACACTGGGTTATCTCATTCCTAACACACTGGGTTCTGAGAATAAGGTTCAATGTTTCAGGAAAGTTTATGTGTTTGAGGGTAAAAGTCCTGCTGTAATCTGCCATTCATAGGGAATTGTAAGAAAGGTAATAGACTACTTCCTTCAAAGCGCACACCGGAAGGGCAGCTGTAAAATTCTTGGAACTGAAGAGATGAAACATGAATGTTCTAATGCTTTGTTTGCACAGTTCATCCTATATGGCCTCAATTTACATTTGCATTTGCAAATGTGTTTTAAACAGTTTGTATGTTCAGCTCTTTATTTTGCATATTTCAATTCATATTGGGCATGCATAGCAGTCTGTTCGCAGAGTTTGACAGTTCTTCTCGCTGATATTTGCAAGTCTTGTTGGTTAACATAAATGTCCCTTTGGTCCACTGGTTACCATTCTGCTCGGCCATGAGAGCCGGGAGATGGTGAAGGGGTGGCTCTGAGGGCCTAGTTAAGAGGGGCGTGGGGTATGAAATGCTTTCTTATCTTCAGGTGATTGCAGGTGACGTGCCTCTGGGAACTTTTTTCAGGTTACAGAGTAAGCCTTAGTGTTTCAGGGAATGAGCCGAGTGTGGACGAAGAAAGCAAGCCAGAGCCTCTACAACTGTATTTATTCGAATGGA
The DNA here is from genome assembly GCF_014108415.1 of Molossus molossus. Classification (NCBI taxonomy): domain Eukaryota; kingdom Metazoa; phylum Chordata; class Mammalia; order Chiroptera; family Molossidae; genus Molossus; species Molossus molossus. The sequence goes on from NW_023425403.1 coordinate 12,538,389, forward strand.
CTACTTCGCAGCCTCAGTGAGGTCTTGATGGCACTTTTTCAGACCAGTGGCACAGAGGACAGAAGAGAAGCTTTGGTGACAGGCAGCTCGGGGTTTGAATTTGGCTCCCTTATTGAAGAACTTTGTGACCTTAATTCAGTTAATTAACCTCACTGATCCTCAGTCCCTTTAAATTGGAAATAATAAGACCTCTACTTGTGAGAGGATGATGTGCATGAAAGGAAATCCTGTATGAAAAGCCGGTGAAGTGCGTGACGTGTACTATTGTGCTCAGTAAACCAGTGGACACTGCCGGTCTGGTTTCATTCCTGTTCGGTTTGAGAAGGATCTTGAGGGAAGGGAAGATGTTCTTTCAGAGTTCAAAAAAGACCCGCACCCTCAAGGGATGAGCCAGTCACAGAGGAAACTGGCTCTTTACTTCCTGGAGCAGCGAGCAGCCACTCAGATTTGTTGTTTTGGAGCTTCTAATGACAATCTGATTGCGTCCAAGCATGCTGAAAACAAGGGAAAACTTCAGAGCCCACTTTCTGCAAATAGACTCATCTCAGGGGTTAAATAGGGATTCCGGGAGGGCAGACCCGAGGTTGTTGGTATCATCTAATTCTTCTCCCCACTTTCCTGTGTTGAGTCAAATGCACCCTGTTAATTGAGTGGAATTGAGTTCCTGGGAAACATAAGATTGAATTACTCCCGTTTTTGCTACTAGAACTGCATGGAGATATAAACTTACTGTTTTACATGAAATCTGTTAGAGAGATTTAAATTTATCAATCCTCTTAGCTTTGCTGCTTTTAAGAGCACAGAAAAAATAGCCTGTCTCGGAGAAACCTTGCATACTACAATTCAGTTTTTAGACAAGGCAGGAGCTCATTTACAGTGGAATTTATTTCACATTACATTTGGGGCATGCGTGAGATTTAAAAGCAATGCTTTTTCTCTAAAGTACTCACTACAAAAGATATATCACACATACTCAGGCTATTTAAAACTCAGCAAGGGGAATATCAACAGATTTTTCTCCGAGTGTGCTCTCTGATCAACTGGGGACATAAAATCTTTCTTATGAAAAGCAACGAATTGAAACAATTCTTGTGCGTTAAAGCCTAGGGGTACCTGTTATATTTGGTTGGCTTTTTTGGCAGCTTCAAATATAGAAGTAGTGTTTATATAGGTGTATATGTATATGAATGTTATTTTTGTCCTTGTGAGTGGTGTTATGACTTAGTGCTTCCCAGAGTATTTATGAAAGAACAAAAATACCATTAGTGATTTTTTTTTTTTGGCTTGGGTTACTTATATGTTAATCAAGAACCCCTCAGTTGTAAGTAATAAATATCAAACTTATGTTATTTTTCTTAGAAAGTCTACAGGGTCTCCACCTGGGACATTCATGGGATATTCAAGCTTCAGACATGGTATGATTTGATTCAAAATTATTATTAAGAATGTCTTTTCTCTAGGAAACCCTGTGCACGTTGGTGGGGGTATAAATTGGTGCAGCCAGCATGAAAAAAAAGTATGAACATTCCTCAAAAAGCAAAAATGAGAACTACTGTACGATCCAGCAATCCCACTTCCGGAGATTGCTTTCTTATTTATCTAAAGGAAATAAAACAGGATCTTGAAGAGATATCTGCACACCCATACTCTGGAGCATTATTCAAAATGGACAAGATATAGAAACAAACTAAATGTCCATTAATGAATGGGTGGATAAGAAGATGTGGTGTATGTTACTCAGCCATGAGAAAGAAGGAAATCCTGCCATTTGTGACAACATGGATGAAACGGAGGACATCACGCTAAGTGAAATAGGTCAGGCAGAGAAAGACAAATACGGAAAGCTATCACTTGTATGTGGAATCTAAAAATAAAGTCAAATTCTTAGAAACAGATAGTAGAACAGTGGTTGCCAGTGGTTGGCAGGTGGGAGAAATAGGGAGAGGTTGTTAAAAGGGCACGAAATTGCAGTTATTAGATGAATAAGGTGTTTGGATCCAATGTATAATATGGTGACTATAGTCATGACTCTGTATTGTATAGTTGACATTTTTTGATAAAGTAGAACTTAAGTGTTCTCTCCAAAAAGAAGGGAAAATGTTAATCTATACCATGGAGTGATCTTTTCATGATATATACATATATCGTGTCATTACAATGTACACTTTAAATATCTTACAATTTTGTCAGTCACCTCAATAAAACAAGAAAAAGCATCCTTTCCTCCCTTCTATTCTTGATTATACTCTGAGAAAAAGAACCAATAAAAAATAGATAGATAGATAGAGAGAGAGAGAGAGAGAGAGAGAGAGAGAGAGATGATAGATAAGTAATCAGGGGAGGAGTGCTTCCTATCCCCACCTGTTGTCAAGGAATGTGGGTTTCTTGTGATGTCATGAGAAAAATAATTTTCTGAGACTAGCACAAGAGAACAAGCAGCATTTATTTGCATGCAGTTAAATCCTGGAATTCCCAAGGTCCCATTTCCCTCCGTCCTGCCATGGAAGAAGTGTAGCTGTGATGTCAACAGAGCTAGGATTAAAGTCGTTGCCCAGAATTTCTGTCCCATGTTGGAGCATAGCTCAATCCAGCATCAGGGTAGTTTAGTTTGTGCTCCCAGTTGCAGTCCATTAGTCAGCTGCATGTGGGGTCTGCAGGAGCAAAACCAGAGGAACAAAAGAGCCCCAAGAGCCAAGAGAGTGAATTCCTTTGTCTAAGGGATTATATATTTCCAAAATGTCATGGGTTTGCAGTGGCTCCACCCCCTCTGGCCAATCCATGGTTCCCCAGGCTAGATTGACAGGCAAGTACCTTTTCTACGTGACCCCAACTTCACTGCTCATGTATCCATCCCCTTTGTTTAGTTCCTTCCCCCAGTGATGTGCAGGGAATGGACTGGTGGTTCCCTGGGGAGTGTGAAATTGCAGCTTCCTGGTGAAGCTGCCCTGACAGCCATGCTCATAATGTCTGGCCTCCCTTTTCCTCCTGTTATATTATTAATAATCAGCTAGTTACAATGGTAACAAATGGACAAGGTAGATGATAGATAGATACACTGAGAATTCTACTGGGCAGGCCAGCAGGCTGGAGACCGGTGGAGGAATTGATGTTGCAGTTTGAGTCTGAAGATAGTGTGGGGGCAGGACTCCATTTTCCTTGGAGAATCTCAGTCTTTTTACTTTAAGGCCTTTATTTGATTGTGTGAGTCCCAGCCAATCATAGAGAGTAATCTACTTAAAGTCTAGTGAGTTCATTGTTAATCACATCTTTAAAATATCTTCACAGCACCATCTAGATTGGTATTTGATAAAAAACTGGGTACCAAGTTCACACATACAATTAACCACCACGTTTTCCTTCTCAAGAAGGTCGTCCTTCAGCCTACATTGTCCTGATGGTTTAGCAGTCCCAGAGAAAGGAAATGCCAACCTTCAGATTATTTACCACAGATCCCGGGGTGACTTGGCTCATGTATCTGAATTAAGAACTGGGGCTGGGGGCAGAAAGCCATGCAGAGAGGAGTGGTCAGTCAGACCACCATAATGTGGGAAATGTTTTCCTCATTGAGAAGGGCCTCATTCCACAGCAGGGACATGGGAAAGCATGCTGGGCAGAGAGAGAGAAACATCGACGTGAGAGAGACACATCAATAGGGCATGCCTCCCGCATGACCCCAACCAGGGCTGGGGACCGAACTGCAACCAAAGTACGTGCCCTTGACCAGAATCGAACCCGCAACTCCATGGTCCACAGGCTGATGATCTACCTGCTGAGCCAAATCAGCCAGGGCTACTCTTAGAGTTTTAATATCCATAAACTTTTTCTTATTTATTTACTCCTATTGCACAGAAGTCTACTAAGATCTTACCTGTTTGCCAGAATCTATCTCTTCTTTTTCTTGAACTTCTTTGAGGTTGCCAATGACATTACTTAACCTTCTCTCCTTTCCCCTCAGCTTCATTTCCCGCAGTGTGAGTTGTTCTAACCACACCTCTGGGTTCCTCTGTGTGATGGCTATCTCCTAAATGTCTACCGACCTTTGGTGTCCCTTCAAATCTGTAAGGTCAAGTTCAAGGCCTTCACATATTTGGAGCCTCATTCTCATCTGTCCAGTGAGGAGTAATGGGTGTTTAAGTAGACTGGTGTCCACATTAACATAGATTGTTTTCCTCTGCTCATTTCCCCTGAATGAGAAGCTGGCCAGTGGATCTGTGCATGCTTACTAGACCTGTGTCCTGCCAAGTTTCCCTGAATGATGTAGACAGACTACACCTCTCAATATCAAGCATGTGGCCACACTCCAGTGTGCTGCTTCCCACTCTGGATGAGCTAAACTCCCAGACAAAAAGCTTGGTTTACTTGGCAGACAAAACCACTCCCGCATGAATGGAGCTGGGGCAGGCAGGTACATTACTTTGTATAACCAATGACTAATCTATTCTGCAGATTTTCTTCACTCTATCCCCTCTCCAGTTCTGTGTACCTACTCACAAAGGGGTGCTCTTGTGTGAAAACAGCTCCTTTCTGCTCTCCAGCTTTCTCCAGCATTTTCTGAACTGGAGCGCTCCCCGTTCTGCTGTATCCACTAACGGAGCAATACTAGACATTATTAACTGAGCGCTGACAGAGTGGCAGGCACTGTTCAAAGCAGTTTCGCTAGACCACTTGTTTTTTTTCATCCTCGTAACAACCCTAGGAAATAGACCTCGCCCTTACTCCCATTGTTACTGATTCAGAAACTGGGGTGTGAAGGGGTGGGGTAACCTACGGAGAGGCACGCAGCGATGGCAGGCTTCGTCCAAATGTCAGCAATCTAAGTATGACTTTCCAAAGACAGGGCGTTCTTCCACTTCTCGAAATTAGGAAACAATGAAACAGGAGCTACATCTACTGGTGTGAGGTTTTCAAATGGCCCAGTTCACTTAAACACCTGCTGCCCTTCACTGGGCAGGGGAGGGGGGTCTGCAGCACACTTGAAGCCCCTCCCTCAACTTCAGAACTAGTCCATGGGGATTCAAACTCACGTTTTTCTACCCCAAAAGCATCTGCTATGTTAGGTATGATAGTGCTCTGTTCTAACTTCATACATAGAAGAGACACTTTGTTTGCTTTCAAAATGAAAAATTTGATGATTGATTATTTATTTTTTTATCTTCACCCGAGGACATTTTTGCATTTATCTTCAGAGAGAGGGGGAGGGAGAGAGAGAAAGAAACATCAACATGTGAGAAAGACACATCAAGTGGTGCCACCCACACAACCCAACCGGAGCCGGGGCAAACCGCAACCGAGGTACATGCCCTTAGCGGGAAATGAACCCAGGACTCTCTGGTTTGCTGGCTGATGCTCTAACCGCTGAGCCAAACAATCCAGGGCTGATGATTAATACAAAAACATATATAATATTTGAAACCTGGTGTTACTGAGTTCCAAGCAAGTCAGTTAGCCTTTCTGAGTTTCAGTTCATTGTAAAAACTAAAATCAATACACTTACCTCACCATTTTGTGAAGATTAAACGAGATAAATGAAGTCAGTGTATTTCATTATGTTTGATTTCCAATAAGGGCTGGACCAATGGGAGACTCCAGTACCATGCAATCCAGTGCTCCGAAGTACCACTCCCCACATACTCCCAGTGAGCCCTCCTCTTGAGTTAAACACCAGATGTCCTTCAGGTTGCAAACATCCATTGCCTGGGGGGGTCGGGATTATTTTTCATAATCTCATGGGCAAATTATTGTTATGCCATGAACATGTAACTGACATAGGATCTCTAGGTGGAATTTTTATAATGAAAAAGGAGAAGAGGGTAATTGGGAGACTGGGGTCCTGGTGATGAGGAAAGCAGGTTTTCTTGGAACTGGCGTCTGAGTGTTTTGGGGCGGGGAGGGGGTTCCTAGGGAAAGCTGGGCAGGGCCAGGAAAGAGGGCTCCTCCGTCGCATTTGCCGGGCTCTGTGGTGACCAGCAGCACTGGGACCTGTGGCACGCCGCCCTGGCTCCCCTCCGCAGCTGGCACTCAGCTGGAATGGCGGGCCTTCCTGGGAGCGCACTACTATCTCCCAGCCACGTCCTGGCCCGGGCTGCCGTGCACACGCTCCCGTCAGCCGTCTCCTCGCCTTTCCTCTGCTGCTCTGAACAGTGGAGACGCGGGGACACCTGAGGCACGGAGGAGACAGCTCCCCACCAGCCCTGTTCCTGCGGAAAAGGAGCAGCAGCCTGACTCCCCAGGCAGGCTCCCCTCCAGCGCGTCCTCTGCGCCCCTCCTCAGGATGCTGTGCCCATCTCCGTCCCCAGTGCACAGCAGACCACACGCATGTCTCTTCTAGAAACGAGGAGAATGGAAACAGTGCACATCCATGTTGCAGTTTATGTTGCAGAAAATCTATAATTCACTGAAACTCTCCTCATGAGTCTTGGCCCAGTGGTCTTTGTACATGGGTAGTATTCATCTTGCAGCGGGACTGTCTTCTAGGAGTTCGATTCGAAGTTGGTTTTGTAAAACTAAGCAGCATCTCTGCTTCCTTGGAGCCTCCTTCCAGACTGTGGAACATCCCCACTCCCACCACACACAGGTTAGGACGAACTGGGTTACATGACTTTTTCCATGTATCTGAAGCTCTGGAATGTCAATGACAAAAACATTGTTCCTTCTATGTGAAACATTGGTTTTTCTAGGAAAATAAGCCCTGAAACATGGAGATAATCTGACTTGAAATTCTTGTGGCCTTTTTACCTTGGCCATCCGAGAAACGCCTGAGCGCCACGTTCAAGAGTGTCATCTCTGGTCAGCACAGGTCACTGCGGTTTGTCCGTCCACATGTGTTTCTCTCACGAGGCCTCTGTGACATCGCGGCCGTGGGCAAGGCAAACCCTGGCATCGGCAGCCGGGAGGGCAGGGTTGCCCCATGGGAGGTGGCGCCCCAAACGCATTTCTCACTCACTGTGTCTGCTGTGGTTGTTTTGGCTGCAGTGTCGTTGGAGAAGGGGGGGGGAGCCGGACATGATGTGATCAGAGAAGGTGCTTTGTCCTGCTCCTAGGACCCAGAGGTTTCACTGGGAGGAAACCCTAGTTCAAACTCCCATATGAAAGAAGGAAACTCTCTTCATCATAGAACGAAGTGGAAGGTTCTGGAAGATCAGAGCCATAGCCCAGGAACCGGCTGTCCTCCTGGAGGCCACACTGCCAATGACCTTCCACATACGACTCTGCGATGTTCGTGGAGATTCGGGTCCAACGGCCCACGCGCCGTGAAAATGGCCAGGCTGGACGGGCTGACACTGCGCTCGGGTTCCATCTGGCACGTCCTGGAGACCTCAGCCGAGAACAGTGTTTTTGGTGAGCGGTGAACACGAAGCGCGTGTACCCAGAGACCGGTGAACACGAAGCGTGTGTACCCAGAGACCTCAGCCGAGAACAGTGTTTTCGGTGAACAGCGAACACGAAGCATGTGTAGTCAGAGACCTCAGCCGAAAACAGTGTTTTCGGTGAACAGTGAACATGAAGCGCGTGTACCCAGAGACCTCAGCCAAGAACAGTGTTTTCGGTGAACAGTGAATACGAAGCGCGTGTACTCAGAGACCTCAGCCGAAAACAGTGTTTTCGGTGAACAGTGAACATGAAGCGCGTGTACCCAGAGACCTCAGCCAAGAACAGTGTTTTCGGTGAACAGTGAACACGAAGCGCGTGTACCCAGAGACCTCAGCCCAGAACAGTGTTTTCGGTGAACAGTGAATACGAAGCGCGTGTACCCAGAGACCTCAGCCCAGAACAGTGTTTTCGGTGAACAGTGAACACGAAGCGCGTGTACCCAGAGACCTCAGCCCAGAACAGTGTTTTCGGTGAACAGTGAACACGAAGCGCGTGTACCCAGAGACCTCAGCCCAGAACAGTGTTTTCAGTGAGCAGTGAATACGAAGCACGTGTACCCAGAGACCTCAGCCGAGAACAGTGTTTTCGGTGAACAGTGAACATGAAGCGCGTGTACCCAGAGACCTCAGCCAAGAACAGTGTTTTCGGTGAACAGTGAACACGAAGCGCGTGTACCCAGAGACCTCAGCCCAGAACAGTGTTTTTGGTGAACAGTGAACACGAAGCGCGTGTACCCAGAGACCTCAGCTGAGAACAGTGTTTTCGGTGAACGGTGAACACGAAGCGCGTGTACTCAGAGACCGGTGAACAGTGAATACGAAGCGCGTGTACTCAGAGACCTCAGCCGAGAGCAGTGTTTTCGGTTAACAGTGAACACGAAGCGTGTGTACCCAGAGACCTCAGCTGAGAACAGTGTTACGAGACGAGGCTCACCCTCTCCATCCTTCACCCCTGAAGCTCTTTCACCGGGGCTACTACTGAATTTTCTTGATTCAGGAAACCTGATCAGCAATAAGAACTTGACTGATTCGTGGAATATGAATCTTACTGCTGCGTGGAGACAGGGTTTATGGTGCCATCAGGGAAAATGAGATCTAATTGGGGGATGATCGGTTGCGTATGATCCTCGCTGCGTCTCCCCGCTGTCGGTGAGGCGCCGGGCCCAGGCCGGCCTCCTGCTAGACTCCGTCTGAGTTGAAGCCATTCTGTCTTCCTCGTTTCCTTCCCCCGTCCCCGACACAGCCCTAATGCATCTAGCACACAGTTTGGCTCCCTAACTGTACCTGGGAAATCTTTTTTTTTTGGATATTATGAAAAGACAAAAAAAAGGGGGGGGGGGAGGTAGAGGGAGACATGTACAAAGTGTGTTTAGGTTGCCAATTCACATCGCTGGGCTGGGTCCACCCATGTGGAAGAAACGGAGAGGTGGATCAATACCTCACTGCTAAAAGTGTGATCCTGCCTCAATTCTGGGACTATCGTGGGCAGAGGAGACCGGGCCTGGCCGTCAGGACTCCAGCCTCCTTGTCCCAAGAGCCTGGGACCTGCTGATTCGGGCTCCAAGCAGGTACCTGGGGCGTTTCTGCGGGAGCCGCAGAGGAGCGAGGGAGCCGAGGGGAACGCAGGTCCCTTCCCGGCACCCCCGTCCTCTCCGCTCAGGGGGTCCCCTTCCAAAGTGGACGTGCTCCCGAGACGGCAGGATCATCAAAACGCCCCTTTCGCCTGGCAGGCTGGCTCCTCAGATGGCTTCCTGTGCGATTCATCCAGGGCCCGTCACTCACACCAGCGAGGCTGTTGTTCCCCGCCGGGCTGACATATGCTTATGTTATGTTGCATTTTACAGTTTATTCTCCATCGAGATATTTCTAAACAGTTACGCCCCTATTCCTGTGTTTATCGGTTGGAAAAGCTCAACGCCAGCATCGTATCAGTGAACATCATTGCCGAGAGGGACAAGAAAACCTCACCCGCAGTTTTGAAAGATAAATTTGACCATCTCTGTAGCCTTGGTGAACGTGGGAATCTTTGGCTGGGAAAGTAATGTTTTCTGATCTGGAGCCACTGAGCAGGTTTTTAAGTCGAGTGGGAACAAAAGAGAGGGGAGCCTTCCAAGTGCGTCCGGAGAAGCAGCAGATTTGTTTTTCGCGATCCAACTGCAAGGAGAACCTCCAAGGACAGACGCGATCATCCCCAGAGATGCTGCCGCTACTTGAAGCCAAGTTGAAAACAAGGGCTTCTTAGTGGGAAATACCCTTAAACATCTTCCAATGTAATAAACAGGCCAGGGACATTTTAGCTTTTTACCAAAGAACAGTAAATAAACATAACTGTACTCAACTCCGTAACCTGAACCGGTGCCCCCAATCTGATGTGTCCCATTGGCAGGGGCAAAGGAACCCCGGCAAAATGCGGGCAATGAGAGTCAAATCTGAATAGAATAGCAAGTGTGGGAACACAAACCCAAGCACTGAAATAGTGAATAGAAAGTGCGGGTACTTCCTTCACAAAGTTACAATTGCATACTAAAATCAGAGCCAGTTCTTTTTTTAAAATTTTTTATCCTCACTGGAGGACATATTGGCATCCATTCTCAGATAGAGCGGGAGGGAGAGAAGGAGGAAGAGAGAGAGAGACATCGATGCAGAGAGACACATGGAGTGGTTGCCACCCACAGGACCCCAACCGGGGCCGGGGACAAATTGCTACCGAGGTACATGCCCTTAGCGGGAACAGAACATGGGACTCTCTGGTCCACAGGCCAACGCTCTAACCGCTGAGCTAAACCAGCCAGGGCTAAAGCCAGGTCTTTGTAAGACTTCTGATGTCATGGCATTGTTCTCCTTGCAGCATGAAAGTAGCAATAAAAACAATAAAATACATTTCCCTCCTCCTGTAAAATTGCACCAGATTAAACAAAAATAAAAACTGTACCATCAAATTAAACCGTGAAACAAAGCAACCAGGATTAGAAATGTCATTTTAGGAGGTAGAATTTTTACACTAGCAATCAGTAGTATGAAATGAAACTGGAAAATAAGGCAACTAGTGTTGAAAAGTCCTTTCAGAGGTTAAAAGAACTGACTCTAGTTCTACTTCTGCTAAAAAAGTTATTTGCTCTTTTATTGTATCACTTAATCATCTTCAGTCCCGAGTTTCCTTATCTACAAAGTGAGGTCAGTAGAACCATGGCTTCCAGCTCTAGCATTTCTCAGATTTTTAAAATGTTAAATCAAACAAATATTGGTTCAAATTTAAGGGATCTTATATACAAGCTTTTTAGGCGGATGGGGTAGGAAGTTCTGCCTAAGTTAATTCAGAAATTGCCCTCAACATTACACGTCATTTCTACAGTGTAAACAAAAAACTCATGAAGAGTAAGAAATTATTAGAGGTTATTCAACAAATTAAAGTCATATTTGAAATAATCTTAAATGGTGGAAAGTTTCCTTCAAACATAGTAGGAAGATCAAAGAACATCTACAACTGGGCGGACGGCACTGTCATTTCTGCTGTCTCCGTCTTACTACAGAACTGAGGATTTGGGTGAAAAGGAATTTTGGTTTCTGTTGTGAGAAATGTTTCTTCAAAGATACCTTCGTTTAAAGCAAGTGTTACAAAAAGAGATGGAAGAAATAAAAAGCAAGCATGGCATTTTTTAAAGTATAGCAGAAATGTCCCAATTAACTTCTCTGACACCAAATGACAGTACTTCATGTCACCTCTAACACTCACCTTTAATATTTGCTTTATTAATACACAGTAGAAACTTTGCTATTAAATGATTTTCCAGATGAGGCTTTTTATTTTCCCTCTTTATAAACTGGGCTGGAAATGTATGAATGTATGAATGCTTTGCTAGCCTTCTGTTTATCCTTAAACTCAGTGAATAAAGTTTAACATTAGATGATTCCTGACACCTTTTTATTAAGCATATGAAACACTCCCTGCACAGCCCCTCTGCCCCCAGGAGAAGGAGACCCATAGCTGTAGTCATCAGCAATGTAGGACTTTCTCAGCTCCTGGTGGAGTAATTTATCTGATTGGTGAGTTTGGAGCGATCTAGATTTTTCCTCTTAGCTTTCTCTTAGCTTTCCCATGTCGCCTCAAAGGATAAGAGATCTTTCTTAGAGCTGCATAGTACTCCATTGTGTATATGTACCAAAGCTTTTTTATCCATTCATCTATTGATGAACATTTGGGTTGTACCCCCATGTTCATAGCAGCACTGTTTACAATAGCTAAGATCTGGAAACTTTCTTCCTGCTTTAAACCATATCCTTCAGCCTAAGCTTTGTCCATAAAAAGACAATAATTTGACCCCATGTAACTTACTTTTTTTGCCTTATTTTTCAGTTGATTAAGAAGATAGTAGTTTTCTTTTTTTTTTAGAAGCTGGACTTTCGTAAAGACACTTTAAAGTGTTTATATTTTTTTTTCATGAAAAATAGAAAAATAAGAGGGATGAAAAAAGTCTTGTTAGAAATTTAATGTTTAAGGCCATGCTGTGAACATAGAATAATCCTCTAGGATATAAATTATTAAAGTATATGTTTTTAATGATTAAGGAAGGACATTTGCTTCTCTCCTGATTGGCCTAGTATAAAGCGATTTAAAACATATGAGCTATGGAATCAGCAAGACTTGAGTTCAAATCCTGACTCAATTACTTATTAATTGTATGGTAGTGTGAATTTCTCTTAACCTGAACTTTAGTTTCTTTCAACAGCAAAATGGGAAGATAAAAACCAATCTTTTATTACAGTGATGCATATGAAGAGTTCAAAATATATTAATACAACTTAAACTTCTCTTCCAACATATACTCCTTTGCATCAAATAAATTGTATAAAATTTATTTATGAACTATATGGACATAATTTGGTCAATTATTTCTAATGAAAGCATTATTTGAAATGATTTGTAATAGGAAAAATATGAAAACAGAAAGGTATTTACATGGAGGCTATATTTACAGAACATAGACATTTTTTAAAGTTATTGAAAGAGTTATCATTTTTGTGTGTGCGAAATTTACAAAACAATAAAAACAAATGTCATCTCCAAACTTAATTCTTGCAGAAAAAATGTTGATTGAAATAATTCTTTCAAATGTTTCAAATGTATAGAAACCCCTTCTAATTATAGTGTTCTTTCTCTAACCAATCTTGTTCATTAGAACATCTTGAATGATTTGAGTTCCCCTGATGGGACTTTTGAGATGATCTGGACCTATTTGAAAAAATTCTCCAGTCCCCTAACGCTTAGAAAAGCTAGTTATTGTGGGAAAATTGATCCCTTCTGTTTGCATACATCCAGAGCTGCTCAACTTTGCTGTTCGTCAGAAACACTTACGGATATGTTTTTTTAAAATACACCACCAGAGATACTGATTCAGACATTCTGGCATGAGCCCTGGGAATGGGTAATTTAAGAAATTCCTTACAGATAATTCTAAGAAATAAAAAAAGGTTGAGAAACCCTGGGGGAAGGCTTTCTGTTCCTATGGCATAGGTTCTAGTGGGTTCAGGGGAACCCCACAATGATCATGAAGAAGCACCCTGATTTCTTGGAGGAACCCAGAATCTTACTTGACTAATTTCTAAGAGGAACACTCCAAAGCTCACTGCCATCTCTGCATAATATGGGGTGCACCAGGCTAGATTTTCTCCATCTAGTATCTAAGAGGCTAATCCAGAACTATTTTTTTTTTTTTATATGTAAAGAGTAACATAATTGTAGTTTGACCCGATTCATTCACTTGATTTTTTTGGTCACCTACTATTAAATTTTTTTTCCTAAAACTTCTAAGCAGAATGTTAAATGGAAACTCAAAAATTCCATTAGTGTTCCTCACTATTCATCAATATTACTCTATTTTTTCATGTATAGACATAATTAGTTTCTCTTATTCCCACTTGGTCCTCTTTTCATCTGGATAAAATTTGGTTGGAGCAGTCGGTTTATTTCACATCTTTCTCCAGATCTGATTCATGTCCCATAGGATTTAGACCTACAAAGAATTCACCAAAGTGAGAAAACAAGTCCTGCAGCAACATATTTGGAGAGCTCAGGAGAGGGACTTGATGCTGGCTGGCAGTTTGGGTTGAGGGGAATAGATGAGGATTCGCTTTTCAGGGTAGGATGTGGTTGCCCCATAATGCTGCTGGGTGCATCCTGAAAGACACCCTTCTAGGTGGTAGTTTCTTCAGGGAGGTATGGTTAACTGAGCAAAATCCTTCTCTGTTGTGGTTTTGGAACAACAATTGGGTAAGGTCAATGTGTTTAAACAGCACATTTGTTTGGTCTAAATGCCAGTGTCTGTCCTTAACTACACCCACAGTTTAGATCAGTAATTCATCTAATTTCTGATTTAAACTTCTGCTCTTACTCTTAGAGAAAACCATGCCCAAGGAGAAAAAGTTCCCGGAGCATCCACCATTTTCAAAAACCGTTGCACAACAGAGCACTTTTTCTTGTTTAGCACATGACTTTAGAGAAACCACAAAGCTTGAAAATACTAATTTTTTCATTAAAGTGCCAGAAAATTCTAACCAAGAGTTTTAAACAGTGGTTTTTATATATACTATTAAAAGCTCTATAATAAGCAACTTTTGGAATCAGGATGAAAGCTAATTATAGAACTTCTTTGCCATAGCTGTTTCTATTTACATCTTCAAAACCACAGAAGCAAATAACGTAGACTTTCCTAACACATCAGCATCTTCTTGTCCTTCTCTTAAGTTTCTGGTTTCTTTGAAGCTGCTTTTAAATCTTTCTCTTGAAAACACGCCGTGGTTGAATATTTCCAGTTCAAGGACAATTTCAGTTTACTGTCTTTAGTTCAAGTGAAGTAATCTTTTCTAAAATCTCAAGACACTTATACTCCAACTAGACAAAAGATCAAAGTTGCTGTATGCAGGGCACATGCTGTCCAATCTTTTCTGTATGTATTTAATCCTTTTGTGATTATTTGCTTCCTCAACAGCAGCAGAACGCAGAAGAAACAAAATCAAGAAGGTGCAATGTCTGCAGTGTTGTGATCTTTCTACCACCAAAATGCAAGTGTACCACTTGGGTTGATGTTTAAGAAAAAGACATTTTTGAAAGTGAAAGTAATTGTCCAGAGTAAAAAATTCAAGATATTACAAAGCACGAATGCATTGGATGTTTTGGTTTTCCTCTTATCAGAAGGCTTTAGAGCCAGTTTACACTATAAACTCAGTTGGCCTGGAGAGCTGACTGGCTGACCATGAAAGTCATTCTGTCCAGCGCCTGGCCTCGCAGACACACCCAACTGACCCCGCATTAATCAGTACCCACCGTCACCACAGTTCTCAGTCTTGGCTGCACATTAGAATCACCCAGGGACTTTTCAACAATCCCTATGTCAGGTAATTAAATCAGGCTGATTAAATTACCATCTCTGGGGGTGTGGCTCAGTGGCTTTTAAAATTCACCAGGTGATTACAATGGGCAGCCAAAGTTGTGAAACCACAATTTCCCATCTAAGGCATGTCCATGAGATTCCAATTACGTTCGCCTTTCTATTTTTTCTTTTACCCTGAATGGGGAAATAAGCTGCTTAGGGCTCCCCTCAATTTTTTTATTTAAAAAAATGTCACTGAATTAGATAAATTAGACAACAGAATAATAGAAACTGAGCAAAAGAAAAAAAACATATATTTATCACAGATTTGTGATCTCATAAACTCAATTTCATAAGTAATTGAAGTGCATTTTTTTTCTGAAAGGAAAATCTTTATATAACTATTATCGTATAGCAATAACTATAAAAATTTTAACTCCCAATGACTTTGGGATTGTGGGAAGAAAAGACATTCTTATATATATCTAGGGAGGGAAAATTGGCATACTATAGAATAATAAAAAGTACTACTAGTAAAGCAAATAGCAAACATTTAATGAATGATAATGTTATCAGTAGAAAAGGAGTTCTTCGGGTGCTGCGAGGTAAAGAATTTTCTGAGGCCACTGGGGTTTCAGGATAAGCTTTATTGATGGTGTAAAATTAAGGGGATTCCCCTCTCAGATCCCATCTCTGTCTGTCCCGCCATGGAAGAAGTCCAATCTTGTCTTCAGACGGGCTAGGATTAAGGCCAATGCCCAGAATTTCTGCTTTACATTAAAGACAGTCCAGTTCAGCAACTGGCTAGCTTAGCTGGTGTTCCAAGTTGTGCGTGGGGTCTGCACACCAAGGGCCATGTGGCTGCTTAAGGCCACATGACTATGGAGAGAGAATAGGCAAGCACGTGTGGGAGTGTGGGTCATGGGGCAAGACCAGTGCAGCAAAAGCATGTAAGAGTAAACGAGACATAGGAGGCTCTTTGTCTGGGAATTTTAACCAAGATCTTCTTCACACTAACCAATCAACTCTCCAAGATTTTGCATGCTTTTGATGGGGTCCACCCCCTAGTCAATCCATTGTTTCCCAGGCTAGACTGACAGGCAAGCATCTTCTCTACATCATCCCAAATTCACTGCTTATGTGCCCATCTCCCCCTTTGTTTGATCCCTTCCCCCGAGTGATCTGCAGAGAATGAGCTGGTGGTTTCCTATGGAGTATGAAGCTATAGTTTTCTGGTGAAGCTGCACAGATGACCATGCTTATAGTGTCTAGCCTCCTCTTTGCTCTCATTCTATTGCAAATATTAATAACTAGCTAATTATGATTATAACAGTAACAATGAGCCAGGAATTGTTCTAAGTACTCTATTCGATCTTCATGATAATCAAGTGAGATAAATATTAGAATTATCCTCATTCTCAGCAAGGCACAGAGGCACCAAGTTACATGTATAGACAGACACACACCTAATAAGGTATAAGGTGATGGAATAGAGGTACACATACAACAGTCTTGGTCTAGAGCCTGTGTACTTAGGTACTCATAGACAGATAGGGAAATTTGATGCACTGTGTCCAGGAGCCTATATATTAAAATTTCTTTTTCTTGAACTTGTCTTAAAAAAACAACCAGATAGGGTATTGCAAAACGGTGGCAGCGTAAATGGAAGCTACACAGACCATCTCCCAGGACCAACTGGAATTACAAATAAAATAAAGACAAATCATTGGGAAAAAGCAACAGAAAAGTAGTTGGAGAGGACCCATATAACCAGGAACAGGAAAAAAGGACACTGATCTGAACTTGGTAGGATCTGTGGAGGTGTGAGAGGGCAGGCCAGGAGCCCATGGACAGCATCTGTTTTAGCTGTGAGCAGCTCCCATGTGGTTAAAATCCCAAGCTGGCTCCTCAGTGCAGAGGGCCAGGACAGAGTGCTAAATTAGCTACAGCCACTCACCTGTGCTCTGGCAGTGGAAGGGTGGACTGGTCTGGAACTGTGTGGAGAGACTTTGGATTTGGAGGACCCTGGGAGTTTTTTGCTGAATCACTCCCTCACAGGACAGTAAACATCTTGCTCAAAGAGCTCCTTCCCAGAGCCCCAGGAAGACGCAACAGCCCCTCCCTCAGAAATTTAACACCATCCAGCTGGGCCAGAGAAATGCAAACTGAGTCTAATTAACAGCCAGCATCTGCCCCACCCCCTGGAAATCCTCTTACCCTGAATACCTGAGGCAGTTTTTTATTTAGTTGAGGGCTACAAAACAAGACCTATCAAGTAACTGAGACTAATAACCTCCAGGCAAAAAACTGAACCTTTCCTGGGCTTGCAAATCTACCCAGGGAAGTAAGACTTGACAGTGGTGTTTAAAATGGGTTCTCCCACACTCATCCAAACCCAGTAGAGGGAACCACAAACAGCAGAATACCAGCACCCACAGGGAAAATTTTGCAGGCTCCAAAACTCACTGAGATAGCCAAAATGGTGAAACAAAGAAACAAATCCCAAATGAAAGAAGACGGGAACTCTACTGAAAATGAGATAAATGAAATGCAGTTAAGCAAGTTATCAGAGGTAAAGTTCAGAGTAATGATAATGAGGAAGCTCAACAGCATGAGTAAAGACCTCAACACCATGAGTAAAGATATAGAAGCATTGAAAACCAACCACCTGGAAATGAAGAATGACATAGTAGAAATAAAGAACACATTGGAAGGAATAAAAAGCAGAGAAGAGGAAGCTGAGGAAGAGATCAGTGAATTAGAAGACAGGGTAGAAAAAAATCACCAAATCAGAAAACCAAAACCAAAACAAAACAAACCAAAAAAACAACAATTAAAAAACAGGAAGAGAGCTTAAGAGAACTGTGGAACATGTAAAAATGTAACAACATTTGCATAATAGGAGTTCCAGAAGAAGAAGAAAATGAGCAAGAATTAGGGAATATATTTGAAGAAATAGTGTCAGAAAACTTCCCTAACTTGGTGAATGAAAAAGACATTCAAGTTCAAGAAGCACAGAGAGCCTCAAGTAAGAAGAACCCAAACAAGCTCACACCAAGACATGTAATGATTAAAATGCCAAAAATTAAAGACAAAGAGAGAATCCTAAAGGCAAGAGATAAGCAACATGTTACCTACAAAGGAACACCCATAAGGCTATTGGCTGACTTCTCAACAGAAACACTACAGGCCAGAAAGGAATGGCATGAAGTAATTAAGGTAATGAAAAGCAAGGATCTGAATCCAAAACTACTCTATCCAGCAAGGCTGTCATTCAAAATAGAAGGTCAAGTAAAGAGCTTCCCAGACAACAACAACAACAACAACAAAAAATGGCTGAGGGAATATATTAGCACCAAACCAGCACTGCAAGAAATGTTCAAAGGACTGCAGTAATTAGTACAAGAAATGGGAAGAAAAATATAACCACAATAAACAAAAATGGCAATAAGTACATATCAATAATGACCATAAATGTAAATGAATTGAATGCTCCAATCAAAAGACACAGAGTAGCTGATTGGATAAGAAAGCATGACTCATATATATGTTGTTTACAAGAGACCTACCTCACAATAAAAGACTCACATAGGTTGAAAGTGAAGGGATGGAAAAAAATCTTCCAAGCAAACGGAAAGGAAAAAAAAAGCTTGGATAGTAATATTCCTATCTGATAAAGTATATTTCAAAATGAAGGCTATAACTAGACAAAGAAGGCCACTAGACAATAGTGAAAGGATCTATCCAACAGGAATATATAACCTTAGTAAACATACATGCACCCAATATAGGAGTACTGAAATATATTAAAAATCTTCTGGAGGACTTCAAAGGAGAAATTGACAGCAATGCAATCATAGCAGGGGAATTCAACACCCCGCTGACATCACTGGGTAGATCCTCTAGACAAAAAATTAACAAGGAAACAGAGACTCTAAATGATGCACTAGGTCAAATGGATTTAACTGATATCTACAGAGAATTACTCCCCAAAACTGCAGAATTCACATTCTTCTCAAGTGCACATGGGACATTCTCAAAGAATGACCACATGTTAGGACACAAACTAAGTCTCTACAAGCTCAAGAAGATTGAAAGCATATCAAGCATCTTCTCGGATCAAAATGGCATGAAACTAGAAATAAATTACAACAAAAACATGCAAAGACATTTGAACACATGGAGGCTAAATAGCATGTTATTAAACAATGAATGTGTTACCAATGAGATCAAGGAAGAAACAAAAAACTTCCTGGAAACCAATGAAAATGAACACACAACAACACAAAAATTATGGGTCACAGCAAAAACAGTCCTGAGGGGGGGGGTTTGTAGGCCTACCTCAAGAAACAAAAAAAATTTTCTAATTGGCTATCTAACCTAGCAACTTAAAGAACTAGAAAGTCAACAAAGAGAACCCCAGAGCAAGTTGAAGGAAAGAAATAGTAAAGATCAAAGTAGAAATAAACAACATAGAGACCAAAAGAAAATTTCAAAAGATCAATGAAACAAAGAGCTGGTTCTTTGAAAAGATAAACAAGATTGAAGGACCCTTAGCTAAATTCATCAAGAAACAGAGAGAGAGGACCCAAATAAACAAAATCAGAAATGAAAGAGAAGAAGTGATAACTGACACCACAAAAATATAAAGGATTATTAACAAATATTATACGGCAACAAATGGACAAATGTATAGAAACACAGTTTCCAAAAACTGAACAGAGAAGAGATAGAAAACTTGAGCAGATCAATAACAACTAAGGAAATTGAAGATGTAATCAAGACTCTCCCAGCAAACAAAAGCCCAGGACCAGATAATTTCACTGGAGAGTTTTACTGAACATTCAAAGAAGAACTAACACCCATTCTCCTCAAACTATTTCAAAAAATTCAAGAAGGAAAACTTCCAAACTCATTTTATGAGGCCAGCATAATTCTAATTCCAAAACCAGATAAGGACACTACAAAGAAAGAAAACTATAGGACAATATCCCTGATAAACATAGATGACAAAATCCTTAACAAAATATTAGCAAATACGATCCAGCAATACATTAAAAGCATTTTTCACCACGACCAAGTGGAATTCATCCCAGGGATGCAAAGATGACACAATATTTGTAAATCAAGAAATGTGATATACCACATAAACAAAATGAAAGATAAAAACCATATGATCATATCAATAGATGCTGAAAGAGCATTCGACAAAATCCAGCACCCATTTCTGATTAAAACACTCAACAATGTGGGAATAGAGGGATCATAGCTTGACAAAATAAAGGCTATATATGAAAAACCTATAGCCAGCACCATACCCAATGGGCAAAAACTAAAAATATTTTCCTTAAGAACAGGAACAAGATAAGGATAACCACTTTCACCACTCTTATTTAACATAGTACTGGAAGTCTTAGCCACAACAATTAGATATGAAGTAAAAATAAAAGGGATCCAAATTGGAAAGGAAGAAGTGAAACTGTCATTATTTGCAGATGACATGATATTATACATAGAAAACCTTAAAGACTCCATCAAAAATCTACTAGACTTAATAAATGAATTTGGGAAAGTAGCAGGATACAAAATTAACATGAAGAAATCGACGGCATTCTTATACACCAATAATGAATTCACAGAAAGACAAACTAAAAAATCCCATTTACCATCGCGGCAAAAAAATTAAGATACCTAGGAATAAACTTAACCAAAGAAGTAAAGGACCTATTTGCAGAAAATGACAGGACATTGGAAAAAGAAACAGAGGAAGATATAAAATGTAGAAGCACATGCCTTGTTCATGGATTGGAAGAATTAACTTCATTAAAATGTCCATACTACCCAAAGCAATCTATAGATTCAATGCAATCCCTATCAAAACACTGACATATTTCACAGAACTAAAACAAATACTTCAAAAGTTTATATGGAATCAAAAAAGACCCTGAATAGCCACAGCAATCTTGAAAAAGAAGGACAATATAGGAGGGATCACAATATAGGGTATCAGGTTGTACAACAAAGCCATTGTAATCAAAACAGCTTGGTACTGGCACAAGAACAGGTATATAGATTAATGGAACAGAACAGAGAACCTGGAAATTGACTGAAGACATTATGCTAATTATTGCCATACAATGGAGTCAAGACAGTCTCTTCAATAAATGATGTTGGGAAAATTGGACAGCTACATGCAAAAAAATGAAACTAGATCACCAACTTACACCATACACCAGAATAAACTCAAAATGGATAAAAGACTGAAATGTGACTCGTGAATCCATAAAAATCCCAGAATAAAATGTAGGCAACAAAATTTCAGATATCATATGCAGTAGAATTTTCACTAAGGCAAGTGAAACAAAGGGAAAAAATGAACACATGGGACTACATCAAACTAAAAAGCTCCTGCATAGCAAAAGAAACAACCATCAAAATGGAAAGGAAACCCACTGTATGGGAGAGCATAATTACCATTAGATAAGGGGTTAATTTCCAAAATTTATAGAGTGCTCTTACAACTCAACAAAAGGAAGACAAAGACCCCAATTAAAAAATGGGCAGAGGACCTAAATAGACATCTCTCCAAAGAGGACATACAAATGGCCAAGAGACATGAAAAAATGTTCACCATTACTAATCATCAGAGAGATGCAAATTAAAACAACTATGAAGTATCACTGTACACCTGCCAGAATGGCTGCCATCAATATATCATCAAATAACAAGTGCTGGAGAAGGTGTGGGGAAAAGGGGACTCTAGTACACTGCGGGTGGGAATGCAGACTGGAGCTGCTACTATGGAAAACAGTATGGTGTTCCCTCAAAAAATTAAAAATTGATTTGCCATTTGACCCAGTGATCCCACCTCTAGGAATATATCCTAAGAAGCCTGAAACACCAATCAGAAAGAATATATGTACCCCCATGTTCATAGCAGCACTATTTAAATTTGCTAAGATCTGGAAACAGCCCAAGGGTCTATCAGTAGATGAGTGGATAAAAAAGCTGTGGTACATGTACACAATGGAATACTATGCAGCTATAAGAAAGAAAGATCTCTTATCCTTTGAGACAATGTGGAGGGGGACCTGGAGAGCATTATGCTAAGAGAAATAAGCCAACCAGAGAAAGACAAATACCACATGATCTCACTTGTTTGTGGAATATAATGAACAAAATAAGCTGATGAACAAAATAGTCCCAGAGACATAGAAGGGAGTACAATTCAGACTGACAGCTCTCAGAGGAAGGCGGGTGGGTGGATGAAATAAACCAAAGAACTTATATGCATGTATGCATAACCAATGGACATAGACAACAATGGTAGGGGGTTGGGGGTTGGGGAGGGATAGGGAGGAGGGTGCCTGGCGGGGGGGAAGAAACATCTGTAACAAAAATAAATTAATAAATATTGAAGAAAAACCGAAACAAAAAAACCCCACCAGATATATGTATAAGAATGTCCACAGACATATCAGGTTAAACTACTGAAGGACCCCTACCTCAGTTGGTAAATTGCCATTCACCCCCACTACCATGTACACAGGTCTTCCTCCAAATCTGGCAACTCTGGACCTTCTCCACAGTGACTACAAGTTAAAGCATCTGTAGGCATCTGTTCCAATATTCTTCTCAGTAGACACCCCCAAATGTTCCCATGTTTCCAAACAGATATTTATATTATCTGTCAGGAGCTCTTCCTTCTCCTGGAAAACACTTCCACGTACCCACCTGGTTATCTTGGGAGATCCCATGTTCTTACAGACATCCATCACCCCATCCCTTGTGATCCACACTGGCCAATCATCATTCTTTTTCCTTCCGGTCACAGTTCATTAGCTTATGAATGGACATGTGACCCAAACCAAACCAATGAGAATCCTTCCTGAGTTGTTGTTTGTTTTAGTTTTGAGTGTGTGTGGTTGTGCATGTGTACATCTGCATTTACTGGACACAGAGATTCAATCCTCCCTAGTTTGGGGCGCTGTAGCAGGTACAACTTGGAGCTGTACGTGCCCTAAGGCCATGGGTCCACCGATAGGAAAGAACTGCCTTCCTGTGAGACTGAAGCGGAGGCATGACGTGGGGACACGTTTCTGTGGTTCTCAGGCCTGATTTTATCCCTCCCCTTCTTCTAACTGTAGTAAACATACTCTGAGGAACCGATGAAGTAACGCAATTTGTCTTTCCGGCACTGGGCACCTTAGGATTCTCTCTTCTCCCCTACTTTCCTTCTCCAGTCCCCTCCTGTGCCAGGATAAAGCCCTGCAGGAATTAGACCCCGAGAAGTGAAGAGCAGAGAAAATTTGGGGGTAGGTGCTGCCAGAGAAGGTGGCCCAGAGGGATAGGGCAACAAGAAGGGCCCGTCACAGGGTGCAGAGCGAGAAAGCCTGTCGGAGCTGTCAGCGTGCGCCTCGGGCACTGCTGCTGTGCTGCGGAAAGGAGTCGCAGAGATAGTATTTGCATGTTACTTAAAAGAGCAGGAAAACTAGAGTCAAGGACTGATAATGATATTCAAGGGACCCCTTTGTAGTATATGGAAGTTGTAGCAGGGGAATGGAAAGACCCGGAGGAGATGGTGATGTTTTGTTGTGCCAGGCCGAGGAGCTCATTGCACAGGGGGGGCCACTGTGCCCATGGACTGCGTGGTTCAGGCAGCCTGCTCTGATCTGGGTCAGGGGGCCCTGGTTCACAGCAGCACCGACCCGTCAGAGGGGGAGGAGCCCTTTGATTTGAATGTGTGGAGAGAGCTCTCCCAAGTGATGTACTTGTAGGAAACTTTGGGCCACAAGGCCAGCATCAGGGTATACACTAGAGTCTTTTATTGTTTTTAAATCAAAACATTTTGGTTTTGAAACTCCATCTCAGTTATTACTGGGGGACTCTCTCTCTGGGTTGTACAAGAATATAAAATTTCTTGTGCTTTCTAGAAAATGGATAGAGGAAAGGACTCTCTTATCTTTAGGTTGTCATGGTGATATCCACTGTCCTCTTAGTCCCTAACAGTGGACTTTGCAAGCAGCTGGCTCAGGAACTTTGGTGGTGGGGGAGGGGGTGCTGGGAGACACAGTCCCTTCCTTTAGGGCATCCACAGCCATTCCCTTTGAAGCCCTCCCACCGCTCTGGAGCCATGCCCTCTGGCCAGGCAGAGGTCACTGCTGTTTGGGGAAATCCATCAATTCCTACGTCTTTTTATAAGAGAATCTTCTCTTTCTTATTAGCTGCTTAGAACACACCCCACTGGTTTACCCTAGCAAAACCCTGTGAAGAGGCTCAGGTGTTTGGGACCCCAAATCCAGGAAAGGAGTATCTTTAACCACGTTCTGTTTTCCATCTGGAATCCAATCCTTCCTGTGAAAAGAGAGAACAATGAGTCCCACCGGCTCCTCAGGGGGAGAGAAATACACAAAACGAGCTAAAGTAAATTTCCAACTCAATATCCCTTCACATGCTGTCTGTGGTGAGCTGTTTTTGAAAAACACTGGAGAGAATAACTTAGTACCCTATTATTGTTGCTTGTGTCTCTATTCCATGAAGCCCAGAGGTTCCTCCCTGCTCTGGGGAGATGGTCAGACTTTCCTGTAGCTGAATCTCTGGAAAATTCGGTGTGGTACAGATGTCGCTTTTTCTTTTCGCAAATATTTATTATCATGCAAACGCAATCATAATGGCACCTATTTAATAATGACAGAGAAATGAAAATATTTAACCAGTTAGGTAGTATGGTGTTAAGTATTTTTTTTTAATCTCCAGAATAATTTGTTCATTCTTGGGTGCCTGCTTTCTAGTGAACAGGTGTCTTCATGACTTAATTTCTCCAGAACTATGCACCAGGCCTTGTATTATTGGGATGACTAGGGGAGGCTTGGACTTCAAATGTAGTCCAGGAGTGTAACTTAGAACTTGCCCCGTGGGAAAGACTGGAAGGGTAGACCAGAAGCAGCAGGAATACTCTGGCTGCATACCCAGTGCGCGTGCCTGAATAAACCACATGTGCCTGCGTGTGTATATTCACATACACACGTCTTTATGTATAGTGGTAAGTGCAGAACACCATATATGGGCCATGAGTCCAAAACCATACTCATTTTGGGACCTTCTCTAGAATCCTAAGTATCCATGCTTTCCCAATCTTTGCTTAGAAGGAGTGCATTGAATGAATGGCATCCAAGGATCTATATGAACAAGAAAAGAGTGATCACAACACCCCACTGATTTGGAAGGTGTTTGTCAGACAACTGAACTCTCTGGAACATAGCTAAGAACCGAAGAGAAAAGAAAACATGTCTCAGAACTCTTCAACCCAGGGAACTTGGTTTACAAAAGCATCATTTTAGTCTGTTTACCCTTATGTTACTTGTAGTTCAAGTCAACCAGGTTGTTTGGTTCCTTTGATGGGAAGCCTTGCATTTTGGAGCCAAGAAGGACTTGAATTCAAGTAAATTAACCCTTCTGAGGCTCGTTCTCTTAATCTGTAAAGCGAAATAATGACATTTACCTGTAAAATGACATTATGAGAATTAAAGAAGCTAATGTATGAAAAGAATCTAATAGAACTTGATTGATAGAAGATGTTCTTTTACAATGATTTCTTTTTTTCTCCTTCTTTCCCTAGCCCATGGCAGATTAGAAACAGGAGAAGAGGAAAAGTGTTCAAAGATAGACAGACCAACAGTAGCAAGAAATAACAGATTCAGCCTGACCACTAGAGAGATCAAATAGAAAAAGTAACCATGATTCTTACTCCTGTCTTAGGCCGTCGCTGGGTCACAGTAACCAAGAAAAATTAAAATTATACTCAGTATATTCCCCAGAAGTTGGTGAGACTTGCTAAACACTGTAGAACTACTTCTTCCCAACAGAAATAAGGTAGAACATCTTGGAGGCAACAAGTAAAACTTGACTCAGGTTAGAGAAAAGCGTGGGTGTTGACGTGACAAGGATGGATGCATTTGGAGAGCTTGTATTAAACTCCTACGGGAGAGCAGAGGTCAGCAAACTCAGGAAAGGGTCTGATGGTACATATTTGCGACTGTGTGAGCCACATAAGGTCTCAGTCACATCTTCCCTTGTGTTTGTTTTGCTTCACTTTAAAATGTAAGGAAAATTCTTAGCTCACATGCTGTACAAACCTTAGCCACGTCCTGGATTTGACCCATGGGCCATAGTTTACCCACACTGAACAGTGACTGACTACCAGATTACAGCCAAGAACCTTTTAAAATATGTTCTATAAAGACGGGTAAGGTGTCTATGTCTGCATTCAAATCATCCCACTAGAAACCAAATGACACTCACTGTCATTTTAAATAAATTCATTCGCCCTGGCCGGTTTGGCTCAGTGGTTGGAGCGTCGGCCTGCGGACCAGAGAGTCTTGGGTTCGGTTCCCGCTAGGGGCACATACCAAAAAAATAAATAAATTCATTCATTTGGGTTTGCTCATGTCAATTTGCCTCTACTTAGAAACTCAACTTTTAACTAGCTAAAATGATAAAAGTTGAAGCAAAGACTCATAGACACATCTAAGAAAGAAGTAAAGTGATATCATGAAATAACAAGTATCTATTGTGAAGTTACTGTGTCAGGCATTGTATGTGTGGAGTGAATTGTGTCCTCTCAGATTCATAGCTTGAGTCCCTAACCCGTAGTGTGACTATATTTGGAGATAGGACCTTTAAGGAAGTAACTAAGGTTAAGTCAAGTCATAAGGGTGGGGCCCTAGTTCAATGGGATGGTGTCCTTGTAAGAAGAGGAAGGCACGTGGGGTGTGGGGGTGTAGGGGTGCACAGAGAAATGCTACTGAGATCACAGTGAGAAGGCTGCTCCTCTGGGAGCCAGAAGGAAAGGCCTCCTGAGAAACCACCTCTGCCCGCACATGGATCTTTGCCATCCAGCCTTTGGAATTGTGAGACAATAGATGTCTGTTGATGAAGCCACATATTCTGTAGTATTCTGTTACAGCAGCCCGAGCAGACTCGTTCAGTACTGTCTAAGTCCTGAAATATCCTTATAAGGGAGGTGTTATTATCTGTACAGAGAGAATCTAGAGGCAATTTTGCCTAGTTAGTTAGTGGTAGAGTTGGGATTTGAACCCAGGCAACCTAGTGCAGGGTTTATATTTGTAACTGATAGCAGAGTGTCATTCAAGGTGAACAGGTTACATTGATGCTCTTCCCCACTTTATGCTAAGGATGGTTTCCCACTTAACAGAACCCCTGGGAAGAGCTAGCGAATGTAGAATAATGATAGTCACAGCGTTTGAGCACATGACCACCTGAGGACGGCTCTAAATCTCAGCCACACAACTTGCACTGCTTCCAAAGGAGAGAAACAAAGCTGAGAGCAAATGGGTTAGTGCTTGCTGGGGTGGATGCTGGAATCTGCCCAATGGAAGAAATATGAACCACATTTTATTTCTCTCTTTCTGCCTTCTATAACACATATGCACTTATAATGTACACCATGGCAACTTTTCTATAGACATTTTTATATAAGTCCCCCACCTTTTTTTTGTGGCAAAATATGATGTGTACTAAAGGAAAGATTAATCTCCTCAAATAAACTGGTCTTCCAGGATTTTATGGATGGGGAGGGATGAAGCAGACAGGTCCATGCGAGCCAGCCTTTATTTGGCAGTCCGTGTCTCCTCTCCTCTGCCGTGCTGCGCCCCCTGCACCTGGCATCCGCTCTGGGTGATGCTCTGTGCTGGCTCAGGCTCCGTGTAGTCCGGCGCCGAGTTAATTCTAACTGATCACACCCACGAAGATTGTGGCGGTGACGGCAAACCACTGCTAACACGGCCAGAGAATGATCGCCAAAGGGTCCCCAAGTCATCAACTCTGTGTCTGCTTGGTCTACAGTTTTATAATAAAAAATGTAATCAATATGGTTTTGAATGAGCTCATCTGAATATTCTGAATGAATCAAACCAAACCAGAAAGTTTCAGGAGGGCATGAAAAGACCCCACATGGCAGACCGGCCCCCTTTGGACCTGTGTTAGATAAATGACATTTATTTCATTGAGTCCCCAAGACCCTGTAATTTTTGAGGTATGGAAATGGTTTTCTAAAGTGTCTAAGCAGACATTTTTAAATTCTTTTTCTGTAAAACATGCACTAAATATTCGGTTGGATTATGGTAGAAATAGAGTCTGAGACAGATAGATACTAAACTTTCTTGAACAAGGCGAACTTTTTTGAGGAACATTTATTACATAAGCCTTACTGACTAACCCAGTCCAAAGGTAATTAACGTCATCATTTTGCCTCCCACTGTTACCTTATGAGGTTGATATCAGATGGGAGATCTATGACTGGTGTACTTGGTCTGAAAACAATGGAGCTGGGTGATTGTTCTGTGTGTATGTCTAATAGAGGCAAGAGTAACTTGTGTTATTGACCGTATTAACAAAGAAAACCAACATTTTTCCATTCAACCGCCAATATTTTTTTTTGTTTATTTATTTTTTATTGATTAATTTTTGTTACAGATGTTTCTCCTTTTCCCCCACTGATTCCCCCCTCCCCCTCCCTCCCTGCCCCTTCCCCAGATTGTTGTCCATGTCCACTGTTCATGCTGTAATGGCGGTGGTGGAGATGGTGGGATGTGGTCCTTTTGAAATATAATTTGGACAGAAACCAACAGGGTTTTTTAATATGTGAGGCATGAAAGAAAGAAACTGAACATTGTTTTGCCCCCAGTTGTACCATGATAATGTGGGTGCCAGGATCTCTCCGTCTGTGTTTGCTGTTTGGAGCCAACCAGAGGAGCTGGGGTGAGACACCGTTTAGGAAGATGCGCCCAGTGGAGCAGGAGGCAGATGGGCTGGGCAGTGAAATCTAGATGATGGTTTGCAATCAACATAAAAAAAAATAATAAAAGGAATAGAAAAAAATAAAGTATCAAGGACTAACACACACAGTAAAAAAAATGCATATATATTTAATATATACATAGATAAAAGGAAACAATGTTTGCATATGAATGGGTCAAGATTAATTATTCTTACTATGGATTTAGGTTAAAAAAAATTGAAAGTACCCCACCCACTCTGCCTCCCAGAATATAGCACATTGTAGATTTTGTTGAATTAAAATGAAAACAAAGGGAAAACTGTACATTTATACGTAATAAAAATCACCCTCCCTTTGGCCTATAAAAGGACCATGAGAGGAAAAATGTAATAATCCTTCTCACCCACATTAGAGCCCAGACCCAGGGAACCAGACATACACAGGACTTTGGGACAGCTTTTTGTTCTTATGCAATGCTCGGGGACAACCTTGTCTTTTTGAATCCGCACAGAGACAGAATGAAAGGGCAGGGTGAGTGGTGGCCTCCAGTTTTGCCTTTTGAGGATCATAGAGTGTTGCATGCTTGAGCAGGGTATTGCTTTAGTTGATGTGAAGGCTTGTAAGTCCATGTTCTTTCAACGCTGATCTATTCTGAAAGTATATGAACTTGAACACATGACACGTTTGGAGAATGAAAATGTTTTCTTGTGTTTGGCCTAGTGGAGGGGGTGACGCTAACTAAACTGAGGTCAGTTGGAAATTATGAAACCATAACACGTATAGTCTTCATGTCATGATGCTGTGGGAGGGGGGTCACTCAAGGGTTTGAAGCAGGGGAATAACATGCCAAGATCTGCCTTAGAACAATCTCTCTGCCTGAATCACAGATTAAACATTTATATCCATGCTTTGCTTTGCTTTTCTAAACTTCCTTGTGAGTGACCTGCCTCCTGGAGGAACAGAGCTCACCACTGCCTACCAGTGAGGGTTTAGACTCTATACCAGAGATAGAAGGAGAAAAAAAGTTGGTGTTGCTTTTTCTTTAAAAACAGGTATTTGAAGCTCACTCACCCCACCCCATCAAGACTTTTGAAAGTCAAAAGAATTTCCTTTGCAAGAGGAGTTTTTTATTGAAAGAAGATAAGATTCTGGAGAATCAATAGCAGAAGCTGAATAAAGCAGGGAATAAAGTTTATTCTCAAAATTTAAATTGCAAAAGAGCAGGAACACACTTTGGCTCTGAGGATGTATCATGGGAGCGGAAATGTGGATGGGTTGTTGTCTTGGAGGAGGGCAGGGCCGGAGAGGGTGCTTGACCACAGGAACGGGGTGGTTGTAAAGATGTTACAGGGATGCCTGACAGTGGGGGTGGTTGTAGTGGTGGGGCTGGGGAAGCTGGGAAGGCAGTTGGCCTCACACAGACTATTGGAGTTGGTGCAGAGGATCAAACATGGCTGGTCTCCAGCTCCAGGGAGTCAAGACAAGGCCTCAGACAATCAACCTCGGGTGAACTGAGCACCACAATTCACCACACTGAGCAGCCATGTTGTCTGGTTTTGTTGCTGCTCAGAAGGTCATCCTTTGACATGGTAATTACCTGGACTTGTCTGCCTGTCAATCACCAGAGCAAAAATTTACTGCCTGCACTGTACTCTGACTTACTCTTTCGGCGGGTTAACATGCTCAGAAGCCTCTTGACAAACAGTCTGAATCCTTGAGGGATTGATGATGACGTGGAAGGGAAACTCTTCATATCCCAGTACCTGAACTATGGGTGAGTCAGGACAATGGTAGCAGCTCAGCCCCTCCTCCCCGCCTCCCCCACACAGCCACCGGCTCTGCTGACAGGGACGAAGCGCAGCGAGACTGGAGAGAGAGTGCTGGGGAGTCTGATTACGAGATGACGAAGGCCTGAACCGAGGCACAGATCACTGGAGAGGCCACATTTTCAGAAAAATATGTCACATTTCAGGTTTGCAGTTCACCAAACTCATAAGTTTTATCTCCAAGATTTTAAAACCTAGGCTGCTTTTCTCTGTTATCAGTGTAATTTGAAATAGCTTTTCCATTGGCGTGGGGATTTTTTCAAAATTAGTCTAAGCAAAACGTAATTAGAAAGATAAACATGCTTCCTTCTTAAGCACATGATAGATGCAGAAGCCTACAGAAAATATTTTGCATTATTTGCTCTTTCGTATTATCTGTGTCGCAGCTACCCCTTCCCACCCCCCTCTCTGAGGCCCATTAGAGCAGATAATTATGAGTTGACTAGACACAGAGAAGAGTCCAATTAAACAGTGATGTAACCAGCAAGAGCCACACTAATTCTTTTCTTCCCACTCAGTAGCTGATTCTCTGATAGGCTCTTTATTAGTTTTGGTGGTTGGACAAGCTTTAGAAGTGAAGTCACAATTAATTGCTGTGAACCTAGGCAATCACTTAGCCAAAGAGAGATCACCAGTGTCCTCCTCCTCCTCCTCTCTTCCTTCCTTCTTCTTTTTCCTCACATCTATCTTTCTGTCTTGGGAGTCGGGCATTGCATTAGGTTGCTTGGCATCCTGATTGAAGGTTTAATTTCTGATATATTCCAAATGGTCCACTGCTGGCGATAATGTTGTATTGAGGCTCTATAAGGCTTCACTACAGGACAACGACATGTTAATTCTGATCACCTGACAGTATTTGGTTATATTCACAGCAGCTGCCTTTGTAAAATATTGTTCTGTCTCCGTGCGTGTAAGTACGTGGAAAGTTCTCTTAGACACGTTTTTCTAGTGCAAAGTTGGAGAAATGAGTAACATTCCTAGATACATATTTAAACTTTCCATACTAAGTTATGTCCTTAAAAATGATTTTATGCACATTTAAGCCAATATAAATTATGTTTTCCCATAAGCACATTGCCATGCAAATATATTCCATAGTCCATCGACAAAAATGACATGGCTGAGCCATTGTCAACAAGGCCTACACTGCAAATTATTTTCTAGGATTGAGAATGAATGCACACTGGCCCCACCTTTATTCCCTGCCAGGTCTTGCTTGCTGCAAGCTTCCAGTTGTAAATCTGTTGTTGAGAGTAGAGAACTGTTGCTGGAGACAAGAAGACAGAAAACTTCACTTACACTAGCATAAGGTTTTGTCATAAATTTTTGTCCAGATGAACCTAATAACTCTGATAGTGTAATATATGTGTGTGTGTGTGTGTGTGTGTGTGGTTTTCATTCACTTAATAAAAAACACAGTGAAGCATTTGAAACAACCTGAATACCCAATAATGACAACTGGTTAAATAAATTCTCAACTTAGCTGAATATTATGTGCTCAATAAATGAAAATGATGAAATTATACAGAGACATAAAATGCTATAATGTTAGAAAAGAAAACAGAATAAACAATTATATCATTCTGTGACTATCAATATGAAAACATAGGGAAAACCTATGTTGGTAGAAAAACCTAATAGCAAAATGGTTATTAAATTTAAAAAAAAAAAGTTTCCCTGTGTGTGCCTCCCTACATGATGCACTACGAAGGATACAACATCGCTTATGTTAGCGCCCATGCTTAGAAAGCATGAACTGAATCTAATCACAAGGAGACATCAGGTATACCCACTGAGGGCCAGTCTACAGAATAACTGGCCTGTACCTTTCAAAACTATCAAAGCCATTAAAGACAACGAAAGAATGATGTCCCATTCTAAATGGGAGACTAAAAAGACATTAAAAACTGAAAGCAATCTGTGGTCTTGGACCAGAAAACAATTACAATAAACCTTATTAAGACTGGTATACATTTGCTAACTTCAAAGAAAACTCATTTCTTAACTGGAATGATTGAAATGTTAGCTAATGTCCACTTATAACAAAACATTAATGTAGCCCTGGCTGGTTTAGCTCAGCGGTTAGAGCGTCGGCCTGCGGTCCAGAGAGACCCAGGTTCGGTTCCCACTAAGGGCATATATCTCAGTTGCAGTTTGTCCCCGGCCCTGATTGGTCGTGAGGGTGGCAGCCACTCTATGTGTCTTTTTCACTTCGATGTTTCTCTCTCTCTATTTCTTCCTCGCTCTCCCTCCCACACTATCTGAACAAAAAATGAAAAAAAATGTCCTCGGGTGAAGATTAAAAAAAAAAAGAATAATCCCTCTTAAGGAGATAGAGGGAGTAAAAACAAAACAAAACATTAAGGTAGAAAATATTTCAACAAGTGATCAGATGTTTTATTGTATAATAAAAATTTAGTATCAAAATATAATATGCAAATGTTGGTGATATAAAGGTAAAGCTTTAAGTTTATATGAGTATTTTATTGGCTATTTTTATTATAAAATTTTAAATTTTATTAAAATTTTTTGTTATTTTTTATCTGCCTTTCCGATAGTTTATAATCAAAATTTCTTGAATTAAATTGCTCTATGTTGCTTCATATTTGTTAGAAAGCTTAATAATCTTGAATTTCCCTTTCTATATTCCAGAAAAAAGATTCAATAGTAATAGTCTAAGACTGTCAAATACTTGGTCGAACTACTGCTTTTTTTCTTGGCTTAGTGATGCTAAGTTGGTAATATATTAAATTTACAGTGGCAACAAGGGATGTTCTTCTTTCTAAATAAAATAACCAGAATTTAACATTTTATTTATTTATTTAAAAAAAAAATTTCCCTTTATTGATTTTAGAGAGACAGGAAGTGAGATAGAAACATCTATGAGAGAGAACATTGATTGGCCGCCTCCTGCATGACCCCCACTGGGGATCAGGCCCATAACCTGGGCATGTGTCCTGACCGGGAATCAAACCGGCAACCTCTTGGTGCATGGGTCGATGCTCAACCACTGAGCCACACCAGCCAGACCAGAATTTAGCATTTTAGATTACTTGATGAGAAAAACCCATTTGCACTAGAGTTAAAAACAAACCCCAAACCCAGCAACAATAACAAAAACAAAGGAAAAAACATTCCATCATTATTACAGTGTTACATGGTTGCAAAGGAGAAGATGACTTATACTTACTGGATTGAAATTTTTTATATAAATTGGTCTTGGGATCCAATCCTATAATTCTTTATTTTGTCTTATTGGCAATTATGTAGCTGGTATTTTCAATCTGCATATGACAACTGAATCTATTTTACTTACTCTAACAGCAAATCTAATGAGTTAGAATTAAATTTTAATAAAACACCACTTTGCTCTGGTGGATGTATTTTCAGCTTCCCTGTAACAAAGAAAAATCCCATCCTAGTGCCTTACTTAAAGATTATTTAATGTTTTATTTTATTCTTTTGATGAGCTGTAATTGCAGGAAAGAAGTCTTCCCGGCCCTAAATGACAGCTGTTACAACTCTGATTGTTTCTCCCGTTGTAATGACAGGTTTAATCTAACACCGCGCCCTCTTCTCGCTCAGATCATTTTGAGACCAACAACCCAGAATGCCCGTTTGGAGTTAAGAGTTGGCCACGGTATGAAGTAAGATAATTTGGTCTCCACAGGAATTCAGGTTCTGATTTGGGCTCACTGGGTTCTAATCAGTGAAACTAATGAGCTATATACACTGTAAATCTATCTGCTAGGAAGCCTTGGATTTTTCCCAGGGCCAGAGACAAATATTTTCAGTTGTAATCAAGTTTGTCTTGTCATGGCTCATACTTGACCATTAGAAAATCATTTCTACTGGTGTCCATATTCAAAAATAATTCTTTGATCCTGGGTGGATGCCTCTTAACTTCCTGCAGAGTAT
Organism: Molossus molossus; assembly: GCF_014108415.1. NCBI lineage: Eukaryota > Metazoa > Chordata > Mammalia > Chiroptera > Molossidae > Molossus > Molossus molossus. Next base: position 12,572,668 of record NW_023425403.1, read on the forward strand.
GTCGCATTGACCTTCTTCAACATATAGTACGAAGTGCACAACGTTCCCTGGCGTCTTCTCCAATGACTTTTATTTTTACACCTAAATTTGCATTTATATAAGGTGGCATGAAGACGTTTATTGCTACTAACATTTACACATCATTCTGTATTTTAAAACATGAAAATTGTTATGAGGGTTCTTGCTTGGCTATATTTGGCTATTTTACTCAACAACTATTTACAAAGAAGCTATTTTGTGTCAGGTACCTTGTCAGATACTAGAAGATAGCAAATGTGGAAATGAGACAAAGGGGAAGATTGCAGAGGAAATAGGAATAACTTTATACTCAATGCATATATTGTATTGATTTATCTTTTTAATAAGAGTTATAAATGTGATAAGTCTGAACTAGAAGCATCAGGAGACAACAAATAGATCCATACATTTGTTAGTTTTATTAGATAGCACTTGAAATGAAAGTATTGGAGCTTTTCCTTCATAGAAGATAAAACTGTATGAAGGGTCCAGGTAATCTCTCTCCAGCCATGAGTACTACAAGAAATTCTAGTGTGTGGACTTACATATGCATATTTCCAGAGGACTAGAATTATCTTGCTAGAGATCATTTTAAAAAAAAAAAAAAAAGGAAATTATTAGAAGGTATTGCAGATTTCAAAGCAGAAACCGAGGTTTTTGCATTAAGATCTGTTATAGACAAAGCAGACGAATTCTTTCCTCTTGCAGATTTCACATTTGAGGTTTAATATTACAATCTGTCTCTGCCACGAGACAGGGAGTGGTTTTGCAAATTGTCAGATATTCAACACTACACAGTGGAAAAGAAGCATAAAGCCTGTGCAAAGTAAAAGGGTGAATATTGTAAAAGGTGCAATGTTTCATACACTCCACAGATGTGATATGAAAGAACTCAGATTATAGCAAATTTAATGGCAAATGAAAGTCTATTCATTAGCTAGATCAGCCAATAATTGAGGAAAAGGAAAGTAAAAAAAGTTTATGAATAATAGATAAGTAAAAATAGACTAACTTAAGCACAAAAGAATTAAGAAAGATCATGGGAAAAATGAATGAAACTTAAGAATTTTTAAGACATGATAAATGTTTTAATTCTGCTTTTAATTCAAACATGAAGTAGAAAATCCTATACCTTTATAATATGATGTTATGAGAAAAAATAAAAATCCAATCCATCAACTAACATTTGATTAATTTTTATTCTCAGAACTAATATAATTATGACCTTTTTGTGTTAAAAGTAAAATAAAATAAGTTATTTTATAATTTACAATTTACTGAATTTAACAGAAAAGAATCTCAGTAAAGCCTTCCCCAACTGTACCCTCCAATGCTTACTGTAATATCAGTCTCCTTTAAATGGATTTATTTAAGTAACTTTTACAAAGGTCATTCAGACTGTTGGCATGATTCATTTTCTTGAGGGTGTATGACTAATTGACATTCCTTGGCTTTTCACTGACTGTCATCTGGACTCCGCCCTCAGGCCCTAGGATCCTAGATGCTGGCTCCAGGTCCTTGTCATGAGGGTTTCTCCAACATAGCCACTTACCTCATCAAGCCCACAAAGACGAACTCTAGTCCAGTCTGCAAAACTAGAGTCTTATATCACACAATCATGGAAGTGCCATCTATCACCTTTGCCATATTTTATTGGTTAGACAGAAGCCACGGGTCTTACCCATACTGAATGAGAGGAATTACATACAAAGATGGGACTACCAACAGGTAGAAACCATTAGGGGTCACATTCAGGGCTGACTGCTACAATCTCCTACCATCAAAACCAAAAATATATCACCCTTGAAATTGAAACCTAAGTTTACGTAAAATGAATTGGTTCCCAGTTACATCATTTTGGAATATTCAGAACATTACATGACGTCTACAAAAAATAAGGCATGTATCTTATTTATATTTGAAAAATTCTTAGTGTTCTTGTACACTAACTTTTTTCTTATCCTCACCTGAGGATATTTTTGCATAGAGCAAGAGGGAGAGAAGGAGGAAGAGAGAAAGAAAGATCGACGTGAGAGAGACACATCAACTGGCTGTCACCCACATGACCCCAACCAGGGCCGGGGACAAACTGCAACCAAGGTACGTATGTGCCGTTAGCAGGAACCAAACCCGGATCTCTCTGGACCATGGACCAATGCTCTAACCACTGAGCCAATCCGGCCAGGGCGGTTACACTAACTTTTTAATTTGCTGCCCTACTCAGATTTCCTGAAGACTTTGGATGTATCTGGCAGTGATCTAAAACTGCAGAATGTCACTTTTTTCAAAATCTTCAAATAATCCTAAACCAAAGAGAATACAGATGAACAGTTTCTAGGTGTCATTAAGAGTAACTATTTCATTTTCTTAGCTGTTGATAATGTCTTTCTAGTGTGAAACTTAAGTTTGTGGACTTCACTAAATTTATCTGAAAGTAGCAAGTAAATACTGTATGCAGCCACAGGATGAGGAAGCTGTTAGCTAATAAATTGGTCTGGGATAAAAACTTGATAGAGAATATTCTGAATTATATTCATCCTGAATTGTCTTAGATCAATGCAAGAACACCAATGAAATGATGCCATGCAGTGGGAAGAACCTAATTGACTGACTAGGATGTTGTTGCTACTATTTAATGGTGGAGGTCATTGTTAAGCTAGAACACAAAGCAAAAGATTAATGAATCTCTGTGGAAAGGGGTTAGGGAATAAGGTAAAATTCAAATCTGAAATGGAAACAAAGTACAAATACCTATTTATGGGTACTGATTAATAGGGAATATTGTAAGAGTTTGCTTTATTTATCTTTTTATTTTCATTATTAATAGTATATATAAAATTTTACGCGTGATTTTATATATTTGTGAGCCAGGAAGTATTATTGTCACATTTTAAAGATGAGAAAACTGAAGCATAGGGAGACTAATTAGGCCAATTAAGGTCATTCAGCTAATAAGCAGCAACGCTGTGATTCAGATACAGGCAATCCGGCTCCAGGGTCTAGGCATATAACACATTTATTTTATACTTCCTCTTTTAGTAATATATGCAGAAAAGTCATTTGCTAAAGTTAAACCTGTATTAATTATAGACATACTAGAATTTAGGACTACAAGGAACTATTTTTAAGAGAAAAGCTATGTTTACAAAAAATCTTCACATTTTAGATACATTTCCTTTTTAAGAAATAAGAAAGACTATTCCCTAGCACTTTCTTTGTTCAGCATTTATTCACTCATCAGGCATCTCCCAGGCACCGTGATGCAGTAAAGAAGAAAATAGACCGAAAACTCTACCCTTACAGAACTTCTGTTCTAATAGAAGTAGAAAAATAGATAAAATAATTGTGTATATTTTAGTACATTGGTAGGTTATAATGTGTGGGTTACAACTTGAAATAAACTGATCAAAGGTGATATTTGAACCAAGAGTGAAAAAGGTAAAATAAAGCTGGAGATTCTGATTCATGCAAAAAACAAAAATGTAACTTTTAAAATATGACCAGTGTGGTTGGAGAAGATGCTTGAAGTTATTTCAGTCTTTTAAAATTTATTGAGGCTTGTTTTATGCGCTAACATGTGGTCTATCCTGAAAAATGTTCCATGTGCACATGAGAAAAATGTATATCCTGCAGTTTTGGGGTGTAATGCTCTGAAAATATCAATTAAATCCATCTGGTCTAATGTGTCATTTAAAATGGCTACAAGAGATGAAATAGAAGTGAAGAGATAAAAACTCTTGTTAGATGATGCTCTAACTCAGGAAAATCTACACAGAGAAGTACTTATGACAAGAAGAATTTAGCAAGTTTCCAAGAATTAAATCAATATAACCTTCATAGCACCTCTCTGTATCAGTAATAACAGATTAGAATGTAATAGAAAATCAAACACAATTTGATTTTTAATGTAAATATCTTGAATTTAACTTAACTGAGACTACATTAGATTTTTATAAATAATACACACATGTACATGCTTTTAAAGCTTTATTAGAGAAGACCCAAACAAGTGGATTTTGTGTCAGTTCTCTCCAAATTAATGTAGACATAATAACATTCAATATTTCCAATAAAAATTCTAGCAAGATTTTAGTGGGGAATTTGAAAAAACCAATTCTAAAAATATAATGAAGATTAACAACTCACAATTAGCTAAGCCAAGCCTGAAAAACAAGGAACCCAAACCATTATATTAAGACATTACAGAGGTATGTTATTTGAAAGAGTAAATCATTAGCACAGAAACAGATAAATAGACCAATTAAATAGAAAAATAGATTCAGCAAATCCTTTTATATGTGAGAATTTGGTTTGTAGTTGAGCTGACATAAAAAACAAACAAACAATGAGAAAAGAGAGAACATTTGTTAAATCATGTTAGAAAAATGGACTCACTACGTAGAGAAAGATGACTTTGAACCTACCTCACATCAAATTCAAAATAAACTCCAAATGGTCTGTAGAGCTAAATGTTAAAAGTAAATCTATAATGTTAATGATAGATATGCCTTCAAATCTATCAATTTTTGTAAAACGATTTCTAAAAATGTCATTGGCCAGCTAGTTGCACAAATGCCCAAGCTCTGGATTGCAGCTCTGTGTTATTTTGGCTCTTGGTATATTTACATTCAAGAAGAGGATAGAGTTTCAAAATGAAGCCGTCCAACCCTCAAAATATAGAGAGAGTAGGTTTAGAAGAGACCATTAGATTTGGTATTCCGTAACTGGTTTAAAACCTTAGAAATGGAGATTTTAACTAGTCCGCTGGGGGCACAGTCTTCAAAGCACCCAAAGCATTTTGGATGGTCTGTGGGCGGACTCAGCTAGACTAGACACTTGGCAGCAAACACCGGTCCTTCTCGCCAAGGCATTGAGAAACACCAAGCTGCTGTTTATTTTTATTTTATTTCGAGATGCAGACATCCTCCCGTGGCCAAAGCAAAACTTGGAACCCTTTTGATTTTGGTCTCCGAGCTTAGGTTTACTCTTTTGTTTAGTCAAAGAGTCGACAGGACGTTTGACAAGCAGTGGTTCCCCCCCAAGTCCTCACTGACATTGTCTCCTTCCCAAAGCGGGGCTTGAGCCAGGCTGCGGGGAGCATACCCGAAGGGTCCTCACCGTCGCCTCTCTTGCCTTCTCAGTCACTGTCATCCCTCGTCGTCTGAGCTCATGTCGTAAACATCCTGGAACGAAGGCTCTATAAACCCCAACTATTTGGTTCCTTAAGGGAGCAGGTCATAAAGAAACGAAGTTTATAAAGGCGTTATACCTTTGCCAAGAGAACTGAATGTACGCTTTTCTTTCTTCGTGATTCATTCTTAATTGCAAGAGTTTGTATTTTTATTTTGGCAAGTATTTTGGGGGACTTTGGAATTTCGCAGTAAATACGCAGAAGAATCCGTCCAACACTGCGAACCCTGGGCCGGAGGGCAGGACGCGCTCTGCGCGGGTGTCACCCTGACAGCAGAAGGTGCCTTGGCCCAGAGGGGTTCTCACTGCCCAGCCCCCTGGAGCGCGGCGCTGGAGGGCACCGGGCGGTTCCACCTCGCGGGGAGACGGGTCGCTCACAGAAGGGTTTGCAGGAGGACCGGCCTCTCTCCGCAGCAGCGAGTTCCCCGCCACTAGCGATTCAGACGGGTTGGGTGGGTGCGGGAAACTCTAGGAACCGTGGCTCCCAGAGCCTTTCCAACTCGGAGTCTGTATTTCTGAAAATTCACGTGTGGGCCAGCGTGAGTGTGTGTGTGTGTGGGTGTGTGTGTGACCCTATCATTTATGTATGTTCTCAGGCTCAGGGTCCGAGGACTGGGTTTCCTTGTTTGGTGGTGAGCAGGCGGCGGGTCCCCGGGCGCTGTCCAGCAGACCCAGAGGAGCGCCCAGACCTCGCGGGCCTAAACGTTTCTGACCGCGGAGGAAACATCTGCCCTGCGCGGCCGGAGCAGGTGAGAATGCTGGTCGGTTCCTCGCCGGCAACTGTGTGCAAACCCTTCTCTCGTGTTTCAATTCTTTCTCCCTACCCTGTCTCCACCCATGCAAATTCAACCAGTTTTTCCTTCCCCAAGCAAATAGAACATCCCCCACGAAACAATTCCCTGGTTAATAAAATAAAATAATACTTTCCTGATTCACGCCTCCCATCTAAGTATTCAGTTTTAGCACCTGGCAGGTATTCTCTTGTTGCCTTTAACTTATTCTATCACCTACATTTATTCCAAATTTATCTTTTCTTACCTACTAGTCTGAATGTCTTGAGGACAGAGTTTATCTAATAGATCCTCAGCCTAAAGGAGTGTGTGAGTAGAGTCAGAACGAGGAATAAAAACAAAGTGAGGCCAGGCGGGTGTGGCTCAGTGGTTGAGTGTCCACCCATGCACCAAGAAGTTGTAGGTTCGATTCCCCGTCAGGGCACACGCCCAGGTTTTGGGCCTAATCCCGGGGGTAGGGGGTATGCAGCAGGCGGCCATTCGCCAATGGATGTTCTCTCTCATCAATGTTTCTATCTCTCTCCCCCTCTCCCTTCCTCTTTCTCTAAAATCAATGAAGAAAAAACAAAGTAAAAATAAAACAAAACAAGTGAAGTTAAATCTGCCATCATGAAAGGTCTTAGAATGGGACCCTTGAGAAAGTTATCGAGCAAATGACTTTCCTTCAGAAGGTAAATCTTGTCAACAGCATGAAGCAAACCTCAGTCAACAACAGGAGAAGATTTCAAGCCACTTAAATATTGTGTTGATCACTTCAGAAGGAATAGAAATGTCAAGTTGCTATGCTGTACTCCTGAAACTAATAAAGTACTGTATGTGAACTATACTTTAACTTTTTTTTTTTTTAATGTAGGGGAAAAAGCTTTTTAAAACACTGGTGACTCTTTTCCACATTTCCATGTAAGTTCTATCCATAAGAAAAATATCCCCCTGTATTCCACAGCAATATAACTTATTTTTTTAATATGCAGCAACTGCAAGCCAACTAGAAGCTGAGGCGGAGACATTGAACAGCCACCTTGGCACTGGGGTCTTAATATATGTTCCGAGGGTTAATATTCCGCAAAGCAGAGGATGATAGCCAGATAAAACAGCCACAATCCTCAGGGTGCAAAGAAATAACATCGCCAGGCAAGCCAGAATATCATTTCTCTGATGACTTTTTCTCCAGGAAGTCCTTCTGAAAAACACCTTTCCAGCGCAATCGGCATTGAATCCAATCATATATTTTTAGACACCACTAACCATTCTCTTTAAAATTTCTTCCATTTTGAGAAAATTCTGCACATCTGGAAAAATCAGCAATGAGGAACAGGAACTGGAGCATTTGTGCTCGGCTCCTACTGGGCATGTTTCATTTAATTTCCTCCATTTTTATGACACTTTCCTAGGCCGCCCCTCCAGACAGTCAATAAAACACCTCACCATGAGAAAATCATAAAGGAAGGGAAAGCTAAAGAAAATCCGACTCAAGTCCTGAGTGTCTGATCACCACAAAGATCACAAAGGCAGCAGGAGCAGGTCAAGCCTCTGGTCATGCTCCTCTGGGGTCTGCACTTGGCCTCTGTGTAGAACTCTCCTCCCCTTTGCGCCTCGGATCCATTGCCAGACAAACCGTCCTACTGTGCTTGTCTTCTGCTGCTGGCCCACCTTCTTCATGTCAGCAAGAAAAACCACAGGAGGCTGTATCTTTAATTCAGGTTTCTATACTTCACCCATCTAGATTACAATCAGTTTTTCCACTGGGCAAGTGAGAAGTCATTTCTTTCTATTTTTGCATTTATGAAGAAGTAAGAGCTCGTTGAGAATATTGTCTAGAGCAAGATCATGGCCTGGCTGAGACAGAGCGTGATGAGATGTGGGACAAATGGGCTCAGAACCAAGTCTTGGCCTAGGCTTTAAGCATGACGGAGAAGCAAGGCAAGGCTGAGTGATTGGATGCCTAGGGAAGCCACTAGTTTAGAAATAGATCTGAAGTAAATACCAGATAGTCAGCGCCTAATGTTTGGATTATCTAAGAAGGAACTGGCTGTTGCTTCTTTGCACTGTGTCAATGAGTTTCGGATCCTTGTCTAAGATCTGGCTGCACAGTGCGGAGAATGCATGACAATGCTAGGTGTCCACAATACATGAGAAAGCAAAAAAGAAAATTCCACAAAATGTGGAGGTGTGCCCGAAAGCCAAATTTGGACCACTCTGTGAACTTTCCCAGGGACCACTCTTAGACTATTTTAAATCTCCTAAGTTCACTTTTTTCTTCACCACACTTTCTCTCTGACACGAGCATTCTACCAGTTAAACAGAGAAAAGTTTCCCTGTCATATCTCTGTTGGGAATGGTGATACATAAACTCCTTGGTTTACTTTTCTTATTTTTTTTTTTAAATTCAACAAATATTTATTACCTTGTCTTCAATCCATGCAGACCCTGTGCTAGACACTGGGATTAGAATGGTTCTATTTAAAAATAATTTAAATTTATTATGAAATTTTATTTTGGAAAAAATACTTAACATGAGATCTACCTCTTACATTTTGTAAGTGTACAATATGTTATTGTTGACTACAGCTGCAGTGTTGTACGACAGGTCTCTACAGCTGATTCATTTTGCTGGACTGAAACTTTATGCCCATTGAATTGTAACTACCAACGTCTCCCCACCCCCACCGCTGGCAACCACCAATCCATTCTTTAATTCTATAAGACTTACTATTTATATACCTCACATAAGTGAAGTCATTCAGTATGTGTCTTTCTGTGATTGGTTTATTTCACTTAAAATAATGTCCTCCACCTTCATTCATGCTGTCACAAATAAAAGGATCTCCTTTATTAAAGCTGAATAATATTCTACTGTATGTATATACCAAAATGTCTTTGTTCATTCATCCATTAATGGACATTTAGGTTGTTTCTCTATCTTGACTATTGGGAATAATGCTGCAATGAATATGAGAACATACATTTTTTTTCGAGGTACAGTAGTCCCCTCTTTAGCTGAGGTTTCTCTTTCTGTGATTTCAGCTATCCATGGCCAACCAGGGTCCATTGATATTAAATGGCTAGAAATAAACAACGCATCAGCTTTAAGCTGTGCAGTGTTCTGAATGGCTTGATGAAACCTCTTGTCGTCCTGCTCCTTCCTTCCAGGAATCACCCCTTCGTCCAGCATCCACTCTGGATGTGCCACCTGCCCTTAGTCACTTAGCAGCCACCTTGGGGATCAGATATGCTAAAAGAGACCAGTCACATGACTTTTACAGCCACCTTGGGGATCAGATATTCTGAAAGAGACCACAGTCACATGACTTTTACAGCCACCTTGGGGATCAGATATTCTGAAAGAGACCACAGTCACATGACTTTTACAGAATATTGCTATGATTGTTCTATTTTATTATCAGTCATTGTTAATCTCTTCCTGTACCTAACTTATAGGTTAAGCTTTATCAGAGTCATGGATGTACAGGAAAAAATACAACATCTATGGGAATTTATACAACCATTGGTTTCAGGCATCCACTGGGAGTCTGGAAAAAATCCCCTCTAGATAAAGGGGGCTACTCTGCTGAGTCCATTTTCTTTGGGTATGTACTACGAAGAGAGATTGCGGGATCATGTGCTAGTTCTATTTCTTATTTTTAAAAGAAAGCTTCCTCCTTCTTTCCATGAAGGCTGTACTATTTAGAGTCCCTTTCCCCACATCCTCACCAGTACTCTATCTTTTGCCTTTTTGATAATGGCTATTTTAGCAAGTATGAGGTCATATCTCATAGTTTTGATTTGCATTTCCCTGATGATTTGTGACGTTGAACACCTTTTCATATACCTGTTGGCCATTTGTATATCTTCTTTGGAAAAATGTATATTCAGGTCCTTCGTCAGTATTTTAATCAAGTATTTGTTAGTCTTGTTATTGAGTTATATAAATTCTTTATACATTTTGGATATTAAACCATTATCAGACATATGATTTTCAAATATTTTCTCTCATTCCATGTTTTCTCCCATTTTCATGTTATTGATAATGGACATATCCTTCGATATGCAGTAGTTTTAGTTCAATGTATTCCATTTGTTTGTTTATGTTTTTGTTGCCTGAGGCCAATGTCTGCTAGTTTTTTCCCTAAGTTTTCATCGAGGAGTTTTACAGTTTTAGGTCTTATGTTTAAGTTTTTAACCTATTTGAGTTGATGTTTGTGTATGGTGTAAGACAAGCGTCCACACATCTCTCGGTTTAAACAACAAAATATTTCCTTTCTTCCATCCTTTCTTTCATTTCCTTCTTCCTTTCAATCCTGCCATATGTATTTTTAAATCGTATCACACGTCAGGCAACCTAAGACTATTAGAACTCATAGCTAATCTATAAGAAGAATCTTGTATAATCTGATGGAAATAATTGAAAATAGGAAAAGGTAGAGCATTTGGGCATGAGGATTTAAGGGGGATATACTGAGAAACAAATAAATGAATTTCAAGGAATTTTATAATGTATGCTCTAAATTGAGGGAGGAGATAAGCAATTTCTGGGAACGTGAGGCTCTGAGTCTGCTAATGTAAGAATGTGTGAGAGGGGAGGTCTTGGTAGGATTATTTTTCCTTTTGGGAAATGAAATATCCAAGTATCTTGCGTGTGTGTGTGTGTGTGTGTGTGTGAGCAGTGGAGGCTGAGGGGAGTGTACTGGGCTAGGTGACAGTCCTTTGAGTGAGAGTTGGACAAAGATTGCTATGAACTACAGGAACATACATTTTGACAAATCCACAAAGTCTTCATACTTGTTTTCATTATTTATTCCTGGAAGATAAAGCCTAGTATCTTCTCCAGTACTTGTAAAAGGAGGCATATGTAATGATAGTCACTCCAGGATGGTCTGAAGTATGTATATAGAAAGATGTAAATATTATACACTTTCATCAATAAATGAATGGTCAGATAATATCTCGAACTCTGGCAGTTGAATGGTAAAGATCAAAATATAAACGTAAATATCTTTAAGACCTACTATTACGAGAAAATAATTTTGCAGAGGTATTTATATGATTTCACTTATATTGAAACAACAAAAGCTATATATTCTCTATGTTCTAACTTTTTATACATTTATGCATGTATCTATGTATGTGCATAGAAAAATGTTCTAAATTTTTCATTCCTTCTGGGGAGAAAAATGGGGTTGGGTGGGAAAATCGGAGGATTTACACACTTACAAAGTCTACTTCAGTATTGTTTGCACTTATAGAAAAATGCATTCCTGTACTAGTAGGCAGCCGTGGTAAGTATAAAAGGCTTGAGTAACTCAAGTAAGGAACTAAATAGAACATTTAATGTTCTTTGAAATCCCCAGCATCTATTTGAGCCTTCAAACTGTTGCTCCTCTGAGAGATGCCCCTCCTTCTAGTCTCCCACCCTGGGAAGGAAAGGAGAGAAAGGAGAAGATGACCATTACTGAAGATCATGTTCAGGGTTTGATGCTCTCAAGGATTTGCTTCTTATAAGAGACAGAGCCAGGGATTATATCCCTGAAACTATTTGGGTGGGGTTTGGCTGAATATCACCATAGCATTTCCATATTCTAGATAGGAATTGAAACATATTAAAATTTTCATTGAGTAAGAAGAAGAATTCTCAATAGTATTTCCTCTGTATGATTTTTCTCTAGAAAGTGTTGAGTGATGACCATAGCTAATGAATTTGGACATAATGGTTAGGTAGTTGGAGTTTTCTTTCAAAGATGAATACATTAAATACCTCAGGTTGATGAATTCTTGTCTACATATGCAAGATGAATTAGGCAATTATTCAATAAATCAGGGTGAAAAACCTATTACAGAGCAAAGATAGGGGTGAGGTTGTTCCTAAGATTGATGGCTTAAATTAGTTAAACTTACTATCTTCTTAATTTTCCTTGCACAGGGATGACCAAACAAGTAATTTGTGTAATGGGTCATTGTCTTGCATATACAGGCCCTCAGCAAATATTTGTTGTCAAAAATTAAACTTAATGTAGGGATGCTTTCAAACATTTTGCTCATCTAAAATGCTATTATTCTGTGTACTTTATATTATTTGGTTAATGCTCTATTATATTTTATTTACTCTTTAAATGGTGAAAATATGGTTTTAGCATTAATTAATTTTTAAATGTTAATTTTTAAACCACAGGACTGCAAGGAGAAACAAACCTGTGAAGAAACACTTGGACAGTTTGATTTAAACTTGAGTCATGAATGGACTACTCAGAAGAAATTCACCCAGATATCTTCCATAGAAACAGCTTTAGGGGCGATCCCACACTGAGGGTGCCTCAGTTGCTTACCCGCTGCTCTCTTCCTTTTCCATATCAGTGTTATGCAGCTTTGGTGTACATCTCAGATCTACACTAGATGGGTGTGTCTCCCAGCCTGTTCCAGGCTGTATTACTACACTGTCCCTAAAGAGAAAACCCAAAGTAGTCTATTAACCATTGGAGTTAAGAAGTGGCTTAATATGATTGCACGATAAGAGATTCAAGGTACCAAAATCAATTTTATTTTTATACATAAACAAATGATGCTTAGAAATCCTTGAACTAGAGCATGCTGGGAACAATGGCAGCAACAATGCAGCATAGGAATAATCTTCAACCAATGTACGAGTCTCTTATGGAGACTAGTGTAAGACCTTAGCTGGAACATATCAAAGAAGACCTAAAGAAATGGAAAGGAGACCAAGTACATTTATAGGAAGAAATCAGTATCATATATGTGTCAGTTTCCTCCAAAACTGATCTAGAGCATTGCATTGACTTTCAACCTCTTTCATCTCATGGCACATGTAAACTAGTTACTAAAATTCTGCTTCTGCGACACACACACAAAAAATATTTTATGCTGATCTGAAAAAAAAAAAAAAAAAAGGTACAATTTTGATTGATTTATAAAACAAACAAACAAACAAAAAACCCAATAATAATAACCTACCCTTTTTGCTCCAAAGTAAGTTTTTTAAAAATCAGGTGCCTATACTTATATATAAGGATTTCTGATACCAATAATTAACCAATCAGATGCAACCTTATTACTTGATGTGACTGATAAGACACAACTTTATTATATGACCTATATATTTTTGATTCAAGACAAGGCATTCACACCAGAAGGTTATTGTTGTGTTGGTTGTTTTCATGTTATTTGACTATCAAAGGGAAAAGTGGCTAGTGCCCCTGACTACATAGTCATGTATTGCATTTTTTTTTTTAATAATTTTTTTGTTTATTGATTTTAGAGAGAGAGGTAGGGGAAGGGAGAGAGATAGAAACATAGATGAGAGAGAACCTTGATTGGCCACCTCCTGCATGCCCCACTGGGGATCTGGCCCACAACCTGGGCATGTGCCCTGACAGGGAATCAAACCAGCAACCTCTTGCTGTATGGGTCGACGCTCAACCACTGAGCCACATCAGCCGGACATGTATTGCATGTTTCAATTTTTTTGTGGCACACTGGTTGAAAATATCTGATCTAGAGATTCTTGGTATTTCCAATAAAATTTCCCAAATCATTTTTCATGAAACTAGACAAGCAGATTTAAAAAATATATATGAAGAGCAAAGGGCCATAGGTGGCTAGTCACATCTGAAGGCGATTGGGTCAGGAAGACTTGCCCTGCCAAATACAGTTTTTATTAAAAAGCCATAGTGGGTATTGATGCAGGAAAAGCCAGATATATAAATGCATGAACAAAGAATCCAGAAACAGAGCCATACAATTAAGAACTTTTATTCTTCATAAAACAGTAACAAGAAACTAAGCAAAGCTATCAGCCACATTTAATACTTATCACTAATAAAAGTTAGTGTCCAGAACATATAAAATTGAATACATAAAGAAATTAACAACACACTAGAAAATTGTGGGAAATTGAAAATAAGAAGTTCACAAAAGAATCACGAGTGGCTACTACATGTATGAAAAAAAAAAGTTAAACCTCACCTAGAAATCCGAGGAATAAGGTAAAATCACAATTAGTTGCTAATTGACACTCTACCTACTGGGAAATGTTTTAAATCTAAGACTAGAAATGTTTAAAAGACTAGCATTCTCATTAATCACTAGTTGTTTGGAAAACAATTTCCCTTTACCTGTCAAGGTAAACACGCACATTACCTAAAAACACAGCAACTCCACTCCTTTGACTATACTCATATGACCAGGAGACATGTACAATATGTTTATACCTGTGTTTGCACAAACACAAAAACCTCAAAACAATTCATTGCCTTCTGAGACCAGAAAGAACAAACAAGAGTCATATATTTAAACAAGCATGAGTTTCAAAGAGTTAATATTGAACAGTAGAAGACAATCTCATGAACATAAATGTACATATACCTGTGGTATGATTCCATCATTATAAAAGTAAAAATTAGGCAAAACTAAATATCATGTTGTTTAGGAATATTAATATTTTTACATAGCTATGAATCAATTCAACATAATGGGATAGCAAAGGTGTTAGTAATGTACAATGGTGTATGAATGGGCATTAGTCATATTATCATTCTTTAACCATCATATACATTTTGGGAAAATACTTTTAGATATAAAAAATAATGTGATTAAAAAAATGAATGAAGCTAAAATGTCAGGGTTTTTTTTTTGGCGAATTACAGAGTTGATAGATTTTTCTTCTCTCTGTATCTAAATGTGTCCTCTCAGATGTTAAATACAGACTCATGCAGTTTTTGTTAAATTACTTAAATGTCGTTTTCAACTGGGTTTCTTACTTCCCTGATTGCTTATTGTTAAGAAAAAAAAAAAAACCCTCACATATTTCTATTTTTGTTATGTCATTTCAATGTTTTCTAAACTAGTTTATGCCCCCCAAATAGTGAGTTTCTGTTGAATTTATGCTTCATTTTCCCTTATTAATAAATATTTTCTTATTAAGAATACCATAATGCAACATCAAGTCATGGGAACCTGGTGAGACGTGGGAGGGGTCTGAGTGGCTGGACCCCTTGGGGATGAGCAGATCCAGCACATGCAGGTGGAGATGGCTCTTTCTGGAGGACGTTCAGGACGTGCATGGCCGCCCCTTGCTCCTGAGACAACCAGGAAGACCAGCTGAAGGCAGCCCAGGTGCTGGGGAGCAGAACGGCGAGCAGACGGCCAGCCAGATGGACGTTGTTTCGTACAAAGTGAGCACTGACTCGAGGCGCGACTCTGAACAGGCCATTTGACTGCCTGTGTCTTAATTAATCCAGCACAAGGAGGGTGGAAAAAGCACAATGAAACTGACAAACAGACCCTGTATCTAAATCGAGATTTCTGAGGGCAAAGCCTTGTTAATGTTGAGAATTAATGGTTGGGTGAAAACCACACTCCAACGCCTGGGTCACAACAAGTTTGTTTGTTTGTTTGTTTATCCTCACCTGAGGACATTTTTCCATTTTTTGTTCAGACAGAGTGGGAGGGAGAGAGAGAGAGGAAGAGAGAGAGAGAGAGAAACATAGACGTGAAGGGACACATCGAGTGGCTGCCTCCCGCATGACCCAACCAGGGTCAGGGACAAAGTGCAACCAAGGTACATGCCCTTAGTGGAAACCGAACCCGGGTCTCTCCGGACCGCAGGCCGATGCTCTAACTGCTGAGCCAAACCGGCCAGGGCAGCAAGTTTATTTTGAAGTTGTCATTTTTTTTTCATGGGGACACACATCCGACCAGCCATCATTGCCTTGGGACAACAGCAAGTCACACACTGAGCTACCAGTGAAATACGCTAGTCATACCTCAACTGTTCCATAAAGAATTTCACAGCAGGAGGAGCGGACTCGAAGACAGTCTGTTAGGGAAAACACTGACGCTGTGGACTTACTAATTTTGATAGCTCTTTTCAAAGCAAGCAGAGGACATTATTGAGGAGATAGCTTCAAGGAGCTATTTATTATTTAAAGAAAGCATGCAGCCATCAGACAGTGATTGGGCTAAAACTTGAAAGAGCCCAGGAATTATGACACTAAAAAAGACAAACAGGTAAAAATTCTCTCGTCTATTTCATTTGAGAAGCTCAAAATGAATTACTGTCTCTTAGATAACGGAAGCGAGCAGTCTGGTGCAGACAGAAAATGGTACTAAGTGCTCATTACTTTTAACGGTGCAATTTAAATACTCAAGTGCATCAATGGGAAGAAGATTAAATAGCAAGCTTCATTGCTATTTGCTCCTAAAAGAAAACGATCCCTACAGATTACCACATTCCGTTAAAGTCAACATGGGGATGAACAGCAATTTTGCAGTTTGAGAAGAAGACGGGCGTGTGGGGAAACTGAAATGTGAACAGAACAAACAGTTGGGCTTCCTTCCACTGTTTACTGGTGCGCTGGGAATTCTCTGCAGCTTTGTCTCTCCTGGTTGCTTAATAAATAAAAACACAGTCCACAGCCTACACGTTTTGGGTGTGATTCACAGAATGGTCCCATTCGCCTAAGGGACTCTGCCTGGCTCCATCGGGCGCACATCTAAGCATCTGCACAATATTGGCAATTTTCCCAAAGGCCAAGGCCTTCAGTTTTTGCCAATCGTTTGCTTAGACGCGCTTACATTATGCAGCCATCTGTATTCTTAGGCGTCTAGAGTGAATAAAATGAATTTATAGTCTTGAGAGCGTTCATCCTTGATATCCCCTGAAGGCTGATTTTTATCCTTTTCCAACACGTTGGAGTCTGAACACAGTTCACTCAGAAAGCCCGTCCATCAGCCTTTGCTTTGCTGCCCACCGCTCTGCCTTCCCGGCGCGTCCGGAGGTGGGCTGGCTGGGGAGACCTCCAGGCTGCCGTTTGCTCACGTGCAACGCAGAGCCAGTGACTTAACATCTCTGTGCTTTACTCCCTCGTTCCCAAGGAAAAGAATAGATTCTCCCAAGGGCCCTGTGAGGCACAAACGAACTTGGCTCATCGTTTGGCATGTAGCAAGCATGTCACGTGTTAGGTTAATTCCCAACCGCACATTGTTATTGTGACTCTGTTCCACCCTCAATGGAATCAGTTTCCTCTGGCAGCCCGACTCCCCGCGTTGTGCTGAGGGTCGGCTTTGAGGGACAGAGGGGACGAAGACGAGGAGGCCTCTGTGTCTCCCAGAGATGGGATCTAATGCACTGGGGAGCTGCGAGGCATGGACACTCTCTAGACAGCGTTCGTATTATTGCAGCCTTCATAATGTCATAGGAGTGCCAGGAGGTATTTACCTGAAACTAGAGTGACTTAAAACTGTGTGTAACCTCACAGGACAACTTCACGACCTCCCCCTGAAGTCTGAGAAACCTGGGGATTTAGGTAACAAGGAATAGACGGCAGAGTATCACAGAGTAAAAGGACCTCTGACTGAGCACAGGCAGTATTAGATGAAGAAAGACAGTTACGCCCTTAGGTTATTTTAGACCACGAGGGGAAAATGTCACTCGGTTAAAATGTATATTGCAAGTAAGTTTATGGAAATTCTAAGAATGTCTTCATTTGTTGGCATCAGCTAATGAGATGGTGGAGGCATGACAACTGGCTTTCCTTCATGCTGTTTTGAGGAAGGTGGCTTATTCGATAGCTGGGAGTCAAATTTGTTGACAGAAGGTATTGCCAGGCCTGAGACACACATGCTACGCACTATGTACTTTTTTTTTTTTAATCCTCACCCAAGGACATTTTTTGTTCAGATAGAGTGGGAGGGAGAGAGAGGAAGAGAGAGAAACATCGATGTGAAAGGGACACATCGAGTGGCTGCCACCCACATGGCCAACCAGAGCTGGGGACAAACTGCAACCGAAGTACATGCCCTTAGCAGGAACCAAACCCGGGTCTCTCTGGACCACAGGCCGACGCTCTAACCACTGAGCGAAACCGGCCAGGGCGCACTATGTACTTTTTTAAATAAGAATTTGAGGTGGATCGTGTACTAACAAGGACTTTAAATTTAAAAAAAAATCAATGTTCAACAGTTGTGTAGGGAGAGTTTTGATTTGATTTTGTGTCCTGTCATGGCTGTTATCATCCTCCTAAGATACATGTTTTTGTACAAGTCACAATCCCAGGACAGGAAAGAAAGTACCGGAGAAACAGGCCTTCCTTCCACCTGAGTGGAGTTAAATATTGTTCAGATAATGTAACATGAAAGAAGATCTAGTTCCCAATGTTTCACCTGCCTGTCTGCCCCTATGCCTCCAGACAGAAACTTTTCTGCTAGAATTAGACCTTGAACTTTAAGATGTAAGCAGCTCCTTAAAAAATGCGATCAGTGCGTGGGTGATGGAGCCGCGCAAGTTATTCAGAGCAAATTGCAGCGAGTGTTGGTTTAACAGAGCAGTTTCCCTTGACCGTCAGGGCTGGAGAAGCATTGGGAATGAGAAGCCAACCCCGTGGGGGTCACAGATAAAGAGCAATGGGGTTTTGAGCATGAGCCCTGAATTAAGTTAAGACTTACGCTCAGTGCCTGCCTTTGATACTTTCTAGACTTCTAGAAAGTATCAAACTTCATTGGCTAAGCTAAGCCTCCTGATCTTCCATACGAAAAATGGGGACTTTAGTTTTTGTTGTGAGCATTATGAAATAAATGATTAGTAATTATTATTAAAGGATTAATTAATAAGTCTGCTGACTTTGCATGAGATTTACTAGGCTGATGGTATGTAGGGCATGGATATAAATAAATAGATATTGTGAAAACAGTTGGAAGGAGGCTGTCAATGGGGGAAACAGGAGAAACATTTGTAACAAAAAGAAATTAATAAAAAAATTTTTAAAAGATATTGTGAAGACAGAGAAAAGAACACGCAGATTCTCATTTCACAGCAGTAGTCAAATGTGATCTACCATCACAAGAAGCATGAGCAGTCTGCATGCAGACCCAGAGTGTCCAGACCTGGTCCATGCCGCGCAGTGGCCTGGCTTGGGGCACCCTGCCGCCGGGGACGCTGGCGCTGGGGACCCTGTGCTCGGCTGCCTCCGGCTTCCGTGCAGCTTCACAAGACACAGAGGCCAGCACGCTTCCACCAGAGTCTGACTACCTTGTTTTTCTCCTAAAAGCTGACCATTTGGTGTTCAACAGTTAAAACATCAATTTGATTTGTGTTTTCTTTCATGTCTTTGTTTCCGTTAAAGCCACAAATAAGCACATTTTCAGGCGATTTTTCATATGTACCAAAGCAAAGAGAAACTTAGAGAAAGAGATTAAAGGTCTACTTTGTTTCCTCTGGTTCTTTCTCACCTCTCCCCAGCCCTCTTCCTCCTTTCTTTTCCCCCTTTCATAAACAAATCACTTATGATCATTTACTTCCGAATATCTTATACACTTTAAATGAAAAACATATTCTCCGAGCTACAATAACTGGATAACCAAATGTCTTTTTTAATATTTGACATTAGCCATAGCTTTGGATTAAATGATACTGGAAAATTCTATCCCACTGAATTAAATATCACACTTCAATATCAACACTGCTCCGAAAGCTCCGAACTTGAATTGGTGTAACTTTAACCTTCTCAGAGAGGTGGTCGGTGTGGAGTTTCCATCCAGCCGGGACAAGTTCTGACTTTAAGAAACCTTCTTTGAAGAGTGTCTGATTACTGTCAGGGGCTGGGTCTGTCCTTTTGTCCTGACAAAGCTCACTTTTCCATTCTTGCTGCCAAAATTTTTTGCCATTGTGGGATTTTCCAAACTGTTGCTCGGAAGTCAAATGATAGGTCTTAGGCAATTTCAGCTTCAAATGCCATGTCACAGACAGAACGAGGTGAGGGTGAGTTCTACCAGCGAGAAAGTCAGGTCAGATCTGCACAGCTGTGGGGACTATGGACCAAACCAAATCATTTGGGCTTTTTACTTTGCTCTTACTTTCTTAGACAGCCTGGAAGAAAGAAAAAAAAAAAAAAACACAACTAAAATCAGAATCTATCTTCCTGTTGCCAGAGGAAAATTTGTTCTAGTATTTCTTTTAATAGACTCACAGACTCTCAGAGTTTTTAGGAAATACAATGGATGTTTAGTTTGTGAATCCTAAACTACAGTCTTTTTCTTTGTATGTGCTGAGTGGAAGTAACTCTTCCAGAGGGCACATCTCACCTTCTTTTATTTTATTTATTTATTATTATTATTTTTTAATCCTCACTTGAGGACACTTTTTGCATTCACAGAGTGAGAGGGAGGAAGAGAGAGAGAGAGAGAAACATCGATGTGAGAGAGACACATGGAGTGGCTGCCACCCACACAACCCCAACCAGGGCCGGGGGGCAAACTGAGGTACGTGCCCCTAGTGGGAACCGAACCCGGGTCTCTCCAGACTGTGAGCCGTTGCTCCAACCGCTGAGCCAAACCGGCCAGGGCTCACCTTCTTTTCTACGTCTTGCTTCATGTCTCGTCTCAGGTTGTCGTTGCAATCCTTCTCTCCCTACCCGATGGCTGCACTGGCTGATAATCAGGACACGGTGGGAACAGCGACGTGACTGAGAACGGTTTGCCTCCTCCCCTCCTGCCCGGCCCCACTCCCCACAGCGGTGTGTAGCGACTCAGGGCAGGAATCGCTGGAGCTCGGCCTCGGAATGCTGAAACGTGTCAGAGGCCTACGCCGCCAGCAGAAAGAACCGCAAGTCAGGGATCCCTACTGGTAAGTGGACAGAGGGGTAGAAAAGGGAGGAAGACTCAGGAAAGTCCAGTAACATACAAAGAGGACAACATTCTCTTCAAACAAAGTCCAGATCGTGGAATAAAACCTGCTCACCACCGGACCACTTCATTAAGGATTTTCTTTATCTTTCTTTCTACCCTTGATCTCTCCTGCCCCAACAACCCTGGTAGGGTCGAAGTAGCAGCTACCAAGAAAGAGAGAGGAAAAGAGAAAGAGAGGAAGGGAGAAAGTGATTGTCACTGTGTTCTTACTTGTATGATAGAGAAGAATTATTTGAATGAAGATTAAAGCTTTCACTGTTTCATGGAATCAAACATGTAAAAAAAAATTTTAGTGTGTCTTTTGTATCTTAAAAGTCACCTTTGGACTCTGTATTACATAAGAATGCTCAGAAAACAAGAGGATTGCCTTCTTTTTGTTCTTACTCCAGGAGTAGAACAAAACGGGTTCCTATAAAACTTATTGAACATAAGAATTCAGCGAAGTTTGCTTTGTGATGAGCATCTCATATATCAGATTTTTTCACTGTACTAGCTATGGAGGACATCATAAAATTTGGCCACGCCCAGAATTCTAGAAACCTAGGTTCTCCATGAAACACCAGAAGTATAGAAAATCCAAACTATTTAGAATGGTTCGTGTTAAAAGATAAGTATTTACTCATCTGTAACTCATTGATCAACAATCAACAGCTGCTGAGCAAGACTTGACAGAGAACTGGAAAAGTGTAACATCATGGCTGATACCACTAGTATCTGATGCATCTCAAGTCAGAAACACTTGCAAATCCTGACCGAGGTATAAGAGAACTTTGGGAATCTTGCTGCTGACTTTTGAATATGATACAACGTCTTGATATTTTGTGTGTACCAGAAGAGTCAAGATCACCTGCTCCACAAGGTCATAGGTCACATTACAGCTCCTTAGAGCTTTGCTTTTCAATAGCATGGTTCTTCTTGCTGAGTCTACATCTGATATCCTTAAAACAAGAAGCAGTATTTGTGTAAATACTTTCATACCTCAAAGCATCACAAGTCCTCCAGTGTGTGATTTCAGTTCTTTCCCGAGGAAACTCTGACGGCACAAGAATTTAGAGAAGAAAGTGGTTGTCACCATGCAGAGGGGATGAGGAAGGAAAAGACTTATTTCGAGCATGTGCCCCCAGCAGTATAGGTGCCACATATCCAAACAGGAAGATGAGAGAGAGAAAATTATGGTGGAGTTTGCATTCACTTATTAAGAGAAAAATCACTGTTTTTGAATTATAATGTTGATTAGGCAGTTGGAGATATTTGAAGCTTTGAGGAGACATCACTGTTTGTAATTGAGATTTAGACATAGTCGACATAAAGGAAAGTCGAACTGAAGCTATCAGGAAGATGCTCACTTTGAGGCTGACCACAAGATACCATTTCCAAAGCCAGAGTTAAAAGTACAGGAAAAAAGATAGCCTCAAAGTTAAGAAAAGAAAGAAAAATGTTCTTTATTTTGAGCACGTGAAATTTTAGGAGTAAAAAAAATATTTTCTTCTGAAAACTAATAATTATTAAAGAACTTAATCATCATTAGTAGAAACATTGGTCTTTATATTGCTTCTTTTTAAGTCAAAGCTGAGTAAAAGTATTTGAAAGTAGTGATGAGAGGCTTTTTGGAGAAAATACGGTTCAGTTGTTTTGTGTATAAAATATAAATATATTTAAATATCTTTAATTTATAAGATAGCAAATACTTTTCAAAATATTAGAAAGTTAAAACCAGAAAACATTTTTATTAAATTAACTTATCCCTTAGATTGAAGAATTTACCGTCATATTCTCAACTTTTAAATGTAAATTGTACCAGGAGGGGTTGAAATAATTTTAATAATCTCACTGCAAAATCCAAGTGTTATGTTCATTGAAATCTTTTCACAATATCCTTGCCTAGTTACAACTAAGCTCATTTTTAACATTTGAAAATGTGTAAAATAATTAATGAAAAATGCAGAAGCCTGCCTTCCCTCTCTGTCTCTTCCTTCCCTCCTTCCCCTTTCCCTCCATCTCTTCCTTCAGCAAATATGTGAATTTTCATTTCCAGTGTTCTGTACTGCATGGTTTGACTGATGGCAAGACAGAGTCAGAGGTAATATAAAACATGTACAAAAATAATTATAACACAAGTTAGAATATTTTCTGGGTCATTAGATATGAATTATTGAATGCTGGTTATAAATGTTGAATGAACACATTCTCTGTTCATTTCTGATGGATTATTTTTAGGTAACAGTGTAAGAATAATTAGGATGGAATGATGGCTAATTTCAAAAATCACACTGCTATCATTTAAAAAACACTAAATAGGTGTGTTATGAAGCAAATAAGCCTGCTATGCACTTTTTCTTTTCATATTGACGTTCCTTTCTGCAGAATAGTCGCAGCAATGTAATTAATCTTGAATGTTCAGATAATGTTATTGTCAGGCTGTACAGATTTAATTCACAGCAAGCTCTTAGAAGTGAGAAGTACATAAAACCCAAGCTGTTGACTATTAGTTTCAGTAAGTGCATTGAGGCAGTTTTTAATGAGTGCTCTGTAGGTAATTCAGATTTTCAGACTTGATCATAAACCTTTTTAGAGCTTTTCTGTGCCAACTAAATTTTAAATATAAACAGGAAAAATTGCAGGCCAATATGTCAATAAAGCCTAAATTGGCATGTTAAGGAAAAAAATAAACATTCGCGAGATTTTAAATGTTGAAACATTGCTTACTATGCACTAGTCATAGTTGAAAAGAATTTCCTGAAGATTATGAATGCACTTAGCCGTGCACACACATCTTAATTACATAATTACTTGAAGCAACTACTCTAATTCATCTTGTTCATTTTACACTGTATAAAGAAACAAACTAATTATGGCTTTACACCGAAGAAAAACACAAACCAGTACCATATTTACCAGGCTCACTCAATTGTACGCACTCTGCCACTCAGATAGCCAGAAAGTGGGGAAAAAAGTGGTCATTATAGTGCGTGTTGTAACACTGTTCTTCAAATGTGACCACTACCATGGAATCCACTAAGGCTGGCAGGCAGGCTGGTTTTCATGCATGTTGGAAACTGGCAACAGCGTGCTTCTGAAAGAATAACTTGGAATGGGCTAATGTGGATGGGGGAAGACTTATGTGCAGTGAGGGAAGAATGAAGGAATTGTTAGCCTGATGACAAGTGAGACATTAGTCTGAGCAAGAAGTCGGGCCTACTGTGCAATGTACAAACACAGAGCATGACAGAAGAAATATTGAACATCCACTGACACGGTCATACACTACACTCACTGCAGGAGTGCAACGTGGTCTCGACACAGACCTGCAACTGAACTATAATAACGTGGATATGGTCCCTTATACTTATTTTTGGAAAGACAAGAACAACATGGAGCACAGGAAGAAAAAGAAACTGCTGGACTGTGGAGTATTTAGAGGCTGGAAACCATAGATACTGTCATAGACAATAGCACGGAGCTGAGGCGGTCCAAGAAGTTCAATCTAGTGTGAAGCCCACCAAGTATTGGATGAGTGGTTGGTGTATAATTCAGATGATTTATATTAATTATCTGGCGGTTCCTAAAAATGCCTCCTATGTTTAGGGTCCCCCACATGAGGCGCTAACCTAGAAAAGATACAAACTTGCAGCTGTCAGAGTAGACAAGGCTCCATGTGTGCCCAAAGTGAGAGGTGAGGGTCCTTCCGAAGCAGAAATAAGCTAGAAAGTGGGTCATGACTTGAGCCAGAACAGTGAGCAAAGCTTCCACATGGGTCATGTGCACGGGGAATGGCATTTACAAACCTGACAAGTTTACAGTCAAAATATTGGAATTACTTCGATCACTTGGTTAAATATATTACAGGGTAGTATGTGTCAAATTTTATTTCTCTTTAGTAATACTGGTATTTTAAAACTACTACTTGATTACAAATTTAGATTATAAAATCTGAAGTGAGTTGTCATTTGGGGGCATAAATATATAATGTTTATTTTAGTCAATTACACATTTTAACTAAAATAAAGCGGTTTACTGGGTCATACACTATTAATTTTCGTATTTTTACATATTTGTTACAAAAGCAAACCAATGTCCAATATGTATTGAAACCTCTTTAGATGATTTCTTTTATTTGTATTTAAACGTTTAATTGTTGATACTATTGCAGATGTCCTTCTTTCCCCACCGCCACCCAGGCCCCACCCCTCCTTCAGTGACCCTCTCCACAGAAAGTGAAAAACCACCTCAAAGTGGTCATTATCGTGTATGTCTGTATCCATGGACTATGCACATATGTCCTTTAGCTAACCCCTTCATCTTCCTTTACCCATGCCCCACTCTTCTGACATTTATTAGTCTGCTCCATGTATCTATGCCTCTGGTGTTATTTTGTTTGTCATTTTATTTTGTTCATTAGATTCCACATCTTAATGAGATCATATGGTATTTATCTTTCTCTGACTAACTTATTTCACTTGGCATAATACTCTCCGGGTCCATCCATGTTGTCACAAAGGGTAACAGTTCCTTCTTTTTGACAGCAGCGTAGTATTCCATTGTGTAAATGCACCACAGCTTTTTTATCCACTCATCTACCAGTGGGCACTTTGACTATTGTAAATAATGCTGCTATGAATATAGGGGGTGCATTCTTTCGGATTTGTGTTTTGAGATTCTTAGGGTATATACCCAAAGTGGGATTGCTGGGTCAAAAGGTAGTTTCATTTTAAATTTTTTGAAGAAATTCCATATTGTTTTCCACAGTGGCTACACCGATCTGCATTCCACTAAGTTTCCACAGTGGCTACACCAGTCTGCAGTGCACTAGGATTCCCTCTTCTCCACATCCTCACCAGCACTTTTTGTTTGTAGATTTATTAATAGTAGCCATTCTGACAGGTGTGAGGTAATACGTCACTATAGTTTTAATTTGCATTTCCTCATGATTAGTTACCTTGAGCATTTTTTCATGTCTTTTGGCCATCTGTATGTCCTCATTGGAGAAGTGTCTGTTCAGGTCCTTTGCTCATTTTTTAGTTGAATTGTTTGCCTTCCTGTTGTCGAGTTTCATTAGTTCTTTATATATTTTGGAGATTAACCCCTAATCAGATGAATCATTGGTGAATATGGTGGGCTTCTTTTTCTTGTTGTTGATGGGGGTTTTTTTGCTGTGAAGAAGCTCTTTAGTTTGATGTACTCCATTTGTTTATTTTTTCCTGTGTTTCCCTTGCCCTTAGAGACATATTGGCAAACATATTGCTTTGAGAGATGTCTGAGATTTTACTGCCTATAGTTTCTTTTAGGATTTTTATGTTTTTGTGACTTATATTTAAGTCTTTTATCTATTTTGAGTTTATTCTTATCTACTGCGTAAGTTGGTGGTCTAGTTGCAATTTTTGCATATACCTGTCCAATTTTCTCAACACCATTTATTGAAGAGACTATTTTTATTTCATTGTATACTCTTGCGTCCTTTGTCAAATATTAATTAACCATAAAAACATGAGTCAATTTCTGGACTCTATGTTCTGTTCCATTGATCTATATGCCTGTTCTTGTGCAGTATCAGGTTGTTTTGATTACAGTGGCTTTGTAGTATAGTTTGATATCTGGTACTGTGATTCCACCAACTTTGTTTTACTTTCTCAAGATTACTGAGGCTATTCGGGGATCTTTTTGGGTTTCATATAAATTTATGGAGTATTTGTTCTAGATCTGTGAAATATGCAATTGGTATTTTAATAGGAAGTGCATTGAATCTATAGATTACTTTTGGTAGTATGGACATTTTAATGATGCTAATTCTTCCAATCCATAGACATTTCATCTTCAATTTTAAATGTTAGCCTTGCTAAATAGAGTTTTTTTTTTTTTTTTATCCTCACCCGAGGATATTTTTCCATTTTTCGCACAGATAGAGTGGGAGGGAGAGAGAGAGAGAAACATCGATGTGAAGGGACACATCGAGTGGCTGCCACCCGCACGACCAACCAGGGCCTGGGACAAACTGCAACCGAAGTACGTGCCCTTAGCGGGAACCGAACCCGGGTCTCTCCGGACCGCAGGCCGACACTTTAACCGCTGAGCCAAACTGGCCAGGGCTCATCTTCAATTTTAAATGTTAGCCTTGCTAAATAGAGTAGTCTTGGTTTTAGATCTTTGCTTTTCATTACTTTGAATACTTCATGCCATGCTCTTCTGCTCTGAAGTGTTGCTGTTGAAAAATCAGCTGAAAGCCTTATGGAAACACCCTTGTAGGTAACTAACTGTTTTTCTCTTGCTGCCTTTAAGATTCTCTCTTTGTCTTTAGCCATTGCTATTTTAATTATGATGTGTTTTGGTTTGGGTCTCTTTGGGTTCATCTTGAATGGAACTCTCTGTGCTTCCTGAACCTGTGTGACTTTTTCCTTCATCAGGTTAGGGAAGTTTTCTATAATAATTTCTTCAAACAGGTTTTATATCCATTGCTTATTTTCTTCTCCTTCTGGTACCTCTATAATGAGGGTATTGTTACATTTCAATTGTACCAAAATTCTCTTAAACTAT
The DNA here is from genome assembly GCF_014108415.1 of Molossus molossus. NCBI lineage: Eukaryota > Metazoa > Chordata > Mammalia > Chiroptera > Molossidae > Molossus > Molossus molossus. The sequence continues at coordinate 12,599,886 of NW_023425403.1, forward strand.
GCTCCTTTTTTAAAATTCTTTTTTCTTTTTGTAGCTCTGATTGGGTGTTCTTTCCTACCTTGTTTTTGAAGTTGCTGATTTGATCCTCTGCTTCATCCAGCCTACTTTTAGTTCCTTTCAGTGTATTCTTGATGTCAGATATGGCATTCTTCATTTACTACTGGTTCTTATTCATGGGTTTTGTGTCTTTTTCATGATGCTGTAGTTCCTACTAAGTTTCTTGTAGTTCCCACTGGTTCCTTGTAGTTCTCACTAAGCTCTTGAGCATCCTTACAACCATTACCCTGAACTGTACATTTGATAAATTTCTTGTCTTCATCTTATTTGGGTCTTTTTCTGGAAATTCCTCATTTTTTTTCTGGGTGCAGTTTCTTTGTCTGCCCATTTGAGCTGTCTCTTCGGGCTTGTTTCTATGTACTAGATAGAACTGTTATGATTTGCAGTCTTTGTGGGGTGGACTTAAGTGTCCTGTGTGACCCAGTGATACAGTCTCTGATCTTCTGAGATGAATGATCTAGGAATTCCCTTGTTTGGGTTATTTGGGCTTTCATGTTATAATTGGGTCTTGATTGTTGTTGTCCTTTTCAGGTGAGGGATCTCTCCTCAGGCTAGCCGACTGTGAGGCTCAACCCCAACGATATCAAGTGAATTGTTGTAAAGGTGCTGACAGAAGAAAACAAAACAAGAGACAAAAATATACAAGAGACTCCAACAACAACAACAAAAACAACCACACAAAAAAAGAGAGAATTAAAAAAGAAAAAATAGGGCAAGAATAATAAAAAAGAGAGAGAGCGAGAGCTAAAAATATGAGAATAAAAGGGGAAGAATCGTACATAAAAGGAAAGAAGGAGGAAAATAAAAATAAATAATAGAGAAAGGAAAATGAGAAAGAGAGAAATAAAAAAAAATTATGAAAAGGAACACAGAAGAGAAAGAGGAAGGAAATATTAAGTAAAGAAAAAAGAATAGAAAGAGGAGAAAGAAAAAATAAAATAAGGAAGTGAATGAGAAAAGAGATATGAAAGACAAAAAGAGTGAAAAAAAAGCAATAAATAAAGAATATAATTTAAAACAAGATAAAAAACAAAAACAAAGTGGAGTTTATCGCAACAGAATTAGTGCCTGCTGAGATCTCCCCTTGTATCCTGCTCTTATGTTGACTGGGGCTGACTGTTTTGAATGCCAGTTCCAGGCCTCCTGGGAGATGCTTTGATGCTGGACACTGTCAAAAGCTGTCCACTTTTGACCCTTGGCAACCTGTGCCAAACTTCAAGTGATCCACAGTTTGTAGCTGCCTCTACAGGGCTTGGGTGCATGCAGGAGGGGCCAAGCTGTGCCCCAAGGCTGGCTTTTTAGCAGCACAGATGTTTCTGCCAGGGGTGGGTCAGCAAACGTTCCAAGGCACCTCAGCATCCACCTCTGCTGACCTCTGCCTGCTGGCCAGCTGTCGGAATTAGTCACTGAAAAGGCTGTTTTTGAAAGGGCTTTTGGCAGAATCAGGAGGGTTCGGGGGATCTCTGGGTGCCCCGTGAAGAAGAGGTACCAATCAGATTTCAAGGAAGATGGTGTGTGTGTTCCCCTGTTCTAGAGCCACACGTCTCAGTCTATCCCAGATTATTTCCCTGACCTTGGCGGGGTGGAGCTGCTTGTAGGCAGTCTGCTGGGGTCTGCTGGAATCCTGAGATTCTGTCAGCTCCTCTGCAGGGGAAAGGCCATCAGGTTCTCAGGGAAAGGGGTGGGCAGTGGCCCCACCCCGAAACCAGTGACTGACGCCCCCTGCAGCTGCCCAGAAGTGTAAGCTTAAGGTCTGCTGCTGCCTTTGCAGCAGGGGTAGAGATCCACGTAGGTGAGCAGGATTCCTGGGGGCGGAGCAAGCTGGATCCTTGAGGCGGGGTAACTGCCTTTCCCCAGGGGGCTGCTGCAGGGAGGGGCTGGCACCTCACAGGAGAAATGGCTGGTGCAGGACGGGCATGACCCAGTATGGTCTGCTGGCAGCTGTTCTTCCACTTGTGCCGTCCCTCCCACCCAGCCTCTCCTCTGGTGACTCCGGTCCACGCTGCCCTCCGTCTGCTGAAGACCAGGGTGAGTGGCTATGAACGAAAACCCTGTGCTTTGGATTAAAAAGAAAAAAAGAAAGTGGCCGTGTCTGCGGCAGGCTCCGTCTCTCCCTGGCGCATAGAAACCCCACCACACTGGCACTCTGGGCTGGGGGCACCCAGCTGGGGTCTGGGTCTCCCTCTTCCCAGCCAAGCTATCTCCCCACAGCCTCTGGCTGTCACCCGTGGGAGCTGGGTCAGCCCCTCTTACCCGTCTCGAGGTGGTTCTGCCCTTCCTTGTTTAACAGTCTCTTCAGCTAGTCTTCAGTTGGTAATTCTGGGTGAATGTTCCCTATTTAGTTTTATTTCCAGCTTGGATCTGGGAGGAGGCGTGAGAAGGATCTACCCACTCTGCCACCACCTTGAAAACCTCCAGATGATTAATATTAAATAGATAGAACTGTTCCTCTAATTTTAAAATTCTCCCCTGACCACTTTCAGTGTGTACATCGCTCTTGGAAAAAAATAGGGACAAAATGGCAACTATTTCATTTTGAAATTTGATATTTTCTGAATTATATATTGGCAGTATTTCTCCCACATTTGTATGTCAATAATCAACTAATATTACACTAAAAATTCTCAATGAGAATATTTATATAAAATCTACTGATCGCTATTCATTTAATTGGACTTATATTGATTTTACGAGGGCCCAAACCATATTAACTTACAAATAACAATTTGTTGTACACATCTATTGGGAGATATTTCTCCATGTGTCTCTTTCATTTTTACGAACAGCGGCTCTGACTTGTATTGTTCTGTGCTAAGTTTTTTCAAGGATTTTTTTATATCAAACAGCTTTGAAAGATATAATGTCTCTCTCTACAGCAAAAGGTAGGTTGGCCAAATATAATAATAATAATTATTATTATAGATATAATATAATGTAATATAATATAATATAATATAATATATAATATAAAGTTCTTTAAAACAAATTGGTAGGCAGGACTACAGCCCATTATAAACGACGTGAGTTCCCTAAGCTCAGGTTTTCCTCCCTCTAGCACAACCCCTAGCACGTACAATGGATCGCACCCTCTTTGAGTTGCCCTTTGGGAAGCAGGCTTACAGAAGTGAGCAAGAAAATTGCTGATAATCTGGCTGCTGCTATTTCTTGAGTAATAAAGTCCTTTGTCTCTGACCTCTGAGTCTCGTGACTTTTGACAGAATCCATGAAATTGCAGTGGGCTACCTTATTAGCTTCTAATTAGGATAACATCTCAGACCCTTCATTATTCTTGACAACATCATGAGAAAAGATCAAGAACCTTTAAGAAGGGAAAGCGAAGACAAGGCTTCCCCTCGGTGCACACTTCCTGGTTTTCTGTCCTTGGCATAAATGTGTGTTGTGTGTTAAATTACATTAATATGTTTTTTTGGTTTGTTATTATCTTCTTGATTTGCCTTTACGTGAGTTTGCGTGTGTGTGTGTGTTTGCATATGTGTGGGCGTTTGCATGTATAAGTGTGAGTGTGTGTATTTCCAAGAGAGCAGGCTCCGGACAGTTGTTGCAAGGATTCAGAAGTTTAGATTTTAGAAACAGCTGCTTGATTTGCCCCCACTACCACCTTGGCTAAGAGAAATGAGAGAATCCATTAGGAGGAAAAATATGCATTACTTCTTAACTTTAGGTCTATAGACTATTGAGGGATATTGAAATAAGATTTGACAGACTTCCGAAATGATCTATAAAATGAAGTGTGTGCAACCCTCACTTGTATTATTATACTTCAATGAACCAGTTCAGACTTTCTCTCTAATCCTCTTTGTCTAGAATGGGCCTGGTGAGTGGAATATGGGCGGTGTGTCTTCTGAAAAAGTTGGATTAGCCCCAAACACATGGTGGGCTTTTGGGGACTATGGGGAAAGTCTTCCTGAAATAACTTTTCCATTTGCTCTCAGATGGCTGGAATTCTTTATCACCAAAAGGAAATCTTTTCATCCTGTGTTTGTAGTAAAGGATTAAGCTGCACATGCACTGGGAAGGTGACTCCTTGCTGAACCTGACACCACGCACTCGTGGACAATAGATCTGCTGAAAGCAAGCCCCTGTCTTAGACCGGGAGTTGGGTACAACTTTATGTAGAAGAGAGATAAGGGGTCGTAATGATTTTGTTATTTAAGATAACTATCGCCAACCTAACCCCGGGCTGGCGAGTGGACTTTATTTCGCACGCAAACTCTGCTAATTGTCCGCAGCCCCCTGCAGGGCACTTTGTGAAGCGTCCCAGGGCCCTGCCAGGCTTAGTGACACGGTTCTGTTGTCAGTTAGCCGTGGCTGCCAACGTATCCGGGGAGAGTTGGTACACACAGGCTGGCGATCTGGTATCTTGAACCTACATTATTAGCTGCACATGGCTTTCTAAAAGTCCATGTGTCTACTTAGTGTATAATAACATCCAGTGGCCAGAAACTCTTTTCTTCCTTTTCAAGTCCCCCTTCCACAGTCCATGCTCATGGCTGTTGCCTCTGAGCGGGGAGTCCAGGTTCTGGCTGAACCAGCAGGTCGTAGGTATCAGCTGACTGACAAATTCTGGTGTAGCAGATGAGCCAGCGAGACTTCACCAGTGTCTGGTTAAACTAGCCAACTCTGGTACTGGTAGAAATATTTTGCCACAAGTGACCGAAATGCAACTTTTTCCAGTTTAAGCCAAAGGAGGGAATGAATGGCTCGTGTTACCAAATCACAAGAAGGGCAGGAGGGTGGCCTCAGAGGTGATCACAGCCGTGGATGTGAATCCATCTCAGTGCCCCCAGCTGCTTATTGCTGCCGGCGTTTGCTTCTCTGCTTAATTTTTATTAACAAACATTCTCTCCGACACTGGCTCCAAGATACTGAGAAGTTTCTGGGTTAACTTATCGCTTTGCTTTTACCATCAAACAGAAAAGGGCTCTCATTTGTTTGTCCCAGTTAGAGAAAAAATAAATGATGACACAGGGTCGGAGACTTTGGACAGTATCGTAGCGTACTATGATTGATTGTCCTGGCCCAAGGATGTCCCTGGTGATACCTGTGGCTGGGGAGGTATGTCTGTAAAAATAGAGCAGCTCCCTCTTCCACAAGTTATGACTAATCTTTCTCAGGAAGTGAAAGAATTTCCCACTGACTTGATTACTGGGTAGTCAAAACCAGTTAACTCTCTCATTAATTCTTAGATTCCACTGACAATTTTGATGAGATGGAAATCTTATCTGAGAGAGTTGCATTTTATTTCTTTAAAACAAAAAATATTTATGCTAATTTTATTATTAAAAAAAAACCTTAATAACTTTCTGTGATCTACAAGGAAGAATTGTCCCTTAGTGTGCCCTAAAGGATTCTTTCCAGTCTTGTTTTCCGTCTGCCTTTTTGGTCTTATTTCCTTGTGTTCTCTATACATTCTCCTGATCTACTTTTCCTCTATAGATTTGCCTTTCTGGGCATTTCATGTATATAGATAAATATATGTGGTCTTTTGGGACTGGATTCTTTCATAGAATGTTTTTGAGGTTTATCTGTGCTCTAGAATGTATCAGTACGTCACTCCTTTTTCGGATTGAATAATATTCCACTGTATAGATTTAACACATTTTATCCACGTATCAGTGGATAGACATTTGGGTTGTTTTCACTTTTTGAGTCGACGAATAAAGCTTCTGTGAATATTCATGTACAAGGTGTGTGTGTGTGTGTGTGTGTGTGTGTGTATTTTCATTTCCCTTAGGTAATGAAGTTGGAGTGGAATTGCTGGACAATGTGGTAATTTTATGTTTAATGTGTTAAGGAATTGTCAAAAGTTTATTCAGTCTGGCTGCACCATTTTATATTTCTACCAACAATGTATGAGGGTTATAATTTCTATACATCTTAGTTTGTATTTAATTATTATTTGCATCTCTCTCTCCCAATAGACTGAAAACTGAGTTCTATTATGAGCTGGTTTTCATTCTTCTTTATCTCATCAGGATTCTACAAAAATGTAAGAAATAATGGAGAGAAGAAGGACTAAGTTTAAATACAATTTGACAAATAAAAATTAATCTAAGATTTTTTGTTGTTTTCCCTGAACTAATTTTCTGACATTTGTGAGGGGGTGGGCTTTACTGTACTTTTTAGCTTTATTACCTGTACTTAATATCTAAAAACAATACCTTTAGCAATGTTTTTTTAGGATTATGACCAAGGTGCCAATAATATTGCAATATTATTTTTGGACTTGATTTTTAAAAAGGTAATTATATTCAAATGACTATATAATTAGTAGTGATTCCATTACAGGAAGGACAAATGTATGTTCATCAAGGATTGTGAGAAAGCGACAATAAAAAACTTAGAAAATATATATACTTTACGCTCAAAATAATTTAAAATACAAATAGAAATGTAAAACTTTTTGAGATTTTTTTTCAATTAAGAACGATCGAATAATATTTTCTTGCACAATATATATTACATTGGCCTTATTTGTTTTATATAACATTTTCAGAACTTACAAAGATGGTATGAATCCCACGCAAGTCCAGAGGAGTGACTTTATAAGATACAATTCCGTAGTCAGTCTTCATCTTGCAAGAGACACGAGGGACCCAGAAGCTCTTCTTCCAGGATCCAGACTTCAGGCGACCAATCACCAGCATTTGTTGATCACCTCCTAGGGTGTTACTGCTGTTTTTGCAAACACATTTGGATAAATAACTAAAATTTTCCTCGATGTCCTCAAAACAGGCACGAAAATTATTCTGACAACTTTGGATTTTAAAGCATTTCAAAATGTTTTTACATTGTGATTACTAAATATTCGTTACAGAGCTTCAGTTGGCTTGTACAAGATATACACCGAGTCTCCTTGTTGTTTCATGGTGATTTCTTCTAATGAGTTCACGATTTGTGTTATTGATTTCAATAATGGACATTTAACTTTACAGGTTTACTCTCTCCCCAAACCATCAGCTATATAAGGACATGCTCTCAAAAGGAAAGCTTCAGTGTACTCATAAGGAATTTCAGCACAGGTATGTCAGATTTTAAGATTTTTTTTGGCAGTCTGACATGGAAAAGACCAAGGAAAAGTGTATTGGTTAAAAAAGAACATAATTTTTATATGCTATGTTTCTAGTGATACAATGCAGAATGAATTCTGATGGTTTTGTTCTGTCCTAAGTAGAGTGAGCATGCCTACTGTAAGTCTGCAACTGGATTTTTATAGTTTGCAGGTACTCTCTAGAGTTTTGCTGTTAGCAGATGACACTTAAAAAGGAGCAGCAATTGTTTTATTTTATTTTATTATTTATTTTAAAATTGCTCTACTTATTTAAGATACTCTTAACTCCCAACTTTAGAAAACTCTTTTTTTTTTTTTCTTTATTGATACTAGAGAGAGAGAGAGAGAGGAAGGGAGAAGGAGAGAGATGGAAACATCGATGAGAGAGAGCATCGATTGGCCGCCTCCTGCACGTCTCCTATTGGGGATCAGGACCACAACCTGAGCATGTGCCCTGACTGGGAATCAAACTGGCAACCTCTTGGTGTAGGGGTTGATGCTCAACCACTGAGCCACACTGGCTGGGTGGGAAATTGTTTTAGATAAATCTTTTTGAAACATGCTTCAGTAGAAATCCTTTCAAACAGTCATTTTCTTTAATTATATTGTTTATGAATCATATAATAATTTATCCCACTTTGTATAGCAAAAAGAAGATTAACCATAAAAGCAGTGCAAGAGTTATATGATTCATATTTAATGGTATGGCTAAGATTGTCTTTTAACAATTTCCTTTTAATAAGAATTCAAAATCAAATTGTGCAACAGCATTTAACACAATTAGAATATCTACTGAAATAGTTTCTATAGTTTTGTATTGTATTGCTTGATTAGTTGTTCATAAGGGATCTCTGAAGAAATGGATTATGAATTTTTATTTCTACTATCTACTTTGATTAATTTATAATGGCTATAATTTATGAGTTTATAATGTAGATGTAATGTGTCTCAATTTGCAACTTCATAAAAAAGTAACTTGATGCTAATTCAGTTTTTTAGAAATTTAATTTTGAGCCAGTTGTCCCATAGAGAAGCCTGGATTTGGTGATTTTACTTCACTGTAATACTTTTCATTTGCCATTGTTATTTGTGTATTCTTTTTTGCATATTTTCCACACTTGTATAAGGTGGCTATTATACATAAAATTTCAGGAAGACTAATATACAAAGGCCTGAAAATTCAAGTGTAGAATAAGCATTGTCTGGTAAGCAATTGGTCATCCTTTTACATCTATGCAATCCTTTTCCTTAAAATGGAAAAATAAGCATTTCATTTATTCATCCATTCCCTGATCAGATATTCAAGACAGCCTAGTGTATGCCAACCATTAATGGAGACACTGGAAATATTGTAGTGAATCGAGGAAGCAAGCCCTCAACTCTCATGGAACTTACAGACTAATGAGAGAGCCAGCCAGCCAATTAGTGAAATAATCATAGATAAATATCAAAGTGCTATAAATACTAAGCAAGATATCATGGAAAAGGAGATCTGGGGTCCCTTCATGAGATGGCCAATTGATGACATTTGAGCCCTCACTAATGAGAAGCAAGAAACCATGCAAAGATCCTAAAAACTATGTTCCAGACAGAGGAAACAGCAAGGCAAAAATTCTATGCCTGTGATTTACCACTGTTTGCATTTACTGAGCTAGGGTTCTTGATGTAAACATCTTACCCATGCTAACAGGGCATAACAGCGTCTGTTGTTACTAATTTTACCAGAGGGCCGTGTAGTTGGAGGGAAAATCAATGGATGAGCCTTCTCTATATTTTATCTGCAAGGATAACGTACTGTGTTTTACAGGTGCAATTAGCAGTGAGGATTGAACTTTCTTCTGTGTTTTTAAAACTAGATCCCCTCTTGGGATTAGTGGTGCTGAGAGTCATCATAGAGAGAGCAGTAGGGGGTGGGGGGAGGATGACATTTGGGAATGAGAAGAGAAACCAGAAGAAATGCCAGCCTGTGGTCTAAAACAGCAGCAGTCATGTTCCAATTTTTGTTTTGTAAGAAAAATCAATGAGTTTATTTTATTTTCTGATATGTCAGTGTTATCATGTTGAATTGTCATTTTCATTTCTGTCCTTAGGGGCACACAGATTCATGAATAGTTTAAAAACCGACATTTCTGACTATTGTTCCAAGAATTCTCTGCTCATCCTTTGTACTTGGTAAAAGCACAAAAAACAATGTGTTTATTCCAAGGCTACCTAATTATATATATACTGTATATTATATATCAACACACACATATCCAAGCATAGATATATATGTATATACATACATATTTATATAAAAATTACTGAAATCAACTAACATCACCAAATTAAACCAAATTAAAATGATATTCACCCTCCAAATCAAGGCTAGGGTCTCAGGCGTCTGATTAACACACCCAGATGCTAGCACATATACACTCAAGGCTGAGCACTCTGAAGACAGTTGACTGTTGAGATCTGAGGTCACACAGAATCATAGGGGTTAGTCTGAGAATAGAACCTAAGACTTTGGGCTGCCAATTTAGTTCAGAGCTAGTTCCCTTCCAGCGAAAATGACAGGCCAGTTTAGAAGGACCTGCACAGACAATGGCCTTATTCTTTCTTTACTCTCCTAGTTTGATTATTTTACTTGTCATAGCAGTTCGGTAGGACTTTTTGGCAGGCAGTTAAGAAGAGGGATGCCAGGTACAAATGAGTGGATTGGTGGGTGATTCTGCTGCTGATGGATTGAGGAGAAATTAGGTATTGACAATGTTTAAAGGCAGAGAGGGCTCTGGCTTAATGAGTGCCCAGTGTGGCTGAAAACTCTGACCTTCTTGTTTCTCTGTTGGACAAAAATTACAGTTCTGAATAGCTCTTTAACCATTCTGAAACAAGAGAAAAGGAGTGTTTGAAACATTGACTTTTTATTTTATTTTTAAATTGTCCTTATTGTTATAGCTTTTTACACCGTGGTTATGAAAACTGTTCCCTAATGTCAGGCTTTTCTGTGTTTTTTCTTAGCTTGAAGAATAGTAACGAAGAATGGCACATTTTTTTCCAGTTGCTTATCACTCTATACAACCAATTTCATCTAATCATAAGCCCCTCCTTTTAATGCATACTGCTTTTGAATATTGTTTGTCTTACACTAGTTATCCTATTTCATACCAAAGCTGCTGTGACTGTTGTTGAATGTTGTCTGAAATGTGTCTTATAGTGCAGATAAGGCTGGCCAACACCATTGTTCTATCAACTCTTCCATGCACTGAGATTCTTTTGTCCTCCTGAACTTTCATGTGACTGCTAATTGGCAAAATTTAAGAGGTTAAATATAGTTATAGATACAGAGACAGATAGATATAGATAGATAGATAGATAGATATAGATATAGATATAGATATAGATATAGATATAGATATAGATATAGATATATAGATACATGCTTTGTGTGAAGGACCCAAGAGGACTATACATGCATTTTCAAACTTGATATCATTGTAGATTATTTCTTGGTCATAGAGTTCCTTACTATAGGTGATTATTTCTTAATCTGGGACAATGGAAACTCAGTTATAAATTATAAACTCCTACAGAAAGGGACTGGATTATTCATCTTTCATGCCCAATGCATAGCCCAGAGCCCAACCCAAGCACAGATTCCCAGTAAATGTTTATGATTCACATTTATACATGTTTTATCTCTCTTTTTATGGGACAACTTTAATCAATTAAAGTTAATACATCTTTGTAAGTGAAGTATCTCAGAAAATCAATTATCTGATGCATAATTTTGCCAATAATAAACACTAGTCACTGAAATGACATTAGGTAATATTCTCAGTGTTTCAGTTACATAGTCTCCAAAACATGCAGCTGTATTTACAAGGCCATTCATAGGTCTATCATAATTGGTGAAAGACCACAAACATGGTTCCCATCACCTGAATATCTTCCAGAAATCACCTTGTGAGCAACTTCTCAAACCCTGGTCCTCTTGTGACTTCCCCCTCAACCAGCCAGAGCCTTCCTGTTTCATCCAGACTAGTTTTACAAAGAAAATACTCAGAATCAATTGGTAAGTGATTACAAGTCATTAGCTTCTTGCTGAGCTAATTAGAACTCATTAACTTTAAGAGCCAGGACACACGAAATACCCTTGCCTTGGGTTTCTGAACCCAGTTTGATGCTGTACATGAAAGAGAGCATCTACATAGCCTTACCAGGATATATTTAAAGTGTGGGAAGAATTTAATTTTTGAAAAGCCCCAGTGGTGTCACAAAATAAATAAATGAACATAAAAAAAAACTCACTTTGGAAAATGTGACCTCCCACTGAGTTGGACTGTAGCCCAAAAGCCTGTTGGATCAATTCCTGTAATCCAAAATCATTTCCCATGGGCAACCAGGTACTGAAGTGCTGGTTCCCTTGACCTAGAAATGTCCTGGCTGCTGGAGCGCTGTAGTGCTGTCCGGCACTACCTGCAGAACACACACACACACACGCACACGCACACACGCGCACGCATGCACACACGCATGCACACACACACCACGCACACGCATGCACGCATGCACGCACACCACACACACATGCACACACACGCACACACACACGCACGCACACATTTGCACAGGCACACACATTTGCACTCTCAAAAATACACATAGACACCCAATTACTTGGTAACATGAGAGTAAAAAGCACGATAGAGCTAAAGATGAAAAGCCAACCTTTAGAATATAGTTTCCTTATTCTAAGCACTTAAGTTTGTACTTAACATTCGATGACACGTACTCATTACTAGCACAGTAAAGCTAATTTTGTTAGGTACTCATTGGGGATTTAAATTATTATATTTAATAGTTCAGTATCAGTACTAATGTTTGTATGCTAAGAAATCAATTAATTCTGAGAGACAGTTTATAAAAATACGATAAGGAGATTTGAAATTGTAATGATTTCAGACGTTGCAACCACATTATGAAAATTTCTAATTTTGGTTCAGAACTTCCCTACATGTAGAATTAAAATTTTTTTTTCTTTATTGATTTTAGAGAGAGGAAGGGAGAGGGAGAGAGAGATGGAAACATCGATGAGAGAGAACACTGACTGGCTGCCTCCTGCATGCCCCCCACTGGGGATTGGGCCCACAACCAGGGCATGTGTCCCTACCGGGAATCGAACCAGTGACCTCATGGTGCATGGGTTGATGTTCAACCACTGAGCCACACCAGCTGGGCCCTACATGCAGAATTTTGAATGTCACTCTCTCTCTCACTCAAGGAGGTCCTTAAGTAAGTTTTTTTTTGTTCATCATCGTTTCGTTATAACATTGATGAGGAAAAGAATTGATTCCCGGCAGGACCACTGTGTGTAAAGCTTGCATGGCTGCTCGTGTGGGCTTTCTCCAGGCACCCAGGTGTCCTCCCACGCCCTGCCCACGTGCACGTGAGGTGAACTGGTGTGTCTGCAGAGACCAGTCTGCATGAGCGCTCGTGTGGATGTGAACGGCCCTGCAAGGGGAGGGTGTACTGTCCGGGGTTGGTCCCACCTTGTGCCCCGAGCTGTCAGGAGAGCTCTGGCCACCCCTGAACCTCAACTGGAATAAGCAGGTTGGAAAAGAAGTATTTTACTTGTTTTTATTTATCTTTCTTAAATGTATGTATAGCTCACATTTATTTTAATATTTAATATTATAAGTATTTTGGGTCTTTATTTACAAAGTTGGTGATGTTTTTGTGACCCAAATAATATGCCTTGGGATCTTAATTCTTGTTTATATCTTAATTTGTTCTGCCTTCATATGGATATTTTTGTACTGGGCCATAGTTAAGAATTTTTAAAACAGACATACTTTATTGCCAATATCAGTCTGTATGATGCTAACAAGTATATATATTTGCTGTGACTATAATCTGTATATAGAGAAGTAAAAAGATTGCATTATAATCTAGCCTTATTGATAATGGTTTATGTGATTTTCCCATCCCCCACTTACTTTGTCATATTCTCAGTGACCACTGATAACGTACATACTTGATTGGATGTCACATAATTAGAATCTATTTTTGGCATTGTCTAAACTTAAATAAGTAATTTCAGCAATCTTAATTTAGTATTGGTAATAAACCAACCTTATCTCTCACAAAATACGTTGTTTCAATTGTATATTGAAAATATGTATACAGGAGTATTTGAAAATAAAAATTTAAAAGTAATACTATCAAGACCACCAAATACTTAGGAATAAGTTGAACAATTGATATGCAGTCTCTACATTGAAATTTATGAAACATTGAAAGAACTTCAAGATGAGTCTAAAAATAACATTCGCAGGTTGAAGATTATGAAGATGTCAATTCTGCCCAAATTGATTCTATGCATTGACTATAATCCCAATCAAATCATGGCAAGAGTTGCAAAATTGAAAATAAAAAAGATTATAAAATGTATATGGAAATACAAAAGACTAAACATTACCAAGAGAAGCTTAATTTTATTATTATTTTATGAATATAAATTTTAGAAAGTATTGTTTAAATTTTTTAAATATGATTTAAACATGTAAAATTTTTTATTAAATTTTTAAATTAAAATTGTAAATATATGCAATTTTAATTTAAAATGTACAGTTTAATTTAATTTAAATTAAATTAAAAAACACAGCTTTAATTTCTAGTGTACAGCTTGATGAATTTTTGCATACATGTAAGCACTCCCAAATATAAAATATAGGGTATTTTCAGAAATCAAGATGACTCCCACCTGTCCCTCTTTGGTTACACACACTAAGAGATAACCACTCTTCTAATTTCTGTCACCATAACATAGTTTTGTCTCTTCTTTGGCTCATATAAATGGGATCAAATAGAATACACTCTTTTGTGTATGGAATGTACTTTTACTCAATTTGGTATCTGAGATTTATAAATGTTGTGGCATATAGCAGTGGTTCATTGTTTTATATTGCTGTGTAGTATTCCATTGCATGAATTTATTACATTTATGTATGCATTCTACTGTTAATAAACATTGAAATTGTTTCCAGTATATACCTAGGAGTAGAATTTTAGGGTTAAGAGCAAGCATATGGTAAATGTCAGAATCTGTCAGTTTTCAAAATGCTTAAAACAGTTTGGTTTCCCACCAGAAATACATGAGATTTGCTCTAAATCCTTGCCAGTACTTGGTGTTGTCTTTATGACTTTAGCCATCTGGTGGGTGCAAATTGTATCACATTATTATTTCAATTTGCTTTTCCCTGATGAGTAATGATGTCAAGCACCTTTGCATATGCTTACTGACCAATTCTCTTTTTTTTTTGTATTAATGTATCAGCCTATTTTTGGTCCCCCAGCTTTGCTTTTGCCTTGGCATCCTTCAGTGCATTCTCCAGACAACTAAATACAAATCAGATGATCACTGACAAAGAGATTGATGGCTTGAATTCAACACATTGCAGTAAAGAAGGAGAGAACTGTTCAAATTCTAGATATATTTCAGACTTGCTGATAGATTGGAAGTGGGTGGAAAGAAAAAAAGAGAATAATCTATGGTGCTCCTACAAGTTGGGTTTGAGCTACCAGATGGATAGTGGTACAATTTACTGATGTGATGGAAAGTAAGGAAGGTGGATGGAAAGTCTTGTTAAGTTTCAACTTAGACCAAAAAGAGATGTTATTTGACAAGAGATATATGCATCTGGAAATCAGAGGAGCAGGTAGGGCTCGCTAATCATCAACACAGAGATATCTGTGTTGGTTGGGAGAAATAGGATTAATTATACCTAAGAACAGAAAATAGAGAGAGAGAAAAAAATCCTAAGATTAAGCTCTCCCTGGAAAAGGGTTATGTCTGAGAACCCAAGAGGATAAACTATTTTAAGAAGAAAGAAAGAACACCATATCAAATGTTGGTGAGAAATGGAAATCAGGGAAGAGAAGTGACCATTGGATTTGGCAGCATGAAAATTATTGGTGACGCTGTGGAGGGGACAGGCCCCACTGGGTGGGGACTGAGAGGAGAGAGCAGGTAGCAGGCAGAGGCAAGAATGTGGGTACATTTTGTCCTGAAAGGAAGCAGAGAAGGTGAGGCAGTAGCTCCGCAGGATCTGGAGCAGCTTACCTAGTTTTTAAGCTGGGAGAGGGATAAACAATCCAGTGTTAGGACTTACTTACTGGAACAGGGCAGGAACCAAGAAGAGAACCATCATTCCACCATTCGAGTTCGATGGCTCCATGGCTTCAGGAACAACAACCCTGCCGATCTCCTGACGTTGTGGGAAGTGGGGCAATGAAAGCCTTGGTCATTGACCTAGTTTTGCCCTTAGAAGTCTTTTTTAAATCCTATCACGCTGAGACTTCTCAATGTTTCAGAGATTATTGTCAAGCTCCTTAATTTTTACTAACGAACTTGAGATCAAGGATTCAGCCTTAGAAACTGCCCACGGACACAGAAATTACTAAGTAAGACTGTGTGAAGGAGTGAAGAGGGTCATTTCACTCTGTCGAGTGAGGTGTATGAAAGGCAGGAGAAAGGCTGTTGATTTTGATCTAGGGAAAATCACAGGTTTCAGTAAATTAAGGAAAATGAAAATTAAATTGCAAAGAAAACTGGGTGGTGAGTGGGAGGAAACCGTCTGTTCCAAGAACTGTAGTCACCATATGTAGAGGAGGATTAGACGGTAGAAGGGAGAGGAAGCAAAGTCGGTTAGTCATTATCACCAGACAAGTACATACTAAAATAAGCCTGCAAACCTTTCGGTATACTTAGAATGCTTGCTTCTTACTGAAAATGTTCATAAAGACCCACATCATCAAGTGAAAATGGAAAGCAACGTTCTGGAGTTATGTTAAAAAATTCTAAGTGTTTTCCTCTTCATAAAGAGAGCAGGCAGGCAATAAAATTCCCAAACAGAGTCATTTGGTGTAATAAAAATGGAATTGAGCTGTGGGTCAGAAGACATGAGCTGTACTGCAAGCAAATTATAACGTTGGAGGCTTGAGTTTTCTAATCTAGTAACGTGAATGAACTGGATCAGGTCATTCTGAAGGTCTAATTCAGACCTGCAATGCCTTGAGTCCATAACTACTTTTCCATTTTGGAAGTTGGGTCCAAAGATAGGGAAAAAATATGAAGGAGTCAACTTTTCTTGCCTGAAGGCATATGACATGGATGGACTAGAAAAGAATATCTTAATTATTAACTTCTATTGAGTCCCAGGAACTGTAACGAAATCATACATGTTTCTTGTGTGTGTGTGTGTAGTTCTTGTGGTTACCTTATGATTAGTAGCATGTGTGGGCTAGCATGAAGGGATTTAGTTTTTTGAGAGCTTGGAGACATTACCTGATTATTTAATACACCTTTGACTGATGCTGAAGCGAGCTAATGGTAACCTGGTATTTGTCACTATTCAAATGTCACCTCAAGTGCTCAGTGTAATCCTCATAATCTTCACAAGGAGTTACAGTCAAGATCAAGTTAACACCTGACAACTGTTCAACATTTCATTTGTTTTTAAAACACAGAGCAAACATTCAGAAGTGAATTATTGCGTTAATCCACGTAGATCACTCTAGTCACAGGCGAACTCAGTGAAAGCCAGCAATACTCAATACTGTAGCCCTGAAAAGATTTTGCCGATCTAATATTTAATAATACACCTTCCGGATCACATACAGTCTTTCACGTGTGAGCTTTGAAAGAGCCACTGCTAACATGTAGATCCTTTAGGCGTTCGGTAAAGGTAACTAGGAAGAACTCCGCAGACAGAATATTAAATATTTGTCCTGGAGTCTCTGACTGAACAGTGAAACTCCTGAGGAGTTATTTTGACTCCCTGATAAGTTTTGCAGCAATTATCTCAGAGCTAGCTGCATATAGCCCCAAGAAGGCCAATTAATTGCCATAGCCCAGGAGGGAGCGTGGAAAGGAAATATTAGAAAGCAAACCCCTCAACTTCCACATCCTAATCACAGCAGCCAGATCTCTAGAAAGACTTCTATAAAAGCAGTTTTGTGTTTCTCCAGATCCTCTCAGGCAAATAACCCCAGGGCTCTGATTTCTACATCAACATTTCTTTAGCCCCTGTGAAATGTGCAGTCTTTTAACGAGCCCAAGTCGAGTTGCAATGCTTCTCTATCGTGAAAGAAACGTTCCTGTGTAAAACAAAAGGTAAATCTTAGACTTGGGGAGTTTGCGAATGTGTAGAACACAGCCCTCCAAATTTTCCCTTCGTGGTGGTGATTTTCCATCCTTGTGTTCAAGCATCCACCTGAAACAGAAGTAACGTTTCGTTTTACTCTGTGCCACCAGGTCATGGAGTTACTCCAGTCCACTCTGAGAATTACAGGGAAGAAATGAGAGCTCTCTTTCTCTGGCTGTCTGCTTCTGCTGGCTGGTCTCATGGAAGGTGAGCTGGGCTTTGAAACAGTTCAAATAACTCAAGGAATGAAGGTATCGGGATACTAACTACCTCCATGAAATTGGCATTTGGCAAATTGGCGTGTAGGTTAGTAACATGTTCATGAGTGGACAAAATATTGTAGGAGTCTAATGTTGCCAGAGAGATCTAATTGGGTGGTTTCCCTACTGTTTTCTGGGTGTATCATAAATGAATATGTCATGCTAGGGTATGTATGGGTAACATCTTTGTAAAGATTGGCGTGCGTTTAGATAAATAAATTTCTACAACTCTTCCAATCAAGTTTAAACTTTTCAGAGAGATCATTCTCAAGGCTTTATCTCTCCCTTTTCTCTTTTGCTGGATTTAGTTTCCTCTCAAAATATGAATGTACAATAATCAAATAAATGTTTGCATGTTTTTATTGTATAACTCCTGATGAATTAATGATTCAATTATAGCAGGAGAAACAGTAAATTGATTATGTGTATGTTGGCATTTTTAACCAAAGTATACATATTAGTCTCCATTAGTCTACCAAATAACAGAAATTACTCACAAATCAGGAAATAGAAAACTTTTAAAATTTATCATCCCCCAGTAAATAAAACCAGCCCTGAGCATATGTTTTCCTTATAATTATCACTTAATAATAGTAATCCTGGATCTTATTTTTAAAGAGCTTTGGCAACGTAACTAGACGCAGAAGTTGACATACTTTGTTTATTGCAAGTTCTTTCTAGCTTCTTTCCTGTATTGTTGTGTTTCTTTAAACAAATCTGTCAGTATTCACAGAATTAAATAAATTAGAGCTGGAAAAATATTCCTGGATAATTGAGACATTTGACTAATGCCAAATTGCTGTCTACAGCTTTTTTTTTTATTGTTTGGCCGGGTTTTACCACAACACTAAGAGAGATGTACGTGACAACACTTTCCTTTTTCAATACTCGTGTCTACCCAGGATCCCCAGCTAAGAGATGACTACTTTAATTTTTTTGTTTTGTTACTCATCACATATTTTTCCAGGATGAATTCTGTTAAAATTACATCTACTAACTTTGCTTGCCTTTCTGTTTTCAGGTTCATAAACTCCACCAGAGAAATCTGCCTATGGCTGAACTGCAAGGAAGTTCATTCAACAGCCTTGGACAGGTCCACAGAGTCATGTTACTGCAAACTAGTCAGTTACCAGAATTCCTTTCCCGAGCAAAGTGGAAAGGAGATGCGTGCAGATAAAGCATTCTCACCTGAAATGTGAGCCAACGTTGTGGAGTCCACCTCCCCACTCTGCGATTTTTCCTTCCCACGTGTCCTCCTCGCAAACCCACACTGACGTCACATGGGAATGTAAGCTACTTGAGGGGCCCAGAATCCCTCTCTCAGGCTTCCATGGATTTGCACTTTCTTTTCTCTCTTCTTGGCATGGTCTTCCTTTTAGTTTTTGTGAAACATTTTCTTTATTCATTTTTAACAGCTTCACTGAGGTATAACTGGTACCTAATAACATGCACATGTTTTATGTAAGCAATTTGACGAGTTTTTATTTTTCGACTTTATCGACATAATGGACAGATAACGTGGTGTAAGTTTAAGGTGTAAAACTTAATGATTTGTATATATTGCAAAAGGATTCCCACAGTAAGGTTAGTTAACATCCACCACTTCACATAGTTATAATTTTTTTCTAGTGAGAAATTTTAAGATTTACTCTCTTTGCAACTTTTAAGTATATAATCCAGTATTGTTAACTATAGTAACCATGTTGCATATTATTACATTTTTAGAAATCATGCATCTAATACTTCGAAGTGTGCACCCTTTGACCATCTCCACCCATTTTTCCCACCTGCATCCTGCATCTGGCATCTAATCTGTTTACTCTTTTTATGAGTTTGTGTTTTCAGACTCTACACACAAATGATAGCTTTCTGTATTTGTCTTTCTCTGCCTGACTTATTTCACTTAGCGTGATGTCCTCAGTTTCACCCATGTTGTCACAAATGGCAGGATTTCCTTCTTGTTTATGGCTGAATAAAATTCCAGGATGTATATGTGTGTGTGTGTGTGTGTGTGTGTGTGTGTGTGTGTGTGTACCAAATAGATACCATATCATTTTTATCCATTTTTTCATCAGTGGACACTTAGGTTGTTTCCATGTCTTGGCTGTTGTAAATAGTGTTACAATGAACATGGGGATACTGATATCTCTTTGAGATAGTGATTTCATTTTTTCTGATACATACTTAGAAGCAGGATTGCTGGATCATATATAGATTGTTTTCAAATATTTGAGGAATGTTTATACTATTTTCATAGTGGTTGCACCAATTTACATTTCCATCAACAATGTATAAGGGTTCTCCTTACTCCACATCCTCCCTACCACATTTTATCTCATCTTTTTCATTTTTTTTTAGAACTCATCTTTATTGTTGAATGTATTATAGATGTTCCCCCCTTTTTTCCCCATTGACCCCCTCCTCCCCAATCCCACCCCCTTCCAGCCTTCCCCACACTATTGTTGGTGTTCATTGGTTATACATATATGCATAGAAATTCTTTGGTTTATCTCATCCTGCCCCCTCTCCTCCCTTCTCTTTGAGGTTCATTAGTCTAACAATGAACTTGTACTTCTTAATTCCTTCATCTTTTTAACCCATTCCCCCAACCCCCACCCATCTGGCAAGCAACAAAATGTTCTCCTTTATCTATGAGTCTGCTTCTGTTCTGCTTGCTCATTTTGTTTGTAGATTCAATTGTTGAGAGGTATGTATTAATTGCTATTTTATTGTTCATATTTTTGTTCTTCTTCTCCTTCGAGAAGACCTTTCAACATTTCATATAATACTGGTTTGGTGCTGATGAACTCCTTTAGCTTTTTCTTGTCTGGAAAACTCTTGATATGTCCATTGATTCTAAATGATAGCTTTGCAGGATAGAGTAATCTTGGTTGTAGGTCATTGCTTTTCATCAGCTTGAATATCTCTTGCCACTCCTTTCTGGCCTGCAAAGTTTCGTTTGAGAAATCAGCTGACAGTCTTATGGGAGCTCCTTTGTAGGTAATGAACTGCTTTTTTTCTCTTGCTGCTTTTAAAAGTCTCTCTTTGTATTTAACCTTTGGCATTTTGATGATGATGTGTCTTAGTGTGGACCTCTTTGGGTTCATCTTGTTTGGGACTCTCTGTGCTTCCTGGACTTGAATGCCTGTTTCCTTCACCAAGTTAGGAAAGTTTTCTGTCGTTATTGTTTCAAATAGGTTTTCAATTTCTTGTTCTCTCTCTTCTCCTTCTGGCACCCCTATAATGCAAATGTTGGCATGCTTGAAGTTGTCCCAGAGGCTCCTTACACTAGCCTCATTTTTTTTTTTTTTTGGATTCTTTTTTCTTTTTGCTATTTAGATTGGGTGATTTTTCTTCCTTATATTCCAAATTGATGGTTTGCTTCTTGGCTTTACCTACTCTACTATTGATTCCCTGTAGATGATTCTTTATTTCAGTTAGTGCATCCTTCATTTCTGACTGGTCCTTTTTTATGTTGTTGATGTTCATACTAAGTTCCTTGGAGGTCTCCTTAAGTTCCTGGAAGATCTCACTAAGTTCCTTGAGCACCTCACAAAGTTCCTTGAGCAACCTCATAACCTGTATTTTGAATTCTGCATCTGATTGATTGCTTATTTTCATTGTTTATTTTTTTTTCCTGAAGTTTTGTTCTTTTATTTCATTTGGGACATATTTCTTTGTCTTCTCATTTTGGCTGCTTCCCTGTGATTGTTTCTATGTATTAGTAGAGTTGGTATGTCTCCTAGGCTTGTAGGGTGACCTGTTGTTGTAGGTGTCCTGTAGGATTCAGTGGCACAGCCCCCCTGATCACCCCAGCTGGGCCCTCAAGGTGCACCCCTAGTGTGGACTGTACACCCTTCTGTTGTAATTGAGTCTTGATTGCTGTTGGCACATCAATGGGAGGGATTTACTCAGGCTGATCAGCTGTAAGGACTGGCTGTGCCCACTGACCACTGGCCTCTGACTACTTTGGAGGATCAGCTGTGTAGGGGCCCACCACACAGAGCAAGACTTATTTCATCAGGGTTCTGGTAGCCACTGAGTCTGCTCATTGAGTGTGTCACGTGTGGAGGTGGTTGTGTGGTGGTGTTTCGATGTGATCTGAAGCTGCCCACTGGGTGTGTTGGCTCTGGAGCAAGGTCAGTCACTGCCTGTGTTCTATCCAGGGCCACCAGGCATAAGCTACACAGTGGTCTGCCGATGGCTGCTTCTTGTGCTGGGCTTGGAGGTGCCCAGAAAAGCCAAGTTATGAACCAAGGCTGGTTGCTTCTCGTGCCAGGCCTGGGGCCAGTTAGCTAGAGGTATGGGGCTCGCTGATACCAGATGCTGCTTGTTTGAGAGATTTTAGGAAACTCTGAAGTAGGATCCAAGACAGGCCAATACTATGGTAAAGACTTTGGAAACAGCTTGGGTGGCCCCCAAAGTTGGGTGAGGTGGGGCCTCAGGGTCACCAGGGTGGGGCTACCAGTGTGAGCCAGGTTGTGGGAGTCCCAGATATGGTGGCCACCTGCTGCCACAGGGAAGGGCTCACCAAAGGAACAACGGCCTCCAACAGCACGTCTGTTCAGGAAAAAACTGCCTCTCCAGTCCTTGTCCCGAGGCCAATCAGCTCAGTTCTTCCTTGTATGTCTCTGGCACCCCTCAAGCTGCCTCCCCTCCAAGCTCAAAGGGAGCAAGTCCAATAAGTCCGTGCGCGGGCCCTTTAAGGAGCTGCCTGGGGCTCCAGCAGCATCAGCCTCCCTGAGCTTCAGTTCCCACTGGTTTTCCAGCCAGAAGTGATGGGGAGTCTCTTCCTGGCACTGGAACCCTGAGCGGGGCACCTGGTGTGGGACGGGGACCCCTCAGTCCTCAGGGAGGACCTTCCCAGCCGAGGTGTCCTCCTGATTTTTATCCGCCACACGTGGGTGTGGGACCAGCCCGTCCCCTCCACCCTCTTACCAGTCTCCATGTGGCTGCTGCTTTAATTCCGTAGTTGTGGGACTTCCATTCAGCTGGATGACAGGCGGTTCTGAACAATGGTTGTGCTATAGTTTAGTTGTCATTTTCATGTGGTTGTGAGAGGAGGCTCGACTGCTGTTACCTACCTGCCAGCCATCCTGACCGAAAGTCCTATCTCATCTTTTTATTATAGCCATTCCCACGTGTGCGAGGTGATACCTCATTGTAGTTTTGATTTGTATTTTCCTGATGACTGGCGACATGGAACACCTTTTCATGTACCTGCTGGCTATTTGACTATCTTCTTTGGGAAAATGCCTATTAAGGTCCTTTGCATATTTTTTTTTATTAATTAATTTTTGTTACAGATGTTTCTCCTTTTTCCCCCACTGATTCCCTCTCCCCTCCTCCCTGCCCTTTCCCCAGTTTGTTGTCCATGCATATTTTTTAATGTAATATTTTTTTTTTTTTTTTTTTTTTACTGTTGATAAGTATCATTTCCTTATATATTTTGGACATTAACCAATTATTAGATAAATAGTTTGCAAATATTTTCTCCCATTCTTTAGATTGCCTTTTCACTTAGTTGGTTGTTTCTTTAGATGTATGGCAGCATTTTAGTATGATCTAATCCACTTATTTATTTTTGTTTTTGTTGCCTTGGCTTTTGGTGTCATAGTCATGAAATCTTCGCTGAGACTAATCTCCAGAAGCTTCTATACTATGGTCTCTTGTAGGAGTTTCACAGTTTCAGGTCTAAAATTTGAGTCTTTGATCCATTTGGGGTTAATTTTTATGATTGGTGTAAAATAAGGGTCCAGTTTTATCCTTCTGCATGTGCAGGAAAAGTTTTCTCTGCAGATTTATTGGAGAGACTGTCTTTTCCTCATTGAGTATTCTTGGTTTCCTTTTCTAATATTAATTGACATTTTTGCATGGATTTATTTCTGGCCTCTCAACTCTCTTCCATTGGTCTTTGTGTCTGTTTTAATGCCAGTATCATACTATTTTGATTGCTATAGTTTTGTAAAATAGTTTGAAATCAGAAAATGCAATGCCTCAGGCTTTGGCTATTCAAGGTCTTTATAGTTCCATATGAATTTGGGGATTGTTTTATTAGTTTCTGTAAAAATGTCATTGGAATCTTGGTAAAAATTGCATTGAGTCTATAGATAACTTTGGGTAGTATGTACATTTTAACAATATATTAATTTTGTTAATCCTACAACACTAAATATTTTTTCATTTATTTGTGCCTTCTTTTATTTTTTCATCAATATCTTACAGTTTTCTGTGTACAAATGTTTTACCTCCTTGGTTAAAGTTATTCCTAAGTATTTTACTGTTTTTAACACTACTGTAATGGGGTGTTTTCTTTATTTCTTTTTCAGATAGTTTGTGTTTACTATATAGAAATACAACTGATTTTTGTATGTTGATTTTGTATACTGCAACTTTACTAAAATCTTACATTAGTTTTAAAAGTGTTTGGTAGTGTCTTTAGAATTTTCCATATACAAGATCATGTCATGTGTAAACAAAGACAATTTAACACTGATTTCTGACTTGTATACAGTTGTATATCTTCCTCCTAGGTCTACATAGGTCAGTCTGAACAGATTATAATTCTTGTCACAAAAGTCTTGTGTGGTTATATATTTTGGGGATATAGTATATTCTCTCTCAAATGATATAGATAAAAATAGGTTTAAATAAATTATAATGGTTTATTTAATGGAGAAAATATTTTATAAATGGGTAAAAACATATCTTAATGGATATTTATGGGAAAAAAATGAAGCTGTCTCTGTATTTGTCCTTTGTGATGACATATGGATGATTAAGGATATTATTTTTATCTATCCCTTATCCTACCAGTTAGCAACTTCACTTCTTTCCCCCGAGCAGCTACTACCTAAGAGACTTCCTGTCAATAAATACATTTTTAATGTAATATCCTCAACTTGTTATATTTTAGATAAACACTACTAACAACGCTTACTATGTAAAGTTTTTATAATAGAACTAGAAAAGAAAAATCAGGAAAGGAATCTGCCTGGGCTCTTAGCTCACACTTTATACTTTTCTTGTGGCGGATGGCCTTCCATACTAGGAATGATCATCAGTGGTACAATTATCTGTCCCCTACCAGGTCATAATCACCCTGTGAGCAAGGACTGCTGACTCTTTGCTATCTGCCACAATGCCTGACACAGAGCCAGGAAACAATGAAGTTTAGCTACACTGAGAGGCAGGACCAGGGAGAGAGCACTCCACTCATGCTGAAGGCTCTGGCAGAATAGACGGAACTGCGGTGCTGACTCCGGACTTGGAATGTCCTCCCCTCGCTCTGCCATGGAGCTGGGTCGGAAACCAAGGTTACTCTGAAATTGTTTGCAAGGAATTACTTAACTTTATTAGGTAGCCGATTTTCTGGATTAGAACCATGTTTTTCATATTATTCTTGCATAAAAATGTTTTTCAGTTGATAATGTCATTGGACATAACCCACCTAAATTCTTTAGTGTTTATAAAATTTAATTTGCTGTCATTTCTTTAATACTACAGTGTTATTTTTCAATGCTAGTCCTGAGCATTTAAGGTAGTGTTGAATGATTTTTCATGACATAACTACCATGACATTTTGAAGACAGAATGTCTGGGGTTGAACACGTCATGTCTTTAAGGGCAGACTTTGGAGCAGCGTTCAACCAGCTGATTGGGCGAAGTATTTCACAGTGGTGAGAATCCTGATACGAACCTGTGGAGAAGGGCTGGCTCTCATTGTTTACTTTGCTCTGATTTGTGGTGCCCCCTGTGGTTAAAAGGAAAATTCAGTTTCACTAAGTGTTTTTCTTTTTTCGAACCCTATCATAAAGCCACTCACTTTGTGATCTAATAGGAAAACATGATTTGCAAAGCCCTTTTTATTAGTTATCCAGCCTCTCTCTCTGCACTTCCCGTATTTTGCTTCTAGTGTGGAAGAAATTCACACTATATTACTTCCGCTTTCTCAAGACGCATTTGTCCTGCTTCCTTCCCGAGGTCCTGAGGATGGATAGGTAAGGAGATGTTAGATCATTTGAGGGACAAACTGACATAAAGAGGGCTGATGCTCTGTATTCCAATCAGAACTTTGGGAGAAGGTTGCTCAGGGGGTCCCATAGCAGTGAGGGAGAATGCAGGGGAGGGGTACCACCCTAATAAAAAGCGTGGAGTCCCAGGGCTCGTCAGCCGTGACACAGCCTGAGCAGGGAGCTGTGGTGCTCTCAGAAGCAGCATGGTGGAGTGGCAGAAAGTCGGCCTCAGTGATGCTTTTCAAGCTTCTGTGTGTCATGGGAAGGATCCAGAAGCAGAGGGTCCCTGAGGTTAAGGG
This sequence comes from Molossus molossus, assembly GCF_014108415.1. NCBI lineage: Eukaryota > Metazoa > Chordata > Mammalia > Chiroptera > Molossidae > Molossus > Molossus molossus. Next base: position 12,625,779 of record NW_023425403.1, read on the forward strand.
CCAACAAGTCTCCACAGAACCACCATGATGAGAGACCCGGTGCAGGACGGGGGGCCGTGTGAGGTGCCACACTGTGGATAAAGCTGAAACTAACAGGCCTCAAGAGAGACAGTACCCAAAGAATGGCCACCATTCTTAGGAGACTGATTAGAGCAAGTGACAGTTTCACCAGGTGCTTTGGAATGAAGACAAATGAAGATGCAGAGAAAAGTTCATTGACTTGAGACCCTTTTCCCCCTTTGCTAGTAGGTCATGTGCATTCCATTTGCACCTGGATGCCTCCTTGTGGAGGTGCTGTGTGGATGTGTCTATGAGCATTTATAGCTCATATATGTGCACATAAGTGTGCAATGTGTGTGCAGGTGGGAGGGTAGCATGAGCTGCAATCCAAATGACAGCCTTTATCTGAAATAAGTGAGGATAGGGAACAATTGCTGTTTAAATACTAGAATGACAGGCACTGCCAGTGGGCAAGGGAACGTAGACTTTTCTTCTGCTTCCCAGCCTGGTGGCCTGGAAGAAAGCTTAGCTCTGTCACAGGAAAGAGAAAGCAGCACTGTCCTTCCAGATCTGAATAGCTGGTGGCGGTCACCCGCTACCCTGAGGTTAAATACACAATCTATGTGAGGAAAGAGGAGTAAAGTTATATTAAAACCTTAAATGTGCCTTTTTATAAACTTGAAATTCATTTCGATCGCACGTCCATTTTTTTTGGTGGTGATGTTCTCTCTGTAGAAAGGATCATGCGAGTCTGAGGAGGAGAGAAGAGCACCTCGCTGGGAGGGAGTTTTATTCTGCTGCCCATGCTTTGGTGGGTCCAGGTTATCACACCCACTTGGGTCTTCCGTTAGGATCGACGGCACTTTGAAGGAGACAAGTTGAATGAGACAAGGTCCTGTTGCTTGAGAATCGTATACCTTACTAGGGGAAATAAGACAGACGCAGGTAAAACTGTAAAGCCAGAAAGTCAGGCAGGTGCGACAGCTCCATGTGAATGGAGAAGAGGTAGATGCCTCAGGCAAAGGAGACCCAGTCTTACTGAATTCGTTGTCATTTAAGGTACACCCCAAGCACTCTACCAGCGCATTGTTGGGGGGAAATGATCAAGGAAGATTTCTAAGGCGAACCTGCTCTTGAAAAAATTAGTAAAAAAGTTATTTTTGTTTTACAGCAATTGCTATTTGGAGAAACTAGCGTTTTTCCCATATTTGAGCCTCCGTTCTCCAGAATAAATGGGTTTTCTTTTGACTTGGACTTTGATTTTATTCTTTACGGTTTCTGTTCCTGCTGACCCACAGAAACCGCTGCTAAGTTGTATCTGACCCGCAAGGCCTCTGGGTCACTTCTGAAAAAGACTGGCCTATAGAGAGGAACCTCAAAGTCATGCGCTACTCTCGAAGGAGAGAGTGAGCGGTGGCATGGGACCAGGCACCCCGGTTGGCTGGAGTTTTGACCCTGGGGTTCCCATAGGCATACAACGCTTATTTTTGGAATACTATGTAGCTATTTCAAAGGCAGGCTCAGTTCTTTCTAGGAGTTATAACACACAACATTGCTTTTTCTGTGAGAAAGGAAGCTAATCCTCTTGGGGATGCTGTGGGAATAATAGCCACAGTGTTATAACTAATCTACTTTAAAAGTCTGATTCTTAAAAGATGCATTTTACAGTTGTTCAAGAATGTAATTTTCACAGTTGAAGCACAGAGGGTATTTTTAAGAGATTAGACACTGTATTTTGTCGTAACATATTTTTCCTATGATTCCATAGCCTTTCCCTCTTAGAAGGGAAGAAAAAAATGTTTCTCTTCACCTCCCCTTCTTCTTGCTCTTGTAATTGTACTCAGAAGTCTTGGGGAGAGAAAAAAGTTTAAAAGGTGCGCCAACAATTTTCCCCCCATTTAAAGTGCGTAGTACTTTGTAACTGAACTAGTGTCTTGGCACAATGCCTGGTGGAAATTTCAGGAACAGAGGACAGTGTGTCTCAGTACGATATTTCAAATAACTCCTTGGCTTCTTCGGGGAGATGTAATAGGCGTTCGCATTAGGCCAGAAGGTTATTAGATCTCCAGGAGGCTCCTTCCGGCTGCATGCCATGAATATTATTCTGTCAACACAAATGTCATCTGAATCGGCTCAAATTGAATTACTCTTAGCGGCTTCACAGCTGTCGTACAACATTTGACAACGACCAAGAAACGCATCGTGGCACCAATGGGAATTCTTCACCGGGTCGATTTATGTCTACAAAGTGTGGGGAATAAGTGGAATAACAGTATCACGATTTCAATGTATAAAGTTTACAAAATAAGTATTGAGTTTTTTTCTCTCCAGTGCTGGGTTGACTTTTTCTCCCACCCACACCCCTCTTCCACTACCTATATAACCCTGGGAGCTGTAAATTAGTTGCAGGGAAATGATTTCTCTCCTGTTTCACAATGCTTCTCTATCTGCCTGCCACAGCTGTCCCACATCCAGACGCTCTTAGTTAAGGTGTCTATGGCAGGAAATAGGACGGCCATGTTCTTCAGTGGCTGCAGAGCATTGTCATCTTCTGTTGTGAACTTAATCCATTGCTCCTCCTTTACTTCTGCACCTCTCGGATGTCTGGTTATCTCTCCAACATACCGAAATAGATCAACAGTGTCTCCCACAATGTTCCTCTATAGACTGTTAGGATTTATCAAAAAGAAAAAATTAAATTTTAGATTGTAAGGGATGAATTCGACCTCCCACATCTGCTCATTAGACTTCAGTATTCTTCATGTTCACCCACACAGATTGCTGTTTCTTTTCAACATTAGATCGAAATCTTTGAGGTCATTGTTTGGGCTCCCAAAATGTGGAACAGTAAATATTTCTACAAATTCTTCTTCATGTTGTTCTGTTTGCTTTCTTCATAATTAGATGTCCTCAAAATGCACATAAGAGGTAAAATATTGGGTAGAAAAACACAGTGGTGTCCACTTAGAAACTCATAGTATTAAAGACTGTATGCAGTTAAATTCTATATGCCTATATTTCTTACAAAATTATGATAGATCAGTTTTTCCCTTAGTTAATAGTATTTATTTTGTCTGAGATTTCTTGTTATCTCGTTTTCTAAAAAATGGGACTCTTGGCTGTCTAGCACACATTGATGACATCCTCAAGTAAATTAAAATTACTTTTTGACATTATTTTATTCTGTTATTGAGTCTTAGAATGAGGTAAAAAGATATTCAGATTTTTCACAAGATTTAGGGCAGACTATTAGTGAAGTTTATGGAAATGGCAGAATTTCATATGATGCACAGCAAGGTTTCTGCTTCATAAAATTTTCCCCCCAATTTTTTTGTTTTCTTATCCTCACCCAAGGATATCTTTTTCCATTGATTTTTAGAGAGAGTGGAAGGGAGGAAGGGACTGGGGGGGAGGGGGAGACAGAGAGAGAGGGAAATAGAGAGAGAGGAAAACATCCATGTGTGAGAGACACATCAATTGGTTGCCCCTTGCACATGCCCTGACTGGGGCCAAGGATCAAACCTGCAACTCAAACGTGTGCCCTTGACCAGGAATCAGACCCATGACTCTTTGGTCTACAGGCTGACGCTCTCACCACTGAGCAAAATCAGCCAGGACTCCCCCCAATTTTGTGTTTTATCCTTACCCGAGGACATTTTTTTTAATTTATCTTCAGATAGAGTGGGAGGGAGAGGGAGAGAGAGAGAGAGAGAGAGAGAGAGAAGCATCAATGCGAGAGAGAGACATCGAGTGGTTGCCACCCATACAACCCCAACCAGGCCGGGGACAAACTGTGGCTGGAGACAAACTGCAACTGAGGTACATGCCCTTAGTGGGAACCCAACCCAGGTCTCTCTGGTCCGCAGGCCGACGCTCTAACCACTGATCCAAACCGGCCAGGGCTCCCTGCAATTTTTTTATCTGACAAATATATTATCTATCAAGTAAATGCTAAATATTAGGGAGAGGGTAAAAGTCATTACACAACACACACACAACGCAAACAAACAAAAAACACCGAAAGCCATTGTGAAAAACGCTGTAACTCTGATAATGGGCAAGAAGGTGTTATGAATTCACTTTTCACAACTCCCAAAAGACTCCCCAAAATTCCATCATGTCAGATAGGAAAAACTAGAAAGCCAAGAAATTATTTTGAGGATTTGATCAAACTAGACATTCAACTGGGCTAATTTTAGCTAAATTTCTCACTTTTTCCACGGTAGTACTAGTCTCTAGCCGAGTTTGGTTTCTCCCTGAGCTGTCGGAATAATTATTTCACCTCAAGGTTTTCCCCGGGTTCCAGCTCCCTGTGGATCACTCCCAACACCTAACGCTAAGTCCTCGAACACCTCAGGTCATCTTGTGATTGATTTAAAACGACGTCTTCCTTTCTTCGCGCAGCAACTATGTCAAACGGTATAAATACATAATCAAGTGTCTTTCAAAATATTATAATTGCTGGTGTTCCTGGGATGGGTTCTGTTCACATTGGAGGAAGAGACTGGATTAGTTCTGTAAGTGAGGAAGAAATCAGGGGAATGAGCATGAGGCTAAAGTGTCAGAGAATGGAATCTTTCTTTATTTGGAAGAAGGAGTCTTGGTTTAGAAGTAATGAGAGAGATTATAGAAATGCAATAAAAAAGGTTGGGTGAATCAAATTCAATTAGATTTCATACTAAAGGTAACTGGAAGCGACTGGAAGGTCTATACTAAAACAATAGAAAAGGAATGTAAACAGATGGTTTTTATGAGACAAAAATGGATAGCACTTTCAAGCCCATCAAAATGTAAATATTCACATCAGAGTGACTTTAGAACATAGTACTCAGTTTATTCTTAGAGATACAGTCTAAGTTTTTTTTTTTAAGGTGGTAGAGTCTTAAGATTATCTTAGTTGTTTTATTTTAATAGTATTGATTGCTTTAAGAACCAAGAGTTGCAATGAAATAGAAAAGAGATATAATTATAAAAAAAAAAAAACCTCAAATAAAATCATGTAACGTTAAATTAAGTGAAAGTATCAAGTGAAATTCTAATCTTATAAAATGCATTTTCTAGCGCTCTTCATTGAAAAAGTCCAGAAGTAGCCATGCTCCTTGTAGAAATCACACCCAGATTTTATTTTCTAATTGTCATTCACACTAAAGGAATCAAGACCCTTAGGAAATGGCTGATGATAGAGGGGGATGCAAGGAGGTTGGGGGTTGGGGATAGTCAGCTGAAGATTTACATCATAAAAAGATCACCATTTTGCTAATCTTACCTAAACAACGGAGGGAAGAAACTTCAATGGATGCTAACATTTTTTGGTGAAATGCTGGGAAGCAGAATATTCACATAATGCTGAGTATCTCTCCACAGACTGTTCATGGTGGAAAGGGGTGACCATAACAAGTTAACCCAGCTGCACCATTTAAGGGTGAACACCTAGCCGACTCTGTAGACGACATACAACAGCACATACCAATTGTCCTCATGAACTATTTTTTGCCAAAAGTGTTTAACTTGTATCTAATCATGATGTTAGGTTTAACTTTTAGTTTATAGAAAATTCAAGGGATGGAGAAACACATAAATACTTCATGAAAACACAATCCAACAAATGCAAAATGCAAGACCTTCTAAACAACAAATGGCCTGATATCTTTTAAAAGTTAATAGCTTGGGGAGAGGGAAAAAAAAAAAAAAAGAGGACACTATACCTGATTTTGAAAGAATTAAGAGAATAAACAAATGAGTTGTGGGTGTTTTGATTGAATACTGATTTAGGAAATTTGGGGAAATGTTTAATTTGAACAGGGTATCTGATACTATTAGGGTATGAGTGTTGATTTTTTTGTGTGTGTGATAATGTTATTATGATTATATAGGGGAGTATTTCTTTCCATACTGAAGAATTTAAGGAAAAGTGTCTTGCTATCTGTAAATTATTTTAAATAGGATAGCCAAAAAGGTAGACATAAACCATGATACATTTACATATATATGTTTACATATAGAGCACAGCTCCAGAAGAACATAAAAGGCATACGGTTAACAACTGCTGAATGTACATGGTGAGTAGATGTCTATTTTGTGGTATGCTTTTCATTTTTTTGTATGTTTTAAGACTGTTAGAAGAATTTTTGTGTTCTTAGAATGTGTATAGTCATAAAGGCCCAGAAGGTACAATTCCCTCAAAGCCTTTGCAGTAGAGATTCAAATAGTCTGTTTCTGTGATGGATGTTCAAAGAGATAAATATTTAACTTGGTCAAACCAGTAGTTCTAAAGGTAACTCCATTATTGCAAGTACCGGCATGGATACTTGTAAAGTGGATAGAATATAATTGCTTCAACATGTACCTTTATAAGTTTAAATAATCCTAGAGGATTCTTGACTCTGGAAATTCTCTGAGCATCATTTAAAAGTGAGATGATCCTGCCCTGGCTTAGTTGGTTGGGCATTGTCCTGTGCACCAGAAGGTTGCTGGTTCGATTCCTGCTCGGGGCACTGGTCCAGGTTTGATCCCTGGTAGGGTGTGTGCAGAAGGCAACAGGTCGATTCATCAACATTTTCTCTTTTACTTTCCCTTTCTCTCTTTCTACAACCAATAAAAACATATTAAAATAAAACAAATAATTAAATACGAGATGGCCCCAAACGAATCTGCAGCCCTCTCCCTGGTCCTCCAGGCCAGCCATGTAGGGATCCCACCTTTCAGCTCGGATATTGCTGGACCACAGCAAAAGCACTGCCTTGTCTTGGAACTTGCCTTTGCCTCCAGGAGAGCAGGCGAGAGCCTCAAGGTCTCGTTCCCAGGCCACATGGTGTCCACACATCACGTCCTGGGATGTCAGAGCAGTCTCATAAATTCATCAGCTCGGTGACACTTGGCTCGTCTGTAAATGCCTGTTACTGGGAAATACATGACAAAAAAATGTCCTGTCCATAAACTTCCACCTCAAGTTCAAGCACTATAAATCAACTGTGCTTTCAACAGCCTCCTGTTAACCATTCCTGTCCCACGGCCGAGTCTCCGCTTCCTAGTTCTTGACTATGAATTTCAGGGAAAGTGTTTTTCACTAGGCAGGGTTTTTTGGTTTTTTTCCATCTTACTAAAGTTGGAACATAATGCTTGAGACATTTTCATTCTCTAAAACATAAAGCATCTAGCTCATGGTCATTACCCTAACTACTAAATCAAAATGCTCTTCTAATTTAGAATGTGATAGTAGTTAGAACACGTATTAAGTCAGAAGGTATTCACTGAGATCCTACTGCCTGAAAAGTACTGCTTTGATCACTTAGGGAAATTGTCAATTTTAGCCTAATTCTACGTCCTTGGAGAGTGATAGATATTTACAAGAGAGCAGATAATCAACCTGATTGGTTTTCCTTGAATTGAACCATAAAATATTAGTTTTGCTCATGCAGATTTTCTGCTTGGCTTGTTCAAAACCTAAACTCTGGAAGTTAAAACAACCAGTGTCACTTCTGGTAATGGTATATACACTTTCTGGAATCTCTTCTTTCTATTTACTTATTTTTACATTTATTTTTATTTAAAGGTAGTTGGTATCTTTCATTTGTAAATGCTATGAATGTAGTCTTACCAAGTGTCATATTTATTCACTAACAAACTACCAGCGAGCCCTGGTTTCTGGCATGTGGGTGCCGGCACGGAAAAGGACAGTCTGCTTCTCCCAGGCCAGAGCAGGGATGAGGCTGCAGGTTCAGAATGAGGATCGCCTGGCCACGACATGCCGCCTTTCAAATGACGTCTCTATCAACATTTGCTAGGTCATATTCATTGAAGCTTCTAAGCAATTTCTATTCGGTATCCAGTGCAGTAACTTCTAAATAAACACATTTGATTGTGCCCCTCCCCTGTTAAACACTTGGGTGGATGTATACTCTTTGCATAAACAAAGCCTCTTTGCTGTAGTCCATGGGTTCACCGCTGGGTTGCACCCCCACGCTGGCTCCCCCTCCTCACCCTCGCTCCCCAGGCTCCCGGAGACAAAGACTTACCGTGTTTTATCCACTGGGAAGGCACATTCTTTCTCTCACCGAATTAACTCCTGTGCGTTATTTAGTTCTCGGCAGGGTTATCTTTTCCTCCACACGGTTGCTAACTTTGTTCTAGGGGCATCACAAATGCAAATTGAAAAAAAATCCGAGAGATTATGTGATTCCCAAGAATCAGTGATGCTACTTGGGAACGTTTACAGTGGAAATCTCATCACGTGAGGAATTTGGGGCATAAGGTGACTGTGTCTGCTATTTAAAGGCATAATTCTATTTTGGGAAAAATTTTCAGGCAGTAGAAAGGTTGTTTCATAAAGCCCTGAGGGGACAGGAGTTGGTAAAAGCTTCTTTGAGACTATCGTAAGACAGAAGAACTTGCACCACCCCTAACCTAGCTCCTGAATCCTGCGCTGACATCGCCTCCCAGGGGCCCGACAGTGGCGGGCTGCTCGCAGGGCTATGGCTGAGGGGGGCTCACCCCACTTCAGGGGGAGGAACTAGCGCTGACTTCGGGGATCAGCTGCCCTCGCTCACGCTGTGGCTGTATTCGCTACCTTTCACTGTGGAAAACGGGAACGTTTAGGTCCGGTTCATGAACGCAGTTAATGGTAGGGATGACTAGTCTGTTGGATTCAGAATTCTTAAAGTACCCTGTGAGGACCTAATGAAAAACAGAATTATTATTTTTATTTTTTCTTTATTGTTGAAAGTATTACAGATGGAGATAGAATTGATTATCTTGAGAGTTTTTAATGGGATACTATCTAATAGGATACATCTATAGGAATGTATCTGATAGGATACCTTCAAGATGATCTTAATATCGAGAGGAGAGGGGAGGGGAGGGGAAAGCTTACTTTTGGTCCCCGATTCTCATGGAAGTAATGATAATATTAAAATTTAATTTTAAAATCTACATGTGCTTTTTTAATCTGATGAAAGGGAATCTTCAGTGCCCATCAGATAAGTTTTTCAAAGAAGAATTCAATGCAAATATGTAAGATGAATGTTTTGGACCAATTGGGTAAAATATATGCAACAGCACACTTCTCAAGAGTCCGAACAGGCATTTTGCTACTTAAAAGATTATACTCAGTGTGCTCTTAGTGCATTTAGTGTGAACAATTTCTTGGCTGTGGAAGAATGTTTGGTTTTTATATCATAAGACTTTATAAATTAAAACAACATTTTGTACTTTCAGAAATGTGTACAGGTATTTGTTAAACCTTGATCACTTTATAAGAAAATAAGTGAAACACAATAATTATGTCTATGATTCCTAAATAATAGCAGAAACTGATTTTTTACTACAGCACAATGACATTTAACTTTATTTCATTTTAATTTGACTGGCAATCTGCCTGTTGTTCTTGTCTAATTTGGCATTAAGTATTGTGATCCTCCTTTAGGCCATGTAACCATCACCAAAAGGAAATTCTCCCGAAAATCAGAAGGAGCCCTCTAGAAGATTTCCGTTTGCCTGTTGCTGGTTCTGTATATTTCTTCCACACCTGTAGACTACAGCAGAATCTAAACACTGTAATGCTTGTTTACATATTGGATTCCCCATCTTAATTGATCTGGCAAGCTCTTTTGATGGACAGATTTTGCTTTTATAGTGATGAACTGACCAAAATCATCTTTCAAGAAAGTCTTCTGGCATATTTTATTGCTTATTCATATGTGTTTCTCATTATCACTGATAAATATTCTACGAGGTAAAAGGCATTACTTCACCATATATGTGCTAACACATATTTCCAAGTCTCTCCTTATTGAGTTCCTCTTATATGGCAGGTCTTACAGTCAGTGTTTTGCATAAAAGATTCTGCTAATTCTTATAAGAACCAAGTATATTAAGCATTAATAGGTTCATTTTACTGGTAAAGAAACTAAGTCTCAGAGAGTCCTTCTAGTTACCTACATCTCTACAAAACCAGAAGTGGTAACTGAACCAGAATTTAAACGTATTTTGGCCTGACTTCAAAACTGTGTTCTTCTCAGTAAAGCAGTTAACATAAAATGATTAAAAAAACTGGCAAAGAAGAAAGGTAAACAATTATCTTCATCTATTTAAATAAGGTAATTCTCATAAAGTGCTCAGTGTAGTACCTAACATAATCATATAATTAAAACAAAAAGCAATCACAACTTTTAATTGAATACTTTAAAAAGCTGGGTTTTATAGATGTATTAGGAAAGGCTAACTGTTACAAAAATAATCCAAAATGTCAGTTATTTCACAAAATAAAGGTCTAACTCGTATACCCATTGTATTCCAATGGTGATCAGCAGGGTCGACGTGAAGCGTGGTGGCTCTGTTCCATGAAGTTGCTCAGGGACCAAGGTTTCATCTATGAGGTGAGCTGAAATCTTCGGATTCCTCCACCGGAAGACTCCACCTTTATCTGAGAAGGAAAGAGAGGAGTCACAGAAGATTTCATAGCATATTGCAGGGGTCAAACCTGGAAGCAACATAAAATGACTTCCACGTACATCATATTGATCAGAATTTAGTCGTATGGCCTCACTCTAACTGTAAGCAAGACTGGAATCTGTCTCCTGTGTACCCAGGAGGAAAATAAAAGGTTTGGTGACTACATAGCTTTGTCTCTGCCCAAGTAAGCAAAATGCATCGTTATCAAAATCATATGTGGGGACTAGAGTTGGCAGGGAGGTTGAAACCGCGGGGAACAGGGATAGTGTCAGAGGTCAGAAGGAAAATGTTTCCTTTGAGAAGAAACTCAGTCTTGGTTCCAGAATTATAAAATGAGTTACCAAAGAGTATTATTTTTATTTTGGCATTAGGAATATGTCTTATGAATTTGCCCTCTTTCACAATGGTAGTGTAGGCTAAACGTGAGTGTTTTAACTTCAACAGTGACTTTGTAGCAAATTGAAATACAACTGGAGTGTTTCATAAATTTCTACATTATGACATTGTAGGGACTGTTAATTAACACCTTGTAAAAATGTGAAGATTATGAAATTAGAGCTCATTTTTTAAGAATAATGAACAAATTTCTTAAAGTTGAAAATTGTGTTATTCTTGAAAGGAAGAAAAAGACTAATGATACTATCTCATGCCCATATATAGTAGAAGCAACAGTTGAAAACTGTCTTCTTTCAACTTTGCCAATGTACAGGATTTCGGAAATATATTACCACACCCTATTTACTGTTCCTGGCTTGGTTTCAACAGCAGACTGCCATTTCCCTCTGAAATAGCCAGAACTTTGTGGCAACTTTATGACAAATGGTCTAATTTTTTTTCCATGGAAATATTTTACTCCCTACATTTTTTTATACTGTGACTTCGAGCAGAACTTTTCCAAGGTGGTGGTTGTTGGACAGGTCTACCAATGCACTAAGCTCTCAGGAAACAATGTGCAGAAGGGAATTTGTAATTTGAATACTGTTGATATTTCTCATTCAAATTCCAAATTTCATTCATCCATGTATTTACTCGTTCACTCCAGAGTATTTTTGGCTTATGTTCTAGGAGATTGGCACTGTGTTAAATGGTAGGAATCTAACTTGAATGGATCCTGGACTCTTGACTTACATTCTCATTGTGGGAGTCAAAACAAGTAATCGGATAAATATACACTCTGGGCTGTGAAAAGTGTTGTAAAGATCACAAATGAGAATGGTTGAGGTCATAGGGAAGAGTGCATATGAACCTAGTTGTGAGAAACTTCTATCTCTAAAAGGTAAGTAGAGGAAGAGGCTGATACATAGAGTTTATATCCAAATGGGTTTTCTGGGTGTTTATATAATAATCGGACTTTAAAAGAGAGAAAAATCTAGAGACCCTCATGGATGGCATGGGGAGCAGAGCACTTTGTTGAGGTGAAGTTGAAACTGAGATCCAGTTGATGAGGAAGATCCAGTCACATGAAAGAACAAGAGAAGAGAAAATGTGAGGCCCTGCGATACGGATGAGTTCGGTGCATGATGGGAGCACAGCCTCGTGCTTGGAGAAAGGGAGTATTGCTACATAAACAAGCCAAGCCATGCAGGGTCCTAACATGGGAAGCCAGGGGTGCTGTGGGAAATGTCTTGCTCCTATAATGGGATTTGCATTTTTAAAGGATTATTTTTTGTGGCTTCATGGGAGAGTAGGGTGAAGGATGCATGTGGAATGGGGAGAGCAGTTTCTGAATAATGGAGGTAAGGCATACCTGCGGTTTGGATCAGGCTGGTGAGAGTAGAAGTGGAGGAACGTAGGTGAGGATCTGTATGGAAACACCAAGACAGGCTGATGGGTGCATGTGAGGGATGAAGGCACGGAGGGGTCAAAAGTGAATGTAAGGTTCTTGGCTGGTGGCAGAGTGAATGATGGTGCCAGTGACTGAAATGTGGATGACTACGCCAGGAACATGGCTGGGTGGGTCAGACAACACATTTGGGACAACCAAGCTATTTTAATGCCTACGACGCATTTAGTGTAGCTTTCAAGGGACAGTTAGATGTAAGCCTAGATCTGTGAAGAAAGTTTGGGTTAAGGATATTATTAACATTTGTCAGATTATAGATGGTGTCTACATCCGTGGGAATGGTTGAGGTCATAGGGAAGAGTGCACGTGAAAAAGGGCTTAGAACCTAGTTGTGAGAAACTTCTGTATCTAAAAGGAAAGTAGAGGAAGAGGCTGACACATAGAGTTTATATCCAAATGTCAGCGACTAAAAAATTGTTTTGTTAAAATAAATCAAATTTTCTCTTTCCAAGAATTGTATACATTGTAGGTGATAGAGGAAATATGATCATGTGTGCCCACCAGATATTCGGGTCAGGTTCTTTATTGCAAAATTCATATATAAAATGTTGCTTTAATGTTCATAACAGACTCCCTACCTGATGTATCTTGTAATGTTCATGTGCATTAAGATTTCTACAAAACCATTTTCGTTTTTATTTATTTTGTCTAGGTATAAAGCAGACAGCATGTCACATTACACATATTGCTAGAATTCCTGCAGCCTCATGTATCCAGATTTGTGAATTTTGAATGATTTGAAGTTCATGAATATCTTGAGGTTGGTTTGTTTTGTCTTGTTCAAACCCTGGATATCATGTTTTTGCAGTTTAATATATTTCTTGAGAGGAAAGAAATGTTTAGACTTCCAGCTAGATGTAAAATTGTCAGAGAGAATAGAAGAGTCAAACATACAGAGAAACAAAGGTAATACAACTTGGAAGATATTAGGAAAAAACTTCAAATAGTCTAGGCAAATGCATTCAAAGTGTTTTATTTTTAGCTAAAACTCTAAAGAAAGCATGGTTAGCTTTTGGGAAATTTCATAAATATTTGGGCTTAGACATAAAAGCTAAGTGCTCCTTTTTTTGAAAGCATGTAGCAAAATTTTTTGGATCTGTAATGTAATAGTAATATTATAGAGAGATAAAAATGTATATAGACATTTTGATTATAATAATTCTTATCTCAAATTTCCTTTCCATGACAATCAGATTATCCATACCTGTCAAGTTGATGAGCAGGAAAGTCAACTTACCCTTGAATGCCAAAGGCTATTTTCAAACCCTTGAGTTGCCCCTTAATCTAATTCATTTTGCATGCTTCCTACATGTCTCTTACAAGTCCGATTTGCTTATATCCCTTTCCTAAAATCTATGTACTAGAGTCCTCATTTGTTAGTTCAGCATTCAAGGCCTTCTACCATCATGCCATTTCTCACCTTAAATTTACTTCTCCCACTATCACCATTCCCAATGCAACTGCTGCTATAACATGCCTAATTTAGTTGTGGTTCTTCATGTTTTTCATATAATTCTAATCTTAAGTTATTTTCTCTATAATTCTAACCATACACTGTGATCACTCCTTTGTGTCATCTACTCAGTAATGTTTCCTTCTTTTATACAAAAAAAGGGCGAGATTGGGTTTGGTGTTTCAGTGTCTCCCCAGCATCGCCCAGACAAGTGCCATATTGCACATAGCAGTTACCAATAAATGTTTCTTGCTTAGTTAGATGATTAATATACAGAATGATTTTGATGAGAAAGGTGAATAAACATGATCAGAGAGGTTAATGGAATTAGATTAAATCTGCCTTCACGACTCCCATCTTTTATTCTATTCCACACTGACTCCCACACTAAAGGGGAGTAGGGTCATCTGGCACCTCTGAGGTTCCTCTTTTCTCTTTTCCTCAAATACTTGAATGGGTGGAGATTTCCTGGTCAGTCCTTCGTGTTTTAAAAGAGAAGGATCTCCTGGCGTGTGTGATATACATGAGGAGAATCTTATCTAAGGATTTGGTGGGTGGACCATCACAGATAGACTTAGGTTTTCGGGAGATGTCTCTTTCTTCCTCCCTTCCGTTTTTCCAAACACTTCAGTTTTTTTGTGTTGTTTTAGACTGAACTCCTAGTGCCTGGGGAAAAAGGGAGCCCACCTAACCAAGAAATAGAATTGTAGTGGATGCTGGGGTGTGCCACCCAGATCGCCCCGTTCGGATGGAGGGACATGATGAACTTAGCTGGCGGGGTTATTGTGTACTGACATCTCATGGCTGAGTCCTCATGTGCAATCTGTAGGCAGAAGGGAATTGCTTGGTCCAATGTTATGTCCCCATCCCATGCTGATCAATGTGTGGATAGAAAGGACTGTCCCCCTTGCCTCAATAAGGGACAGCTCTGTGGGCTCTCAGCTCTAGAGTTTCCTGAAGAATCCCTTGAAGGCTGTGCTGCCACCCACATCATGGTTCAGCCCTGCCCTGTGTCCGGTCCTGCTTCACATGTATAATTCCCCAGACCAGTCCCCGGTAAACCTCCGGTGCATCTCCAATTTAGAGGCTGTTTCCAGGAAACCATGTTAAGACAACATATATTCACCACAGGCATTAGTTACAGCCTGTTCTTACTCTTACTTCTGCATAAGGGAGAGATTTGTATGCGTGATTTTTTTTTTTTTTGAGCCTTTCGGAGCTGTTTCTTTTCTGTTTTTTACTATCTCCCTCAAATTTACTGGAACTAATCTCAGTATTTTAGGGATGTAGTCAATGTTTTCTCACAAAATTATTTATGTTTAAAGTACCTTTGGAGAAGTAGCTTGGCTTAAAAGAATAAGCAACATACCAGGACTCAGAAAACTTGGATTCTGAGTCTTAGCCTTACACATTTCTATTCCTGTGTCTGCATTTAAAAGTCAGTATAATAGCATCTACCCTGTGGATTTTTGATAATGTACCAAATGAGATTAAACACATACAAATGAATTTTAAAATTAGAAGTAGGTTATTAAAAATGCTCAGTGAATTTCACAATATTACTCTCTTTAACCCCCTCTGATATTTTTCTACTGGAATTTGTATTAAGTGACTTAGAATTCAATAAATCTAGAGTCTTAGAAGACTTCAGGCATTGTCTATTCTAATTCTCTTTCTCCCCCACGAGGAGACGGAGGTACCATAACGTTGAAGAATTTGTCTGTTGTTACATGATTAAGTAGAAAAAAAATTCACAACTAGGACCTAGGGCTCCCCCTTCCCTCCATGCTGAGAGGTATTTTCTAACTGCTAGGGATAACAGAGATGTTGTCATATTATTATTTTTTTGTAATCCCTACCTCCTGGTATTCATTGTTTTGTAAAAATTATTCCATTGTTTCCATTTTAAAAAATCCAGCTTTGTTTTCTTCAATTTCATTTATTTTTCCCTCTGGCTTCAATATAGCCCATCACAGTGAGCTCGCATAGGATTGGCCTGGATATTGGCTCCATGCCCCTTTAATATGAAATTGAGATACTACTGAATATAGACTTAATTCAGTAAACTGACATCTCAGCAAATGGTCTTGTTGCCTGTGTGGACAAGTGTTGTTGTTGTTGGTGTGTGTGTGTGTGTGTGTGTATTTTAAAGAATGGCATTTCATGTTGCCACAAAAGCAGTTTATGTGAAAACATGATTCACATTTGCCACGTAGTAGGAGAAGCCACAGGACGGGTTGCGCTGACTTCTGCCTCGCCTCTCCATTCCCATGCTCCTGCCTGATTGACATCTCCGAAGCCCGTTCACACGCCAGTGGGCCGCACATGGTGGCGATCAGCTGGAGAGGCTGGAATATACAAAAGTGAAGAAAAGACATAAATAACACATCCATGCTCTTACATTGAAAGGACAAGGAGGTATTAAACGTTGTGCAAATCCCCTTCCAAGCAGAACACAGTGTGGCTGGAGAAGAAATACGGATCAGCCGCCCATCCTCCAATTCAGTGGCTGGTGGGCCCTCCCAGCTCCGGGCTTCGGGCAGGCCTGGCGGTCATTGTGGTTCAGGCGAGTTCAAGGCGGAGGGTATCTGTCTCCCGCCTGCCTGCCCCTCGGGAAGCTGTCCCTCAAGCTCCGCCCCAAGGGGGTGCCGGGAGCACCTCCAGGGAGAGCAGCACCCGTGGCCCCGTCTGCAGCAGGGCGCCCCTGGCTCACAGCCGGCCCGCTGTAGGCCAGCCCCGCCCTGGACCTGCGAGACCAGAATCTCATTTCAACTTCCGTTCTGTTTCCTCTTGATAACCCTTTGTCTTGCTACCCCCGAGAAGCAGACATTTAAGTTCTGGGTTTTCCTTCTCCACAGTGTACAACGCGCGGTTTATTTGCAATGTGTGAACTCCGCACCCCTGGGCGGGACCTTGTCTTAGGTTTTCAAACCCGGTTCCGATCACGGTCTGTGCGGCTCCGGGTGGCAGGGTCTTTCCTCTGTCCCCAGATGTTGAGAATCGTCCCTGTCTCTTCCAAGAAGTCTGGTTTCGGGGCGGGCTGCCTGTCCCCTGTGAGAAGCGATAGCGCACTCACATGGACCCCCCAAAAGGGAAGGTCATAGATTCCCATGTTCCGAATCTAAACGTCCACTCGAAAGTTGTTTACAAAAGGGGGGGAACCAGGGTGAGGACCCATCTGCAAGTGGCCAGAGGAAGCAACTGCCGAGGTAGCCGCCCTCTGGGAAGCCTTGGGGAGTCCCTGCCCAGACAGGGGTCTTTACTGGTAAACCCCAAGACGGAACATCCAGGATTTGAGAGGAGAGATTAGAAGCAAATGATTAGAAAGATTACAGAAAACACAGTGGCCATGTGTTGTTTCTTTACTGCGTTCCTGGCTGAATAATGACAGGACTATTGAACCAGGAGCATCTACTAGTTGACATCCTGCCCTGGTGAAGGGCTCCAGGCAGCCCTGGGCTGCCCGGCGTCTCCACTGCACTGGACTCGGACAGAATAATTAGATTCCCTGCTCTCTTCCCAGAGTATCTTTCATCACAAAGCCTGTGACCCCTCCAGCCAGGGAAACCAACAAAGATGGCTGGGGAGTGAGTGACCAGACACCACAGGTCTTCCCAGACCGAGGAGATAATAGGCTATTTCAGCCGCTGAGACTGATTTTTGTTTAATGCCAAGTCTGCAGCCCGGCTGTCAGAGCAGTGAAGTGAAAAGAAAATTAGGGGCCAAATGCCGAAACCCTCAAGAAATGCCACGGAGAAGAAGCGAAAACAAGTAAAAAGGTTTTCCTTATTATTATTTTCTTAATGTTTAAGTATATGGATTTTGTTATCAGTACACTGAAAATGGAACCAGTGACCCATGGGACCAAATGCTTATTCTTAAGAAATGCCTTGAACTTTCCATAAACACCATTTTCTTTTCTTTTGGACTAATTTACTTGCAGATGGTGCTATAGCTTGGGAATACATAGCCCGCTGAAAAAGACAGACAAGGGCAGGGCAGAACCTGATTTTCTTACCATTCAGACTTTATGAGCAGACACCATGGCCTGCAGAAGAAACGTTAACTTCTCCTCTTTTTCATTCACTTCAAGGACAGACAGATTGAGTTGAAGGCAGAATTTAGAGTTTCTCCAGTGACCACAAAATAACATTTTAAAATCTGGATGTTTTGCTCTTGCTGCGATGCTGATTTTGATTTTTCTTTCCCTTGGCAGGCTTGTACATGTCTGCGTAGCCCAGCCCCGCCGCCTCCTGAGTCCTGCTCTTAGTAGCAGTAAGGATGTTTCTCTTAGTCAGCAGCTGGAGGGAACCCACATCCCCTCTCTGGGCCTTAGCTTTTTCTCTGTACGCTGACAGAGTAGTACCAGGTCACTTCCTGCTCCAGTGTTTTGGTCTGTTTTCTAGGTCTATGTGGGTTTACTGTTTGGATGTCTTCCTGTGGGGAGGCGGAATCTCTTACTGTAACTGCAAATACTAATGAATCAGCTAGTAGATGCCCTCCCGCCCGGAAGAGAGCATTCCCAACCTTCTGAAAGAGACTGTGGGTGGTGATCCCAGTCTAGAGTCCTGACAACATAATGCCTCTTTCCCCCTCCCCACTTTGATGGCTTTTGTTTGTTTTCAGTTTAGTATTCTACACATTTGTTCTGCACTTGAGTATATAAAGACCAATTATCATCCCCATGGATGATTAGGAAACAAAACTTTGAAAAAGTAAATTCATGCAAGAATCTTCATATCTTAGAATATTAGGGGAACTATTTATATTGGATGTTGAGTGTATTTCAAATACTCAAACATACAGTTAATGGGAAGTTATTGTCCTAGTTATATATCATCTCCTTGTTATGATTCAATAGCTTATTGAATATTTTTTAAAAATATTTTCAATTGATTTTAGAGAGAGAGGAAGGGAGAGGGAGAGAGAGATAGAAACATGGATGAGAGAGAACATTGATTGGCCGCCTCCTTGTGGATTGGGTCCACAACCTGGGCATGTGCCCTGACCGGGAATCAAACCGGTGACCTCTTTGTGCATGGGTCGATGCTCAACCAGTGAGTCACACCAGCTGGGTTATTGAATATTTTTAACATTATTTTTTATAATAATTGAGTTGTCCTACAGTAACAATAATTTTAAAATTGTTTTTGTGAAATAACTTTATTGTTTAAGAATAAGCTCTGTCTTAGTGTACATTTTTTTATTAGTAAAACTAAATATTACTCATGTTAGTGTCAGCAGAAGGAATTACAGGACTTATGGGGCACATTAGATTCCTAGGGCTACTGTAACAAATTACCACACATCAAATGGCTTAAAACAGTAGACATTTATTCTCTCCTAGTTATGGAGGAAAGAAGTCCAAATCAAATGTCAGCAGGGCCACACAGCCTCTGAAAACTCCAGGGGAGAATCTTTGCTTGACTCTATCTTCCAACCTTCTGGTGGCTGTCTAGCAACCCTTGCCATTCCTTGCCTTGTCTAAGCCTTATTCCGATCTCTCCCATGGTCTTTTCCTCTGTGTCTCTGTCTTCTCCTTCTTAGTCTCTTAGAAGGATACCTCTCTTTGAATTTAAGGCCCACCTTAATCCAGGATGATCTCATCTCAAGTTCTTGAACTTACTTACATCTGCAAAGACACTCATTCCAAATGATGTCACATTCTGAAGTTCTGCCTGGGCATATGTTTTGGATGACATCATTTGTCTTAGTCACTTTGAGCTACTGAAACAAATGACCATAGACCAGGTGGCTCGAACAACATTTATTTCTCACACTTGCAGAGGCTGGGAACTCCAACATCAAGGTGTCTGCAGATCCAGTGTTTGGTGAGGGCCTGCTTCCTAATTTACAAATAGTCATTTCCTTGTTGTGTCCTCACAGAGCAGAAGGCAGAGAAAGGAAGCAAGGTCTCTAGTATCTCTTCTAATAAGGGCACTAATCTCATGCATCAGGGCTACAAATATCATCACATTGGTAATTAGGCTTTCAAGACATGAATTCGCATGTGTGTGGGGTGGAGGGTGTGTGTCAAACACATTCAGTCCCTAACAACACTCAACTCACCACATGGGGGAAGTTCATGGAACTCAAGTGCAGAAATAGCAGCGAGGCCTCAGAAGCCATTGGAGATCGCAATTGGGAAACCCCATAGAAACAAGCTCATTCTCTCAGACATCCTCACTCCCTCTAGGGCTGCCTGAATCTATTCTGCATCTCTGCACATCATGCTCCATCATTTCCCCCTGTACCTGGCTCTCCTTATGCTAGAACAGGACCCTGTAGATTTCAAACTTATATGCCTTTAGCTTAAGAGGCCCACAGAGAGTGCCTAACTTTCTCAGTCTTGATTCTAAATTCTTAAAAAATAATAATCTCATGGGTCAGTTTAGATCAAGCATCGATCATAAGTCCCCTCAGCTGTAGTTGGGGGAAAGGTCAGGTAAGTGAGGTCCCAGAAGTGAACGGAATTAAACAAAATTACAATAATCAGAAGATCAATGATAAATAAGAGGTTTTTATACTCTATCCAGTTAACTGAGAAACTGTTTAAGTTTTTAAAACTATTCCACAAATAACTCAAAAGCATCTAAGATGGTTTCTAGCTTTAGACTTACCAGCACCTAAGATCTAGATTGTAATTTAACTATCAATTTCGGTGTCCTTCTATCATGGCAAGGGTCTGCGAGGACCTTCAAGGTAGTTTGAGTGAATTTCCCTGAAAGTCTTTAAGATTTTAGAATAACACAGTAGGCTCTGGTCTGAAAGTTTCTGTGAGTTATGTGAAATTTTCTAAAGATGTATTTTGGAGGCAGTCTATGGGGCCTGTGAGATATGATCTCTTTCTTCTAAAAAGAGGTCACTACACGGCAGTACTAAAGGGACCCACCCAGAAAGGAGGATGTCTCAGTGCTTGAAGGTAAAGAGGTGGATTGGGAGGCATGTGTGTTAATTGTCAGGACAGGAAGAGAACTAATCAGAAAACTTAATGGTAGGAGAGGGAAATCAGAGCCATATACTGGTTGGAAACCAAAAAACCTCAGGGAGAGGGAGTCAGTATGATGGCCATAATTAAATGAAATAAGTTCTTTTTTCCCCTGACAAATCAGTGAGCTTTCCAAAGTGTGTGAAGCTGGGGTTTCAGACCTGAAATGCGAACACACACGTGGGGGTCGGGTGGCCAGCACCACGGCGCAGCTTCCGATCGCAGAAGGGTGGGTGTGGAAACAACTTCGGGGATCTCCATGCCAAACGAAGCTACGGACGAGCCTGGGGAGGGAAAGAGGCACAGTTTGCATCTCATACAGGAGAACTGGCACGCACGAGGTAAGAAATGGTCAGGCACGGAAGAGTGAGGCTGCCGAAATAATGCTCCGTGCTACCTGAACTCACCAGGAGAAAAATGTGATAAGAAAAGTGATTTTGTTATTGAGATAGCCCTAGAAGTAAAAGAGAGTGTCCGGTGAGGACTATAGAATACGTCGCATGAGCTGACAATCAGTTATCACAGTTTACGTTAATTTCCTGAACAAGTGTGTGCGAGTGGTGTCAATATAGTTGTTGCATAGCATGGACTGAAGCGTGCCCCTCCCCCCATTTATATGTTGGAGCCTTTACTTCTAATGTGACTCTATTTGGAGATAGGACTTTCAGGAAGTAATTAAGGTTAAATGCGGCCATACAGGTGGAGTCTTAATCTCCACCTGTGGATTGATGACTTTAGAAGATGATGATCTCTCTCATTCTCTCTGTCCCTCTCTTTCTCCCTGCACACTGACCAAGAACAGACCATGTGAGGACAGCCCTCTGCAAGCCAGAAATCTCTTAGAAGAAACCAACACTGTGGACCTTGATCAGGACTTCCTGCCTCTAGAACCATAAGAAAGTCAATTTCTATTGTTTGCACCTTGCAGCCTATGGTATTTTGTTCCAGCAGCCCAAGAAGACTAATACAAATAACCATGATATGATCATAGTACTACACACGTAACATAGGTTTACATATTTTTTAATGACATAATGCTCATGTTTGGAGCAAAGACATCACCTACTATAATTTTTTGGGATGGTTGTAGCATTTTGTGGGTGATGAGACGAAACCTTCAGAATCAATCTGCCAACATAATGGCAGCATAAGAGATGAAGAATGATTAGAGAGTGGACTTCAGGGATGAGTAAGGTAGGGATACAGGTCAGGAACCTGTGCTAACAATGCTTCATTCTCCTCTAAATAAAGATGCAGCCTTGTTGACCAGTGGTTTCCATCAAGTATCAAGAGGACACTAATGTCTGCCCACCTAAGTCTAAATTTTTAGCATGGTTTTCCTGAATGGATATGAAAAGGCTGTTAAACAGTAAGAATCTAAGATTCTAACAGGACCCCACCTAGCATGAACCATGTCTGCATCTTTGGTTAAATAAATCAGGAACTTAGTCTAGTTTTGTAAGTGGTTGTTTATGTGTGAATTCTTCCAGCTGGATTCTAAGCCCACCGTAAATAATAAACTTTTCAATTCCTTCGTTAATGCTGGGCTCTGTCCTGGGGCCAACTGGGTGCCCTTTCAATAGAGATAATATAGGCATTTTTCTGAGTAGAGTAAAATACTTGTTCTAAATTGTTTGGAAATTTGTCCAGCTAGTGTGGTTCAGTGAACTGAGTGTCGTCCCATGGGCTGAGAGGTCCCTGTTCGATTCCTGGTCAGGGCACATGCCTGGGTTGTGGGTTCGACCTCTAGTAGGGGGTATGCAGAAGGCAGCTGATCACTGTTTCTCACATTGATGTTTTTATCTCTCTCGACCTTCCTCTCTAAAAAAAAATCAATAAAAACATATTTTAAAAAAATAAATCTTTTAGAAATTTTAGTATCCAAACCCCTCTCTTAGTAAAGATATAGAAAGAAAGTGGGATTAAGGAAGGGTTGGTTGGAAGGCACTTCAACCCTGGTACATGTGGGAAGTTGGAGGCTAAAGGACAAAGAGTAAGTTTGCTAACTCAGCTATAGAGGTTTAGCAATAAAGGAGCTTAAAAAGGAATGCTTAGCCCTGGCCAGTTTGGCTCAGTGGTTAGAGTGTCGGCCTACGGTCCGGAGAGACCCGGGTTCGGTTCCCGCTAAGGGCACGTACTTCGGTTGCAGTTTGTCCCCGGCCCTGGTTGGTCGTGCGGGTGGCAGCCACTCGATGTGTCCCTTCACATCGATGTTTCTCTCTCTCTCTCCCTCCCACTCTATCTGTACGAAAAATGGAAAAATATCCTCGGGTGAGGATAAAAAAAAAAAAAGGAATGCTTAAAGCATTCCAATACTAGAAGCCAGGTAGAACACAACTTATGAAATAAACTTATTTGGTATTTATTGAATTTGCATCTTCCATTTGTGATTTGTCCATTAAAGATATTTGCCAGATTGTTATCTGTTATGAAGATACGGTGAAAGTGCTTTTCTTCAAGCGTGCATTTTACTTGCCTTTAATTGGGTCACACTTATTTTTCCAGCAATGATTCATGCTGATCCATTCAAATACTATTGCTTGATCCAACAATAGTAATAGGACTTCCTGAGTGCTTTTCTAGTCACATAACAATTCACTAAATTCTCAGAACAATCAGAGGAAGGAGTCAACATTACCATCCACAGTTGGGAACACTGAAGCTTAGAGAAGTTCAGGAACTTGTCCAACATCAACCACAAGTAGTAAAAATAGTACAACCAGGATAGGAACCCGGGTGGCTCAGGTTCAGGTCTTCCCCTCTTAACCACTTTATCACACCAACTAACATGGAACATGGCTTGCGTGACACCATGCATGGTATTCTATAGTCTGCAACTTACAGGATAGATAACAGATGCATTCTTTTCCTCTATTCTGAAGTTTTAGTCATCTAATCCGTTTCTACAGATCAATGTCTTTCTGTCATAATGTCAATGTAACATCTAGGCATGAAAAATGAGTGTATTACCTTGAGCCTCCCAAATCTGGCCAGTGGGTTGAGGAGTAGTGTGGTTACTTTTCTTTTCCTCTTGCTACTCTAATGCAGTCCTGGAAGGTATCAGCAGACATCAATGGTGATGTATGTCCAATTCACAGATGTCTTACCTTTTGTCGAGTGCTCTCCAGGGCCTCAGCCTTGGCCAGAATGCAGATTAGGCGAAGCAGTGCTGCTGGCAAACCACAGGGACAAGAAGGCTGGTCATGTCGGAAGGCTGACATGTGTATGAGCTGCGCACCCAAAACAAGAAGCCCGGGGTCCCGGTGGCCATCTGGGGTGGGATCTCACTGCAGCTATTGGAGATTACAAGGGAAACTGTAGGACTGGATCTTTCACTCCTGTTATATGAACTGAAAATGGGGTTTAGCGTCAGAAGCTCGGGCTTGCGGGCCAGCTGTGGGCCACTCCCGGGACAGGATGGCCTTATCGGGTCGGTGCATCCAGCTGGGATCAGGGGTCTTCTTTGGTCGCTTAAATCCCATCCTCAGAGACCAGAAGCGGTTTCCTCTGAGAGTGTGCATGGTGCCAGCTAGAGCCCCAGCTTCCCGGTGACTGAAGTGGGGTGACATGACTGAGGGGCTGGGTGTTTGCGGACAGCTGGCTTCTCCGCATTCCCCAGCCCATCCCCCTCCGACAAGCCCCACAGGTGAGCTCCGCCTGAGCAGGAGGAGCCGTGTCCGAGCAGTTTCTCCTGTGCCTGCCTGACCTTCAGATGACATTCTGCAGGCTTCCTTTCAAACCACGGCTGCCGTTTGGCGTTCTAAGTGATGTGGACGTAAAATGCAAAGATACGCTGTGGAAGTTTAGATGTGAGACCATGTCACATGGCTTCGCACTTTTGTTCCCTGATGATTCGTATTTTGAGGATTGCCACCCGAACGCCTGTGCAGGGAACAAAAGAGGCTGTCGGAGAAGAAATGACAGGGACAAATCCCGATGAAGGTTTCACTTCACTGACAATCCAGTAAGAGAAAAGACATTACCAGCTGCATATTTTAGCACATTATTAAAACACCCACTCCAGTTTTGAAATATCCATTTAAAATAACTTAATTAAAACCCAATTATAGAAACTTTCCATACTCACAATGAAACATCTATTTTATTATCATTCTGCATGTCAGTGGCCTTTAATTTTTAAAGATGAACTGCAGTGCCTTTGAAAAAGAACAATAAAAGGGATAATCTACATAAGAATCTCTAATATCGCAAAGATATTTTTACCTTGACTTGAGAACATGAATTCCAGTTCTTCTCTCTAGTAGGGAAATAACAAAAAACATTCCCATTTCAAAGTAGAGGATGGCTTTAGTATTTATCTTGTTCAAAGAATATATATGTATATACTAAATATCTTTTATTGATTTCAGAGAGGGGAAGAAAGATGGAGAGAGAGAGAGAGAAACATCAATCGGCCACCTCCTGCATGCCCCCGACTTTGGATCCAGCCTGGGCATGTGCCCTGACCGGGAATCGAACTGGTGACCTCCTGGTGCGTGGGGCAATGCTCTACTACTGAGCCACATTGTCTGAGACCAAAGAAATATTAATTATAAGCACATTAAACAACTAAACTACAACATTAGAATTTTGATAACTATGTAAAAATTATATACATATTATGCATGCTATTTTCCTAATAAGCCATTTAATGATAAGTTTTAAAAATTATTCATTCATAAAATTTAAGTTATCAAGAATTTTAGAAACCCTGAGAAATGTAGTGATACGAGTATAAAACAAGATTTCCAGAAAGTCACTTCCCATTTTGTATTTTTGGCCAGAGTCCTCACGCAGCGCATACAGAGTGAGACAGACCTCACGGTGTGGTGGTGAACCCTCCTGTGCCCGGCTCACCAAGCCTTGGTGACACCCCTTCCTCGGCTTGTCACAGCCCTGAGTTCTGTCCGACACCCACACAGTGCTCAGCAGCCCCTCAGGCAGCCGGCAGCCCACACGCACACAGGAGTGGCAGGTTTTCCTGAGTTTCCCATCGGGTCCAGTAGATCGCCGGCTCCGTTAGAAAGCTTTTGATTGTGTGTCTGAGGACTTCGGGAACCAGACCACAGTTTCAAACCGAAAATGAAGTAGCACAAATTGCAATCTTACCTAAATGCCCGGAGATAAAGTAGCTGCCGCACAGTGTACTTTGGTCATTTTCACGTTGTCGCGGGAGGTGTCCTAGTCATTGACTAGAATCAACAAGTGATTGGAAAGATTATAAGGAAACTTAGATGAGTCTACACTATTAATGTTAACACACATCGAGAGATTGGGTTTCTCCCCGAATAAGCTCGATAACGCATTTGTTGGTTTTCTCCTTCCGCTCAAGCTTCCCTCACACAATGCGTTTGGAACCGATGAGTGTACAAGCAAGTCAGGACTGCACGCTGGGAAATCGGGTGTTAATGGAAACGCTGGCAGTGTCTTCCATCAAGCTTTCCCCACTCAAAACCATTTGGGCTTCCCCTGTTCTCTACGTGACCAATCCCACACTCCTCTGTCTGCCTGTCAAACCCTGTCCAATCTGGCTCCCCCTTATCCATCAAACGGTATATGCTTTGAGTTCCCAATGTGCACACTCTAGTTAAGCCTGCCTCCTTTCCATCTAGGCTCACCTCAACCAATCTTTGGACAATTCTCACAATTTCATCAAAGATGAAACATTCTCAAAAGAGAAGAAAAAGAAAAGAAAAAAGACGCAACATTCGATCACCTTGGTCCTTTATACACTCAACTCCCTAATGCAGCACTTAATTTGGTGCTTAGGCCTATATTACATCAATTTGTAGTAGGATCCTATTCTTTACTTATTTTCAAAGTGTCTCTTTATCTCCCTCAACTCTTTTGGAAACACAAAACAACTCAGTAATGAAGAGCTAGGTATGAAATTCAGAAACGATCCAAGTGTTCACAGGCCATTTCCTGGCTTGGACGCCAGGTGGGTTGGGATGATGGACAGTACAGACGCCTGCAGAACCAGCTGATTTCCAGGAGGACAGAGCTGTTCCTCTTAGCAACAGTCCCGCCCCACAGATGTTCGAGCCCCCATCCTACACTCTTGCTGCCCTGACTGGGTCCTGAGAAATCTGGGCTAAGGAAGTAAAAGGAAGAACAACAGCCTACAATCAACTGAGGACTTTCCATTGTTATAATCTCATTACTCGAGATGTTATTTTTAAATATAGTTCAATGGAATTCAGTTTGGCTTCTATTTTTAATCCAAATGGAGGAAGAAGTGAAACATCCATGAAATATAAATCTAAGATGACTTTTTAAAACTTTTATTTCTTTCTGGAAATGGCAGAGCAAACACTATAATGAAATGTTTACAGAATTTTAATATATAAAATTTAAGTAGAATGCATACAGTTGAAATACATTTATCATAATTTTTATACAGTTTTATAAAGTTTAACCTATGTATACATATATATTGTTATATTTATACAGATTTCTTTGCATATTTCTGTACAGAGAGAGAACATCCTTTAACTTGTATATATCTTAATCTCCAGTGAGAAATACTGAAGTGGAATAGGTCATTTCTTTCCACGGTGGAAATGATGGTTGACTCCAATCTGTGACCAAATGATCTCTCCTTGAGGACGGATGAGAAATACGAACGTAGACGTCTTTTCTGTATGTAAGTCTTCAAGAGTCCATAAATAATTCAACTTTCGTAATGTTGAGTTGACTTTTAGAATCATTTATTTTATACAAACATTTAAAAACCAAGAGAAGAGCTTTTTATCTTTTCAAGATGACTTAAGTTTGGCTGAAGAATTTTTAAAAAAACATTAAAGGGTAATTGTGTGTTTGGGAGAAAGAATGGGCACTGTCTCAAAATTCCATAGTTAAAACATCACCAGTTACCTCTATAACATCTATATGCTGAAGACAGAACATATGCTGATTTGTGTTTTTCTGCTCAAAATCATTAATTCTGTTTTTTAGACCAAAATTCTCTCTTTTTTAACAACGTGGAACATAAACAACTCAGACTCGCTAAGAAAATTAAAGAGGGGGAGATGAGGTCCTTCTATATAATTTCCAATATTTATTTCTGCATCTTCTGTATTATGCACTATGCCAATTCTTCATATGCATCGTCTCATGTAGTCCTCATAACAATACTATGCATAAATATAATTATCATCACCATCTTCTGAGGAGGGGTCTGCAGGTTGGAGGGTTTAAACTGTCTAATGTCATAGAATTTTGGCACATCCAAAATTTACACCTGCACATTCGGACTCCAAAGCTACAACTTTTAATCACTATTCTACTTTGCCTCCCAGACAGAAATAAACTCTGTCTTTCAGCTTATTTTGGGCTGAAGATGAGAATCTCCTTGAGAACACAGTTATGTAATGAATGATATTCCTGAAAGAAGTGTAAGAGTTTGTACCCAATTGCATGGGTTTCCCCTCCTCCATACCAAGCAGTTTCCCCACACCAGCTGGGTGTCCTACAATTCAGCTCAATCTTGATGCTACCTACCTGGAGACAGTGTCCGATCCCACAGGTTAAGGGATCAGTGCCACTAGACTTCCTCTGACTCCTTCCGTCTCAGATCCACTTGTCACCTGTGCTTCTGACCCATTGGCTGTAAATTCAAGGTCCCAACACTCCCCTCTTCAGTTTCTATTAATTTGCTAGAGCAGCCACAGAACTCAGTGAAACATTTTACCCACTAGTTTGATCAGTTTGTTATAAAAGAATACAACTCAGGAACAGACAAATTGAATTGAGGCATAAGGCAAGGTGTGGAGAAAGGGCTCTGAGGCATGGGGAGAGGGGTGGGGGAAAGTGTGGGGAGAGGTGTGAGGAGAGGGTGTGGGGAGGGTGTGAGGAGGGGGGGTGGGGAGGGGGTGGGAGGGGGGAAGTGGGGAGGGGGTGGGGAGGGGTGGAGGAGGGGTGGGGAGGGGATGGGGAGGGGTGGGGAGGGGTGGGGGAGGGGTGGGGAAAGGGCTTGGAGCTTCCACCCTCTCCTAGGGCACCACTTTCACTACATCAGCACCAGGTCACCAATCTTGTTTTTTGTGTTTTTTTTTAAATAGAAGCTTTATTACACAGGCATAATTGATTAAATCATTGACCGCTGGCAACTGGTCCAACCTCCAGCCCCTCCCCCCTCCGGAGGTCTGGGCGGCGTGTGGGGGCTGGAAGTTCCAACCCCCTGACACTCCGCGCTCTCCTGGCAACTAGCCCTCATTCCTTATTTGTGTCTGAAATTCGTCTCAGGAGCACTACAGAAGACACCTTTACTGCTCTCATTATTAGGGAACTCCAAGGGTTTTAGGGGCTCTGTGCCAGAAATAAGGATGAGGAGCAAATGTTTCTTTTTCATTGTAAATCACAACGTCCGAAGCCCCATCTGTGTATTTCTGAGCACAGGGGAAGAACTTCCCTCAGAGACAGGACGGATAGCTGGTGAGGGGGCCCCGTTCCCTTTTCCCAGAACACAGTCCTAATGGTCTGCTTGTTGGGGGCCAGGATCACTTTGGGGAATAGGCAGCTGCTCAGTGAGCTAGCTGATCTTGGGGTGCAGCCGTGTGCCCTAGCCTAGCCTGTTCTTTCTCTGCGTCATTACCTCCAATGGGGAGCTTGGGCCCATTCATAAACGTCGGAGCTCTTCGGTGTCCTCAAGCGCTGAGCACCCAGCCGTCTCTGGGTGCCTCCCGGAGTAGAGGTGAGATGGGCTTGAAGACTGTTCTGACACAAACGAAACAAAACTGAAATGCTATCCAGACGCTGGGATTTTCATTCCGTTAAAGCACCCCTATGTTCACTGCAGCATTATTTACAGTAGTCAAGATTTAGAAGCAGCCCAAGTGTGCATCAGCAGGTGAGTGTACATTTACACAATGGAACACTACTCTGCCATTAAAAGAAATAAAATTTTACCCTTGAGACAGCACAGACAGACCTGCAGAACATTATGTTAAGTGAAATAAGCCGGTCAGAGAAAGATAAGATATCATTTCAGTCATATGTGGGATTTCATGGACAAACTGAGCTACCAAACAGAACGGTGGCAGACTCACAGACAGAGGTGCCTGGAGGTTTTATTGGTGTTGGAGGGAGGACTGGGAACCGTGGGCAGAAGCAAGGAAAGAGGGCCTCGCAGGAGGGCAGGGACCCTGGACCCCCAGAGGGACCCAGAAATGGCACTTTCTTTTGCAGAGAACGATTCACACATTTCTAGGAAAAGGAACCTTCTGCTATTTTTTCTCAACATTCTCAGTAAAACAAATGAAGGAACACACT
This sequence comes from Molossus molossus, assembly GCF_014108415.1. NCBI lineage: Eukaryota > Metazoa > Chordata > Mammalia > Chiroptera > Molossidae > Molossus > Molossus molossus. The sequence goes on from NW_023425403.1 coordinate 12,655,785, forward strand.
TGCCTTGTGTTGATGGCACTTGGGGAAGGCAGCAGAGAAGCAGGTCTCCTTGAGTGCAGACTGGTCAACAGCTGAGCCAGCAGAGCCCAAGGCTGAGCTTCGAGCTGCGGTTGCTCATGCCCCGGGGCCAGGGGGGGGGGGGTCATGAAAGCCAGGCTGAAGGGGGACTAACTCTCAAGCAGATGACAGAGAGTCAACCCCATTCCCAAGTCCTAGAGGAGGATGATCCACCCAGGAGGAGTGAAAGAAAGATTCTGTTACTGTGGAGGGTAGACTTTGGTCACTTTATCCGAATACTGAAAGGGAGGGGCCATCCACATGGATGACCTCACATCACACTTATCTGAGGACCTTTATGGTATCTGTCACAATTTCAGCTCCCCCATCTGTAGGTACTCAGAGTTAAGCACAGATGCTTCAATGCTATCTCTGTTATGGTTTCTAGTCATTCCTGGTTGTCCCACCTATAAGGTGCCCTAAAGAAGTCCTTCCATGTGCACCTGGAAATACGGGCCACAGCTGCTGTTTCCCCTGGAAGGGGCTCTTTCTCTCTCTAGCCCAACTGCACTCAGACTTCTGCTCTTGAGCATCCTCAGACCTCAGCGCCACCAGGAGCGACTGTCCAGACAGCCCTGGCTGTTTGGGGCAGCAAGACATGACTCTCCAGCCAAGCATACCTTGAACAAAGGTGTTGACGTTGTCGCTGGCTGTGGGCATTGACTGCACCCTGCTCCCCATTCACCTTTCCCAGTCCCGCTTCTGGCTCCCACTGCCCGAGCCACGCCAGCCCCTCCCCGTCCACGCACCCAGCTCTGACCGTCTCGGGAAGGACAGTCTTCTCCCTCATTCTTCGTACGTTCGTGTCTTTCGTTCTTTCTCTTTCTGAGGTGTTTGCCTTCTCTGGATTATCTTTCTATAGCACTTTATTTAAATTAACTTTTTTTTTACTACTTTATTATTATTATTATTTTTGGTGGTAAATATACGTGTAAGTCTACCGTCTGAACCATTTAAAACATTTTCAATTGCGGTTCACATTCCATGTTGTTCTGTATTAGTTTCAGGTGTACAGTATACTGGTTAAGCAATCCTGCAATTCCCAGGGTGGTCCCCCCAATGTTTCCAGTACCCAGCAGGCCCCATGCACAGTTGTTACAGTATCACTGACCCTATACTATATCATATTCCCTACACTGTATTTACATCTCTGAGACTATTCTGTAACTGCCAATCTGTACCTCCTCTTCCCTTCACCTTTTTCGCCCCATCCCCCAATCACGCTTCCCTCTGTCAGCTGTCAGTCTGTCCTCTGGAGCTATGTGTATGTTTCTGTTTTGTTTGTTTATTTTTTCTTTAGATTCCACACATAAGTGAAATCACATAATATTTTTCTTTATCTGACTTATTTCACTTAATTTGCTACCCTCTAGTTCCATCCATGCTGAAGTAAAAGGTCCATCTTAACCATTTTTTAAAAATATACAGCTCAGTGGCATTAAGTACATTTACATGGTTGTGAAACCACCACCGTCATTTTTCCCCAGAACTGCTTCATCTTCCTTAACGGAATCTCCATGCCCATTAAACATGAACCCCCCATTTCCTGTCTGCTAGTCACTGGTAACCCCCATTCTGCTTCCCATCTCTATAATTTTTAATTTTTTTTTTAATCCTCACAGGAGGACATTTTTCCATTTTTTGTTCAGGTAGACTGGGAGGGAGAGAGAGGAAGAGAGAGAGAGAGAGAAACATCGACGTGAAAGGGACACATCGAGTGGCTGCCACCCGCACAACCAACCAGGGCCAGGGACAAACTGCAACCGAGGTACACACTCTTAGAGGGAACGGAACCCGGGTCTCTCTGGACCGCAGGCCAACGCTCTAACCGCTGAGCCAAACCGGCCAGGGCCCCATCTCTATAATTTAATGAGCACCAGGTACTTACCACTCTTTATCTACCTGGTTTATTTTCTTCATTAAAACAAATTGAAGCTATTTTTTTAGTTTAGTGCTTTAAAGTTCATTAGCCATACCTCCTAAAATGTAAGCTACTCGAGGGAAAGGACCTTATTCTTCTTGTTTATCCCTATGTCTCCAGACATTTTGCACTGCTTTGTTTGGAAGGTGAGACATGCACAATAAACACTTTTTAAATTCACTCCCGTCTTTAACTTCCTGGGGTTTTCCTGCTTTGTGATCGCATTCCCAAATCTGTGCGCTATAGTAGGTTCACCTAACCTGCTGGAAGTCGGACAAACTATCAAAATCAATGTTACGAAAGAATGAAAGTTACAAAACAGAGCGAGAGAAATCATGGGAGAGCCAAGATTTTGCAAACATATGTTACATATAGTTCTGCTTTCTCTCTCTTGAAAAAAAAAACTTTGTTAACCAAAACAAAAACATACTCCTGGCGTAGATGAAACGGGAGAAGCAAATGCATTTTTCACAAGCTTACAATATGGTGTCAGGAAGGGTATTATCAATAATTAATCAAAGGCCTGACATTATTTAGTAGTAGACATAAAAGTCACTGTCTTTTCCTGGGCCAGAATGTCTTTCCACATATTTCTATTCTCCTCTTTTTAAAAAAAATGAATCCCAGTGATCAATAAAAATTTTGTTTGAATATATACAATAACAAGGATGCCACAATGCCTCTTTCTGCTCTTTTGTCTTTTTGTTTTTTACCAAATAACTTGGCTATTCTTTGAACCAAATTACTCAATAACTGAAAGTCAATGGTCACACCTAAAGAAAGTACAAAGACTCTTGAATTATAACAAGTACCCACAAAAACATGAAAATAAGAGTTTGGAAGGCTTGATGGAATTTCTTTCAGACTCTCTACATCAGTTTGCTTTTTTCATCTGGGACATTGATTTATGTGAAAACTGGATAATGACAACTACTAATGATAAAATAAAAATAATGGGGTTTTTTTTAGAAGTAAATCTCATGTCTTTAAAGCATCATGAGTCATTCATCACCGTAGGAAGCCCCTATATGAATTTGCATTCCACGAATGAATTGTTGGAGCATTCCATAATAACGAGCATGTGTAAGTGAAGATAGTAAAATGGGCAGATTTCATGCTTTAAAATATAATCTTATCAGTTGAGGGTTCCAGGGAAACATTTGTCTCATTCCTGCTGTTATATAGTGACTATGATACCTGCATGACAACCCTTTACCCACACCCCAAACTTCAGGCATTCCTTACATTCCCCTGACATTTATATATATATATTTTAATCCTCACCCGAGGACATTTTTTTGTTCAGATAGAGTGGGAGCGAGAGAGAGGAAGAGAGAGAAAGAGAGAAACATCGACGTGAAAGGGACACATCGAGTGGCTGCCACCCGCACGACCCAACCATATATACACACACACATATATATATATATATACACACACACACACATTTCCAGTCCAGATATGGGCAATAAAACTAAGCTGAATGTGAAATATTTGGTAAAAGACACATTGAGATTTATTTGAATGACATCAAATTAAGGTTTTCCTGAAAAGAAAAGAAAACAAAACACCTTTTTTTGATATGTATACCATAACCACTGAGCAACACAGCCAGGCTATCAAATAAAATGTCTTAAATGCATGGTCCTACATAAATGTTAGTTGCACTTATTAATGCTAGAAGTGATATGTGAGCAAAAGTAAATAAGTGGTGTTAGGATATATTTTATTCCATTTTAATAATTTAGCATGAGTACTTTTGATAAATCACAACAATATACAAAGTTTTATCTATTTGAACTAAAAGGCATTAATTTGAATAATACAAAAAATTTAATTTCCCTGCATTATAAGGGTGTGTAGAGTCCTTCTAACTAATTTTGTAAGATAATGAGCCATGACATTTTTTCCTAAAGAACCATTTTAAAAGCATCAAGTGAATTTAGGTGATGAATTATTTTCAAATAGTCCAAAAGTTCTAAGAGCTAAGTGACTTTTTTTTTTTATTGTCCTAATGAGAAAATAGGAATAAAATTCATAGCTAGAAATAATCTTCTAATCCTTGGTTTACAGTTAAACTGCGCTGGTTAAAGATCATATATGGTACTCATTTGTATTTCTGGAGAAACTAGCTTAGCATGAAGACGTGTCTACTCCAAAGTCAGCATTAAAAAAAAAAAAAATGCTCCATAAACGAATGGAGGAAATAAAAGACTGAACTGAAAGAGTACAAGGATTTTAAAGCATAGCATAAAAAGACTAAAACTCTTGATATCAGTAGATCATACACAGGCATAAATGAATGATAGCACCTTCCTACAGATCTTAAAGATATTTCCAAAGTGGGGTGATCACCTCTTTCAACTGCATGACTGTGAAGAAGTAAAGGATTGTTTTGCATTCTGTTCATTAATTTTCTTAATCATTTGAGTTTGGCATTTGGCAATTTGGTTTGTAGGTGAATCTCTAGCAGACTACATTGTCTGGGTGGTAAAACAGAATTATTGTAGACATAGCTTCCATTCTCATTGACATATATTAAAAAAAATACATGAAAAATAGGTAACTAGAGATATTATCTTGAATTTTGATCCTAAACTTTGTTCTTGAGAAAACTTAGTTGTTTGGTCATGTCTAAGAGATGGGGAGCAGGAAGCAAGCTCATTGCAGAAGGGAGATTTCTGGGTGCAGAGTCAGGCCCAGCACGAGGAGTCGGCATGAGAGACCCTACTTGTATGTGTTTCCTTCTCCGCTTTCCTCCTGTCCTACTCAGATCAGAGACTTCCGTTCGCGGTCTTAGGAGGCGAGATGGCCGGAAAATATATGGAAACACAATGCTCCCAAGTCCCTGTGAGGCCTCATTCTAGGTCCGGGGCCACCTGTACAGGGGAGCGATGCCACACGGTGCGGGCAGATGTGGCCCCGGGACTGGGCCCAGCAAATCTATGACCCGGTCAAGGAAACCAGAGGACCAGCACCTGAAATAAGAGTGACACTCCTGACTGGGGATCACCCATGTCATAAACAAGTCAGGGTAAATTATTATGGTTTCTGCTATTGACACAATCTTTGAAGGAGAAGGTCTTGGTGACATGGGCCTCTGTCTCAGTTTTGTGACAGACACGCGAGGTAGGAGCACCACCTAGAAGATGTTAACTTACAATTTTTTGTGGGAATATTTTTACTCTCCTCAGAAGTATAGCCTGCGAAAACGTAGGTGATGGGTATATGGTGCATTATATATATAATAAATTATATAATGCATATTATGTAATATACATACATGCATGTGTTTTAATATGCCTGGTCTTCTGAATTTATGTGTGTCCAATCGGCCTGATCTTCTGGTTAGGGAGCTTAACCCATAGAAACTACCACTCACATCACAATGTGTTAGTCGGGTGTCAGTAAGATTGAGAAATAATCGTATCCTTATAATATAGGAAAGTGCTTCATGTGTTAAAAATAAGCAAACAGAAATTGTCAAACACCAACAACGTCCAAAATATTATTCTCCATCCAATGTTAATTTCTGTTACCTTATACTTTCATTGTTCAATTTAATTAGGCATTTGATCACTTTTAAATTATAAAGTTAGTTATATATCAGGTTCCTCTGGAGGTAAACATTGAGTGACTAATAGAGAATTAAATATAATCTTCAAAGGACTCAGCCTCTTTAATCCATTTTAGATTTTTGTGGAAGTTGAGAAGATATCCTTTTCAAAGCAGGCCAATGGAATTCAGTAACTCAGACATTCTACAGGGCACAAAAACGAGGGTCACTTTTTACTTCCGCCAGCCTTCCCCAAACCGCACACGTATGCAGATGTATGGGAAGTACACGCGGTAATAACATACTAATGGTGTCAAATATAAAGTCTTTACCACATTCAGAAGTACATTCAACTTTCTCTTATCTATTCCTTTGAGTAAGGTTCTCACTGAAATGGGACTGGACACGGTTATAGCAGTCTTTTAGGAGCCGACTCTGCTCACCCGTATAAGTACTCTACTTATTCCCTGCAAATTCTCTTTGAAATGATTCATCCATTGATTTGGTGTTGATTTTTCTCCTTCTCATCCCTCCCAGAATTTTTTCCAGGTAGAGATGCTGAGCTTATAAGTGAGAAATTTCAAGGGTCATTTCTTTAGGCTATCAAGCAATAAGCACATTCAGAACACAGGCGAGCGATTGCTTCATCATGAGGACCATACTGTGAGTCCCATTTACCTTCAAAGTAATTGACCTTGAACTTGACTGTATTACACTGTTATGTTCCCTGTCCTTTGCCGCGTGGCCATCTTCCCTCATACAACTCACCCACTTTCCAAGGAAGTGGAAATAGAGGAGAGGGGGACATGAACAGGACAGAGCTGTGTGAAGACAGAAGAATGAGCGAAAGAATACAAAATTGTAGGAATAACTTCTCATCACATATATCAATCTGTGTGAGTCTTCCAGGAATGTTGCTGAGGAGTCTATAAAATTGGTCTATAATTATAAATGTGGTAAAAGAGTATCTCTCTGTACGTCTTTGAAGATTATGCAAGGGAGGTCATCTCATTAAGTTTTATCCAGCCAGAGGGTATCTCTTAAAAAGGGTAGACGTGATTTTTGCAAATCAGGAAAAAATAGTGATGATGTATGGTGCACAGATGCCTCATCATTTGAAAAACAAACATGACAAAAGAAGTCAAATGCTAACTACTATATATAGGATAACCACAATGCATGTTATACGTGAATCATAAAATAACAAGTCGGAACTTCTGGGCTGAGATAAACAGTCAGAAAAGCCTGGGATTACTGTAGAATTTCGTTGCGACTATTTACCCCATTTTAATTCAAAGACTACATTCTGAAATGTTTTGAACACCTTATTTAAATCACATTTTTTGGTGTGTGCAAACAAGATATCAGGAGATGTCCCTTTTCCTCTGTAAGAGTGTGTAGGGGTCACTGCAAATGAGAGATCTTACACTGCTTCTGAAAACAAGGCATGTGCCCTTTCTGTTCCAATTTATTTTCTGTAACTGTGAAAGCTGTTTATTTTCTAGGATGCTTTTTCTAGTACAAGTGGATGTTTGTGGCCCAAGGGAAAAGTAAAGTAGAGGTTATCTACTTGGCCTTCAATCTTGTGTTAATTCAAGTCTATTGATTTCATCAAGCCCCCCAAAATTAATCACTTCACAGATCTCGGTGAATTAAAAGAGGTATGCCATGTTATTACCAAAATTATGAGTGCATCGTTTGAATATTAAGTCTATCTGAGAATACAATTCACAAAGGGACGTGGATTTGTGTTTTGGAAAATATGTACATATCTTCCACCGATAGCCACCCTTAGATTGCTGGGGAAACAGGCCTGTGTGGGAGGCTGGGCGGTGAGGGGTGACTGGCCCTCTGTTCCCACTCGATACCCTTTTCCACCCAGCCCCATGTCCCCGGAATTACATGCCCTAATAAAGTAGCCTATGCCACCACAGTGGCTGCCTGATGGGGTCCCAAGTTAAGACAATGATCATTTATTTTGTATTTTGCACTTTGGTCCATAATCAAAGTGAGTCAAAATACGTAAGCAGAGCCAAATTTTGCATAATATGCTTAGTCTGGTGGTTAAACTCTTCCCTCACCTTGCAGAGTTTCTTATCTGGGTCATGTGAAAACTGAGTGTGTCTCCCGTCAGAGATGAGATATTTACGACCTTTGCCGGGCGGCTTGCGCACCCTCCACTGCAGAAGCCCCCTTCAAAGTCACCGAAGATACCAGGACATTCTGAAAGAGAGAAGGAGAAGAGGTTGACTGAGAAATAATATCCTCATAAAAACTCAGTATCATTAAAAATATAAAGGATTTTATTTAATTTTTTATTGTTTTAATTTATTGACTTGAGAGAGAGAGACATCAATTTGTTGTTCCACTCATTTATGCATCCATTGGTTGCTTCTTATATGTGCCCGGACTGGGGATTGAACCGGCAAGCTTGGCGTATCAGAACGATGCTCTAACTAACGCAGCTACCTGGCCAGGGCAAGGATTGTAAGAAAGTCTTTTTAAAATGTCAACTCATTGCCACAGACTCTGAGCAGACTCCTCTGGGACGTTCAGCCCTGTTAGGGTGCAGGTGGGGACCCAGCTGCAGAAGACTGACCCTGACTGTAGCCCTGCTCTGGGGTGTTGGAGGAAGGCCTGAAATGGTGGCACTTCTCCCAGTCAGTCCACAGGCCTCTGTGGAAGAGAGAGGGGCCAGGAGGACCGGGAAGAGGCCCTCACACCAAGAGTGGCTTTGGCCGGGCAGCCCACACGTCAGGTGTCCCACTGACCTGTGCTGTGTCTGCCTGGATTTTCAGTCAACGATGGCTGGAATGGAAAGACCCTGCCAATGTCTGCCTTTCTTTCCTTTTCTTCCCTCCCTCCCTCCCTCCCTCCCTCCCTCCCTCCCTCCCTCCCTCCCTCCCTCCCTCCCTCCCTCCCTCCCTTCCTTCCTTCCTTCCTTCCTTCCTTCCTTCCTTCCTTCCTTCCTTCCTTCCCCCCTCTCTGTCCTTTATTGTTCTTTCTTTATCTTTTATTGATTTTAGAGAGAGAGGAAGTGAGAGGGGGAGAGAGAGAAAAGTCAATTGGCCGCCTCCTGCATGCCCCCCACTGGGGATCGGGCCCACAACCTGGGCATGTGTCCTGACTGGGAATCGAACCAGCGATCTCTTGCTGCATAGGTCAACGCTCAGCCACTGAGCCACACCAGCCAGACACAGTGTCTTCAGATAGACAAACACGAAAATGCTGCTTGTGAACCAGTTCTGTAAAAACGTGTGGTGGGCCACCATGGGTAACGTTCCCTGCAGGCAAATCGGAGCCCCTCTGTGGCAGCACCATGGTAACTTAACACACCTGAATCTCGGGGCCAGTGGCTTCTAACACCATTCCTTGTGACTCTCGGCTCCTGAGAGTGCGTGCAAATGTGCTAACTTTTCAGAGTAGACCGGTGATTATAGGGATGGTCTGCATTTTCCAAAGAAAGCAGATGGTTCCAACTTCTAGAGATTGGAAGCAAGCTTAAATGAAATTGTGCGTGCACACAGCCTCTTCATCCTGTGGTCGGCGGAGGCCCACTGAAGGAGGTGACCTCGGGACAGTGGAAGGGAGAAGAAGCCATGTGATAGGATGAGACAGACCTCCCAGAGCAGCAGCCAAAGCCAGCACATGCTGCACAGAGCGGCTCAGCGCAGCGTGTTATGTGCACGGACGGATGTCTCCCATCAGGACTTTTAAATGACAGTTTCTTTTTTCTTCCTTTATATTTGTGAAAGGAGTAGCCCGTTTCTGTTAGATGACGGACAGAGAAGGACGAACATTTTGAGACAAAGAAAACATGGCTTGCTATTGTGGGACACGGTGAATAGACAATGCCAGGATATTGAGCAAAATTTTAAACTTTATGAATTCTAAACTGTAAGCAATTTTAGGTTTTCTTGTCACTATTACATAGATAAATGACTATTTTCACACTTTCCCAAATCAGATCAATATTGTATCAAGAATTTATTTGTTTAGCTATTCTCCAAGGGTTATTGGAAAAAAAATAGCTAAAACGGTGTTAGGGAACCACTTTGGTGTTGTGTACTGACGATGGTTATTGTTATTGCTGTTACAGTAATGGTTCTGGTTTTATCCCCGTCTTAGGGGGAAATTGTGGACCGTCGATGCAGTTATTCTCAGTAGCCTAATGACAGCGTGTGTTATAGGAACCTCTTTTCAATCTCCATCTACTCAGTATTGCTATTAAATACTCGGAAATGGACTTGAGAGCGTGCTAATTGGATTTGCAGACAATCCAGAGCCAAGAAGAAATGCTTTAAGAGAGGATTAAAGTATAATAGGATTCTGATAAACTTTAGGAAATAGGCCAACTGTCCACCAAATGAGATTTCCTAAAAGTGTCTACAAAGGTCCAAAGCCTAAAATGAAATGAAATGCCTAAAATAACAACACGCGTTCACCTCCGAGCGATACGATGTACGTGTACCCTTAGTCAGTTTGTATTCTTTTATCTTTTCTTTTATTCTGCATTCAGGCTTTCTACGCTTCCATGTCTCCTCTTGGTCTCCTCCACGTCTCTGAGGATCTTCTACCAAACTTTCTCCACTGTCAGTCCTTGGCTGACTGGAGGTAAAACCGGGTTCTGTGTAGGTTGCAGTAGCCACGGAGAAGGATGCTCTGGCTGTTTTGAGGAAAGCTGCCATGTGGTTCTGATGCAAGATGATCTCATGGGAAATTTCATGGAGCCTTTGCATGCATCACGGGCTGGGGAGAGAAGCCTAGGGTGGAACTTAGCAGCACCCGGCTGGAGAAGCCGCCAGCCATTCCCTGCATGCGCAGCTTTAACATCAGGGGCTTGGGCATCACTAGGTCATCTAACAGTGGAATGGCCACCTTCTCTGTAGCCCAAGGTCACACTCTTTAAGTTGTTTGAGATGCTTTGGTCACAATCCTTGATTGTCAATGCTGAGAACGTGCAAACTGCTTTCGTTTTCTTTTCCTTCTTTGTTTTTGTTATGGGCACACGTTGCTCTCACGATGTAATCACGTTCTCTATTGTGTTTAATGGTGATCTCGAAAGCGTTTCGATAATGACAGCTCACACCTGTAGTGGTGAGCCGCACCCTCCGCAACAAAGGCTGAGTCTGTCTGTATTCAGTCTCTGACTGCTTCTTCACTAAATCTGACATGGGCCTCATACAATTATCTAAAAGTAGGATTGATTGAGGTTGCTTGAGGCTCGTTTTCTCAAAAAGAACTTTATTATTGAAAGAATAACTGAGAGAGGTCTAATGGACATGATCATCCTTCTTCCAGGTCCCTTTAAAAAAAATTTTTTTTTCTTTATTGATTTTAGAGAGAGAGGAAGGGAGAGGGAGAGACAAATAGAAACATCGATGAGAAAAAACATTGATTGGCCTCCTCCTGCATCGCCCCACTGGGGGTTTGGCCCACAAACCTGGGCATGTGCCCTGACAGGGAATCAAACCGGCACCAGGTCCCTTCTTGAGGAATTCCTCCGCTGGGATGCTGATATCACAGAGTCTTCAGCTCTCTCCCATCTTCAGGGAGAGACTCAGCTTCCCGTGTCTAATTTCTATATCTGATCTAGTTTACAGACTCAGAACCTCTTGATTGGAAAGCAACTGGGTCCCAGGAGGAGAGACCCTGCAACAACATGACAACTGTGTACAGTGATGATCTCCCAGTCCTTCCCCAAAAAGACCTGTGGTCATTTATTGCGGTCACTTCATACTGGACAAAGGGGAATATTGATCCTGAGGAATTCCAGAAACAAAAACCAAGTTGATACTGACACCTGAAGACCTGAAATGTCGCCACAGTCCCTCTGTTAGTCTGAGGAATGGGGGTGGGGCAGGTGATCAATGATGTCCTGTCCAAGACCAGCTCATAGTGGGTTCACATGGTCTGCTAAGGTTAGAGGTCATTTTCTTGGCCCTCAAATATAAAATTGGATAGATACACTTGGTATTTGGTACAGCCCCACACTGGGTCCTTCTCCTGTAGAGTGGGAGGTTGATGGCCAGAGGCCAGCCCTGTAAGTTACCTCCTACCTGCCAATGTAGTAAGTTAAAGCCACTATTGCACCCCAGGATGAGGAGGGGAGGGCAGAAATTAGTGCCTGCCTACGATCTAAAAGATGGTTCTCATCGTCTCTATTAGTTCAGTGGTCCAGCTCCTCCAGAAACCCAAAGAATCCTGAGGGTGGCGGACAGCACAAGGAGTAGCTTCAGCTGCCGACCCTGCTCAGATGTCCTATCTTTGATCCTAGGACCTAAGGTATATGGCATATGGCCCTCGATGCCCTTGATTTGGAGAATGAGTTTTTTCCTATCCTTGTCCAAAAATAGAGTCAGAAATGGTATGCCTTCACATGTAACATACAAAAGAGTGTTTGTCACGTACAGAAGTATACATTTACAGTTTTGCCCTGGGGCTATGTTAACTCTGTCACCTGCAGTGTTCCCACCTGTCTGGATACCCTGCAGAACATTACACTGCTCCACTGCATCATGCTAGTCAAGCGTGATGTGCAGGAACGGCCAGCCTTGTTCAGGTATACCTTGTCCTGAACACAGGGGGTACACTCCGAGACACCCCCCACCCCGGGGATTCCTGGAATTGCAGATGGTACCAAACCATAATCCATTTCTACGTTGTGGAAATATGGCAGTAGCTTCTTCATCAGCAGAGGCAGCCTCTCTAGTAATTTTTATATTTTCCAGCCCAAACCTATTCCTGGATTGGTACACACCCCTTACCTGCAGTGGATGGCTGGGTGTCGCTCCTTTCGGTGACGTTTTATAGGGGCTCCGTGCTTTCTGGTCAACACTTTGCATCAGTGGACCACGGTTTCCGTTCATGTCATCCACGCACACATGTCACGCCTTCTCCGTCTTCACCGTGTGCTTTTCACGCAGCAGCTGTAATTTTTGCAGTGTGATCGTGAAACTAGCACACATTTCTTTTTCCTTCTTCACAATTTCATGGATAGATTTGTTCTTACCATAGACCAGCATATGAGTTTTCCCCTTCTGTATTAAGTGGAGAACTTTTAACTTCTCACTTAAAGGAAGCACCTTACAGCTTCTCTCTGGCACATCCGAATGGCCAACGTCACCACGCTTGCACTTTGGGACCATTATTAAATAAAATAAGGCTGACTGAGCACAGGGACTGGGCTACCGTGACAGTCGATCGGATCACTGAGACGGTTGCTAGGTGCTAATGGTCGCGGAGCGTCTGCAGTGTGGACACGCGGGACAAAGGGAGGAGTCACGTCCTGCCAAGGAGAAGCTGGATGGTGCGAGATTTCAACATGCTGCTCAGAACAGCACAGCATTTAAAACTTATGGATTGTTTATTCCTGGAACTTAACATTTAGTATTTTTGGATTGCGGTTGACCTCAGATAACCGAGACCATGGATAAGGGAGGACTAGTGTATGGGCTCCAGGGGGTGGGGGTAAACTTCATGAATATTCAGAATTTTTCCACATCACGAACATTTTCAGGCAGCTGGTGATCGCGGGCAAGCCAACACATACCAGCCAAAGTAGAAGAGAAATGGTGGCATCTCGCACCTCCCAGCAAGAATTTTAGAGCGTGCCAAGCCTCCTTGGGGCTGGAAGGCTGCTTATTCCACACCTGGGACTACTGGTCTGGCTCGTGTCCTTAGTGACAAATGGGGCTGTCAGCTTAGAGCGAGCCTGGAATAAGAAATAGTTCTGCATCATGCTCAGACGCTGGTGCAACAGCTGTGCCACGGGGCCACACACGTCAGCAGACTCAGCGAACGGGGCGGTTTCTGGGGTAGGAAAGGAGCAAGCCCCCCTGAGAGCATCCTGCAGCCCTCCGGAGGGTCAGGCACATGGCCAAGCTATCTGCAGCAGAGAACTATATACCTCTGAAAAGCAACTTCTGGCGTATTAGTGGGTGATGACACAGACAGGGCACCCAACTGTGGCACAGTCATGCCCCTCACAATGACGTGTTGGTCCTTGAAGGACCGTGTATGGGATGGTGGTCCCATAAGATTGTCATGGAGCCGAATGTCCTGTGAGAAATCGAGGACCTGTGGTGCAGGAGGAATTTTCTTCTCTGACAGGAGCAGTATCTTGGCAGGAGATGCCCTCTCGCTCACAAGCACCTCAATTCTGAGCTCACAGATGACACCCCAGTCCGTCAGCCACTGACCTGTCTCAGCACCAAGGAGCCCGGCTCCCTAGCGCTACGTGCTCAGAGGCTACGGTCCTCCCAGACCTAGGCGGACGGGCTTCAGAGAACATTCTGTCGTTTCCTTGTTGAGGACCTGAGTCCCGTGCAGGGACACAGGCCCACGGGAGCTACTGAGACAGGTATCAAGTGCCACTCACTTTTGCAAAGCTCTCTGTGGTCAGGTGGGGCCAGGGACACTAACCATTCTCTGCCAAATTTCCTTTAAGCAGAGAGGCCCACCTTTAACCTTGGTTTCTGCTCCCTAAAGGAGTAGCACCAGGGGGTGACAGGGATGGGAAAGGGGACCCGATGCACAGATGGTCTTTCAAGCAGGGCTTGTCTCAGATGTTGAGAGAACTATCAGAGAGGCCTCCACTCTCAGGTATCACTGTGGCTTCAGAGAACCCCCTCACCCAAGGTCATGTCCCTCTGGTGGCCCACTTCTAATGACTAATGAAGATGATAGTTTAAATGCCTGGCCATTTTGCCCCAAGTTGAGAGGGTTCTGATACATTACTTTAGCTCCATTTCTGCCTGCCACCAGCCCCAACCCGCTGCCTCCTCTGTTTTCCTTCGCACTGGTGTTGGTGCCCAAGACACAAACAGACAAGCTGCATCCTAAGCTCCAACGAAATCTATTTCCCAGAAAACTCCACCTGCAGCAGAGGACTTGCAGTGTGAGAGACCTAGTTAGATGGAGAACGTCTCTATTACATAAGAGCTTATGCCCACACAATGCTGGACAGGCTAAGAGGCAGGGAGCAAGGAGCGGGGAGTTGCTTCTACTGAAGATAGCAGCTCTCTGGTAGCTGCCAAATTATCCTCTGCCAGAATCTCTCCTGGGTGCTGCAGCCGAAATGTTGGAGAATTTCTCTGTGCTTGATCCCGAGCCTTGGTGCTTCTTCATCCATTTCCTGATCAGCTCTTTAGATCTCTACGTATATGGATGCATAGACTAAAAGCAATGAACTTGGAGTTAGTTATCGTGGGTGTAATTCTCAGTACTGCCACTCAGAGCTGGTGAATTAAATATATCCTCTCACTGGTAAAAATAAGAAATTAACCAACCAAAGAATTTTTAAGGAAACATTAATGAAAGGGATGAAGGCAGAAGTACCCGTTGCTGTGTCTGGTATCTATTAGAACTCAGTGTTTGCTAGTCAGTTCTGGGGGAACTTGACTTCTCAGCCACAGAACTGCATTTCTTCTTGCCCTACCTTATTCATTCCGTTCTCCACAGTGACTTATTCAGGCAGACTACGTTAGAATTTTAGGTCAAGTCTAGGCTTAAAATGTAGGCATCAAAAGTTAAGATTATAAAATTAAAACAGTTCCAAAAAGTAGGCAGTGTCTTTCCAGCATTAATTATGCTATCATTTTTAAAGATATGATTATATTAAATGCCTAGACTTTTCATGTGTGTAAATTGCTTTAATAATTCTCATAGTATAATAACAGGAGTAATGTATTAGTTTACCTCCCTGTTTTCCCTTCCTGCTGAATTTCATAATTATACCTGGTGATTAAAGGTATTATGTTTTAAAAATACGTGCTGCCTCTCCCTGGGCAGAAATTAAAATTAGGCTTGGCCATCTGGCTTACTTCGGCTGATGGAGAATGACGTAGAAGTGATACGTCACTTTGAAGAGGAAACTTTCAGATCTAGTGAGCGTGTTGTCCTTTAACTCTGCTACAAGGCCAGCTACTGTGCAGAGAGAGAGACCATCCGAGCCTAGGAGTCAGGAAGACAGGGGAAGGACCATCGCTGAGCCACAGTGGACATAGAACATGAACTAGAAATAAGCCACTGAGACCTGAGATGGTGTCTGCTGCATGGCTTTTATTGATACTACTCTTTTCCAGATTTTCACATATTAAAGTCTCAACCATTTACTTCCTTTTGAGAAGAACATATAGTCTTCGGCTTTTGATTACATAATAGCTAAGTTGCCGCCCATCTTCTACTTCTTTCTCTAATAGATCAAGGCCTCTGTGCTAATCAGGTATATTTCAGTTATCTTGAAATTACTGGTGAAATGTTTGCATCTAAACTTCATTGGTGGAACTTTATTCATTCTCTCCTCTTCTTCCTAAATTTTAGGGGCAACTTATCTATTAGCTATCCTCTCTCTTTCAAACACACACACACACACACACACACACACAAAAAAAAAAACATGCTAATTTTAAAATTCTCATTCTCTTTAATAAATAGCAATGCACAAATGATATGGTTACCTGTGACTCTCCCCTCATGATAGCAGTTCTTGCTCTTGCTCTCCCTTCACCTCATTGGGCATAGCAGGTGATGCACTACTATTCTCCACGTACCTGTAACCATATTTAATAGCTGGAGTTGTGAGAGTATGTGGATTGGGAACATTGTGAAAATACTAGTTCTTTGATAAACTTTTCTAGCAATGAGCATTTTTACATCTTATTTTATAAAATTGATTTTGGTTAAAAAATGAAAAATAACAGAAATGATGTACAAAAAGATAAATAAAAATAATTATAAATTTAGTTTCTGAAAGTACCATACTCTATTATATATTTGGTATACATTTTTATTAATATATATTTATACATTTATGCTTTTATTGATTTTTTTAGAGATAGAGAAAGGGGGAGAGAGAGAGAAATATCAATGAGAGAGACACATTGATTGGCTGCCTCCTGAATGACCCCCACTGGGGATCGAGCCCGCAACCCGGGCATGTGGCCTGACCCGGAATGGAACCAGGACCTCTCAGTCCACGGGACAGCACTCAATCCACTGAGCCACCCGGCTGGGCCATTTTTATTAACATATTTTCAACAACAGTGATATTTTATAATAAATATATTTCCAATTTGTTCCTTCATTCAACAAAATACCTTGTTAATGAATACATTCAAAAAGCACTCATTTTTATTAGTCAAGTTACTATATATTTAAAAAGACGAATAACCAGAAAGTGACTCTGGTTAATTTAGAGAGAAAGGGAACACTTTGGAAGGCCATTGGGTTGCTCCTAGAAGGAATCAAATTTGAAAACAGGTCTAGGCAGGAGCCAAGGCAGAACTAGGTTAGATCCAGCCTTGGGGCTCCAGTCTCTGCCTGTCCCACCGGTGGTGTTGCTGCCCTTGGACCCTGACGCTTGGTCAGGACCCTTGATTGCATGTGGAAATGTGAATCTAACGAGTGGATATTTAGTGCTTATCGTATTCTCTCATGTAGTGAAAGGAGTTATGTCCTAGATTGTAGAGGTGAATTACCTTTTCAATAGTCTCTCGAGAGTTTTTAAGGACCTCTGGGCCTTGGGTGCTTCTCCATTTGTGGACATTCGGGAGCAGCATGACTCCTGCGAAGTAGCCTTAAGTATGGGTGACCCTTCAACCAACACTGTTGGTTTTCTAGGTCTTCAAGTGAAGTGGACCATGCAATCTGTCTTCTATTTTTAGTCGTTGCTCAGCCTGATTTGGGGAAGGTTTAAGGCCCTTCACCTGAGACATTTCACACCGATGGACTGGGGGAGATGATCCTCAGCCACAAAGGAAAAAGCACTTAGCTCCGAGAGGTAGATATTTCATCTCAGGACCAATTTGATTCTCTGTTATAAAATTCTGTATTCATTATCAAGTAGCACTGATTAAATATTCAAATGTGCAAAGAACTGTTCTAGGAACCACACAAAGAGAATCATTCTGCTCGGTAGGACCTTAAAATGAAAAGCCAAAGTTGATTACCTAAGAGGTGTCATTGGGCAGCCAGGAGATGATGAAAAACGAGCACTCCAATCACTTCGGAGAGCTTTGGGCTCCTGAGCACGTCCGTTTAGAATGCTCTTGCATTTTTCTCTTCCATGCCGTTGAAATCTCACAACCTGTGGGGTAATACCGAGTGTACAGAGAAAGTGCAAATTAAATGTACACTGTGCTTTTATTTATTTTGTTTATTTCATTTTCATAGACTATAACACCAAAGAATCTTTGCTTCATTGGTTTTGAACCAATAATTTCTTGAGCAAGTCACACTGGGTCGTTTCACATTGCCACGACGACTATGAAAGAAGTCTCTCTGGGCCTTGTCCTCCGTAACAATCAGCAGAGTCTTACTAGTCCGAGCTTTTGTTCCTTGTAAGCTGTATATAAAAAATCCCACAGCAATTCTCTAATAAACGGTGGCACTTTTACTATATCCATAGTGACTTTAGGAGCGAACATATTCTGAGATGACTCTAGGTTTGGGCGTTTTCTGAAGCACTTTCTATTATTAAAGGTTTCATAAACCTTAATATTATCTTGGAAGTCCTAGTATCTTGACACTCAAGTCTCATGTGCTAAGCCTTAGTTTTGTATTTAGAAATGGCATAAAAAGTCTTCATTAAGCAATCTGTCCTGGTTTTGGTTTATACCATGTACACAACTGTGCCTTGACTATTTTTAGTATCCCTTCAAATGCTTTGCTTTGTCCACACAGCCACCACAAGAACAGCCCAGCCTTCAGAAACATCCGTGCTCCCAAAGGAAGCACAGGAAAACAGGGTTGACAGATTTGTGGCTACCCAAAAAGATTTCAGGGTGAGTTGGGTAAAATAACATGATAGGGCTTTAAAATTTCTATGTCATAAGTGAAACACTTTGCTGTGTTGTTGACTGTCGGTGGTGGGGAAATGTTTTGTTTTATTGTATCATTGTGAAAGTTCTTTTCATTATTCCTGTGCCCAGGTTGTCTGTCTGTTCAGTCTTGCAGACACAATGACAAATAACCTGAAGGTTGAGATGAAGGGCATTTTGAATCATCTTTGGTTCTTCTGTCTCCCTGGGTGTGATGTCCCCGCCTTTTTATCCTATCAGAATGGGAAGCTGTGATGATCTGCGAAGTTGGGCAGACCAGTGCTGAGCAGGTGGATTGCACAGATCCTGAGCAAAACAAAGTAGCGGAAATGATTTGGCTGATACTTGAGAAGTCTGGCTGTGACTTAGATTTCTTTTATTCGATTTGAGACTAAGAATTAGACCCTCAAAATAAGGACTCCGACTAGTCATTACGCTTGCTCTAATATTTGGTACCAGGGATCTGACACTGCTGTCTAAGCAGCCAATACTTTAGGGTTGAATACCTTCATATTATGAGATCTGCAGAAAGCATCATTCCAGGTCGTCCTACAACAATTTTTAAATTATTCATCGTCTTGAAGCGTACAGTAAACATTTATACTTCATCTTCAAGTTAAACAGAGATGGTCTTAAGGACTTCTAGGTTTGCAAACAGATGCAAAGATGACAAATTACAGACAAAATTTACAGAGTTTATAAATAGGAGTTAGAAACAAATTTAATTGTCTATCATCATAAGTAATTTCAACATGAAACAAAAAGAAAACATTCACTAGAGAATATTATGTAATCTTATATTAAAATGATCCATTTTATTATACTTCACTTTAGTTCCTAATAATTTGTTTTCCTTATACGTTATCATAATTAAGAAGATTAACTTATTCCCTCACCTTTTCTTAAATTCCCTTCTTGACCTCTTGGACAAAATTATAAAAGCCTCTAGAGAGTCAATTATTCTCCCCAGGACTCTGAAATCTTTATAACCTAGCTATTTGTTTAACAAGCTAGACTATTTTTCTATTAAAATCCACTTGAGGTTTAAAGTCATCCAAAATATTGTTCTACTTTTACCCTCAGAACTCTTCCAAGCTATGACCTTATCTTGAAACTCAAAATGCATAACATAGAAGTTAACTCATTTTCAAGAAGTATGTAAGCTGGTGAACAATACCTAACAATATATCCTAAACCCCTTAAGCAGTCGTGGGTCTAGTAACTGATTTTTCAGTTTTGATCACCTAATATGTGCCATGCATTCAGCTAAAAACTGAGGAAGAAAATATCAACTAACAGAACAATGGCAAAATAGCTACTATCAGAATAAACTGCCATGGGGGAAGAACAATTTCTCTTTTAAAATATTTTAAGACTATTTGAAGTCACTGAGAAGTGACCAGTATTGACTAGATAATGGAGGAAAAACAACCCTTGAAAGGGGAGGTCTGTACTGGGGGTTTGCCTGAGGGCACTGCCTTGTCCACATGGTATGGAGCCATCTGACTTCGAGCAGACAGCCACAGTGTACACACATGTACAGTCAGATAACAGTGAGAGGGAGATCTGGCTTTGGAGCCATTATAGGAGCTCCAAAAGGAGGTTTAAGATTTCAGAAGAGAAGAGCAAAGGTAGACACTTCCAAATCTGCATAGAACTCCACCTACGTCCTTGGTTAATCTCTGAATGATGCACATGAGGGGAGAATCCAGAAGGCTACCCAGGTTTTTTTTAACTTATCTTTATTGTTGAATGTATTACTGATGTCACCCCCTTTTTACCCCCATTGACACCTTCCTTCCCAATCTTGCCCCCCTCCTACCTTCCCTACAGTATTGTCTGTGTCCATTGGTTATGCATATATGCATAGAAGTTCTTTGGTTTATCTCCTCCCTCCCTCCCTCTCTCCTTCTCTTTCAGGTTCATCAGTCTAACAATCAATTTGTACTTCTTAATTCCTTCATCTTTTTTATCCATTCCCCCTACTTCCTCCCATCTGGCAACCAACAAAACGTTCTCTGTATCTATGAGTCTGTTTCTGTTCTGCTTGCTCATTTTGTTTGTAGATTCAATTGTTGATAGATATGTATTAATTGCCATTTTATTGTTCATATTTTTGTTCTTCTTCTCCTTCAAGGAGACCCTTCAACATTTCAGGAGGCCCAGGTTTTAACAGTTTCAACTGTTCCACACTGCAGGGAAGACAAGGTTTGTCCAACCAAATTAACTGTTTTCTGGAACAAAAATCAACATGCAAAGAAAAGTAGCAGAATATAGAATCACTGAAATGTATTATTCACAATGTCTGGTAAAAATTATAAACATTGGAAGAGAATAAGACCATGAGACCCACAGTGAAGAAAAAACTAATAAAAACAGGTCTCAAGAAGACTAAGATATTGGAATTGACAGATAAAAATATCACACTATTTACTAGACTTTTTGAGGGCTTTAAAGGGAAATATGATCTTGGTGAATAAACAAATGAAGAATCTTAGCAGACGAATAGAAAATGTAATGAAGTGGAAATTCCAGAATGGAAAAGTACACCTAAAATGTTAAAAAAAATTAAAGGATGGGCTTAATAGTCAATTGGTGATTGCAGAAGAGAGGGTAAGTGAACTTGAAGATAAATCAATAGAAAGTATTATACCAGAGAACAGATTAAATTAAAAAAAAAAAAAAAAGGTTGTGGAAAAAAATGTACAGAGTCTCAGTGACCTCTTAGACAATATCAAGTTGTCCTTTGTAATTTCTGCTCCAGAAGGAACAAAGAGAATAAGGGGAAAACATTTAAAGAAAAAATGAGAAATTTTTCTTTTATGTTGTGAAATATAAACATATGGATCCAGCAAACTCTGCAATTTCCAAGCAAGATAGGAGAAAAACAAACAAATAAAAAATGGAAATGAGACACATCAAAGTCAAATTTCTTGAAAACTGAAGATAAAGAGAAAATTTTGGAAGCAGCACAGGAGAAAGACACGAAACTCTACCTAGAGGCTAAAAATATTATCAGCCAAGGCTGACAACTTATCCTGTGTGATATCCATTGCCGTGCAGGATTTTAATTGTTTCATATACTCACACAAATTAAACACTATTATTATTTTATATGGATTTTGGTAGATGTTTAACAATGTTTCTTTGTTTACCATTACCTCTTGTATCCTAGACTTTCCTTCTGAACCATATTCCTTCTTTTAGATATATGTACTTTAGAATTTTTAAAGATATATTGATTGAAAACTCTCATTTTTTTTTATTTACATTTATATTCTCAGTGCCTAAGGCCCTCAATCATTTTTGTTCAATGAATGAATGAATGAAGTCTGTGCTCAGGCCACTGTAATAATTAGAAGTCTTCACATCTCAACACCCTACATGACTCAACTATGCAATTTCTCTTAGTTTTGATGGTACCCGCCCATAGTAAAAGATAATCTCTTTACCAGTATTGGACCTGAGGAAGCCCTAATGCCACATTAACCCTCTTTGGACCAATTAATTAAACACAACGTGTGCTACAATAGCAAGAGGTATGTTCTATGGTTTGCTAAACTTATATTCTCACTCTAAATTCATAACAGCTAGTTTCAAGCAGGCTTCAGTGCTGTTCAGGAGTTATAACACCTTTTCCCCGTATATCCCTTTCTGTACTCAACTAGATGTTCCATGCCCTCCGTTTGCTCATCAAGCCTATCTTACCCCCTCCCCGTCTTTATATTCATCTGATGGCCCATTTTGTGATTCCACTGATAAAACAGAAGCCACCAGGAGAAACCTTCCGTAAACTCTTTTCTCCACACATACCCAGCTCCAGCCAGATGCTAGATAAAACATAAGTAAGTTGTAGTGTTCTCACCTTAGTAGGGAGAAACAGGAAGACATCTTACAGGATCATCACTTCAGTAAAAGCCCTATAACAACCCAAAGGGAAGGAATAATAAATGGCTAGGGAAGACGTTAGAGAGGAGCTGATATTTCAGCTGGGTCTTGAGGGTTGAGTCGATGTTCTGCAGGTTGACAAAGGTTCCCAGATTAAGGTAGAGTGAAGAAACAGGGATGGGATATCTTGAAAAAAAGTGCTTACTAAAGAAAAGAAGGTGTATAAAGCATGCTCTGGTTACATTTTGGAATTAAAAATGTGAACAGAGAGAGGGGGAGGGGCCATGAAACAATAGATATATATATAGAAATTAGGTGTATAAGAGGGAGTCTGTTTATGCAGATTCTTAAATGCCCTACTAAGAAGTTAAGTAGGATTTGATATCTGCCTCAACAAGAATAGTAGAGTGATATGTCTGGCTTTCTGTCATAGGAAGAACATTCTAGAAGCCATAATATATAGGCCACTTTGGGGATGAGGAGAGAATAGTGGTGACAAGACCATTTAGAAAGTTACTGCTGCATTTTGTGATAAAAACAATGAAAGCTTGAATAAAAATATCAAGTTTGAAGTGCTTGTGAAGATTATATTTATTCCCTGAGCCAAAACATTGTATAACTTTAAGGTCTACGATGTGATGATTGGATGGACACATGTACTGTGAAATATTCACGGCAATAGGTTAGTTGACACATCCTTCACCTCACACAGTTGCCTTTGTTGTTGTTGTGATGGTGAGAATGTTAAAGTCCTACTGTCACAGCATCTTTTGAGTGTACAACACAGTATGGTCAACTCCAGTCACCATGCCTAGCTCAGGTCCATGGAAGTGATTCGTCTTCTGACGAGAAGTGCCTACCCTTTCACCAGCATCTCCACATCCCACCCCCATTCAGCCCCTCTGGCAACCACCATCGTAGTCTGCTTTTATGAGTTTGATGTTTAGATTTCACATATAAGTGAGGTCATACAGTATTTGTCTTTCTCTGTCTGACTTATTCCACGTAGCGTGATGTTCTCAAGGTCCATCCATGTCCTCACAAATGACAGGGTTTTCTTTGTTTTGGCTGAAAAAGATTCTATTTTATACATATACCTCACATTTTCTATTCATCTGTTGAGGAACACAAATTGTTTTCATATCTTAGTTATTCTGAATGTTGTCAGAACACATAGGGTGTGGATAGCTTTTCAAGTTAATAATTTCATTTCCTTTGAATATATACTCAGAAGTGGTATTGCTGGACCATATGGTAATTCTATTTTCAATATTCTAGGAAGCCCTATACTGTATCCACGGTGGCTGCACAATGTACATTCCCACCAACAGCGCACCAAGCTTCCCTTTTTCACATCCTCACCAGCTTCTTATCACTTGTCTTTCTGACAACAGACATTCTAACAGGTATGAAGTGGTATCTCACTGTGGTTTGGACTTGTGTGCCCCTGACGACTAGTGATGTTGAGCAAGCACCTTTTTATGTATTTTTTGGTCATGTGTGTATCTTTGTTTGAAAAATGACTATTCAAGTAGTTTTCTTATTTTTTAATGGAATTATCTTTTTTACTATTGAGTTGCATGAGTTCATTACATATTTTGGATAGTGTTCTTTATTATTAAAAATAATAATACAAAACAAATGAGGAAATGTTTTAGCCATCATCTAATGAACATAGACGTATTTTTAAATGTGCTTTCCTTTTTATTCTGAGATTATTGTTGGCATACAAATTTTATTGTATTCTTTTTTAAAAAAACCTTTTTTTTTCCTTTGATTTTTAGAGAGAAAGGAAGGGAGAGGGAGAGAGAGAGAAACATTGATGAGAGAGAACATCAACTGGATGCTTTCTGCATGTCCCCCACTGGGGATCAGGCCCACAACCTGGGCATGTGCCCTGACAGGGAATTGAACTGGCGACCTCTTGGTGCATGGGTAGACGCTCAACCGCTGAGCCACACAGACTGGGCTATTGTATTCTTTATTCTGTAATTAAAAGAATAATTTGTATAGAAGGTTCTTTTCTTGTCACATTTCTATATTCTTCAATTAACTGAAATTATATTTGATTCTAGATGTAGGAACAAGTCAAATGTAGGTTGAAGTTCTGAACAAAAGAGTAGGCCTGATTCAAGTGGACATTTCTGACTAATCCAGTGTTCCTCAAATTAAATATACCATGAAAATTTAATAATCTCTCCAAATGCGTAAATAATGTCTCAATCTTACTTTAAGAAACATGTTTTATAGAAAGAAAAACTGTTTCTTCAAAGCTGACTTGGTATGCAAAGAATCCACGCACTTTTCTTATCACACATGTGTCTTCTCATCCACATCATTGTCCCCCACCTGTGAGCTAATACTTGTGAATTTCCCATGCAGAGACAATTCTTTATTCACTATCTGAAATCCACAGAATGTCCCAGGGCAATGATAATACCAACACACACATAAGGTTTCAAATTTACACATCTGGTACACATCTGCCATGGCTTTTAATACCATGTAGTGGTTACAGTGAAAGTTCCATGTAGAAATTACAGGTTTCAGGAAGTTGATACTGTATTTACTTGTGGCATTCCGCCAAACTCAGATGCAGCCACTGTTTCTTATGACACATTAAAAGGGATATTACTGGGGAAAATAATCCGCACACCACTGGCATATTTGCCTATTTGTAAAGCTACTTTTCTGCTAAGGATATAAACATTTATTTTTATTATAAAGAGGAGGTAAGCACACCGTGTTTTTTTTTTGAGGAAGAAATTTTAAACCCAAGTGAAAATTACTTCAAGTCATGTCTATATTACAGCAGTAAATAATGAAGGAGCATATTGTGGAGCAGTCACAAACTGGTGACTTTCACAGCAAATCTGTTCCCTCCTGTACTTTTTTGGGGCCACGATGTTTAAAATATTTGGTACTGTTGTTAGGCAGGTAAAGCACGGTGAAACCTGACTTCCTCCCGACCTGAGCATCCCAACTCTGGACTGGCCCGCCCACTGCGAGTCCAGGGGCCTTCGAGTCGCCTGCCTCGGAGGATAACAGCAGAGACTGAGGGACCAGACCAGGCTGGACTCGAAGCTTGCTCTTCTGATTACTAACTTGGTAACTCTCAGAGACTCATCACTTCTGCTGCCATCTGGGAATAATATTTTTAAATGCATATACAGTTTGAGAAAACTTAATAAAATCACCAAACAATGAAACATATTTGTTACTTAGTAGGAACTCAAAATGGTACCTTTTTATACTTTGTGAGTATAATCACTGATATATTCTATGGTGAACTGAAAGAATTTAGTTAGAATCCCTTGATATTTTCAAATAGCTCACTTTTTTTTTTTAATCCTCACCTGACGACATTTTTTTTTTAAATTTATCTTCAGATAGAGCGGGAAGGAGAGAGGGAGGGGGAGAGGAAGAAACATCGATGTGAGAGAGACACACTGAGTGGCTGCCACACGACCCCAACCGGGGCTGGGAACAAACTGCAACCGAGGGACATGCTCTTAGCGGGAACCGAACCCGGGACTCTCTGGTCCGCAGGCCAACGCTCTAGCTAACCGCTGAGCCAAACCGGCCAGGGCTCACTTCTTATTTAGTCTACTCAACCAAAAATTTCCTGCCTTTTTGTGTGTATGTGCCCCTTACTAAATTTTTTATGAAACTTTGTGAGTTGTTTTAAAGTTAGAACCATCCTTGAAGAGAACAGTCTTCTCTGAGTTCTCCTGTGCTATGGTCTAAGTGCTGGTGCTTCTCCAGAATTCATGTTGAAAACCCAGCGTCCAAGGTGATGGTGTCAGTAGATGGAATCCCTGGGAGGGGATTAGGTGGTGGGGGCAGAACCCTCATGCATGAGGTTGTGCCCTGATAAAAGAAGCCCCAGAGGGCTCTCCCCATCCACCACAGAGAACCCTGTGTCCTCACATGGCGAGACAACTGTCCCTCAATCACGCTGCGCCCTGATTTCGGACGTCCAGCCTTCAGAACTGTGAGAAACACGTTTCTGCCGTTTGTGAGTTGCCCAGTCTGGGGTGTTCTGTCCTAGCAGCCTGAATGAACGGAGGCACCTATGCCCCATGCTTGTCGTGACACTGTCTCCAAGCTCCATACACAACATTTCAATGACACTGTGATGGTGTATTTGTGATGTCACTGGGTAATGTCATTTTCAATTTTTTTTTTTCAAAGTACAGTGATAAGAAAGCAAAGTTAGCCACTGGTCAACATGACCAAGATAAATGCATTTTCAAGTGAAAATGTCTGTGTATAGGAAACTGTTAGAAAGAAGCAAGCCCTGATGGTCATGTGCTGTGTGTTTTGAAGAGGACTCCACACCCGGAAAATCTCCTTTCGTGCCACAGATGGAGACTCCTCCCGCTGCTCCCGGGCTGCCAGCTGTGCCTTTTTTCATCCCGACTGTTCACGCTGCACTTCCCCTGGGGCGTATGTGACTTTCCACCTTATTTCTCTCACTTTTTCTCCGGGGTGCTTCTCCTGTCCTGTCTTATTTCTCCTGGGGCCTCTGGGCGTTCTCGCAGCACAACTCATGAGGTCCAGGCAGCCGAGAACAATGCTCCCTTTTGTTTTCATGAACTCCGTCCTCCATCCCAACAGTCAGCTCTAAAATATGTTGAAGTTCAGGTTTTGAGCATTGCTGGCGGAGTCCGAGTCCGGAGGAGGCCGGTTGGACAGGGAGAGCTGGGAGGCACACCGGGCCTCAGGGCCCGAGGAGGAGGGGCCAGGCCAGGGTCCCTCCCCCCCTGTCCATCAAGCATCCGTGGACTCCTGCCTCATCAGTTCTGACTGACCACCTGGGGCTTCATTCAACCCCCACAGCGCTCCAGTCCTTCCTTTGTTTACTGTCACTGTTCACCTGTCTGTCGGGGAGGGTGACTTTACCACCAAAGCCTACTTACACAGAAACATGGACCCAGACAACAGTTTTACGTCTTTTAAGCAATTTTGTGGAAGCAAATAAAATCTGTTCATGACTCCTTTTCACCTCTTCTTTTAAAAATTTATTAGAAAAGTTTTTCAATGATAGTGATTGGCATGACATCGGTTAATAACTGTACAGTTCTCTGATACATCATCTGTGTATTGCATGTGTGCCCACCACCCAAAGTCAAATCTTCTTCTTTCTCTTTCGTATTTCTCATCTTTCTTAGTCATAGCTCCATCAGGCTCCTGCTTAGCTAACCCCCTCATTGGAACATAGTTTTCTTTGTCCCAGCCCCTTGGCATGTCATGTTTCAGTGATGACACAAAATACAGTGTTTGCCTTACACATAGTGGATCATCAGAGATTCGTTGAATTTAATCATGTTTTCGTTTTTCATACTCGACATAAATTATTTGAAGGCAGGGACTGAGTCTTTTTATCTGTCTGTAACTTTCAGCACTAAGAAACCTGCCCTGAGCATGGGATCTGCCCTGTAAACTGTAATGGAATGGAATAGGACTATAGTTTTTGCTTTGATGGGAGATGAAGATAACAGAAAGTCCAAATCCATCATGTCAATCCCTCCATTAAAATTCTCCTTTCCTTAAATAACTTCCATTAAGGCATTCAGACAGGTATAGTGGTAAAAATTCAGTTTTGGGGGCCAGAAGATAGGGTTTAAATCTCAGTACTCAATTGGGATTTAGGTCTCCCTGTTTCAAAGCATGAAATGAGGTAAGGTCTTCATAGAAAGGCTGTACAGAAGGAAAAGGTTTCATGTACTAACATATAGCACAATCCAAGGAAGATTTTCATTGTAGAAGAGGAAGCTGAGACAGACTGAAATGTCCACAATAGAGGACTAAATCAAAAGGTAAGGTTTTGCTCCAGAAACCCAGCGGGATCCCTGTCTTCTCTCACATTTAAGCACTTGATTCTCCTCCATTGTCCTTTTTCTTTCTTATGTAATTGAAATGCTAATTGTAAAAATTCAGATATGTGGTGGATGATTTGCTGGGATATTTTCTAAGTGGGTCTAAAACCTGGCTTAATTGAAAAGGAGCCAATATTTATTCTCCATAAAATTTTCCTGAAAGAAAGCAAAGCCAAGAAAGAAAGATTAAATCATAGGAAACTACCCAAATCCCCAAATCACTGCCTTCTTGATTTTTACGTAGCCCCGAGAGCTGACTAAAGTTATTCCATTATAGGGGAGGAGAATTAGCAAGGAGTGATCGCCATTCAATGAAGCGGTGACTTTCTGAAACACAACCTTGCAAGGCAGAGTGAGTTGTGTTAGCAAAGGAGCTAATGCCAGGATTTATTCTTGACAATAGTCACTTTCCAAATTTGTAGAAATGCTACCTGACCACTTTTATTTTTACAACTTTGCGTTTAACTTCTTGCTAGTTACTTATGTGTCTTGATTGCCCGAGAATGACACTTTAAATTCTTTTAAATATTTGAAGAAAACATTAAAGATATTCCCTGTGAAAGTTAAATGTAAACATCCACCCCAAATTATCCTTTCTCAAGTTCTCCGTATTTTATTGCCTTAATGGATATTCAGCTTGTTCATATTATATGAGAGGTGGGAGCAGGTAAATGCATTCTTTGCTTTTGTATATAATTCATTAAAAATGATTTGAGAAAATTAAAATTGACTTGCACATTTAAGGAGTCCTTTATGAAATTGGGACTTTAAAATGACCCAGAATGTCCTTTATATGGAGAAAATTAGAATTCTAATGCAGACACGAAAAGGACTGTTAAACCAAGCTGTAATGAGGTACTCTATTTCAGCTATTGATAATTTACACCAAGAGTATTTCGATGCACAAGGAATCCTATTTTTTTCCTGCACAGTTTAGGTAACGTGGGAAGCACATTTCACCATTCAGACCATTCAAGTAAATTACTGCTGCGGTGCTTCGGGGTATAATTTATTTTTGGAGCAAATTTGGTTGAGTGTTTTTGAATCTTTGTTTTCTAAGAATCTATCTACATACAATCCAAAATTTTAGTATCTCTGAATTTTTCTAGAGTAAATGATGTATTGCACTGAAGCCGCCAATTCAAACACCCTCAACATCCAAAAAGCTCTTAAAATCACACCTGTCCCGAAGCCTTTCCCAGCCGACTGTGGGTGACCAGTACTGTCCCTTCCACTTGCCTGTTTGAGTCTTCATTTCTACCTTTAAAAACACTTGCTAGACTGCTTATCTGTTTCTGGGCTACTGCTAGTTTGAGGTTCCTTTATTTAAGGCTATGCATGGTTCTTTTATGTTTGCCAATATGTTCTCTTACATTTGAAATCCTTCCAGAACAAACCTTATATCCAACATATTTAACTCCAGCCCGGCAGAGCCTCCCTGGCGAGAATTTATCTAGCTGAGTGTTAAATGGAAATTCGAGGTCATTCACTTTTTTTCTGAAAGGCAGGCAAGCAGTTTGGTATGGAGTCCCCAGCCTTTCAGATATTTCTTTTAATTACCTTGAAAGTAAACACACTCCCCTTTTGAGTTGTGTTCCCTCAATTAATGAGATAACAGGAGTGTTTACAGGACATTAGCTGCTCCCAGTGACAGCCAGCCAACTGCAGAAGCTACATCTGTAATTGGTTTGGGGATGCAGCCTTAGCGCGCACACCGAGTGAAGTTCATGGAAGGGATAAATGGATTTAGTTACCGTCACACACCGCCTTCAAAGTGAGGTTTAATTACGTTTCCTTCCAGCCTTCTCCCTTCCCCTAACCCCTTCGTGCGTCTTGATTTATGACGCGGTGGCTGCAGGTCCCAGTACGGGCAGGGATTTCCCTGGCCCTGCTCTGGAGAGCAAAGGAGCTTCCAATCCTTCTGGATGGTTACCAACGGCAGGGTCAAGGAATAACTATTTTTTTCTATTAATGGCGAATACCAATGAAAATCCTCAATTAATAAGTTAATGTGTATGATTTGCAGTTCAATAGACATAAAAATGAATTATGAGCCATCAAAAAGATGCTTCCTGGTAATATCACTTTCGATTGCATTGCGCCCACTCCACAAGCTACAGGCTTGGTTGTAATGAGGTCTTCGTGTTACTGACGTGGGCCAGTCGCACTGGAAGAGCCCGAGGCCCTTGCCCTGCGGCGGACGCCGCCCTTCCCGGGTCATCGCGGGGACCGGCTCCCTGGTCCCGGAGGTGCACCTGCCCCGGAACACCTGCGCTCTCTTCTGCTACGTGCATTTCAGAACTTGCTCACCAGTGGTTGGCTACCAATGAAAAATGAAGTATGACCCTAGCCTGTACCCTTTACAAACTTCAACGGTTTAAAATTTGTTTCCTCTTTTGTATCTTGTCGTTATTGGCACGACCTGCGGGCCATGGTGGTGACAGTGCATGCGGGATACCCAGCTGAATAAGACGCGTGGTCTGGTCCCAAGAGCTCATCGGTCGGACGGGAAGGAGCGTGAGCGCAGATCCCCGCGTTTTACGAGCCAGGTGGCGGCGACACCGTGGGAAGCGGTACCACCGCATGGCCAGTGCAGGTGCAGCATCTCTGACACGCAGGCCGACACTTGGTATACATTTTGTGATTTCACACTGAACTCCTCGGTTTAGTCGCGGGTCACAGATATCATTGGGAAAAGATTTTATGGGTGATTCATGAACCACGACGAAGGACTGGACTCCTAGAATGACCCTTGACCCGTCTGCCATCAAATGAAACGCTACAATGAACAGTCGTTACCAGGAAGTCAACCCTCCTCTGAGTGGAATGAGTTCAGAAAGTAAAAATTAGCTTTTAATCTTTAATTGATACATTTTAAATCTAGTTATGTCTGTTACTTTCCATAGTAAATTGTAAGACAGGGTATTTAGTCTAAAATTGTTCTGTAGTGTGTATTGCAGGAACTGAGAAGATACTCCCTAGATTTAATTCAGATGACAAAACTGAAGTTTCTATCACACACTTCTGTCTTTGCAAGAGATAGTCAATCTGTGTACACCTGTGTTTATGGCAGTGTCATTCAAAATAGAAAAGAAATGGAAGCAATTCAAATATCTATCAATGGAGGAATTGATAAACAAAGTGTGGTACATACATACAATTTAATATTATCCAGCTTTGAAAAGGAAGGACATTCTAACACATGTTACAATACGGATAAATCGTGGGTACATTACGTTAAGTGAAATAAGACAGTCATAAAAAGAAAAAATACTATATAATTCTGTTTATATGAAGTATCTAAAGTAGTCAAATTCATGGAAACAGAAAATACAATAGGGGATGGAGGAGGTGGAAAAGGGAAATTGTTTAATAGGTATAACGTTTCAGATTTGCAGGCTGAAAAAGTTCTGGATATCTGTTTCTTAATAATGTAAATATACTTAATTCTACTGAACTGTATACACTTAAAATGATTAATACTGTAAATTTTGGTGTGTGTGTTTTACCGCAATTAAAAAGAGATAGCCAATCTGTTGTTTTTACATTTAAAAAAATCCTTATAATGTCAGAAATCTCATCTAGTGAAACTCACAGCATAGGTCGGTTTCCGTGGTGAGAATCCTCGCAGCAAACATGCAGGGCAGGCACGATGGTACTCAGAGCAGACAGTGCGAGCAGACATCTCATAACCATGCAATACGACCTGGAAAACAAATGGCTTATGTGAACTCTCAAGACCCCTTCTCTATCACTTATTCTTTGATAACAATTTAAAATCTCATTATTTACCAAGGAATGTCACAAATCTGTTATTTGGTAAATAAATCTCATAATTTAATTTGAAAGTAAAAGAAAAAAAACAAACAAAAGAAAAGAGGGAGAAAAGGAAGGAGGGAAGGAAGGAAGGAAGGAAGGAAGGAAGGGAGGGAGGGAGGGAGGGAGGGAGGGAGGGAGGGAGGGAATGAACCCTCAAGGCAACACTTAGTTCGTAAAGACGTCTGACATTCTTGCTATTTCTATGGAGCCTGTCATCTGAAAAACCCACATTGCAAATGACATGAAACCCAAAAGAATTGAGAGACAAACTTTTTGAGATCTAAGATCTAGTTCTAGAAGCTCAGGTACTTTATTCTTTATAGACGAGAACTAGAACTGTTATCCATCCTGCATTTTCCTCAGAGATTCGTGTGGCCCTGGAGGAGAGCCGTACTACATGCTCAGATGATTTCATTACTGTTGACTTTCAGACAGATGAGAAGTTTGAGATGTAATAGGGAGGGATCAGCATGCTTCACACATGGTAGACATTAGATTTGCTATTATATTTGTGGGAGCTACATTTGTTGCAGAATGCAAATCACCAAAATGAAATCTGGGAAGGTGTTTCAAGCTACTCTTATGCCTATGGTACCTATTGGAAACATGTAAGTGTGAGGATGAGAGGAGAATTAAGAAAGCTACTCCCAAAATAGTGTTTGTCAATATCAAGTTCAGGCACCTTTAGTTCTCTCAGTGAGCAAGCTGTTCATTGTGGCTGCCTAGAATCTCTGAAATCATTTCCTTTACGTAGTCATTCCACTCAGCCAGCAAGGACAATGATTGATAATAAACAGAATGGAACGTTGGCTCTACAAAAAGCAAGTGTTTCATTTGAAGGCTATGAATGGGCACATTTTTGTTTGCAAGTAAATGAGATGATGGAGATTGAAATGCCTTTCTTGAGTTTATGATCTATAGAAGCATCCCTTTGGCTCTATGTACTCTTTTTATTACCTTTTAATCTATTGGAGTAAATAGCTTCATTATAGTTTTCTCCATTAGAAACTAAGGATGATGGTTGCCCCTCACCTCCATTAAAAAAAACTTGGCAAATTATTTTTTGGTTGTATTTTTGTTTTGTAAAGACTACATGACAAACCAAGGCAGTTACTTCACATTGTCATATTAAAGGTTACGCATTCGTCTTCTGCTGACAAACACACCCACAGAACCATAAAAGGGGACCATGACTTTTATAGTTATGGTTTGAATACCCGAAGGAGGGGGAACATATCTGAGGAAATTGTGTGTGTGTGTGTGTGTGTGTGTGTGTGTGTTTTATCTGCTGTTTGCAGGTAGTCCTTCAGTGAACTTTATCCACATTTCTTATGCTTTTTTACTTGACTGCTTCGTGTTCAGATGTAATTAGTATTTCAAATAGCACACAACAAATATATTTTAAAAACTCAGCTCTAAATACGTGTCGAAAATTGGAACTATAGGGAACAATGGTCTGCTTTTGAATTTTCTCCACATTTCTCTCTCTCTCTCTCTCTCTTTTTTAATTACTGGAAAATGTCCTGATGCACAGAACATTTGCTAGCGTTCCTTCTTGACATTAAAAAATGGAAGAATTAATTTATGTCTGTCCAATACCAGCTAATGTAAAGTTTGCTGTGACTCTGCTCAGGGCGTGAGCTCTGCTCTGAGTACGGGCATCGCCTCCCTACCTGGGAGCAATCGATGGCCTGGAATGGACAGACAGCCAAGGAGTAGTAACAGCAGTAAGACGTTAGTATAGTGCTTGTGACTTTTCACAGTCTTTTCTCTTGTGTGACTTCCTATCCTCACAACAACTGTGTGAATTTCCTTGAGCATACAGCGAACATCAAACTGTTTACATGCCTTAGGTTGCACACGTGTGCAGTCACTGGGGGAGACAGGACTTCTGGATCTAAACGACATTATGGCCTTGGCCAGCGCACAGGGGAAGCAGCAGAAAAGTAATGCATGCCAAGCGAACACACATGCTTGCACCCAGGCACACAGACACTCAGGAGACCTCTCAGATGACTTGCAATCTTGTTGTGACCTTCTCAACTAGAATTTGTCTATATCCATCCCTGTGCTTGTCTTCCTCTGCTTACCGAGTTATTGTTCCCACTACTCTTCCTTTACTTTGCCCCTTTTGTATCCACACATCTGCCAGTTGACTGGAGACAGAATGTATTTGCTGGCCTTAATGAGGCCGGGCTCATCCATGGGATTTGCTCTGGAAAACGTTAGCAGATGGAAGCTACTTAGTGCGCCGCCTCTGCCCATCAGCCTTAGCAGGCACCGCATGTGACATGTCCAGGCCAGCCTCTGTAGCTCTTCTGGTCTTGGTAACCTGCTGGTCCACAGACAATGAATGATAAATAGAGCGTCACTGGATTCAACCTGAAGTTGGAGTCAGCCCAGCTGAGCTCAGTCTGGGTCAGGTAATTCCCAGATAACCCACTCGTGTGTGTGGGAGAATAGCGATTGCTGTCTTAGGCCACTGGGTTGTGGGTGGTGTGTGTGCAGCATTACTGATGCACTAGCTAACTGGCATCCCATGTATTGTCAGCCATCATGGAACATCCTCTAATCCATCTAGGACTGTGAACCTAGATATCCAAAAGTCCTTTGCCTTCTCTGTTCTTAGGATACAGTTCATTGAAGTAGCCTCTTGGATTCAGAGGAAATGAGCCAGTGATAGTTCTTATTACATAATGAACAGCTATGTTAGGGTCTTGCTGTCATCGTTTAATCATACTGTGCTGACCCTCAGTATTTTCCTTTATAAAATGGAGAACAGAATACCTCTTAATTCTGCCTCGTGGAATTCATTTGTTTATTTACTTGTTTTTTTTTTCAACTAGTAGTTATTGAGAACCCACTAATTTTCTAGAATATGCAAAGACAAAGAAGAACAAGTCCTTATGACAAACGTTTCTAATCTACTAGGTCCTATAGGGAAAAGGTTACTTTTTAATATACTGAACCCTATAATGAAGTGAAGTTCTTACCTGTAGATACACAGTGGTAAGTATGTGAAGCAGAGGAAGCAATATTTAAATTGAACCTTACAGGGTTGAGGGAAGGGAGGGGACACAAGGTTATGTTCTCACAAGCTTAATAACTACAAACAAAACAATAGTAACTATATGCTGGATAAAGCTGCCGAAACAACCTAAACAAGTGATCTAAGTTGATACAACAAACGGACAAACACACTTCTTCCACCTCCTAACACGAAGCACTGAGAAGAACGCAGGGTTACTTGTATGTATTTGCTCTCAGAAATGTACAAGCTGAACCTAATTGTGGGAAATGGACGCTAAATCTAAACTGTCACCTGCAAAATAGCTGGCCTGCGCTCTTTAGAAACGTCAGTGTTGTGGAAAACAGAGGAAGCCCAAGGAACTGTTCCAGATTAGTGACTAAAGAAACATACCGAGTGTATTTGCTACACTAGGACTCTATTAGGACAATGGCAAAATGTTAATGACACCTGTAGGGTAGATGACAGTACTGTGTTCATACTAATTTTGGTTTTGAGAATTGCACTGTGGTGAGAACAAAAATGTCCTTGCTTTGAAATGAACACTGAAGAATTTAGGAGAAAACAGGTAAAAGCGTGTGTGTGTGTGTGTGTGTGTGTGTGTGTGAAGCAAGTGGGTAAAGCAAGTGTGGTAAAATATTAAATTTTGAGGAATCTGGGTGAATACTACAAGGGAATTCTTTTTTTTTTGTTTTTTATCCTCACCTGAGGACATTTTTTCATTTTTTGTTCAGATAGAGTGGGAGGGAGGGAGAGGAAGAGAGAGAGAGAGAGAAACATTGACGTGAAAGGGACACATCGAGTGGCTGCCACCTGCATGACCAACCAGGGCCGGGGACAAACTGCCACCGAGGTATGTGCCCTTAGCGGGAACCGAACCCAGGTCTCTCTGGACTGTAGGCCAACGCTCTAACCGCTGAGCCAAACTGGCCAGGGCATACAAGGGAATTCTTTATATAATTCTTGTAACTTTTATATGAATGTAAAATTATATCCAAATTAAAATTAAAATAAAACAAGAAGAGATAAAATTGATCCTGGGGTACAGAAACTGTGAGATTAAGGCACTGAAAACAGTGCAAGTCATGGGTACTTGCCCAAGCTTGCATGACCAAAGGGTCTTTCTTTTCTGCCTTTGAGATTCAGCATATCACTGTACAATTAGAATTATGACTTTTCAATGTAAGAATACATCTCATAAAATCAGAATAAGCTCTGTGGATTGAACCAACGTAGATTTCTTGGTGTAGATAATGTCATATCGATTATGACATAGAGTTATGTCAGATGTTACTATTGAGGGTAACTGGGACCTCTTGCACATTTTTTTTTTTCAAATTCCTGTGAATCTATAGTTATTTCCTAAGAAGTATACTTTAATTGCCTTGGCAAATTCTTCTCCAAAGAACAAATAACACATTTTTTTCAAACTTATGTTGATGTGAATGACTCTCTATGCTGAGATATTTTTACCTGTAAATAAGACTAAGAATTTCAAATTTATGTTAGCAAACAAATTTAGCAGTTTTTAAAATTAGCATGAAATTTCCAGCAAGTTCCAAGAACTTCCAAAAAGTTCTCTATTATCCTTTTGAATGTGACAATATTTGCTCTTTGACCAAACTCCAGTCAGGTTCCTCTAAACCCTCTTCCCTGACAGGCCTCCACTCTGGCCTGTAAAGACTTGAACGAAACACTAACATAGTTTCTAAGAGCTCAAGGCTGCACCCCTAGAATGATTGCATACCCCTAGAATGATTAAAGTGCCTGAGAACACTCAGAGCTGCCTGAAGAAAACTGTTTGTTTCAGCCAGTACCTGAAGGGAAGGTCCCCGTCTTGCAGTCTTTGAGGGAGAGTTGGAGGCAAACATCCACATGCTCCAGCAGTGAACCCTGAGGGTTTCACAAGGACCGGTCCCCCTTTCTTAATCCCTCTTATTTTTTTAAAACGCCCAGTCACCTCTGTACAAATTGAGGTTCAGTTCAGTTCACACTGGACCCTCTTCCCTATTCCAATAGTTATTGCTGAATAAATCTATCCTTACCATCGTAACTAGTGTCCAGCTTTGTTTGCCTTTTGCAACAGTTAAAATTTATTTTCATTTGCTCTGTAGCTCAGGCATCCCAATTTTCCATAAATGCCAAAGGATTCAATGTTTAAGAAAACCTCAACCAAAATACAGAAAGAGTTGCTGTTATTAAACATCTACTGTGCACTAGACATTTTGTATTCGTTTGTTCTCATTCTTTCCTCATGACAGCCCTGTGAAAAGAAATCAAACACACAACAACAGGAGAATGTGAGCTCAGCAGTCCATATCTAAGGCTCTTGTTTATTCTGCTATGCTGGTCAGGTTGCATGACACAGACCTCATCGCTAGCTTCCCAAGGGAACTCACTGTTAAGCAAATAGAGAAAGCCAACTATAATCATATAAAAGATTCTATAATCAGTTAAAGATTCTGACTTAATTTTTTATATCTGCTGACAGCTTTTTAGACTAACCTCCTCCTCCCTTGTGTCCCACATCTAAGCAATCTGATAAGAATGCTCTCTCCTTGGTACTACTGGAAGTTCATGCCACATGAAACAACCCTCACCCCAGCCCTGCCTTCTAACCACCATAAAGACACCAGGTCGGGCTCCTCTCTAGCCCTTTCAAGTCATTTGGGGTCTACTTGGGGAGTTCTCCCTGCTCTCTTCAAAATTTCTTATTTTATGAAAAATAACCCTTTCTTACCCTCTTGATGTGTGTGATGTCGTCAGTCTGGATAGCCAAACCCATTTTGTGTGGGTGTTCACCTCACTCTTTCAGAGTGGCTACAACCATGATGGACCATGTCAATGTTTACATTTCAATAAACATGTTTTAGAAGAATATTTTTAATTTGCTTATATTAAAACCATAGAATATAAGTTGTCTCTAAAATGGAGCCTACAGTCAATAGATATTCAACTAAGACAAATGAACCAAAATACCCTGTACATGTGGATGCCAACACTGTCCATATTGTCCAATAACTGTGCAAATTTCAATTTTCAGTCTCAAAGATGCAAAGATTCTGGTTCATAAAAGCAGCTTGGAATGCACTTTGTGTGAAAACAACACATTTACAAAAACACATTTGATGTGATTTTTCCTTGAGGGAAAATATATTTCTTTAGGGAGCTTAGCAATGGTTATGAAAACAATATAAAATCTGTCAGTATTTTATTATGGCCCTATTTTATACTTTCATTCCTAATAAATATTTTGTACTCATTACTGACTTTTGACTTTGGGTGTGATATAAAGAAAACATAAAAGCTTGAAATGGTGGTTATAATTTTCAGTTTAAAAAATTACTTTGGAATAACATCTCTTCTAATAAAAAGTAATAGTCAAGAAGTTCATTTTGTTTTATGGGAAAACTACATACTGTCAGAAAAACTAAATTCTCTCAAATTCTATTAAGCAAAGACAAATAAACTTTTACACAGTCCTTTGTCATTCCCACAACTGCATATTTGGTGCTTTAAAGAAAAGTGATCAGATAGGAATAGAAAGTTAGTAGAAAGTAAAATTTCCTAATTTATCTGCACATTTTAGTATGAACAGAAGTCTTGTAAGAAAATTCCTATGCACAGTCAATAGAAAAAGTATTTAAAAATATTAATCTCAATAAAAAGAAACACCAGTTTTCAGAAGCAGTGTAATTGCCATCTTGCAGTGGGGTTCAGTTTCGACTGCCTGTTCTTCATACACAGGAAACAACAAATACACATACTTCCCTATTCAAGCACAGAATGAAAAAGCCTGTAATGAGAATTTCTACCTTAGCATGAATATCTAAATTATTATCTTCAATTTATAGTTTTGAAGGACTCATGTACAGTATCTATATCAAACAAACAAAACAGATTCAATTGCTCCCCTCTGAACAAGACATTTAGGTTGGGGTACAAGAAAGGGAGTCAGGGAGGAGGTGAGAAAAGGAGGCAAGACACGGTTAAAAGTAAATGGAGTGTCCAAAGTACAGAAATATGAAAGAGTGTGATAGGTGCCGCATGGTGTGATGAGAACCACAGGCTGGCAAGAGTGCTGAGAGCTGAGATCCTCCAAACTGATGGAGGCCTAGAGCAGAGCTTGGTCTGGAGGTTCCTGCAGGTTATGTTTTCTATATATGCATGCGGGGAGTGTGCAAGTCAGGGTTTGGTGCGGGAACCGGTCACAATTCCAGGAATTTTAAACAGAAAGTCACTTAACACAGGATGTTAGATGCTTGAAAGATCTGAAGAAGGCCTAAGGAGCAGGTCTAAGTTTAACCGCTCGGAATTACCCATGGAACAACACAGAACAGAAAATAGAACTACCATCTCTGCGGCACCACACGGAAGCTTTGCTGGAAATAAGAGACTAAAAATGGCTCCACTGCCACCACCGCCACTTACTGTCAAGGAGTCCCCACAGTGAACGCTGGCCGGCTCCTGGAGGAAGTCCATATTGCCATGAACCTGCCAGCAGGACCTCCCCAGACCTTCAGGAAGAGGGCTCTGTTCATTCCTGCTGAGATCTCTCACGAGTGCATCAATTCAAAATCCTAGCATCAGAAGAGTCTATAAAGTTAACTTTTAGTTTTCCAATCTTCCCAAACAGAAAAAGGTGCAAGGGAGTTTGGGTGAAACAACATGGAGAGTCCAGCTGAAATGCTATAAAAAATTTTATGCAAAATTTTGTTTATTTGAAATGTATTATTATCTCTTGTCCAGTTAATATAGAAACATGGACATCCCGGCAAAGACAAAATTAGAATAGAACATTTGTACACGTGTATGTAAGACTTGAATGATTATTCGCAATATGGCAATAT
Organism: Molossus molossus; assembly: GCF_014108415.1. NCBI lineage: Eukaryota > Metazoa > Chordata > Mammalia > Chiroptera > Molossidae > Molossus > Molossus molossus. Next base: position 12,695,607 of record NW_023425403.1, read on the forward strand.
GTTGTTAGGACAATGAAGAAAAGAGAAATTGCTATCTTATATTTAATTGAGAAAGCTTAAAAGGGAGGTCCTAAGAGATCTCTGAAGCAGGAAAAGGAAGTTTCTAAGTAAACAAAGAATAATAATTTATTTCAGTCCTGGAGGAATGTATAAAGGAAGAAAAAACAGATGAAATTCAGAATTTAAAAACGAAGGGCATTGTAAAAACAGACTTGAGCATGACAGTGGCATTGTACTTGAAAAGGAAGAAGAGGGGAATGGAATTGGGCTGTCCTCAGTTGGTGAATCCCATAGCATGTAGGATCCAGTGTTCCTTTCCATGACAGGTAGATTATTTAAATTAGTCCAGGTGGATCTCCCCCACTACAGGACATCTCCCAGGTCCACAGGAGGTGGGGTACAGAAACACTATCAACACCATTTATTGAAAGAACATGTGAGCTGGAAAGAATGGTCAGCCCAGAAAAGCAGAAGTAAGGTCATTGGTGTGCAGCTAGCACTGTGTAAAGTGAATCCAGAGAACACACCAGAGAAGTGTTCTCTCAGGGATGCAGGACTGCTGCAGTCAACTTTCCCTACACTGAGGACATGCACCACGCCACCCATCTTCACGGGCTCTGATGTGAAAGCTGCTAAGCAGTCTTTGATCAAGAACGTGGCCTCCCAGTACCTGAATCTCAGGAATCATATGCTCTGGGTAGGAGCAAGAAGAGAGCATCCTCTATTGTGAGCACACACTGTTATACTCCGACTTACACGTAGCTTTACTTGACGCCAATGCCAAAGCGCTGTCATCCACGGTCACACAGTGTTCTAGTGTCCCAGAAAAACAGGCTGAGATTCGGATACTGAAGAGAGATGAATGAACCCTGAGAGGCTGACTTCCTAAACAACAGCTTAGGCAGCATCTCCTGCAACTAGGAAGGAGTTTGAGAAAGGCTAGCTGTTTCGTGGAGCTTCTTGGGTCATAGTTAGATTATTCCACCATTCGCTCTATCTAAGTAGGACTTACCCATGCCTTACATAGACATGGAATGGAATATGACAGCTGGGTCTCCACAAAGATCTGTTAGAGGAGTTTCTCATGCACTTGGCAACGTTGCCGTGTTCCCTGAGTACCTGCACTGGCATTAGGGAGGCAACGCCGAATTACCCGCTTGTTTTATGAATATTTCCTGCCAATCTGTCCCTCAAAACGGGTTGGTGTTGCCCTGTATCATGGCACCTCAAGACAACCCATGCCTTCTTCATTATTTAAGAATAAAATGTTTGCTGAACTTCTACTATGGGCAAGGCATTGCTGGTGCACAGAAGACCAAATCTGGTACCAGAAACACCTTTGTGGCCAGCGGAAAGAAGTAAGGAAAACATAAAATAGCTCTTAGGTGAGGAGGATTATGAAGAATACATGTTACAATACGAATGCAGAAGGAAGAGTTATTCCCACTGGGGAAATTAAGGAAGCTTGCTTGGTTTTTGAGCCATGAAAGATGGGCAGCATGTAGACGGGCCCGGGGATGAGTCTGAACAGAGCGAGGAAGGCATGAATTAATGTTCTAGCGAGTGGATAGGCTGCAGGAGAGGGCATCATAAAGCCTTTGGAATGTTCGCAGGTGGGCGTGTTGTTGCTAGGCGCCCTGGGTCCATCGCTTACTGATGTTTCAGTGAAACATTGCAAAGTAGGCCAGCTCAGAGCCATTCAACAAAAGCCACCTAATCCTACCGAGTGAGAGAGGCATTTCTGAGCCAGGTGTTTGTGCCAATTTGCTGCCTGGCCACACCGTGCTGGTGAGGACCTGGGCCATCCTGGGCCTCACTGTTCTCAAACCGCAGCATCTTTGAACAGCGTGTGTAGCATCCGGGGCTGGAACCGAGCCTCAGAGAGAACCTTAGGATGGTGAACAAAAGCAAGGTCTCTAGACTCAGAGCGCCTATGTTTTAGTTCTGGTTCAGTCATTTATTGGGTGTGTAGACCTACTTTCCCTAAATCTTATCTTTAAAGTGAGGACAATGATACACCTGCCTTATGGGGTTATTATGAGAAATTAATGAATTCATAAATATAAAGCAACTGGTCCAGAGTAAGAACTCAATTGATATTGACTGTGATAATGGTGCTGGTGGTTTGGCAGACATTTCAAACAGACACGGGCCCGTCCCAGGAGTTGTAGAGTCAGCCAGGCCTGCTGGGTGACCCCCAACAATGGATCAACTCTAAATCCATTTTATTTTCAGAAACTGCCCTTAAATTAAATGCTGTGTCCTAAAGCTCTGAACATCACTTCTCCAGTGACTGTGCTGCTCCAGACGGCTCTAAAGACAAGTTGGTGCCCTGGCTGGTTTGGCTCAGCTGTTAGAGCATCAGCCTGTGGTCCAGAGAGACCTGGGTTCGGTTCCCGCTAAGGGCACGTATCTTGGTTGCAGTTTGTCCCCGGCCCTGGTTGGGTTGTGCAGGTGGCAGCCACTCGATGTGTCCCTTTCACGTCGATGTTTTTCTCTCTCACTCTTCCTCTCCTCAGGTGAGGATAAAATAAATAAATAAATAAAGCCAAGTTGGGAACAAAGACACATTTGGTGTCCAAGAGATGGGCATTCCAATGAATAACTTGAATAGTAGTCCCAAGGGGATTGTTTGTTTATTTGAGTTTTTACTTTAGGACTTCTATGAAACATTTTCTTTGCTCACACAATAGCAAACATCCTAGATGTTCTTTAAATTCAAACAGGAAACCTGCCTTGATCACACACACACACACACACACACACACACAAAAGACACAAGGTAACAGGGTTTAACCTCACTTTTTAATCATTTGCATAGAATTTCATTGTATGGCTGGACCATAATTTAATAATTTCTCTTTGGTTGACATTTGAATTATTACCACTCTTCTGCTAGCAATATTGCAGTGAATAAATTGTGTATATAAGCAATTTTTGTTATTGTTTCATAAGAACAATCTGTTTCTTATAAAATGAAGTTGGTTATTAGTTTTGGTAGAAAATCATCGTGGTGTTTAACTTACATCAGTAGGACCTAGGACACCAGCTAGCAAGGCCTACATAGCTAATACTCTATTCCTTTCCCGGCACCTTTTGAAAAGGCTTGGAATTTTCTGATTATAGATGAAAGATACTGTCATTTGCTATTTCTCTTTATCTGTAAGTGACATTCTAATTAACAGTGTGGGGAATAAATAAATCAGTTGAAGGTAAAGAAGTGTCAGAAACAAGGCTTGGACAGGCTCCTGATATTCTTGCTGAGTGTTAAACACTCTTAACACATCCTTTATTTTTCTAACTGTAGCTTTTGTACTGGGAAAAGAAGTTCTCTACCCTTCACCCCTTGGAGTTGAATGCTCAGCCATTCCAGTACGAGAAAAATTGGGGAACATAAACGGTTATTCTTAATGGGCTCTTTTGTCCCTGACTTAGAAAGAAATTTAATAGAACCCCTTTCATCATTTGTCTCTCTGTCATGTTATACCACTATAATATTTTTATAATCATATGAGAATTATAAAACACGATATCTTAAGTGGTAAATTTTAAACTGAAAAAATGTATGACATGGACGAAGCCATGAAAAGTTGCTTCATGGACGGTGCTGAGAAATCACACAGTGTAGAGCCCGAGGACAGGAGATGTTCCATTGTCCTAGTCAGGAACTTAAGAACCTGCGGTTTTTGGAAAGTATGGACATATAATATGCTGACGGGCTTCCCAGGCCTTTTGAAGCTTTTTAAGTGCAAATCTAGTTTTCTTTAGATAAATTCCCCATGACCAAAAAAAAAAAACCCTTTCTTTGTTCATCCTCCACCTTGTTAGCTCCGGTTCTTGTGCAGGGAAATGAAAGAACATTTGAGCTGGAGATTTTCCCACCCAGCAGTGTAAACAAGCCTCTCATCTTCCGGGGGAAACTGGACTCGAAGCAGATAAAGAAACAGTGAAACCCTACATTTGAGTGTCTGTTTCACAGGGGTGTGTGTGCCTTTGGAGTACAAGCCCCTTGCGGGTGGGAATTTGTTTCATTCATCAGTGAGTCCTCAGTGATACAATGTTAGGAATATAATAGAAGCTTATACAAGACTTGGAGAATGTAAATGCCTTTATCCAAAGTCTCATAATAGTAGGGCCAGAGATGCAAACAGGATGTGCCTTGTATCTTCTGACTACCGGACAAGAGTTCTGCCGCGGAATTCTTCCTCCCAGGTTCTTTCATTTGGAGGGGAAATTTTTTTTTTCTTTCTGCTTCCCATGTTAGAAAAAAAATAAACATTTTTGCAAATACTAGGTAAAATGTTCTACTTTAAAACTTTATTTCAAACTTCCAGGTGGATATCACCATGATAGTAGACACAAAATTGCCTAACTCCAATAAATAATTAATGTACAAAAAATTTAAAAATCAGGAAAGAAATCACTAGTAAGTATTAAACAAACAAAATATGAGTCTAGGCCAAAAGTTTCAGAGAAAGAATGGGAAAGAAAGTAAAAGAAAAAAGTTAAAGAAAGGAAAAACAAAGAAGCATAAAATTGTGCTTCATCTCCTAACTTTGTCTGTACTCTTGGATAGGTGGTACTGGGGATACCTACAGAGTTAAAACAAACAAACAAACAAACAAACAAAAATCCCCTGAGGCTTAATTAATATTGGCTGGTTTTCAAGTTGAACACAAATTATCCCCAGAGAATAGAATAATTCCTGGTAGAATATATTTAACAGAATTTCAGAAAATTCTAAACTCTGGTTCACAAAAATTCTACCCTTAGATTAGCAAGCTCAGCTTTTCCCTTCTTGCCTCTGCTCAGAAAAAATAACAATAGGCCCCTGGTAAGAAGATAAGGGTATCAAGATTTCCTATTTTAGCTTGGACAAGGAAGACTTTGGAAGTTGTCATCCCTGTCCTTCAAGAAGAAGAAAAGCTAAACAAAGTGGAAATCGGTGACTTTTCTTGAACCTAGCAGAAAATTGGGGTTGTAAGGCAAATTTCTACTCAAATCTTGGAGGGGCAGGTGAATACAGATCATCATAGAAACAAGATCAGTTTCCCGGGAATAGAAGCTACTGGAGGAATATCCTAGGACGCACACTTAAATGGTAATGTGACACGTTGCTGGATGATGAGTGTGGACTAACATGAGCGTGAGAAACTCCAGGAGGTCACAGTCTCAGGGACCTCGCCCACACTTCTGTGATTGTACCCTCAAGAACCACCTCTCTCTCCCTCTACCAATTTCTCATAGTGAAAAACCAAAGAAAAAAATCCCCTCGTGTTTCTTGCAGGAGGAGGAAGAAAATACACATTTTGAAGTATGTCCAAAGCATTCTCCATAATTAAGACATACTCCATAAGGGAAAAGACTTGACCAGAGCCTTACCTGACTTGAGAAAAGGGCAATTAAACATCTCCAGCCCCTGTGGCCTTCCTATCTCACCTAATAAGGATTGGATGTAAAAGCTAAGAAACCACTGTAAATGTCAGTGACTAGGATATAGGGCCAATACAGGACGAAAATTTAATCTAAGATTATAAAAAGTCTCCTTTGCCGCACACCATATCCCTTGTGATAACCACAGTGGATTAAAACGGAGAAAGTTGCAAGGTAAAGACTTCATTTAAGAAAGAGTTCTTAGGGAAACCCAAATATAACAGGAAAGGTAAAAACAAGAACCCTAGAGATATTTGAAATGTATGGAATTACAACAAATATTAAATATAACATAACTCTTGGACAGAACAATATAAAACCTCAAATGAAAGGTCAGTTTGCATAAGTTTCTATTACTCATCACAAAACAGTTTCAACTTTCCACAAAGAATTACTTGATATTCTAAAAGACATAATAAAACAACACAACCTGAAGAGACAAAGCAAGCATCAGAACTAGACTTAGGTATGACACACTTTGGATTTATCAGTCAGGGCATAACTATAATGAATATGTTATGGGATCCAATAAAAAAAATAAGACAAAATACAAAACAGATAAGAAATCTATGCAGAGACATGGAAATTCTAAGAAGGTATGAAAAGGAGCTCTTAGAACTAAAAAACATTATGAATAGAAATGAAGACTTCATAAATAGATAGAACTATTAGTGTAGATTCCACCTAGGAGAAATCAAAGAGCCCAAAGACATGTCCATAGACACTTTGTAAAGTGAAATGCAGAGAGAAACAAAGATGAAAAAAAAAAAAAAAACCAGAAATGTAGGACAATTTTGAATGTATAACATATGCATAGTTGGAATGCCAGAAGGGAAAAAAAGAGATAACTGAGCAAAGTAAATATCTGAAGTATTGATGACTGAAAGTTTTCCCAAATTAATGGCAGAAATATCAAGCCACAGATCCAAGAAACTCAGAGAACACTGAGGAGGATGAACGGAAAAAGAATCTGCTAGGCATTTCTTATTTAAACCGTACAAAATCAGAGAGAAGATAAATAATGAAAGAAGCCAGAGAATAAAACATCTACCAAGAGAGGAACAAGAATAAGAATTACATCAGATCTCTCCTCCAAAACCACAAAAGCAAGAAGGCAGACTGAAATATTTAAATTGTTAAGAGAAAAAAAACAACAAAACCCAAAACACCAACCTAGAGTTCTAGATCCAGTAAATTATCCTTCAAAAGTGAAGGGGGGAAAAAAAGGTTTTCTCCGACAAACAAAAATTGAGCAGGCTTGTCAGTTGCAAATCTGTCTTGAAGGAAATATTAATGAGCACTTCAGAGAAAAGGAAAATTATATAGGTCAGCAATTCAGATCTATATAAAGACAGGAAGTGTTAGAGAAGGTATAAGTGAAGGAAATATAAAATCTTAATTTTATGTTTAATTGATCTGATAGTTTGTTCTAAATAATAATAGCAATAATGTATTTAATATAGCTTGAAGTGAGTGACCCCAATGTTATAAGTGATGGGAAGGAGTAATTGTAAATACTCTGCAATAAAGTATTTGTACTACCATGAAGTAGTATAGAGTTATTTGTAACTTGGATTAGATTCTTAGATTCATTGTGAATATAGACAGCAATCTCTAGGACAACTACTAAAAAAATTTTTAAAAGAAGTATAACTGGCATTCTGTAAGAGGAGAGAAAGTGGAATTATATCAAATAATTAAAACCAAAGACGGCTGAAAAAGAGGAAAGAAAAAAAAAAAACAAGAACAAGAAATAGAAAATAGTTTTAAAAATATGGTAGATATTAAACCAACTATGTCAATAATGACTTTCAATGTGAATGCTCTAAATATACAGAAACTGTCAGAGTGAATAAAATAGTAAGACTCATGTTGTCTATTAGAATCCCACTTTAAATATAAAGACACAGAGCTTAAAAGTAAAAGGATAGAGAAAGATATTATTACTTAACATTTATCAAAAGATAGCTGAAGTAACTATACTGATTTCAGAAAAAGGTAAGAAAAATTATGAGGAATAAAGAGAGGAATTACATAATAATAAAAGTATCAGTTCTTCAAAAGAACATAGCAATCCTTAATCTGTATGTGCCTAACAACAGAATGTCAAGTACACGAGGTCAGAATTGATAGACGGGCAAGGTAACATAGACAAATTCATGATTATAATTCGGGACTTCAACATTCCTCTATCAGTAATTGACAGATTCAGCTGGCAGAAAATCAGTACGAATATAGCTGAAATGAATAGCATCATTAATCTTCTGTTTCTAATTGACATTTATAAAGTACCCCATCCAACAGCAGCAGAATATACATTCTTCTCAAGCTCACATAGAACATTCACCAAAATGGACTATATTCTGTGCCACAAAGCACATTGTAATAAGAATAGGTATTATGCAAAGTATGTTCTCAGACCATAATGAAATTAAATTAGAAATAAATGACAGAAAATAACTGGGAAACAAGCTTCCCAAATATTTGGATATTAAAAAATGTACTTCTAAATTACCCATGGGTCAAAGAAGGAACTTCAAGAGAAGTTTAAAATATTTTAAAGTAAATAAGAATGAAAATACAACTTGTCAAAATGTGTGGGACACAGGAAAAGCAGTGCTTAGAGGAAAATTTATAGTATTAAGATGTGTGTATTGGGCCCGGCCATTGTGCCTCTGTGGTTGAATGTTGACCCATGCACCAAGAGGTCACTGGTTCGATTCCCGGTCAGGGCATATGCCCAGGTTGTGGGCCAAATTCCCAGTGGGGGCATGCTGGAGGTAACCAATCAATGTTCTCTCTCATCAGTGTTTCCATCTCTTGCTCTCTCTCCCTTCCTCCCTCTTTAAAATCAATGAAGAAAAAAAAATGTGTGTATTGGGAAATAAGATCTAACATTAATAATCTGGGCTTTCACATTAGCAAACTAGGAAAACTAGAGAAATATAAGTCTGGAAAAGCAGAAGAGAAGAAATAATTAAAAATTAGAGCAGAAATCATAAAATTTAAGACAAGAAAACAATACAGGAAATCAATAAACCAAAATAAACCAAAAGCTGCTTTTTTGAAACAATAAAACTCAAGCCCTGGCCAGGTAGCTCAGCTGATTGGAGCGTCGTCTCGAAAGGTCAAGGTTGAGGGTTTGATCCCAGGTCGGGGTATATACAAGAATCAACCAATGAATGCATAAATAAGTGGAACAACAAATCCACCTCTCTCTCTCTCTCTCTCGCTCTCTCTCTCGCTCTCTTTCTTTCATTCATGTAAAGTGTTTGTGTTTTTCTGCTGAATTTCTTAAAATTACTTTTATTTGGTAATTTAATCTTACCTGTTTTGCTTTTCATCCTGTGAGGAAAAGAATTTATTCTTCTTTGTTTTATTATGATAATGTTTCCATACTGTTTTTAATGTCATTTTGATTTTACCTTTGACATTGTATTTGAACTTGCATTCTTACTATTTCTCTGAATCATTACACACTTTTGTGGAATACTCTTCTCTCCCCTGGTTATTTGCTTTTGCAGACAGGAGTTTTCATTGTATTGCACACTCCATTCTTCTGTGTCCTTTAGAACAATTTTGCTATTGTATATTTGAGAAATTGTCTAGTAGGGTTTTTTTTGTTGTTTTGTTCTATTTTTTACCTTAAGGTTGGCAGCTTGGTCCACAAATTCTACTTGTACTTATATGGTTCAGTAGATTTTTATTAAATACTCTTATATTCTTTTCTATATTTTCTTGGTTATCCTTAACAAAGGTTTATGAATTTTTAAATTTTTATTTATTAATTTGAGAGAGAGAGAGAGACATCAATTAGTTGTTCCACTTATTTATGCATTCATCTCTTGGTCTCCTATGTACTAAGTTCTTTCATGTTTGAGAATGTCTGAAGTATAATTTAGCTAGATATTATTTGTAGCTATATATATATTTTTAACTCATGACATAAACTCTTTGCTTCATTCTCTTTAGATTTTGAATATTTTCATATACGTCAGTAAAAATATGTCCACCTACAAGTTGCTAACTTTTCTACCTGGGTTCCTAAAAAGTTCTTTCTTTATTATTTAAGTTCAATGAACTGAAAAAAATGTACATCGGTTTTTATACCAATGTTTTCTAAAATAACTGTGACTTTTTTGTTCTTCAGATGCAATCATTTCAAATATACTTATTCATATATATCTTTGAATCCTGTTTTTACGTTTATGTGTTATATAAGCTGTCCAGAATCAGCAAATCTACAGACAGAGTGAATTAGTGGTTGTTTCAGACTGCAGGGGATGTGAAGGCTGGGAGGAGGTGTTGTAGCTCATGGCCCTGGGGTTTCTTTCATGAGTGATTAAAATGCTGTGCAATTGATTGCGGGGATGGACGTCCAACTCTGTGACCATGTTGAAAACCATTAATTTTACACTTAAAATGAGAGTATTTTATTGCATGTGAACTACATCTCTATAAAGCTGTTTTAAACAAAATCAGAGCAATACTTGGAGAAAATTCTCTTGAAAGAAACAGCCTAAAAGTGAAAATTCATGGACTCCCAGGTTTTAAAAAAAATAAATAGAAAATATAAATCCTAAAACAATCACACATATTTGGAAAAGTCTGAAGCCTGTTATGCTAATTTTAAATAATTTAAGTAGACCACCAATATAACCCTTTATTTCTCATTCTTATTATTATTTAGCTTATTGATTTTTTTCTTGTTCAATGATAATGTATCTCTTTATTGCTGAGAATCATAAAAAGTTATTCGAAGAATCATTTCAGGGTTACCAAATACTTAAAAAACAAACAAACAAACAAACAAAAAAACAAAAAAACATTAATACTTGTTTTATTTTGAAATGTGATCCTTCACTGTTAACTTCAGAGTAAATATGCATCAGGAATTACTCACATTTAAAAAAAAACTGCAGATAAAATCCAGGAACTCTATTTGAGCAGCACCAGATTACCATCTGGTAGGTTGTCCAAGGCTTTGAAACTGTAGTCTGTGGTTATATATCTTGCGACTCTCAGCATCTTAAAATGGAAAAATACCCTCCCCCCTTATTTTTTGTAACAATTCACCCACCACAAACTATATTGGTTTGGAGAACTGCTCAGTGATATTTCACAATAGTGAGAGTAAATGATAGATTTCTATCATTTAAATGTTTTATTCCTAGGGGTAGGGCCTAACAACTTTGTGAATATGGCTAGACTCTTTTTCATTATTTTATGGTTCAACCTTACACACATATGGACAACATGGATTTTTCTCTCCTTTTGAGAAAGTTTTATACGTGTGCGCATTTCGCATCCTTTAGGAAGAGTCAACATGAGTGGTTGGTCTGCACCCACTGATGAAGAACATGTTTTTTTTACATCTGCACTTTATTATGTCATGTGATAGAAGTTAAGCCAAAGTTCAAGATGAAGAGCAGCCAAAGGTATCTTAAAAGTTGAGAACAAGTTATGCTCAGAATATATGAGTTTCTGGAATAGATATGAAAACCAGCAACTATGCATGTAACTGTGGAATTACATTCCTTTGACTGTGAGAACTTGCCTTTTTGGAAAGATGTGCCCTTAGGTTAAAAATGGTATTTGGATCGAGACTCCCACATAAATTTAGTGCAGTTGACTCTCACAATATGCTGGTTATCACACGGGCTTTGGGAACAGGACCCGAAGTCTTCCTCTTTCCTCTGACACCTTCTCTTAGCACCGCTTGAAGCACAGGGCTTCAGTTCTTCTCACCTTATTTTCTCACATACAAAAGGTATGCAGCTTTACCTACTGGAGAGAACTGTTGAGATAATTCATTGAAACAGCATAGGTAAATTAATTTCTATAGTGAAATTAAGAATGCGTGCCTTAAATATTGGGGCTAGAAACTCAATATCCATTAGCTCTTTCTTTTTCTTTACCATGTTAATGCTATGGATTGTATAGGTTATTTGTATAAATTCAAGTATATACAACACCAAACCAAGTAATATTACACAGTTTTTTGAGTATGGCAATGATATATTTTGTGACAAAGAAGAGAGATTGCTCTGTTGTTTTTTTTTTGTTTTGTTTTGTTTTTTTGGTATAATTTTAGGACAGAAATTCCAAAATAAAAATAGTGAATTTCCAGGTCAACATAAGTTGTTAGACTATGACAGTACTGTGTTTTTGTTCAAAATTAAAATATTCGAAGAGGTGAGAATTTTTAATATTAGCCTCATAGATTGACATGAATTATTAAAATTATAATATTAGTTTATACTCATTATACCTCTCATGATAAAATTTTTATACCTGTTAAGGAACTCTTCATTGACTCTTACAAGGTAATAAATATTTTAGCACCTACTGTGTGCCAGGCAGTTTTTAAGTGCTTAAAATACATCAGTGAACAAAACAAAGATATCACCTTTGAAGTTTACATTACATAGGGAGGAGACAGACAATAAAATTATACACATAAAAATAAGTAAACTGTGTAGTTTGTTCGAAGGTGGTGAGTTCTTCGGAGAATAAAAAGGAGAAACAGGGCAAAGAGTAAGAGTTTAATGATGGTGCAGTTCTTGTGAGGAGGTCAGAGTAAGCCTTAATGAGAAAGATTTTAAGTGACACCACTTAAAGGGTGTGAGAAATTAGCAATGAAAGTCAATTAGGAAGTTATCACAGAAAACAGTGACCAGTGCAAAGGCCCGGGGCAGGAACGTACCCGGCATATCTGAAGAACAGAAAGGGACCAGTGTGTCTGAAAGACTGTGTGAAGCGGAAGTTTAACAGTCCGAAGAGGTAACAGAAGGACTCCATCACGGAGGAACCTGCACAGTGTGGGACTTTTACCTCAAGTGAAATTAGGAGAGTCCTGAGCTCTGACCTACATTCCAAAGAAACGTGTGTTGAAAGTAGATACTATGGGATTTTGAGAGAAGGCGGCGGGCAGGACGGGAGGGAGGGTGAGTGTGAGAGAGTGTGAGGGGACGTGCAGGTGGACGACCACACCCGAGCAGTGCAGAGCCCGGAACAGAAGGTCCCTGTGCTGTGGACGGAGCAGCCGGCGACCGTGGTAAGCGGCCCTTCAGGGCGCTTCTCCCTGCCCATGGGGAGGTCCCACCATTTGGGAAGATCCCCAGTCTTCCCTGGGAGGAGGCAGTGGGAGCGGCCAGGGCCCAGCAACCTGAGCCCACCGGCGCACCTGGCACCATTGGACCCGTGGACACTCTGTGTCAACACAGACCAGTGCACAGTAGTGGAGCTGCCAAGGTGCTGGTCATGGAAGCCATGGACAGCCCGGAGCCCAGCACCATCCCCCATAGTAGCAACCCGATCAGAGTGGAGCTATACCCCTAGCAACAGAGGCTGGGGAGCAGACATCCATCCCAGGCAACAGAAGCACAGACCAGCAGCTGAGACCCATCCCCAAAAACTACAGCAAAAGCTGAGCAGGAGTTGAGCCCCACGGGGCAGCAGCACTACCCAGCTGCCAGCAGCTGGACCTGGGGCTCCACATAGGCCTGTGCAGTCCAGTAGCTCACAAGTGCAGTGTGAAGCTGGAGCCCGAGAGCGACTGGTGTGATCCAGCTGCCTGTGGGTCCTGCGGAGTGCAGGGGCACCAGAGAGGGCTGTGCGACCCAGCAGACCACAACAGCAGTGGGAAGCCAGAGCTGGAGAGGGACTGGTGTGATCCAACTGCCTGCCCAAGGGACCTGAGGGGGCGGGGGCACCAGAGAAGCCTGTGTGACCCAGCAGGGACAGTGCAATCATTATCAATGGGACCTGAGAGGCCTGTGCGACCCAGCAGCCCATAAGATAGGCATAGAGCCAGGTCCCCAAAGGGACTGTGCCATCCAGTTACCCAAGGGACCGGCAGGGTGCAGGGGCACCGGAGAGACCTGTGCCACCTAGCTGCAAACAAGACAGACTTAGAGGAAGTGAAAATGGAGGTGGAGTGAATGGAAGCTACACAGACGATTTCCAAAGACCAAACAGGAATTACAACTAAAATAAAGACAAATCCTCGGAAAAAAGCAACAGTAAAGCAACAGGATAGGACCATATAACCAGGGACACTGGTAGGATCTGCAGAGGCACAAGAGGGTGGCAGGCTGGGACCCCTCAGACAGCAGCAGTCTTAGATGTGAGCAGCGCCCTTGGGGAATAAACACCAAGCCTGCTCCACAGCACAGAGAGCCAGGACAGAGCGCTAAGATAGCCACAGCCACTCACCTGGGGGCTATGGCAGAGGGAAGGCAGACTGGGCTAGAACTCTGTGGGGACACCTGGGATTTGGAGGGCACTCTGAGTTTTTGCTGAGTTGTGGCCACAAAAGACGGTGGCCAGTGTACTCCTTCCCGAAACTGTGAGCTGTGGGAAAAAGCAGTACCGCCCCCCCCCCCCACTGCCTTGGAGATTCAGCCTTTCCCAGGTGAGGCAAAGAAATGAAAATTGGGGCTCATTAACAACCAGCATCTATCCCCTCTGGAAATTTTCTTATGCAGAACACCAGGGCTACATTCCAAGGCACTGAGTAACTGAAACTACTAGCCACCAGGAAAAGGCTAGAGGATAACTGAATCTTTCCTGGGCTTGCAAATCTACCCAGGAAAGTAAGACTTGATAGTGGTGTTTAATGTGGGCCCACCCAGGCTCATCCAAACCCAGTAGAGGGAGCCACAAACAGCAGAGCGCCAATACCCACAGGGAAAATTTGACAGGCTCCAAAACCCACTGAAATAGCCAAAATGGTGAAACAAAAAAACAAATTTCAAATGAAAGAACAAGAGAACTCTATCAAAGATGAGATCAATGAAATGCAGCTAAGCAAATTATCAGAGGTAGAGTTCAGAGCCATGATCTTGAGGAAGTGCAACAGCATGAGTAAGGACATCAGCACCATAAGAAAAGATATAGAAACATTAAGAACCAACCAAGTGGAAATGAAGAATGACATAGCAGAAATTAAGAACACATTGGAAAGACTAACCAGCAGAGTAGAAGAACCTGAGGACCGGATCAGTGAATTAGAAGACAGGGTAGAAAAAAATAAACCAATCAGAAAAACAAAAGGAAAAAACAATTAAAAAACATGAAGATAGCTTAAGAGAACTGTGGGACAAATGAAAACATAACATTCGCATCATAGGAGTCCCTGAAGAGAAAGAAAATGGGCAAAGGTTAGAGAATATATTTGAAGAAATAGTGACAGAAAAATTTCCTAACTTGGTGAAGGAAGAAGGCATTCAAGTTCAAGAAACACAGAGAGCCCTAAGTAAGAAGAACCCAAACAAGCCACATCAACACATAGTCATTAAAGTGCCAAAAATTAAAGGCAAAAAGAGAATCCTAAAAGCAGTAAGAGATAAGCAACAGGTTACCTACAAAGGAAAGCCCATAAGGCTCTCAGCTGACTTCTCAAAAGAAACACTACAGGTCAGAAGGGAGTGGCATGAAGTAATCAAGGTCATGAAAAACAAGGATCTGAATCCAAGACTACTCTACTCAGCAAGGCTATAATTCAAAATTGAAGGTCAAATAAAGAGCTTCCCAGACAATAAAAAGTTAAGGGAATATATTAACACCAAACCAGCACTGCAAGGTATGCTAAAAGGACTGCTGTACTTAGTAGAAGAAATAAAAAGAAAAATATAACCACATTAAACAAAAATGGCAATAAATAAGTACATATCAATTATCACCTTAAATGCGAATGGTTTGAATGCTCTGATAAAAAGACACAGAGTAGCTGACTGGATAAGAAAGCATGACTCACATATGTTGTTTATAAGAGACCCACCTCACAAGAAAAGACTCACATAGGTTGAAAGTCAAGGGATGGAAAAAAATCTTTCAAGCAAACAGAAAGGAAAAAAAAAAAAAAAAAGCTGGGGTAGCAATACTCATATCTGATAAAGTAGATTTCAAAATGAAGGCCATAACTAGAGACAAAGAAGGCCACTACATAATATTGAAAGGATCTATCCAACAGGAAGATATAACCTTGGTAAACATATATGCATCCAATATAGGAGCACCAACATATATTAAAATTTTTCTGGAGGCTTTGAAAGGAGAAATCAACAGCAATACATTCAGAGCAGGGGACTTCAACACTCCATCACTGGATAGATCTTCTTGACAAAAAATTCCAAGGAAACACAGACTCTAAATGAAGCACTAGATCAAATGGATTTAATAGATATCTACAGAGAATTACACCCCAAAACTACAGAATTCACATTCTTCTCAAGTGCACATGGGACATTCTCAAAGATAGACCACATGTTAGGGCACAAGCTAAGTCTCTACAAGTTCAAAAAGATTGAAATCATATCAAGAATCTTCTCAGATCACAATGGCATGAAACTAGAAATCAAATGCAACAAGAACATGCAAAGACATTTGAAAACATGGAGGCTAAATAGCATGTTATTGAACAATAAATGCATTACCATAGAGATCAAGGAAGAAATTAAAAACTTCCTGAAAACCAAGGAAAATGAACACACAACCACACAAAATCTGTGGGATGCAGCAAAAGCAGTTCTGAGAGGGAAGTCCATAGCACTACAGGCCTACCTCAAGAAGCAAGAAAAATTTGTAATAGAACATCTAACCTCACAACTTAAAAAACTAGAAAGCAAACAAAAAGAAAACCCCAGAGCAAGTAGAAGGAAGGAAATAGTGAAGATCAGAGCAGAAAAAAATGACATGGAGACCAAAAAAACAATTCAAAGGATCAATAAAACAAAGAGCTGATTCTTTGCAAGGATAAACAAGATTGATGGACCCTTAGCTAGACTTGCCAAGAAACAATGAGAAAGAATCCAAATACACAAAATCAGAAATGAAAGAGGAGAAATAATAACTGACACCACAGAAATACAAAGGATTGTTAACAAATATTATGAACAATTATATGGCAACAAATTTGACAATCTAAGCGAAATGGACAAATGTCTAGAAACACATAATCTCCCAAAACTGGACAGGGAAGAAATAGAAAACTTGAACAGACCAATAACAACAGAAGAAATTGAAGATGTAATCAAGACTCTCCCAGCAAACAAAAGCCCAGGCCCGGAGGGCTTGACCGGGTAATTTTATTGAACATTCAAAGAAGAACTAATACCTATTCTCTTCAAACTATTTTAAAAAATTCAAGAAGGAAGACTTCCAAACTCGTTTTATGAGGCCAGCATAATTCTAATTCCAAAACCAGAAAAAGACACTAAAAAGAAAGAAAACTACAGGCCAATATCCCTGATGAACATAGATGCCCAAATCCTCAACAAAATACTAGCAAATCGGATCCAACAATACATCAAAAAAATTATTCACCATGACCACGTGGGATTCATCCCAGGGTTGCAAGGCTGGTACAATATTCGCAAATTAATAAATGTGATACACCACATAAATAACATGAAGAATAAAAATCACATGATCATATCAATAGATGCTGAAAATGCATTAGACAAAATCCAGCACCCATTTCTGATAAAAACACTCAGCAATGTGGGAACATATCTTGACATAATAAAGGCCATATATGAAAGACCTACAGCCCACATCATACTCAAAGGGCAAAAACAAAAAGCATGTCCCTTAAGAACAGGAAGAAGAGAAGGATGTCCCCTTTCATCACTCTTATTCAACATAGTACTGGAAGTCTTAGCCACAGCAATCAGACATGAAGAAAAAATAAAAGGGATCCAATTTGGAAAGGAGGAAGTGAAACTGTCATTATCTGCACATGACATGATACTATACATAGAAAACCCCAAAGACTCCATCAAAAATCTACTAGACTTAATAAATGAATTTGGCAAAGTAGCAGAATACAAAATTAACATCAAGAAATTGACAGCATTCTTATACACCAATGATGAATTCACAGAAAGAGAAACTAAAAAAAAAAAAATCCCATTTACCATCATGGCAAAAAAAATTAAGATACCTAGGAATAAACTTAACCAAAGAAATAAAGGACCTATTCACAGAAAACTACAGGTCTTTGAAAAAAGAAATAGAGGAAGATATAAAAAAGAGGAAGCACATACCTTGTTCATGGATTGGAAGAATTAACATCATTAAAATGTCTATACTACCTAAAGCAATCTATAGATTCAACGCAATCCCCATCAAAAGACCACGACATACTTCACAGAACTAGAACAAATACTGCAAAAGTGCATATGGAACCAAAAAAGACCCTGAATAGCCACAGCAATCTTGAAAGAGAAGAACAAAGTAGGAGGGATCACATTACCAGATTTCAGGTTATACTACAAAGCAATTGTAATCAAAACAGCCTGGTACTGGCATAAGAACAGGCATATAGACCAGTGGAACAGAACAGAGAACCCAGAATGGACCCAAGGCAATATGCTCAATTAATATTTGACAAAGGTGGCAAGACAGCCTCAGTAAAGTCTTCAGTAAAGACAGCCTCTTTAATAAATGCTGTTGGAAAAATTGGACACCTACATGCAAAAAAAAATGAAACTACACCATCAACTTACACCATACACAAGAATAAACTCAAAATAGATAAAAGACTTAAATGTGACTCATGAATCCATAAAAATCCTAGAAGAAAATGTAGGCAACAAAATTTCAGACATCATACGCAGCAGAATTTTCATTGATACGTTACCTACGGCTTCAGAAACAAAGGAGAAAATGAACACATGGAACTACATCAAACTCAAAAGCTTCTACACAGCAAAAGATACAATCATCAAAATGGAAAGGCAATCCACTCTATGGGAGAGCATAATTGCCAACGATATATCAGATAAGGGGTTAATTTCCAATATAGATAGAGTGCTCATACAACCCAACAAAAGAAAGACAAAGAACCCACTTAAAAAATGGGCAGAGGAACTAAATAGACACCTCTCCAAATAGGATATACAAATGGCTAAGAGACATATGAAGCAATGCTCAACATCACTAATCATCAGAGAGATGCAAATTAAAACAACAATGAGGTATCACCTCACACGTGTCAGAATGACCACCATCAACAAATCATCAAACAAGTTTTGGTGAGGGTGTGGAGAAAAGGGGACTCTAGTACACTGCTGGTGAAACTGCAGACTGGTGCAGCCAGTATGGAAATAAAAAAAATTTAAAATTGAACTGCCATTTGACCCAGTGATCCTACTTCTAGGAATATACTTTAAGAAGCTTGAAACACCAATCAGAAAGAATATATGTGCCCCCCTGTTTGTAGCAGCACTATTTACAATAGCTAAGATCTGGAAACAGCCCAAGTGTCCATCAGTAGACAGATAGATAAAAAAGCCATGGTACATATACACAATGGAGTACTATGCAACTGGAAGAAAGAAAGATCTCTCATCCTTTGAGACAACATGGAGGGACCTGGAAAGTATCATCCTAAGTGAAACAAGCCTAACAGAGAAAGACAATTATCATATGATCTCACTTATTTGTGGAATATAATGAACATAACAGTCTGAGTAATGGGATAGTCCCAGAGATGTGGAAGTGGAGTACAGACTGACAATCCCCAGAAAAGGGGGTCGTGGGGGAGAGATAAACCACAGAACTTATATGCATGTATGCATGAACAATGGACATGGACAACAAAGTTGGGGACCGGCCGGGGAGGGAGGAGGAGGGGGGGAATCAGTAGGGGGAAAGGAGAAACATCTTTAACAAAAATAAATACATTTTTTTTTAAAAGAAAATAGATACTATGGAAAAATGATTAGAAACACAGAGACCCATTAGAAGGCTATTGAAATCAAGGAAAGTTGATTATGCCTTAAAGGAGGTAGCAAGGAGTGGTTAGAGTCTAGATTTAGTACGATTCTGAAGCCAAAATAATTTCCTGATGTGATATATGTGAGATATGAAAAAATAGAGAAATCAAAGATGATTCCAGTGTTCTTGACTTGAATAAGTGAACAGCTGGAGTTTTTACCCACTGTGATAAGAAAGACTACAATTCGATTAAGTGTGAGGAAGTTGGAGATCAGGAATTTAGTTTTGAAAGTGTTGAGTTTGGCAGGTTTATTAGTCATCCAGCTGGAGATATTAAGGAGAGAGTTGGATATGTGAGACCAAAGTTTAGGAGAATTGACTCTGGAAGAGACTTTTGAGGTCATTGGCCTGTAGATGGTATTTAAAGGCATGGGACCAGAAAGATTGTCAAGAAAGAGAAGGAATATAAAGAGTAAAGGACCAAGGACTAAACTTAGGATATTTCACCATAAAAAGCAGAAAGAAGAATGAATGAGATTGGAAGCAAACCAAGGACACTGCAAGCTTCTAGAAGCCAAGTGGGGAAAAGAATGTTTATAAAGGCGTACAAAGCTATGTTAAACACTGCTGATAAGTTGAAGAATATGAAGATTGAGCCTTGACTGTTGGATTTAGCAATGTGGAGGTGATTGGTGACCTTTGGCAAAGAAAATTTAGAGGAATAAACAGCTAAAAGATGGCTTTAAATGTGCTAGGAAAGAATAAAAAAAGAGGAATGTGAAAAAAAGGAAAATAGACACCTTTTTGGAATAGTTATACTACAAAGGATAATTACTGGACATAAAGAATTTTAACAGTAGTAATGGTAACGATTCAGTGGAGAAGGGGAGGCAGATGTAGGGCAGAGACTTGCTTCTTTGAAACAGTTGAACAAAGATGGGTTCTAATGCATAAATGGAGAGGTTGTACCTAAAGAGGATCATAAATACCCTATCATTTCAGGCAGGAAGAAAGAGTTTGTAGGTAGAGTGAGTAAGTGTCATAATAAAATTCGGTAGAAACTTTCTTCCAGTTGCTTGAATTTTCTCAGTGAAATAAGGAGCGAGCTTATCAGCTGAGTGCGGATTGGGGAGGAAGTATTGAAGACCGAGGAGAGGAAGCTATGCCATGGTCATCTGGAAGTTTGGAGAGACTAGCAAGTATAACATGAATGTTGGAACCATCAAAGACCCACGTGATCATTGTGTTCACGAAATGAATGTGTGTGAATTTAAAGTGTATCTGGTCAACATGGTTGGGATTTCTACCCAATCACATTCAGTTGCACGGATGCAGATGAACCAAAGCTACGATTTCATCTTAAGTATTAACAGTTAAATTCTTAGTTTCCTTTGGCTACTGTAATAAACTACCACCAACATGGTGATGCAAAAAGTTTTAGAAGCCAGCAGTCCACATTAATGGGTTAATAGGGCCACACTCCCTCTAGAGGCTAATCCATTTCTTGCCTCTTCCAGCTTCTTTCTGGTGACAACCAGCATTCTTTGGCTTTATGTGTTTGAATCAACCCAGCTCTTCCAACCTGGTCACACTGCCTTCTCCTCTTCTGTGTCAAATCTCCCTCTGCCTCCTTCCTACAAGGATACGTACGATTGCAGTTAAAGCCCATGTGGAAAAACCAAAATAATCTCTCCACATCAAGATTGAAGTAACAGTCACAAGTCCATGGATCAGCATGTAGACATCTCTTGTGGGGCTGGTGTTCATCTCACCAAGGGAGAAAAGGAAGAGGGGGTTGAGCCTACATTCAAGGGCGCGGTTATGATTCATCCTGGAATTTAGCTTTGTTAGAATTGTTGTCATAGATGGACTGAGCTGGAAAAATAGGCAGTAATGTTCATAGAATGCTTATCTATAAAATAGAAATAATGATATGTTGGGAATTGCAAGGTCTGGCACCTGACTGTCTTAGGGTGAAGGACAAGATTCCTGGGGGAGTCAGGAAACTAAGACCAGCCAGATAAACAGACCCCGTTTAGGGACACTGAAATGGGTAAATATTAAAATAAGTAGATAGAGTGAATAAATAAATAGAAGCAACACATTTAGAAATAAAAGAAAATGGCATAAAGTTAACTTCATGCTGTTTAGTCTTTACATGATATATTCACGTGCATGTGTAATATTATGATGTAAACTCATCTGTTCTCAGATACTTAAATAATGACATTTAAAGTTTAAAAAAGTGTTTGAAAAGTCCCACTGTCATTGTTAAAACTTTTCTAAGATGTATTTCATGCCTACCTGTGTTCTTAGACACAGTACAGTGTAGCTTGGGGTCACCAATATGGACATGAGTTTATCCTTTGATTTCAAATGCAGTGATGTTTCCAGGGCCCATCAAGGAGTCTAGAAATGTTTACTTTTCCTTTTTCTCTAGACACCTGTGTTTTTTTAAGGCTTGAGTCTTCTATTTATATTTTCTGTCACCTTTCTTGCTATTTGACAGTCATCTGTCACTAAATTTTGCTGTGAGTGTGCTTTTAAGCTCTTGCATTCCAATTTGCAGTTTACAAACTGTCTTTGGTAGAGCAAACAGAGAGACAAGCTAATTATAATTGTGTTCTAAAAATAGAACTCTGAATAAGATACTCAGTTTCTGAATAAAGTTTACAGACTACAACATCTATAAACAGATAGTCCATGTTGAATGGCTATTTCTCATTTTTACTTGGGCCATGAATGTCTGCAAATTTGCTCTTATGTATCTATTTGGGTACCATAGGCATGAAAACAAGTAAATCTCTGTAGAAGCTAGAGGACTGAATATCAATGGAGATATGCAAAAATAGCGTATGTATCAGTCTGAGTCCTCTCTGGAAATAGTTCACTCAAACTGGGTATTTTAAGGAGAGTTTAATAGAGGACTATTTACACAATTGTAGGCAGGCTTCAGGGAAAGCAGCAAAGGCTGGTGTGGCAGCTGGGGCCAGTAACAAGAACTCGTGTCCAGGACTAGACCCGCAAGGGCAAAGAGGAGAAGTTGTTCCCAGCATCCGGAGAGATTCTTGTACGTACGGGGCTGTCCGGGAGGAGCTGCGGTCTTTCCTGGACATACAAAGTCAGCTCAGAATACCTGCAAGATGAAAGCCAGAACCCGACTCACTCTTCTTCAGTCGTGGTTTCCTACGGATGCCACTGCTCATCTGTGCTCTGCTGGGAACTGGGAAGCAAGCCCACTGGCTTCTTGTGTCTCCTGGTCCTCCAGGGGCAGAGCTGGGAGAGCTGGGTGAAGGGCAGATATGGGGCAGGATGTGCAGCACATTTAGAAGAAAATCTGAACCAGCCTCATGAAAAGAACAGCATATTAAAATTTTGTAGGTAGTAATTTGAATAATATTCTTACATATAAGTTATTATACATTTGTAGCTAATGCAATTATGATGGCATATTATCTCTTTTAGATTTCCTGAAATTATTTCTAAAATTTAGAAACCATCACAGAAAGAAGGTAACAGCACTATATTTTTCTGATGCTAATTGTTAATTCAAAATAAAAAGATAGGACTTTTGTTTACCCCCTATAAAAGTCTACGAAAACACTAGACTCAGCAGACTGACTTTTCCCAATTTCAAGGAACTATTATTTTCCCTGATCATTTTTAGTAGCAAATTTATCAAGAGTGTGTGTATAGGTATAAACCGAAATGAAAAAGAGCTGCTTGGATATTTTAAAAATGTCCTTTGTTATTTCCTGGCAAATGACTTTACCCCAGTCCTTCTAGAAGGAAATCTGTAGCTCGCTTCCTTCATGAAGTTATTATGTGGAGTATTATATGTTCCTATGTAGGATATTCATATTCAATCCAATTTTACAATAGAAAGGTCCCCATTCCTGATAATATGTTTCAACTATTCATGGTTTATGGACCAAATGCTATTTTCTGAAGTGCAAGTAATTAATGCAAAAATTATATAAACTTTATGAGTGTTTCAGAGTGAGTCATAAAATATTTAGTCAGAAAAATAAGAGTATGCTCTTGTTCAAATGATCAAAGGAAGTCACATTAAGAATGTTCAAAATCCAGAAAGATTCAGTCTACCTAGAAAAATTTGTATTTATTTTCTCAATGTTGTTTATTTTATAAATATCTGAGAACATAGACCCTTCCTATTATATCCTAACTGTTTTTTTCCCTCAGAAAAAACAAATTGTTCCTATAATCAGAGGAAAAGTTGTGCATTCTATCGAACTCAATGAGAGAGAGAGCCTCCAAATGCGTGGCAGAATGACCTACAAAGAGTACTGTAACTGCCGGCTAGGAAAAGAGAAACAAAATCTCATTATCTCTGGGTAATGTGCTGTTATTGCTGTGGCCATTTTCAAACCCATAGACTCTGTTCCATATCTTCAATAATGGAACAATTTCAATAAGGTCTCTTTTTATAACTTTAAGTAAAGATAGAGGCATTAATGCTAAATGAACCTAAATGGACGCCAATGCCCCTTTTAGCATTTAAACTTTGCAGTTCAGGAAATATGTCACAACCCATCTGTGTTTAGGCAGTGTGTCGGGCATGTGAGAGTATGACAATGAAGGTGACACAATTAACCCATCCTCACAACTTTCTAATGCACCTGCTCTGTCAGGTCGTGTTCGTTGTTGAAGGGATTGGAAAGAGTGACCCAGTCCTGTCCTAGTGGGACTCCAATCAGATGGGCGGGGTCAGTCAAATAACTTACTGTGAGAAGTGTGATGGGTGATACATGCACACGATGCTTGTGGAGTAGAAGGGAGAAAGGGGGTGGATTATTCAGAGGAGACTAAAAGGTAAATCAGAAAGGGTGAATTACCCAGTGCAAGGGCAAAATCCTAAGCAGAGGGTAAGAGCTGGTCGGTGAATGCCCACTGATTTTATATGATAAAAGGGAACCATGAAGTTGCACACTAATTCACCAGGAGTCTTAAACAAAATCAGAAATGGTCAAATCCCTACATATAGGAAGCCCTCATGTATCAGTGGTAGGTTCTGTGACTGTAAGTGAAAGAACAAATAATGAAACCAACTTTACCGCAGGCTAGTTGAGAAACAAAAGTTAAGTTCCCACAGCAGCTCATCAACATTACAATGAAACAACTTTGAGGGCCTGCTCTATACCCTTCAGTAATGTTTTTGATTTTGAAAAAGAAAAACATGCTGTAATTTCTTTTGAACTGAGACATTAACATAAATTATTGGGGAAAATCTTTGCTGGTAGGAGAAAGGGAAAACTTCCCAAATTGTCTTACACTTTGGGGTTTAGATTGGAAATTCCATTAAGAAGAGTTATTTTTAAAAAAATCTCAATACTGAGTGTAGTTGACTAGAAATATTCTCCAAATACGAACTCACTTGGAGGGAGTTGTGGGACAAAAGTAGTATATTTTTTACACCACTATAATACTAAAAGTAGTTTTATAATTAGAATTTATTTTTATTATTACTGCAGCTATCTATTGAAAAGAAAATGGCCTAGCAATATGTTACTATTGCACAATAAAGTACAATGTAATGCAATTGTAAGACAGAAAAGGGATGCTGTCTATAAACTGCTACAGTAACATCACCAGAACATAATGTGAAGCAAACAAGGTGAACAGTGCTCAGTGTGTTCCCTTTGCTGCAGGCAAATGAAAACAATGTAATGCTGTACATCCATACGATCTATGTATGTGTGTGTGGGTGTTAAATGCATATACTCACTCACAATTTTAAAAAGAAACAAGTTACCTAAAGGGAGACAGGTGAAACAGGGAATTCAGGCCAAGAATAGATGCTCTACTTCTCTGAATGGACCTTGTTTTGCACTTTAAATCCATGTAAACACTTACGTAATGAATAAAAGAGAATTTTATCAAGAAGAAAGGTCCCTAAATGTAAATAAAAACTAAAACCAAGCTGTATTTTTTTTTATTTACATCACATGCCTATGAGTGTAAACAATGTAAGGGATGAATTACTCCTCCTGATGGAGAGACCTCACTCTCTGCCACGCCCCACCACCCAGCCAGTTAGAGCTGGTTAGACCCACCGCATGGTTCCAACCTGAAGGCGGTCCCATCCCAGGGCGTGCTAGGTGCAAGAGTCAGTTAAGTCACTCTCTGCTAGAGTTATTTTTATTTAAATTCATCACTTTCAAGTAAAACCACATTTAATGATTCGCTGGACAATAGTGCATACAAATGAGGATTACATATGAAGGCTGAAAATAATATGAAGAATATGGAATGTATTGAGAGAGAGAGAGTATGGGTAGAAAGACAGAATGAATTCATTCAGGGGATGGTAGGGACCAGTACGTACATGGAAAAATAACCATTTTTAATCAAAACCAATTTGAAGAGCAGGAATTGGGTCAGAATTGTTGGAAAACTAAATCATTGTCAAATTTTTAGAAGCAATGCAATAAAGTGCTTGTCACATGCAATACAATATTTAACCAGGCTCTGGTTGGTTCATGTTAATGATAGTGATGAATTTAAACCGCTTCATCATAATGGAATTTAGGTGATAGAGAGAAATTATGCCAAAGATATAAGTTGCAAACTATAAACGGCAGCATCTTCAAATGTTGGAAGTTTTGGCGATAACAATAGCATAGGTCTCTTTTAAAGAAGGATGGCAAAAGACTGGGATAAAGTGATAACTAATAAATGTTGTAGAAAAAGGTTCCTAAAATAGAGGCGAATTCTGGTGCCTCATTTCTGAGTGCACTTTCTCTCTCAGTACACACACACACACACACACATACACACACACACACACACAGAGCAGTTTCTGGAACTCACCCACAGAAACAGCAGCTTCAGATGGAGCAGATTCTTTGCAAGTTGAGCTGGCAAGTGCAGGACTGTGCACTCAGACAAACTGCAACGTGAAAACCAATCACAGAATTTCCATAAAAGTCAGAGTCATGATACACGTCCTCTCCCTACGTCCCTTCCTCCCCAACCCTGGCTTGCATGTTGGCGTAAGAATCACGGTAAATATTTTTTCTTGAAAATGTATTCATGCAATGTAATCATGGCATACACTCAATCTTTCTGTACTAGCCAATATTAACACATTTTTGGAGATACATAGAAGAAATAGTCATGAAAGAGGTACTCAATAGAACACAATCTCTTGGGATCCAACTTGTATGGTACTAGGAAAAAAGCCAAGATGGTCTGCAAGCAAATAATGTGCAATATATGCAATGTTCAGGATAATACCGCAGGTTTTCAAAAAGAATAGTGTCTATAAAAAGGCTTTGTGTGTAGAATGCCAAAATCCTAACATAAGGACTTCAAAATTAATTGGAAAGAAACCTCTGCATTGAGGCTATAGCAAGTTTCATTTGATAAGAGCAGATTTATTACATGAAAGATGTTTCTTCTGAATAGTGAGAATATCACACCAAGGATATGCAGTGTCTTTCTTCTTTCATGTGACAATTTTTGAAAGGCAGGGATATGAATTTAATTAAAAAATATTGTTTTACTGTTTCTGGTTTCTTTTTAATATGCATCTTTTCAGTAAAACCCTTTATAGTAATAAAGATTTTGCTGTCATTTCATAGAAAAATAAGTGGATTACTTTACATCTTTATAGGCAAAAAGACAAACTAGAAAAATGATTATAGTATCATTTATGGGTATATAGAAATTATGTCTTTTATATTTTATAAAAAAGATCTTAAGTGGTTTGGGAAATTATATTACAAGGCATTTTATATTGATTTATTATCTTCTACTGCTCATTTCTGCCATGCATGCAGAACTCCAAAAGATTAAAAATTGGTAACCACTATAGTTTGTTCCAGTTTTGAAGTTCAAATAGCAAATAAATTTTTATCTTAATGGAAATAGTGTGAAACTGAGAATTTATTGAATTTATTTGTTAAACTTCAATACATTCTTAGAACCAGTTTTAATATATTATTTTTAAAAAACTTTAAAAAAGAGAGCAACAAAATGCTATTCTAATACATCCACGAAATTCTTGGTCTTGCCATTCTGATGGCCTTGTTAACACATGGAGCTGTTCAAAGTAATTCCACACAAACAAGTGTGGACCCTGCTGCCAAATATAAGCCAGAGTGAAGCTAGCTTCTCTACTCTTGAAACACAAGTAAGAACACATCAGGGGAGTGATAAGCCAATCAGGACCCTCACGGACCACTGGAAAAAGGAATGTGTCGGTGTTTAAAGACAGAATTAGTCAAAATAAATAGTTACAATATTTCATAGACACTTAAAGAAAATTATTAAATTCATTGGAATGACATCGGTTAATAAAATTGTATAGGTTTCAAGTGTACAATTCTATACTACATCATCTTCATATTGCATTGGGTGGCATACACATTTTTATAAAGACTTTTTCTAATCGTTTTTATACCCCCATTTGGAGAAAGTGACTTACATAAAATAGGAACAGCCTGACACAGACCTAGAATCAGAACCAAGAGGGTATCAAACTAATTTAAACGACAAAACGTTGTGTTTTTCATAGTGGGAATTGATCCAAACCTACCTTCTGGGAGTCTTCCATGTTAAAGATCATATCGAGCCCTGGCCAGTTTGGCTCAGCAGTTAGAGCGTCGGCCCACGGACCAGAGAGACCAGGTTTCGGTTCCCGCTAAGGGCACGTGCCTCGGTTGCAATTTGTCCCCAGCACTGGTTGGAGTCTTGTGGGTTGCAGCCAGTCAATGTGTCTCTCTCATCGATGTTTCTCTCTCTCTCTTCCTCCCTCTCTCCCTCCTGCTCTATCTGAGGATAAATGCAAAAATGTCCTCGGGTGAGGATTAAAAAAAGAAAAAAAGATCATATTGAATAACCTTCAACAGTGGCATTATGAAGGACTGCAAGTCAGGGCCAGAAGGTAGAAGTGAGCTGTCTGCATTTCCATCACAAACCTAGATTATCTGGGGTTTATACGTTGACTATAAAAGTCAGAAAGGATGTAGGCACTGAAACTTTTTTGGAAAAGTAGTATATTTTTAGTCCATGTGCACTACAAGGGTGGGAAGGACACGAGATTTCAGGCCCAAATATAGCTGTATTTAACACACATTTAAACACATTAAAATAAACCAGAAATGTCCTGACACTTTCTAAATTTGCAGGACAAGAAAAGGAACACATAATTTTAGGCCACTATCCAAACTCTCTAGTCTGATTTTCTCCACAATCTGTCTTCCATCATGATTATGCAGAGAGTATTGAAAGCATTAGAAAGTTTTCAGAAACAAACCTAAAAAAGTCGAGGCTTTGTAAAAGGCTCAATCTGAAGTGTTGCATATGTTCAAAAGCATTTCATGTGAAATAGCTAAAACTCTTTGCTTTACTTTTGACTTTTTCCCTTAATTCTCAAACTTCGTAAAAGTGTTGCTGTTGTAGAGTACGTTTCATTGTATAAAATAATTTAATATGCCTTTACAATTTCAACTTTCCTAGCCCTTCACTTATACAGCGTCTGCTGTTCACCGATGTGGCCTGGTCTACCATTCCTCTCTGTTCCCACGGAATTCCAGGTGGCTTCTTCCCCTTCCCCCTGCAGCTGAAACTCTCTCGGCCATATCCACTTTTCTGTAGCTCAGGGCTTCTCACTTTGGGTGACAATGCTCTCCAGGGAACACATGGCAATGTCAGGAGACATCTCTGGTTGTCAGAACTTGGGGTGGGGGACAATACTATGGTCATCTAGTGGTAGAGACCAGGGATGCAACCCCTCACCCGAAGAATTATTCAGCCTACATGTCCATAGTGCTGAGGCTGAGCAACCTCCAGCTACAACCCTAGATTATCTCTCCAGATTTTGTCACCTTCCGCTGTAACCAAGTGGTGAACCCTAGGTGACACCACCTTCAACTTTCTTCAGTGTATAAACAGTGCTGTTAAATGTCAAATGCTATCTGATTATTCTACAACTGAGATCTGAGCTCACATAAAAATCAAGAGGTTTTTGATGTGTTTTATTGTTCAGTGTCTATTTAGTGCTTATCTCTTAGTAGGTGTCCAGTAAGCATCTGCCGAAGCAAAGAAGAGATGCAGGAATATTCTTCCTCTCGGCCACAGAAACATTTGTCGTCTGTGGCTGACCCAAGTCATTTCTATCCTCTGTTACAGTTCCTCTCCTCCGGCATCCTCTAAGCCAGCAATTTTCAACAGAAAACATGCAATACCTGACTATTTAGTCAGGGGAACTGGCTTCTTTTCCCTTAGATTGTCAAATAAAATAATGACAATGGCCAACACAAAAACAGCCATCTGATGTGAATGAAACAAAATTGTACCTTTTTGTGGGTGTGCTGCAGAATTTTAGTAATTCTTTTATATGTGCCATGAGATGAAAGAGGTTCCAAATCACTGCTCTAAGCCTTCACAAAAAGTGTGTCTCCTTTCTCGTACCCACTCACTCATTCCTGTTAGCGTCATCACCACTATCTCCCAATATGCTCAAAAATCTCATTTACAAGATAAATTCTGCTACCAAACTTTTTTATTCCTTTTGTTTATCGCTAAGCTTCTGGCTTCAATTCCTCAACACATACAGCGTGTACTTTTTGCAATCTAGTGGGCTCCCAGACTGCTACCAATACCGCTCACCTAACACTCGATAATGCCTGCTAACCACACACTGAGAAAAGGCCTTGTCTTTCAGTACCCTTGACCTTGCCAAAGTACTTGATATGGTTCCTGATCTCTTTCATGACACTCCTTCACCTACATTCTGTGTGTTTGCAAGTTATGTCTCTTTACCTTTATCTTTAAATAGTTGTTCTTCTCTCCTTAGCGGGGACTCTTCTTCTTCCGAGCTCATGGAATGGTTTCTAAGGTTCTCTTGCTCCTGGGTTATTATTTTTTTCCCTAAAGCTTTCTCCCTTGATCCTCGCTTTTACTCCTCTATGAATATCTGAGAGGTTCCCACTTATTTCGAACATAACCTACATTAATACAAATAACTTTTCCCCTCATTCTCTCCTATCACTTGGCTCTTTAGCCCCCAAAGGCCAGAAGGTTCTATTAAGAGGAAGAGATGACATAAGGAACCTTCTTTTCCTAAGCCTGATCTACCAGGTCATGTGCTGCATAACAACGTTATGGTCAGTGATTGACCAAAATATGATGGTGCTATACCATATAGCCTGGGTGTGTATAGACGATGCTGTCTAGGTTTGTGTAAGTACACTCTCTGATGTTCACAGGATGAAATATCCTACTAACACATTTCTCAGAACATATCCTCGTCATTATCAGTGCATGATTGTACTTACACCATCCCTAACAATTTATCAAGTTATTGACCTAAGATCCTGGGTTCATCCCTCCCATCCAAATGTAATTCTGGCCCTGGCCAGTTTGGCTCAGTGGTTAGAGCGTCGGCCTGTGGTCCAGAGAGACCCAGGTTCGGTTCCCGCTAAGGGCGCGTACCTCGGTTGCAGTTTGTCCCCGGCCCTGCTTGGGTTGTGCTTGAGGCAGCCACTCGATGTGTCCCTTTCACGTTGACATTTCTCTCTTTCCCTCTCTCTCTCTCTTCCACTCTATCTGAACAAAAAATGGAAAAATGTCCTCAGGTGAGGATAAAAAAATGCAAATGCAATTCTGTAGAACTAGTATTCCCACTGAGTCCTCTTGTAAATAAACCACACTTCAAAACAATATCTTCTGCTAAATAAAATAATTGTCTATAATTGTTATTGGCAACACTTACCAGTGTTGGCTCTGACTTCTTCCTGGTCAGAACTCAAGTATCAAGGTTGCTGAAACCAAGTCTGGTCTGACCCCACCAGTCTAACCCCAGATGGCATTTCTGCCGTCCCCAGCACTTAAACATATTAGCTTATTTAACCCAAAACATAACATGGGCTATGCACTATTATTACACACATTTTACAGATAAGGAAACCAAAGCAGAGAGACTTAAGTAATTCATTTAATGGTGAACTTCTAAGAAAATAGCAGAGCCAGGATCTGAACAGAATTTAAAAGCAGTTTGGGTCAGGAGACCAGGTTTTTAAACATCACGTTCTGTTGCTTCCGTGAGGCAGACCGTATACAACACTGATGGCCAATGGTTGGTTGTACACTGTAGAAGAGCCAAACAATTTTAAAGATGGGGGTAGTGGATTGAATAGTCCTTCCCCCCCCAAGATATGTCCAAGTCTTAACCCTCAGAACCTGTGAAGAGATCAGTATTTGGAAAAAGAGCCTTTTGGATGTGATTAAGTTAAGGATCTCAAGTCATTCTGGATGTAGGCTGAATCCCAAAGCCAATGGCAAGTGTCTTTATAGGAAGAGCAGGACACGTAGGAGAGACACAGCGAGGTGGTGTGCAGCTGGGGCAGAGGGGCGTGATGCACCTGCAGGTCAGGGGGCACCAAGGTCGCCAGCCACACCGGAACCGGGGACAGGCGGACCGTCTCTCTCAGAGCCGCTGATGGACCCAGTCTTCCCAACTCATGATTTTGAACTTTCGCCGCCTGAGCTCTGAAAGAATACATTTCTGTTGTTTCAAGTCATCAGGTTTCTGGTGATTTGCTGGGGCAGCCCCAGGAAACGAATCCAGTAGGAAAGAGTCCTGTGAGCTGGAGCAGAATATACAACAATAACACTGCAGAGCAGCGGGGGTCTCTTAATCAAATTCATCCCACCAACAACATGTGACCTAAAGACAAGATTTTCTTATCTTTGGAGAGTGTATCTTATCAATAAATTTTAGTGGTCAGACTTGATTTTTGGAATGAATGAAAAAACAAAAGATGAATACTTTTTTTTACTATACTATAAATGTACAGAGGTTCTGACCTTCAAAAATTTTATATTTATTACAGTGCTGGGTCAAACATTTCCCTTTACTTTAAGTATCTAAGTTATTAAACATCACTCTGGAAGCATTTATTTTATCAAAAATTCTAGAATATTTTTATATCTATACAAAATGTAGGGACCTCTACCTATCATAACTGTTAGGACTTGATTTACAAATAACTTTAGCTTTTTATAGACAAACAAATATAAAAATTTGTTTCAATTGCCCTGGCTGGTTTGGCTCAGTGGTTAGAGTGTCAGCCCACAGACCAAAGAGTCACGGGTTTGATTCCAGTCAAGAACACATACCTCGATTGTGGTCTGGTCCCCAGCCCCGAAGACAACCAATCGATGTGTCTCTCTCACATCAATGTTTCTTTCTCTCTCTCTCCCTCCTACTCTGTCTGAAAAAAAAAAAGGAATAGTTTCAAGATATTAATTCAATGGGATTCAGATTTTTATATCTTAGAATTCAGGGTTTTATATCTTGGAATGCAGGTTTACATATGTTAAAGAGGGTATTACTATTTTCTTCATTCGAGTCACAGCACTGAGAGGTAAGTTGAGCTGAATGTAGTTTTGGTAAATACGCTGTGGTTCTCATGAGGCTATTCCTGCTTGAGTAGCATACTAACACTCCACAGAAAGATGTTTCTCAAAAGAAAATCTTTGAAAGAACTAATCATAAGAATTAATGAATAAAGTGAGTAATCATGGTGATTAAATTACTGATCATTAGAGATCATGGATTCTAAGAGAGTGAAACCATTAAGCTTTTTCAGGTAAAACCTCTAGGAAGTATATATATTTATATTTACACTCTATCCCATTATTTCAGGGCATGTCTATTAAAGGTGGACTAAAAAGGACCTTGAAAATGTACATTGAGAACTTAACTTTTGGAATTCAATTACCCCACACATTAATTCATCATACACACACACACACCTGAAATACATAGTTCTGATATATATATATATATATATATATCTTGAATATATAGCCCTGAAATAGATATTTCAGATACATATTTTTAGTTATTATATATTATATATTATTTAGATACATATTTCATATAGCTCAGATTTCATCCCACTTATTATTATCTTAATTTGGTAATGTTAAAGATAAATTATCAGTTGCTTTTATGTTGTAACCCATTAGATATTTTTTAAAAATAATCATGATCACATGTAGGACTCAACTGAAAAAAAAAAAAAGAAAACTTTTCTCAGGCCCAAATTTACTTAAGTATCATAGTAATGCCACTTATTTAACAAGAAAAAACCATTCTGCACACTGTCACTAATTGGATTAATTGCTTCTTTCTCCTTTATGAAGATCTGAAATAACTCAAGATAGAATCTTGAAAAGAGAAGAACCACGCAAACTGGAAATGCAAACAGCAGAGTCCTTGCGAAGGCTGCACACCTCCCTGTCTGGACACTGGGCTTTATCTGTCCCCTTGACAGGACGCCTGACCTGGCCAAACCTGGACTGCCACTCAGACAATGATGCCAAGATGCCTACTGCACTTAGTAGAAGCTTCAGTGAGATTCGAGTGTGAAACACAATCCCCAGAGATTATGTTCTTCCTCCTCCTTCTCATTATCATTATTACCTGCGAAGTTCTATGCTGATACTGCTCTCCTTGTTCCAGACAAGCCAGTTAGAGCCATTCACTGGAAAAAGTGCACGAGTTTCCTTCCTGTTCTATCTGTTAGCCTGGGTAAACACCGGTCTGACATGAGATAATATGGTTAAGAAATCCTGAACCTTCTTTGCTAAGTAATTAACTTGTCTGCAATCGGCTATCTACTCAAACAAGAAATTTATAACAAACTTCATGGACAAAGAGATGTGAAGTACAGGAAGTAAAGGGTAGGACCTTATTAAAGTCTTTTTATTCTTTCTGGTTGGATCTTCTCTTCTAGTTTGAAGGGAGATGTTAATGTGTTGGGAGGGTTTGGGGTAATAAATAAGATCTATTCTGAGTGAACAACATAAAATTTGATTGATTTCTTAAGCTTGATCTCTTGGGTATTATCCACAGTCATGCTTTTAGCTTTTAAAATAAATTGTATTAATTATCGTTTAAATTTAATGTTGATGAAAACAATTTCAAGCCCATATTTATAGTTACTGTTTATATTATCAACATAGCCCTGGCCGGTTTGGCTCAGCGGTTAGAGCGTCGGCCTGCGGTCCGGAGAGACCCGGGTTCGGCTCCCGCTAAGGGCATGTACCTCGGTTGCAGTTTGTCCCGGCCCTGGTCGGTTGTGTGGGTGGCAGCCACTCGATGTGTTCCTTTCACATCGATGTTTCTCTCTCTCTCTGTTCCTCTCTCTCCCTCCCACTCTACCTGAACAAAAAATGGAAAAATGTCCTCGGGTGAGGATAAAAATAAAAAATAAAATAAAAAATAAAAAAATATATTATCAACATAAATGTGGATTGTTAGCTGAACTATTATGTGAAAAGTCTTTACATTAACAAATTATTTCTACAGCTTAGAAAAATCTAAAAAAACAAAAATAAAAATGCTGAGTATCACCCTCTATTCCCTTTAGGACCACTTTCCTTCTCTGTTAAATGCTAAAGATAATGTATGAGGACAAGAAAATGAGTAATATATAATTTTTAGCAATTAATAATTATATATAAGTATGCGTATTATATGTTCAATTAATTATATAATATAGTTATATATTATGTATAATTAAGGCACTGTGTTATGCTCTATAAAATATAAGATGGACAAGACATAATTAACCTATATAAGTTTATATTGCTGCTGTAACATATTACCACAAATTTAGCATCTTAAAACATGACCAGTTTCTTATCTTCAGTTCTGTAGGTCAAAGTCTGTTACTCATCCCATAGGGCTAAAATCGAGGGCTGCATGGCTGAGTTCCTATCTGCAGTGTCTGTTCCCTTGCTCACTGAAGTTGTTGGCAGAATCCAGCTCCCTGTGGTTGTAGGATGGAGTCCGCATGTTCTTGCTGCCTGAAACCTGAGGGTTGTTTTCCGCTTCTAGCAAGCTCACCACATTCCTTGCCTCATGGTTGGTCCCTTCCTCCACCTTCAGAACCACAGCTGTGGGCTGATTCTTCCTCAGATCACAGGTCTCTGATCCACCAAGAATGCTTTTCAGTTTTTAAGGACTCGTGTGATTAGACTGGACTCAGCTGGATAATCCGGGATAATCTCTCCATCCGAAGAACTGCATCCTTAACCACATCTGCGAAGTCCCTTTTGTCCTGTGACATAGCATAGTCACAGTTTCCAGGGATTGATGTATGGGCATCTTTGGGACGTTATTCTACCTACCACAAACCTTAAACTACTTTTTATATAGCCAAGTAAATAAAACAAATATATACACAACAGCTGCATAATGCAGAATGTGTATCTTGCTGTAAGGAACTATAAATATGCTACTCAATGTGGTATATCCAAGGAAATAACACAAATTATTCCTTTGCTTAGGAATAAAAATTTTAAAGATATTTTCTCTTTTGCAGGGGGCTGTTTTGGGTTACCCTGGTCGCCTTTTGCCTCCTCTAGTCTTATTTCTGCAGCACTTATAGAGCCATAAAGATAAAACGGAAATGCCACTTGTATCAGGAGGCAAGCCGTTTTCCATCATCAAGAAATATAGCCCCTAGCTATGGACTACAGCACCCCGAGTATCTGGCAGATAATCAACTTTAAGACGTTTTTTAAAAATGTTATTTAATGGAATATTTGTATAAAAATTCTCTTGTTTCTTCTTTATTTACCCTTAGGAGATTATGATCAGAGGTTTAGTTATGTGACTTTGGTTCTCTCCCACGGCTGAATTCTTGGTAACATCTCCAGTGTTAGCAGAACAAGTTGTATTTCTCCTATCTTGTTTATTTTTTTCTTTTCATATCTCTACCATTATCATTCATTGCCCTTCCTCACAAGCTAATTCCATTCATCAGCCCCATCACAGCTGAATTATGGGAGATTGTTTTCTTGCCTTTTATCTAGTTGTGCTGAATTTTCCTTTCTTCAAGTATAAAAATACTTCCTTCCACTACTTGAGTATTCTACTTTCAGAATTTCCCAATTTAAGATATATATCTTAAAAATTCTGACGTAGATCATTCTGGTCCATAGCTAGCTTGGTTTCCTATGAGTAAAATGATTTTAACCACTTGTGCAGATTTTAACCACGTTACCCTAGTAACGTAAAGGCATGAGGCACTGCCTTGCGCATAAGGTCAACCCAACATTTCCTATCTCAAGATAAAATAGAACATTGTAGAGTGGTATTTAATTTAGAAGAACAAAGAAGAACTAAATCACTCAGGTAGAAGAAATAAAAAGCAACATGTTTCAGCGTGGGCTTGGACATTAGACGGCATGGCTTTGGGCCCCAGGTCTGCTACTTACACCCTCGTTGAGTTGTGTATGTAACTTAAATAGTTTAGGTGATGAGTTTCTGGTAGAATAAAAGAAAGTAATAAGCCCTGGCCGGTTTGGCTCAGTGGTTAGAGCGTCGGCCTGCAGTCCTGAGAGACCCGGGTTCGGTTCCCGCTAAGGGCGTGTACCTCGGTTGCAGTTTGTCCCCGGCCCTGGTCGGTTGTGCGGGTGGCGACCACTTGATGTGTCCCTTTCACATCGATGTTTCTCTCTCTCTCTCTCTTTCCTCTCTCTCCCTCTCACTCTACCTGAACAAAAAATGAAAAAATGTTCTTGGGTGAGGATAAAAAAAAAAAAAGAAAGTTATAATACCCATCTTGGATAGTAGTCATGATGATAAAATGAGATAATATCTGTAAAACAACAGGCATACACTAATTACTCAATAATTGAGAGTTTAGCATTTGCTTCAAAGTGGTTTTAACAGGATAGAATGAGATCTGGAACCAACAGTGGACGAGAGGCCCCTGGGGCAGCCTTAGGGACAGGACGAAGAGACACACCTTTGCAGAGTGGCCTGTTTAGGGCATCTGCTAACAGGCAACAGCTAATGCATTCGCTTTGTGCCTGGAGTGTTAAGAGCTTAAATGTATTACTTCTTCCAGTCGTCGCATTAGCGTATGATATAAGCCTGGTAACACATTGGGTGGCAGAGGAAAAACCAGCTAATGAAGCAAGCATTTCCTCCTAGCACACACTGCTACTTGGAGGTGAAGGGACCATACAAAACCAATTTCTGAGCCCATATGAGCCAGTATGTCCGTATGTCAAACTAAACCACCATCTTTCCAGAAAAGCGCCTTCTCCAGA
This sequence comes from Molossus molossus, assembly GCF_014108415.1. NCBI lineage: Eukaryota > Metazoa > Chordata > Mammalia > Chiroptera > Molossidae > Molossus > Molossus molossus. Next base: position 12,732,867 of record NW_023425403.1, read on the forward strand.
CATCTCTAGTCCACTCAGTGTAATGAAATTCTTACGGATTCCTTTTTGAAAGTTGAATATAATAAATAGGCATATGTCATTGATGCGACCAAACGACGGTAGCCTGTTGTTTACCTGTTGCAGCATAACAAACACTCCACAAGACAGAGGCTAAAATTGCTGCTTCGTTAGCTCCTGGTCCTGGGCTCAGCGGGGGCTCCTGCAGCTGCCTCTCGCGGACCTTCCGGCAGGTGTGGACAGGTGGCCGCGCACCTGCAGCTCCATGTCTGGCCCCCTCTCTTCCCGGTGGCTCCCTTCCTTTTCTTTAAACAACGAAGTTTATTTCTTAACAGTTTTATATTTACAGAACACTTGAGAAGCTATTACATCCTTTCCACACAGCCCACACTCAGTTTCTCCTTCTACTAACAGATTTGTTGTAGCAAATGGACCAATACTGATGCATCATTATTAACTAAAGTTTGTCTTCTTTTGGTTTGTTTCTTCTTTTCCAATTTCTTTAGTGTGCACCTAATATCTTTCTGTGTTCCAGGATCTCTTCAAGGGTACCATGGTATGTTTCTCTCTCTCTCTCACCCACCGCCCCCCCCCACACACACACATGTATACATACACACAGGTGGTTTGATTTCACACATGCAGCTCAGGGTTCTGAGATGGAGGTAGGGAGTCATCACACTCTGAGTCCCGAGGTCCTCAGTCCCAGAATATCGCTTCCTCTTCATCCCCAGGTCAAAGCACTTACGGAAGTCAAGGGCAGGAGCAAAGGTGCCACTTTTTACGTGCAGAAGCACGTGTGTGCAAGGAGCATGGCCAGACCATCAAACGTCATTTACCAGACACCGCAGGTCTGCCAGGCAAATCCCATCGATCATTTCATTGATTTTTAAGCAAATAATGATGGAATTGTTATGATAAAGTATGAACAAAATGGCATATTGATATTCAATTCAAATTCCCATTGAAGCTTTATCTCTCAAAATCAATTATTGCCATAGGGCAGGGATTTTCAACCTTTTTCATCCCAGGGTACACATAAACTAATTATTAGAATTCTGCAGCAAAATGTATTTTTTTGCTGATCTGACCAAAAACATAGGTATAATTTTGATTCACGCACACTGGTCAGCCATTGTTATGTTGACTGTTGTCATTTTTTTATTTGACAATCTAAGAAAAAAGATGTCCATTTTCCTGACTAGTCAGATATTGCATGTTTTAAAAATTCTTGTGCCACACTACTTGAAATCGCTGCCATTGGGTGTCACCTTTTAACACAAATATATATTTTCCATGGAATTAAATCACTCATAAAAATGTTTAATGTGCCCGGCCAGTGGGGCTCAGTGGTTTAGCATTGACCCACGCACCAAGAGATCTCCAGTTCAATTCCCAGTCAGGGCACATGCCCAGGTTGTGGGCCAGAACCCCAGTGGGTTACATGCAGGAGGCAGCCAATCAATGTTTTCTCTCATCGATGTCTCTCTCTCTCCCTCTCTCTCTCTCTCTCTCTCTCTCCCTTCCTCTCTCTCCAAAATCAATAAAGAAATTTTTTTTTAATATTTAATGTGCTATGTATAAATATGGTACTTTTTTCCTTAGCAAATATAAAAATCACGTGTACACTTACAATGAAATTAGTCTTTACTTTTTCCATAGAATTAGGAAGCGTAGCTGCCTTTCGAAATCTAGGTAGTCTGCAGGCATAAAAATGGAAATACTGATACTATGACAACACAGCCTGAATTTTCTGTTTTGCAGATGCCAGACTTATTTTTAAATGGTGTGAATCAAATCTGTGCTGAGAGGCCAACTTCAAAATATAAAAGAAAAATTGGCAACGGGGGGACTTCACTGGTTTGGCTAAAGCGCTCCACTCGACAGTGTTTCATTCTAGTGGAGCATCTGACTGTGGAAACCTTTCCAATGGCAATTCTCTTTGTCAAAAGGGGATTATAAGCTAAAGTCAAAACTGCAGGAAATGTCACCTGTCCTTTGAAGGAAAATAATAAATCAAAATGGCTTTGTTCATCATATTTAAAAAAAGGGTGGGGGGGATCTATTTTGGGGGTCTTCTCTCATTCCTTGACAAAGCAGGTAAAAATAAGTAAAGCAGAATTTTACTGGAACTCTGCACTTTAATCCTTGCTCATCTATAAATAGTGGAAAGGAAATTTCCTTTTAATACTTATTTATAAAAAAGGAAAATAAGAACAGAGAAAGAGAAGAGAGTTGAATAGCATAACGTGAGCCCAGAAGCAGAATTCTTCAGGTCAGATTAAAATTAAGAAAGATGTGTTTATGTTTTCTTCCTTTTACAGATGCCAGTGTACACATTCAAGAATAAGAAGTAAATAAAAACAGTGAGGAGACTGCTTCCTCAAATATTCTGTCTTTGTATATTACAAATAAAGCCAATAGACCAACCTACAAAACAAACACAATAAAGCTTGCCATTATCTGTACTTTCTGCCTTAATGTTTTTCCCCTCAGTGGTATTAGCAATAAATGTTGCCTATAACGAGTACTCGTCATATCAGAGAAAGAAAGTGACTTATTGTGTAGACACCATGCCTATCGTGATACAACTACTTCCTTAAGAAAGTAATTTTGGTCTTTGAGACGACATGGAGGAACCTGGAGAGTATTTAGCTAAGTGAAAGAAGCTAATCAGAGAAAGACAAGTATCACATGATCTCACTTATTTGTGGAGTATAATGAACAAAATAAGCTGCTGAACAAAATAGATCCAGAGACATTGAAGTAGGGAACAGACAGACAAACCTCAGAGGGAAGGGGATGGGAGGGCCGGAAGAGACAAACCAAGAACTTCTACGCAGAATGGACACAGTGCGGTAAAGGAGGGGGCCGTGGAGCCGGAAGGAGGGTGTCAATGGGGGGAAAGAGGAGAAACATCAGTAACAAAATTAATCAATTAATTAATTAATTTTTTTAAAAAGGTAATTTTGGTGCTCCCTTTTATACATCAATCTGAAAATGTAGAGGATCACAGCACAGTGACACCAATACCAGGAACTTTGTTGTTATTACCTTTTTAATCACTTACGAATGATACCACTTGGAATGCTAACGTGGTGACAAGAACTTTGTTGTTATTACCTTTTTAATCACTTACGAATGATACCACTTGGAATGCTAACGTGGTGACAAATTTAGAAGTGACCCTAGACCTGAAAGAAGGAAGATAGTGAATTATGACATCTGCTCTCTCATGTCGCAGTAATGTGATTTATGGAGTCAGAGAAGTCAATACGCCAATTATAAAGGATGAATAGGGTATTTATAGAGCGCCATGTCTTTGTGCCTTTGGGTTTGGGTTTGGGTAGTACAAATAGCTTTTTAAACATGTGTGTGTGTTTAAATATGTTTTATTGATTTTATTAGAGAGAGCGGAAGGGCTAGAGAGATAGAAATAGTGATGTGAGAGAGACGCATCATGCGCCCTGACCAGGAATCAATCTGGGACCTCTTAGTCCCTGGGATGGCCCTCAATCCACTGAGCCACACTGGCCAGACTTAAATGTGGTTTTAAAATAAAGACAGATGGCATTATTTCTTTTTATTTATTGGTTTTTAACTGAATGAAATAAATGGAATCAAATACAACTATGGACATTTTTATGTGACTAATGCACAAAATGAAACTAAACGTTCTTTTTCTTTGCCAAGCCAATATGATGACTCAAACAATTACCAATATTTGGGTGTGGCGATGACACAGTCTTTTCTGTCCCTTCTCTGGCACTGCAGATTCAAAAATTTTTATATTATGATATTGTTACCATATTGAGATGAAACACGAAGATTAGAAGGAAGTTAACATTTTATTTAAGTTCTGATTTTGACTCAAAGTTAAATAATAGATAGTAGCTAGATGGATAGATAGACAACTAGGTGGGTAGACAGATGACAGACAAAACCCTCAGCAAAAATGTTCATGCATTGACATAGTTTCTATGTCTTTATCCTTGACCTCCTTGAGAGAGAAAGAGAGAGAGAGAGAGAGAGAGAGAGAGAGAGAGAGCACATTTTATTTTTTTATTCTTTACTTTAATTTTTTTTTACTATTCAACCTTATCATTACTGAGTGCTTGAAATGATCCATTTACATTTTGTTATTAACTGTGGATTCTGGGCCAGTTTCTCACCTATCATCTCGTGTGAATTTTTACTGACATCAAAAGGACTCTTTCCCTCGTGGGAGTGGACTGGAGAGGCCCCTCCCTCCTGGCCCGATGCATTTGCCAGGGTGTTTCGCACACCCTCTGCACACCCTCTGCACACCCTCTGCACACCCTCTGCACACCCTCTGCACTGCTCACAGCAGCCACGGAGCAGCAATGAACGGTGTGGCTGACTGCTTCCTCTCCAGTTAGAAAATGGGGGGAGTTACCTTGCTTCTGGTACACATCCCAGCTGCAATATTTTCACTTCTCAGAGGAGCTCGCTGTGGTTAGAAATGGTGCAGGCCACTTTGGTGATGTTGCCGGAAGAGTCTGAGAACGAAAGCTGATTTCGAGGAGGGGCGGAAAGTGAGTGAAGCTACACGCTTCAGTCGGATCACCTGGCGCCTCTCTCAGCACTTCGAGCAGAGTTTAAGGCACTAAATCTGATTTTAAAATGTGATTACATACAGAAAGCACTGAATGTAATCATGTGTAAAAATAGCAGTGGTTAGGCTGAAGGACACACCATTCTTTAGTTAAAACGAGAAAGTTAATTGTAAAATGTGCCTGAATAAAAAATAAATATAAAATGGGAAAGTTTTGAAAAAGGACCCAAAGTCAATATATTTCTTTATTTTTGTACTCTCTTCAACAAATGCAGTCATTTGGAAACTGCTTGAGTATTATTTAGCTTTAAAAAAAAATGTTTTTTTTTTCAATAATTGTGAATACCAGGCATTGGCTATGCATCTTGAAAATGATGGTATTGATAAATAGAACAGGGAAATAAAATCATATGACTCCAGACCAAAATAGCGTTCTGAGAATTGGATGCCATTCATAATTCAGTTCCTAATACAAAGCTTGCCAAAAAGGGTTTGTCAGCAACAGACATTAACTTTCCAAATTAACAGAATTTGCTAAATCTTTCATTGCTTTCACAGAGCTGTTTATAGTTCTTGAAGCCATACATGCGTTAACCCCTCCAAAAAATTAAATTGTGCACCCCACTATCTATTGCCAGTTGTAATTAGCTTGGCCCCCCATTTCCACAATTAACCATCCCATTGATCGCGGGACTGCCTTACGACTCAAAGTATTAAGGTAGCATTGGCATCGACTGGTGTCGGTTAGGAGTTCAGAACTACTGAATCAGAGTCTGTGTTTTCCTAAGACCCATGGGAGACTCATGTGCAAATGTCCCGTGGGAAGCACTGATCTAGACCCTCCCACCAGCCTAAATACTGAAGCAGTGCTCTTCCCAATGCTCAGCTCTCTTGTAGTGCTAGTCAAGTTCTTGTCTGGCCTGGTGGGCACGACTTCTTGTGTGTCTGAGTGACCTCTTTCACATTTTCTCAGTTCCAGTCCCTTGTTCAAACCCCTCCTTATCTGGGCAGGGCAAAGGGGTACAGTTACACCCCTGTAACCACAGAGGGACACTCACCTCAGTACCACATGCCCACCATGAGGGTACCACACTCTCAAGATTGAATATTTCTAGGGATTATTATAAAGATCTAAAAAGACGACCACAAAATAATAGGTTTTGCTCTCTTTCCATTTTGACCCTCATTATTTTGCACATAACTGAAATAGTTGCAATTCACTATTAAACATTTTTTAAAATTAATTTTATTAATTTGTTTTTGTTACAGATGCTTCTGCTTTTCCCCCCATTGACACCCTCCTCCTGATCCCCCCGCCCAATCCCCAGCTTTGTTGTCTACGTCCATTGGTTATGCATACATGCATGTACCACAGCTTTTTTTATCCACGCATCTGCTGATGGACATTTGGGTTGTTTCCATAACCCTGGTAAATATATAAGCACCAAATACGGGAGCACCAAAATATATTAATCAACTTCCGGAGGACTTTAAGGGAGAGATCAAGAACAACACGATCATAGTGGGTGACTTTTACATGCCACAGACACCACTGAATAGATCTTCTAGACAAAAAATTAACAAGGACATAGAATCCTTTCAAGACAAACTAGATTGGTTGGACTGCACTGATATTTCCAGAACATTCTCCTCAAATGTACATGGGACATTCTCAAACATAGACCACATGTTAGGACACAAAGCAAGTCTCTACAAATTCAAGAAGATTGAAATCATATCAAGCATCTTCTCAGATCACAGTGGCGTGAAACTAAAACTCAATCACAATAAAACACACAAAAACATTCAAACACTTGGAGGTTATTAAATATTTTAATATGAAAATTTTCACAAATGCTACAATTCAACCATCATCTTTATGTCATTTTGTGTGAGAGATCGTTAGCGTATCCTGGCTTACAGGCTTGGAGTGGGCTCTGAATGGATTTGGAAGCTGTCATCAATTAGCTTTCCCCAGCTACAATTCGTTCCCTGTCCTAAAGTCTGCAGGAACCACAAGGCTCAAGGAAAAGATTCACTGGTAGTTTGGGAAACTCTGACAAATAATTAAGTAGAAAATAATTTAGTACAAAGCTCAATTCCTGAACAGACTCACTGCTGACTGATAAAAAAAAAAGGAAAAAAAATAAATAGAAAAATGTTTCTAAAACAAAAATGCTACTTCCATATCAATACCTCTCATTCAAAATTAAATATAACAACTAGTGAGATCTAGAATGATGATTTAAATTGTATAATCAGTGTTGAGTGGATTTGAAATATAGAAAATTTTGCTAACTTTCTGAGCTTTGAAAGTAATTTCAACATAGTGAGGGTTTTCAGATGTGTGCATTATTATGTGACATGGTTGTCTCTGATTACATTCTATATTACATCTGGTTAAAATTATGTTTATTCATTTCTTCTCTAACTGTATGCTCACTTCTCAGGAGCTTTTGAAATGTTCTGAATCATTCACAGAAATATATGCTCAGGGAAGTAACCTTAAAGTAATTTAAATGTCCATCAATAAGGAAGTGATTACATTTTCAAAATTGTACACTCGTATAATGGAATATTTTGCAATAGGAAAAAAGAGAGGTACAATATGATTGCTGATTTGAAAAGATGTCAGGATACATTCTTGACTTTTAAAACAGTAAGAAAAGTTGCAGAATGAAGTGTATAATAGTTTCATCTTTGTTAAACTCCATACGTCCATAGACAGAGAAACATGATGATAAATAGATTTGTGTTTATAGTTAGGTGGGTAGGGGGGCAGGCAGGTAAGTAGGTAGGTAGGTAGGTAAGTAGAGAGACAGACAGATATAGAAATAGGTGTAGAGGTGTGTGGTATATTCGGGAATTTTTTAAAAAGAATCAATAGACACTAATAATAAATGTTATTTTGGGGGAGTTCAAATGAAATGTGAGAAATAAAATTTTTTGTTTTCTTAAATGCCTCTACATAGTGTCTGATTTTTTTTTATTATTAATGTGTATTATACTTTTTAAAAATTAGCTGTTTCTGTAGTGTTCAGCATTTACTTTGCATCTTAAATGTCAACCTCATTTTCTAGACATTTGTATTTACTCAGTCATTTCTTCTCCAACTTAGACATAGCACCTGTATATATTCATTGCCCTTTGTTTGAAATAGCTTCTTACTCTGATTCTGCATTTCTTCACTTCTTTGAACTTCAACATTTACCTCTCCCAGGAAAGAAACTGATTAAGTAGATTTGGGCAATTATTCCCATTTCCTGAGCATGGCTTAAAGCATATTCCCTTCTAAGTCAGAGACATATTAACTGCATTTTTCATTTAGATATTTAAATTAAATGCTTCCAATATGAGGCCCATAACTTTAAATAAAGATGGTTTCTCTAACAACCATGAATGCATGTTAAAAATTCAGCAATTAGAAGAACTGTCCTGGAGAATAATGTTCTAGGAAAGAATAGAACTCATAAGGAATGTAAATATAAGTTAGAACACATGCCCTTAAGAGGAGTATACAACAAAATGAGTGAGTATGCCATCTTCCTGGGTGCTTCGGGACTAGCTCTCAACCTCCGAAATCTTACTCTTGCAATTAGATCAGTCTTGACTCATTTGCAAAGGACAGGTAGACTCTTTGCACCTTGCACACCCCACTAGAAATTCCCTCTATAGAAACCACCACAGTACTAGCATGTCACAACAACCCCAGCCCATTCGTCACGTTGGTAGGTGTCATCGAGTTGCCCCCGTGAATGTTATCTGCCTCATACTGCGATCACGTCACTTCGATTCCATGTGTTTGGCATCTACCACTGTTTCGCGTGGAAGCTGTCCCTTAAAAAATGCGGCCAGCCACGTAAAGCCAATGAGAGCAGTGAAGTGAGTAGCTGAACTCCCTTAATGCAACGAGCGTCGTGGCATATTTACTGTGTCCAGTGTGTTATATTCACAGGAGGCTGTAAAAGGATTCCATTTGCTCATCAGTACGAGTTCATTGAACTGGATGATCTCTAAGGTGAACTGTGGGTCGAATACTTTGTGATTCTAAATGTAAATTTCTAAATGAGAGAACAAAATCTCCTTCCTTGATTTAACCTGCTCGATGGGAAAATGCAACATTTGTCTGCAAAGATATTGAAAATAAGAGCAAATATTTAAGTAGTGCAGAGAGGTGATAATGGGATCTAAAGTACTTTGAGGGGGCTGAGTAAGGAGTTTTCTTAGATAAGGTAAATGTTTAGCTGAATCTTGATGGATGTGATCAATGGAAATACGAGTAAATTTAAGTGAATTTCAGGTTGAGATGGGAGGAGTACTAGAATATTCTTGTCCCTCTATACTCAGAAATGAAACTATTTACAGGCAGCATGAAAAGAAAGAATAATTTTGACTCATAATCAGTGAGAGAAGAAGCAACAATTTACACAATACAGGGGTAGATTTGTGGCTCTACGGATCCTGAGAAATGCAATGATGTGTCTGGCGCATAAGGGAGAAATGGGAATTTCAGAGAAAGAACTCAGGAGACAAAGGTGGTGGTGAGACACAGAGGAGGTCCATATGAAGGCTAGAAAATGTCCAGGGGGAACGTCTGAGCATCTAATTTAGAAGTTCTATGCCTTTGCATGATGCTGGTGGATAAGAGATCTTAGAAGGAGGATCATTAATTTTTTTTTAACCCCCGTAACTCAACTCTGTATCATTGAGACTTAAAAATCACTTGAACACTTAAAGAGTTGCTTGCACTTTGTTGCCTTTTGTGTATTAACTTAGCAAGGAGCTAGACATGGGTGTGGAACATGGTAGTCAAGGAAGTAACTGGTTTAGCGTGGGTAACAAAGATTCTCTCCTGGTCAAAAGAGGGAGGGTGAGGAAAGTCTGCGATCTGATTTCTCCCCGGAGCATCCTGGGGCAGCCCTCCAAGGGGTTAACACCAGGAATAGGAACAGATCCAGTGAAGCAGAACTCATTTTTTTAAAGAAATCTGTAACATATTTCAAAAAAAACCACTACATTTGTTGATCCATTTTCAAGATTTTTTTCTCCCATAATTGTTCATAATGCTTTAGAAGCTCACACAAACTTATTTAAATATGCTCATGTCAATATAATCCTATTCCATTGTTACCACTAACTGAAAACGTGAATGAACTAGACTCTCTTCCTCATATTAAATTAAATAGACATTGTTATTTGCTATGCCTATTTAGAAGCAACTCGAAATTGAACATACAAAAGTGGAGTATTCTTTGGTGTTAAATCTGCTAGAGATGATCCTTCAGCTTCGCTCGTTCACTTGTCTGCTTAGAGAAATTGATTTCCTGAAGAGTGTCTCTGGGCAGGTTACCAACTAAGTAAACTAAGAATGTAATAGAGCTGATAACTATATATTAGTTTAGTAGTTTTCTAAGGACCATGGTATAGAACAATTAAAGATTATGGAAAATTATAAACAAAACTATACTATAGTGTGGCTAGAGTTAGAAGACAAGGTTTGGGTCTTAAAACCACTTATGATAGATAAATTGTGAATTCTGAGTTTGTTAATAGCATCATACCACAATAGACATAGAAAGAAATGTACAGGTTTTCTACTGCAAACCCTAATGAGGTATTAATATGACAGACATAGACACAGCTGGATTGTTTTATGAGTGAAAATGCCTCCCCTTCATGTTGATCTTACAATTACACTGGATGCAACTGTTCCGCCAAATGAGTAGGAGTCATTATGGCAAAAATGTAGAACAGAAAACCAGAATTTTTCTTATAAATAGGTACAATGGGTAGAAATTTTCCATGTCTACTTCGCTAGCAGGCATGTGACATTGTTCTGCGCCAAGTTAAGACGTTGGTTATTTATTTTTTGTCTCTGCATTTCTCATAGAAACTCACAGAGCCAGCGTGATTTGAAAATGTTTCTTTCAGCCATGTAATTTAATCAACCTGAACTCTTAAGCCTCTCAAGACCTTAAGAACAGGTTGATGTAATTCCCTCCCAGTCAAGCTTTTAAGTTGAAGAACTACTTGCTACAGTCCATTTGTAGCTGTTCTTTGCCCCTTAATTGTAACTGACTTAGATGAAATTGGTTTGGCAGACTATAAAACTACTACAAGGGCAGAGTACTATGGTATATTTTTGCTGAATAAAACCTGAGAATACACTTCCTACGATTATCATATACAGATGTGTGTGTAGGCACACCTGAGTGTGTAAAATGTATATGTGTTATTTATATGTGTATGCACACAGACACATTTTCCTTTATGCTATCGTTAGGTGACAACATTTTAGCATTTTAAAATTTTCCCAGTGATTAAATCACAATTTCAAATTGTCAAAGTAAAATGCTATTCTATCTTTTAAATTTATTTTTCTTTCTATCTTAAAGGTTAAGTATAAATATCAGATCTTCAAACTGCCTAGTTTCACAAATGCTTTCACAAACACGTTCACGTTCCTACCCACATACATTATGCCTTTATAAAATATTTTTATTGAAGTCCTCACTTATTCTTTCAGTAATTCATCCAATAACTGTAAAGTGTTACTCTGCCCTTGACACTGGTCTAGGCTCTGAAAATTCAGCAGTGGAACAAAGCAGACATTTTATTCAGATAGACACTAAACATTAGAACACAGCATACATGAGCAAAACCTATCTATCCTATTAGAGGTCATGAGTACTATGAAGAAAAGTATAGTAAGTGGACAAGGGGCTCACAAAACGTTGTAGTTTGTAATATTAAGTAGGATGGTTAGCCAAAGATCTCAACAAAAGGATAACATTTGGGCGCGCACACACACATAAATGTAATGAGGACATAGATAACTGGAAAGAGACCAGAAAACGCAGAAACTCTGAGACAGGAGCATGCCCAGTGTGTTCAAAAGAGCAGGAGGCTGGTAGGTAGAACAGAGGGAGGGAGGAACAGACGGAAATGACGTCAGGAAGGGAAGGAGCTGGAGGAGAGAATCCCTGAAGGCCCGGAAGGTGGTCAGAGACTTCAGTTTACCCCCTTGGTAAGTCAGGACGCCACTGGAAGGCCAGAGCAGAGAAGTGATGTGGTCTGACTTGTTTTTAGTAAGAATGACTCTTACTACTGGGCTGTAAACAGAATGTTGGGAGATAAACATGGAAGTAAGAGAGACCAGTTAGGACACTGATGAACAGCATAATGTGCACTATTTTTAGGAAGGAAGTGTTATTGGTGGAAGTAGAGTTCTTGGAGTGCCAAAGGAAAGCAATTTCCTGAAGCCTCCAAGAAAAGATGGGGTTTCTTGGGAGCTTTATTGGTGATGTAAAATAAGGGGGTTCCCATCCAAGGTCCCACCTCTGTCCATCTCACCATGGGAGAAGTCCAATCTTGTCTTCAGCAGGGCCAGAATTAAGGTCACTGCCTAGAATTTCTGTTTCTTATTAAAACCCAGTTCAGTCCAGCATCTGGCTAGCTTAGCCTGTATTCCTATATGTAGTCCATTGTGCTGGAGGTCTTCATGGCCATGGGCCATGCAGCTGCTTAAGGCCCCATGGCTGTGGAGGAGTGCAGGCTATGGAGCTAGAGAGCAATAGGGAACATGGGAGAGAAAATTCTTTGTCTGGGGATTTTAACTTTCCAAGATTTCGTGTGCTCCACCCTCCTAGTCAGTGATTTTTTCCCAGGGTAGACTGACAGGCAAGCACCTTTCCTATGGTTCTCTGACTTAACTGTGCACGAGCTCATCTCCCCCTTTGTTTGATCCCTTCCCCCAGTGATCTGCAGGGGATGAACAGCTGTAGCTTCCTGGTGAGGCTGCCCAGATGAGCATGCTTATAATGTCTGGCCTCTCCTTTTCTCTCTTCCTATTATTAATATTAATAACTTGCCAATTATGACAATAACCAAAGGAAGGATGGAAGAAAGAAAAGAAAGAATAGAAGGAAGGGAGAAAGAGTAGAGATTACAGAACCTCATATCCTTAAAAAAATGATTATAATGTGAAAATGTTCGGTCATAAGATCTTTGAATGAATTTTGATCATTTAAATTTCAAAATTAGTACTGAGACCAGAAAGAGAAGTTAAAGATTAATATCTTTTGGGAAAGATGGATAGCAAAGCAATAAAGGTTGAGAAATCCACATAACCCATTGGATGGATCCAAAATGTATAAATAAATTAAAAAAAAAGTGAACAAACAAATGGAACAATAATAAACAATGACATATTGTTAAAACTTAGTCTTTATTGTCAGAGAGATATGACTTTTAATCCACAGCACTTGCTTATTACCTGTGGTCATTTCATTTTTATTTTTTGTATTAAGTGAAATTTCAAATGCCATTTCATTTAATATCTGAACTAATTTATTAGGCACGTATTTTTAAAAGCTAAGACTAGAGTTAAAACAATGTTTTACAATAATTTGTAAAGAAATCTTATAGATAACATGACTTTATTTGCAATCAACTAAGAGAGATTAAATATATCTTGGTAATTTTGGGGGGATCCTGGAAATCTGTTTTCAAAAATAAGTCTGTCTTCCTATCAAAAATTACCAATGATATAGGTGGATAGAACATCAAGATATATAAGTATAATATTTTATGACTCCCATATAGTAACTTTTTCAAATAACCAGCCTTGCAAGAATTCATTGAATCAGGTAATAGGGTATAGCCTTCCTCGACTTTCATTGGGCCTCTCTAGGTCTCAATATGAGACACGAAGAAGCAAAACTGGCAAGCTGTTGAACCAGGAAGCATGTCCTCCCAGATCCTCACTTACTAGATGACTCATTGTAACCACTTGGGGAACCTTTCCTTTCTTTGCTTAAGGGCTGTGGCTCAGGATAAAAGGGCAGGTAAAGATAGGATAGGAGAGGCATTTCTTCAAGAGGAGCAATGTTCTCTTTGGTTCTCAGGGAAAGGCTGGGACACATCTCCCCACATTTCCAGAAAGTTGGTCATAACAGATGTGGAAACTACTAACACATCTAGGCAGAGAAAAAAATTGCAATAGCAATCAACGATATAAGCGCTGATAATTTTGTAAGCTCTAGTGTAAGATTGCAAGCTACCATTTGCACCAGCTCTCCCAGGATAAAAACAGAAAAATGTTTTGCTCATGTTAATAATATCAGATAAACTGTTTAAGAAGAGGAGCCCTATTAAATATACTCTTTATAGTTACCAGGCTCCTATAAGGTCATCAATGAAGACTTGTGCTAATTAATGCTTAAATGACTCACCTCATCCAATTTAATTTAATTTGAACCCTCCACATACACCTGAAGTAAGGGAGAAATTGTGTATGAGGACCTGCCAACTGATTATGCAACAAACAGATTGTGAAGGAAATTCTATTTTAAAAGATTTTGTGCAAATTTTTTGATGCTGTGTAATTACAATATTGTTTGACCAGACTATCATATTTCACAGTACAAGCATGGATATAAAATACATTGGAATTTTGATTGAATATATGGAAATGAGTGAAAATAAAATATTAAACAGGACCATTCTGCAAATAACACGGCCATTTTTATGTATTAGATTGTATTTTTGTTTGTGTGGACAAAAACATTCTTGTTCTTTAATCTGCTTTCTGTAATGCTATTATATTTTTGTCAGGATTACCTTAATCCTTGTTGGATAGAGGCTATTGGATTTTATTATGCGTTAGCAGAGTATTTTCCATTTTCTCCAGTGTTGAACCATTACTTATTCATTCACAGCACATTAGTAGGCTAGCCAAGGGCTGAACCAATTGCAAGCCAAGCACAGACACATATTAGTCCAGTCAATGATGTAGATTAAAAATTATGATAATTCTCAGAATGAATCCCACTTGACCATGATTTATGATCTTTTTAATGTATTGCTTGATTCTTTTTAATGTTTGCTAATTTTTTTTTGAGGATTTTATTGGGCAATATTTCTTCTGATAAAACTCCTTGGGCAAAGGAAACAAAAGAAAAATTAACAGATGAGACAATATCAAACTAAAAAGTTTTTGCATAACAAAGGAAACCATCAATGAAGTGGAAACTCAACACCAAAAAACATTCCAATGAAAAATGGGCAAAGGACCTGAACAGACACTTCTTCAAAGAGGGCATACGAATGGCCAGTAGACATACAAAAAGATGTCAATGTTGCTAATCATAAATAACATTCAAGTTAACACCAAAATGAGATATCACCTTGTACCTGTCAGAATAGCTATTATCAATAAATCAACAAACACGTGTTGGCGAGGATGTGGAGAAAAGGAACCCGGTGCACTGTTGGTGGGAATGCAGGATGGTGTAGCCACTGTGGAAAACAGTGTGGAGTTACCTCAAAAAATTAAAATGAAACTGCTTTATGACCCAGTGATTCTATTTCTGGGAATATATCTGAAGATCAGAAACACTAATTTGAAAGAATATATGCACCCCTATGCATTGCAGCATTATTTACAACAGCCAAAATCTAGAAACAGTCCACATGCCTATAAGTAATAAAAAAGCTGTGGTACATTTATACAATGGAATACTACTTGGCTGTAAAAAAAAAGAAAGAAAAAAAGGAGGAAATCTTACCCTTTGCCACAGTGTGGATGGACGTGGAGAGTACCATTCCAAGTGCAATACGCCAGTCAGAGAAAGACAAGTACTGTATGACTTCACTGGACTTGGGTGGCTGGGTAAAATAGGTGAAAGGATTAAGCAAAACCCCCACAACCTCGTAGACCCAAACAACAGTATGGTGATAACCGGAGGGAAAGGGGATGGGGGGAGGTAGAAGAGGGAAAAGGGGGGATGAATGTGATGGAAGGAGACTGGACTTAGAATGGTGGACACAATACAACATACAGATGATACACTATAGAATTGTACACCTGAAACCTTTCTAATTGTATTAACCAATCTCACTCCAATAAATTCAATAGACAGAGAATAAATAAATAAATCACAGTAATTCCTCACCAGCTGACCTTCCTTCAGTTTCTTTTCCTTTGCAAACGATCCGCTGTCACATTCGTCTAAAATACAGCTCTGTCCTTCTGTTTAAAACTGCCAGTGATGACCAGTTGCCCCCAGGCTACTGTCGGTGACTTACCCTAAGCCCAAACCCACTGATTATCTAGTTCCTGCCTACTGAGAAGTTGAACCTTACCTTTTACTTCTCCATTCACATCCTCTACACTTCAGCAAAGCTGTATCGCTCCACGAATTTCCTATTCTCTGTACTTGGTCAAAATATCCCTCTTTCTCCTCTTGTTCTGGGCAAATTCTAAGCCCTGCTCAAAACCCTCATCTTCCAAGGTTGGAATTGCAGTAGCATTTTACTTGCATATTCAAAGAGAAATAATTGCTTTCTCCCTCCTGTCGAATTTTCTGTGCACATGCCCTACTCTTCCTTCTGCAACGTGGCATTCTGGAAGTTTATCTATTTATTTTTTAATCCTCACCTGAGGATATTTTTCTATTTATCTTCAGATAGAGTGGGAAGGAGGGAGAGAGAGGGAGAAAGAGAGAGAAACATTGGCATGAGAGGGACACATAGACTGATTGCCTCCCACACGACCCAACCAGGGCAGCTAATGAACGGCAACCGAGGTATGTGACCTGGATCGGAATCGAACCTGCGACCCATTGGTCTGCAGGTCGACGCTCTAACCGCTGAACCAAACCGGCCAGGGCAGAATGTAGCATTCTTGAACGCAGGATTAACCTAATTTATCTTTTTAACTCTTATAACAGCTGTCAAAGTTTATGTGCTTAGTAAGAACTCAATATTTACTCATGAATAAGGTAGCATAGGTTCATTGAAAATGTGAAAGACACGTTTAGATCAGACAAAAAGCTAACACCGGTTGTGTATACAGTAATTGTGTCAGAGATTTAAATGTGAAAGGGGGCTACAGATAATTTTTGAATGTTTTTTTTATCTTAAAATTAGAAAATTAAGATGCAGAATATTGAGATTTATTTATAACCCTATATTGCATACCCCCAGATAGGACAAAATTTTGGACAGCTTCAAAAGGTACCCACTTTAATTTCATTTTCTTAAGTCATTACCACAATCATAGCCTAGACCAAGTCAGCAACTCGAATGAGCTTACTACAGTGTTTAAACTCACCATTCTACCATTATGAGTCCTTCTCTTCCGACTGCCATCAAACTCAACCCATAACCTGCTTGTTTTCCTTTTATTTTGACCCGTATGCAGGCCTATAATATGATGGTGTGGAGAAAACAAAACAAACAAACAAACAACAACAAAAACTTCCTTGGTATTCAGGTAGATCTGGGTTTATTGCCTGCCCTGTCACTTTCTGGTGACATCTTAGTAGCAATTATCTGGGTTTTCTGAACTTCAGCTTATTGGTAAACTTAGGATATTGAAAAGATATTGATAGTAATATTATTGAGACCTTACTAAGTCTATATTGTTCTAAATGCTTTACATTTATTATCTTAAGTCTCAACTCTGTAAGGCAGATACTATTATTACCCATATACATACAGATGAGGTGGATACTATTATTACCCCCATAGAGAAGTTAATTGCTATCCAGAGTCACTCAATTACTGAGGAGTGGAGCCGGAATTAAAATTCTGCTCCTGTGACTTCACAGCTCATACACAAAATGATTATTGTGAGAATAATTTGCAAAGGTCAATACTAGGGTTACAAATGGTGTTTCTCAGGGGTCTAGTTGAGTGCCATTAACACAAGTATAGCATGTGTTCATTTTACCCTGATACAAACACTCCCTTAGTTGTGGGATTTAAGGAACAAATGCCATGGTCCAGCCATGATCACTCCCCACCTGTTGGGTAAGAGTACTTAACCAACATTTCTTTTAATGTTGCAATTTTTAAAATTCTGGCAACTGTCTCGGGTTTCATACAAATCAATAGCACTTGTCCATGTTGCCAACTGAAGACTGTCACTAATAACTGAATAGCTCTGGGCACTAACCTCATTCAGTTTTCGTCACAGTCCTTTCCCCACATTTCTTTCTAACTGTCATCAAACAGAGGAAGCAATTTCCAACCAGAACCTGCTCCTGGGGAGTTCCATAGATGTTGCAAAATGCTCTTATTTGAACTATTTACTATACATTTCTATAATCATGCTATTTTGACTTCTCCATTAAGTTTTCTTATTTAAGATTTTATGATAAATGTTAGAGTTTAAATAAATTATATTTCTTAAAATTAACAACAAAAGAAAAGGCTTTCATGGACCAACAAATCACTTGGAAAGGGAAAGGTGATCTTTAGACATTATCAGGGAGACAACAAAACCACAAAATTCACTTATTTACTGCCCCCCCAACACTGGGTAGTAAATCTTTTCTAAAACAAAAGCTAAAAAAACGAGCACAAGACAGGTCCAAACACATTTACTGATCGTATGGGCCACAGTTTTACTAGGTGAGCCCTATAACCATTTGGATGCAATATAGTTGGTTCTGTATTGTCGGTGCACTATGAAAGGATTTTTATAGATTTGAATTTTCCAGAAAGATTGCTAGGTCTATAAGATGCTATCTCCAGGTGTGCTATGTGTCCTTTTGTCTATAAACTTGTCTAGCATCCATAAAAGAGGCTTGTATTAGGAGTCCTGCAGACCTGTCAGCCAAAACACACGGTGAATCTGTGATCCAGAGAGGTATATGGACATCAGCCTGGGAATCAACTAACTGCATGCAGGCGTCTCTGAATGTACTTAAAATATCCCAAATGAAAGAGATCATCTCTTCTCTTCTCTTTCCCATCCATCTCTGCCAGACAACCTCCTGAGAGCAGGAACAGTCTCCTGGTCTGTTCATGCCGTCCCATCAGCTGAGGTTCCCCAGGCCCCTGGAATCTACACACGATTGGCTCAAGCCCCATCCCAAACCCTAGAGGTAAGCAGGTCTCCACAAAAGTTTTGTAAATTTGAGGGCAGAAAGGGAATGTGGGCAAGGATACAAGGATGACATTTTCCTACGCACTTCTGCCTTAGGCTAGTGCTCTATTTGCATTAATTTATTCTGTTAAGAGTCTCCCACGTGGCCTATCTTTATGCTGTGGGCATGAAAAACCAGAAGTGAAACAGTTTCCTCCTCAAATTCCATAAGAATCTCATCAACACATATTCCCAAGTGATGCCTAAACTGAGATTAAAGAAGTCAACCAAGCGAAGAGGGTGAGGATTGTGGTGTCTGCGGAAGGGAAACTACATGTGGAGATGCCTTGAAGCAAAGAGAGCACGCCATGTACTAGGTACTGAAAGTAATTTACCTTGGCTTTCTGTTGTTTTCTCATTTGAGGGGTAGGGTTGGGTGTTTCTTTATTCATCCTTTTCAATGCAACCCAATGCAGCTGCCTATTTCTTTAGACATGCCCAAAATACAAATATTTGTGTGGTGCTATTCTTTTTATTAATACCAAATCAAAATAATACCTTAACTTCGCATCGTGTGTTAGTTTTCAAAGCAATTTTCACTCTCTTATTTGAAATTCTCAGTGCCTATCACCACCCAAGATAATAGCAAATTTTCCTCATCTTGAAACTGTTTTGGGGTTTCAATATAAACTAACTATAGAACTTTCTGAAACATCAGTTATTTTAAAGATAATTGAAAATATTTCCAAAAATTTTACCAAAAGGCAAAAGAGAGGTTTTCCCAAGATTCATCAATTGCACATATAAAGCAGTTCATCTGATGGTCTGGAAGTATGACACAGTGTGTGTGTGTGTGTGTGTGTGTGTGTGTGTGTGTGTGTGTTTCTTTTATAGCCATCAAGTGAGGAGCAACATTTTAGAATAATTGTTTACATATTTATAAAACTCTGAGAAAGAACAGTTGGTACTTTTTTGTAAAACATTAAAGCTATAATCTCTCTTTTCACCTTTATAACGTTCACTTTGGTCTGGTGATAGTTATGGAGGGAGTAGACAGTGTCTGGCTTGCCTAAGCCCTGCTAGGTAGCAATTACTCTATCGGCATTGCGTGACTAAAGCGTACGACTGAACCTAAGGCTTGTGGACTTGCTGGGCAGTGTCCAGTTACAGCTGGTCTGTCTGAAGCAGTTGTGAGCGCCTGGGTCTATGCTCCTGGACCAGAGGGCTTGTGCCGGAGCCTCAGAAGGGACATGTTTTCCCCATTTGACCCTCCTGATGATCCTGGGCCAAGTGAGTCTCTCTGGAAAGGTTGGTTTCTCGCGACGCCCCCTCTCTGTCTGTTTCTTGGATACCAGACTTGCTTACTTTGTAATATCCTCAAATCCCATGATTTCTTCCTCTTCTGCTTTTTCTTTACAGCACATTTCTTTCCTCAAAAATGTTCACAAACTTCTTTATGTCTTTGCTAACATAAGCCTGAGTACATTTCCCAGTGACTGAATGAACGCCTTTCGGTAAAAAAAAAAGGGGGAGGGGGAGGATAAGCAACTTGTTTTAACATTGTAAATGCTCATTAAAACTCAAAAAATACTCAGGAGCCAAGAGTTGTTTCCTTACAAATACAATTTTATCAATAGGTTACTGAAATCTTTGAACATTGTCTACGATGTATAGAAGTGTTATATTGACATTGTTACCTTATATTTTGCTTTCCTACAGTTTTGATCATTTTCCTTCACATTTTCCTTAAAAATGTTGACTTTTGTAGACTAAAATGTGGCACTTAGATCAATGGGTTGGCCTTGAAGAAGATCATGCTCTTTCCTGATGTTAAAAACCTCAGGCTGGAGGTCAGAGGGAGAGGGGTGGGAGAGAATTAATGAAAGAAGGTGAAGAGATTAGCCAAAAAACATATATGCATAGTCCATGGACACAGACAACAGTGTGGTGATGGACAGATGGAGAGGGGGAGGGGTTTGGGTTGAGGTGGGTAAAGGAGATAAAAATAGCGAACATCTGTAACAGTATCAACTATTATTTAAAAAAGCAACACTTGTCACTAGTCATGGGATGTTGGTGAAACTATTAACCTCCCTCAGCCCCAGTTTTCTCATCTGTGAAGTGAATTTCATAAAAATAGCTTCCTTGTATGTTATTGCAAAGGAGAGAGAGGTATCTCCAATCAACGTTTAATAACTTAAAATGATCTGATATACTTGATAATAAAGTTCTTACAGTTGGTAGAAAACCTAAGATTCAACTGTTGCACACAAACATTTTTCATTATGTAAAAATAAAATTAACTCAGAATGGAAACCAAAACAGTAACAAAGAGTGATAGATCTTCTATATTGTTGTACAAACATATTCACTAATTTGCCAAGTAGGTGTAAGTTAGCTTTCAAGAATCAGAGTCTTTGTTCTGTCTGTTTTTGATGGAAGATTGATTAATCTGTGAGGTTTTCCCAATGTCATTTATGTTGCTCTGTATGTCTGACATAAAAATTTTGAATGTTGTAATTGTATTTAGAAATGATACAAATAGAACACTTTCTTTTCCATAGAAGTTAGAGGCTTAGGACAATGATACTTATTTTTCTTGATTTTCCCTGTGACATTTTTCACAGCTAACTGAAATTCTTTTATTGAAGCTGCATTGTTGAGGTTTTACTAGAGAAATTTTTGTTTCTCAAAGAAGAATTGTGGCTGACCTTTAACAATTTCTTAAAAATTTGGAGGTTTTATTAAGCTAATTAAGGTACATTATAATGTGTACTTTTTTGTTCAGAACAGCTTATACATATTTATATTCATTTTTAATCATTATGGGTTGATTAGCATTTTAGTCTATCAGGTAAATATGACCTTCAACTTGCTGATCCAGCTTTTGCTTTTCCTTTGTTAATTTATGAATAATTTACATTTGGCCCATAGGCATTTTACAATACATAATGACATAGATATTTTGATAAGCTGCTAATTAACAATTTTATCAGCAACCTCTCCCCAATACAGAGCAGGAATGCCTTAGGAACTTTGTGCTTTTAAGTATGTCGAATCTAGTGCTTTGCCAGGAGTAGTAAAGAACCAAAAATTAGGGAATTGTTGGTTTCTATAAACTACTTGATAAATGCTTTGAGGGTCAATTCAAGTACTTTTCATGGAAAATTAATACCCCCTTATCCCCTTCTCTTATTAAAGACACCTATTCATTGCTTTCTGTTCTATGCATGTTGGCTATGTAAATTAAATGATGATGATTTCAAGTGGTTTAAAAGTTATCAACCAAAGACCTTTTTTTTTTGGCAATGAAATAGTTAAAATATGTGTGTACACAAAAAAAAATGCAACTCAGCCATGAACCTCTATAAAACTGAAAACAACAAATAAAATTTTTCTTTCAAATGAAATGTAGTTTCCATTACTCAGTTAGGAAAAAGTTTTAAATTTGATAAAATCTATTCTTAAGAAGGGCTCAAAGGAATGGGCCCTGTCATAGTCTTTTAATGAAGTGGGCAGTAGCATTAACCTCTAGATAGCAATTTGGCATTATGTAGGAATCACCCCAAAATTGTGCATAATTTTACCTAATAGTTACACAGTTTGGAAATATGGCCTAAGAAAATAATTCAGAAAATGCTTTTTGAAAAAGGATGTTTATCAAAGCATTATTTATACTAGAAAAGAATCAAAACAATTTTCTATCAGAAAGGAAATTATTACTTATGATATATTCATATGATGAAATATTATGAACTCATAAAAAGTATAATATTTTAGAATATTACTTAAAATTGCTTTATATAAAAGTACAATATAAAATTCTACTCGATAATATTAATAATTTTTTTTTGAAGATTGAATTATGGGTTTTTTCTCTTTTCTGTTTTTATGTATTTATTGACTATCTTTTAATCAACATAATAATTTTATAATTCAAGAAAAGTAAGTTACAGAGTTCATTGCAACTGTTCCTGGGGAGGTGCCATCTGTGTCCCTCTCAGTACTGTATTTGGTAGAAGTGGAGTTCTCGCAATGATGCAAGGAAAGGAATATCCCAGGACTTGCATGGTAGAATGTGTGATCTTTATTTTCATGGAATTACACCCCTGGATTTCCAGTGTCTCATTTCCCTTCATCCCACCATGGAAAAAGTCCAATCTTGTCTTCAGCAGGGCTAGAAGTAAGACCACTGCCCAGAATTTCCATTCCATGTCAAAGCACAGTCTAGTATAGCATCTGGCTGCCTTAACTCTGTTTCCAGTTACAGTCCATTGCATGTGAGGTCCACATGGCCATGGCCATGCAGCTTCTTAAAGATACAGGGCAGCTAGCGCACAGGTGAGTGCAGGTCATGGAGCAAGAGAGCAAGAGGGGACTCTTTGTTTGGGGATTTTTAACCTTCTAAGATTTCACATGCTTGCAGTGGCTTCACCATCCTAGCCAATCTGTGGTCCCCAGGCTAGACTGACTGGCCAGCACCTTTTCAACATCACCCCAACTTCACTTCATATGCCCCCATCTCCCCCTTTGTTTGATCCCTTCCCCCAGTGATCTACAGGGAATGGACCAGTGGTTTCCTGGGGAGTGTGAATCTGTTGCTTCTTGGTGAAGCTGCCCAGATGACCATGCTTATAATGTCTGGCTTCCTCTTTGCTCTCTTCTTATTATTAATGTTAATAAACTAGCTAATTATGACAACAACATGATTATCATATCCCAGGGAATTATGCCATGTTAGATCAATATAGCAAAACATGTACTCAAGGGCTCTCAGAGGTGGGAGGGCCTGTTAAAGATACTTGTCTAACCCAGTACTTGCGAAGACCCTGATGTCTGGTAGAGTTCTGTACTGTATGTCGGAAATACGGAAAGAATCCAGTGGGCCGTATCCCTGCAGCAGACAGAGGGCAGAGCAGGTCTAGTAGCAACAGATGAACTGAATATACAGACAAGGCGTAATCTTCCCCTTATTCTTCCTCAGGGCAATGGGAAAGTTTTGAAAGATTTTTTAAAAGAAAAATGACGAGATCCAATTTGCATTCTAATTAGATCATTGACTTCAATTATTTCAAAACTTGTTCTCATTTTCTTTTTATTGAGTCTCATTTTTATATTAAAGTCTTCTTTTTTATTCTTGATATTGGTCACTTGAGGTTTTTTTTCCCATTGATATATTTTGATATCAGTTTATCTGTTTTAAAAATGTTTTTTCTATGAACCAAATTGTGGCTTGGTAATTTTTCTCTGTTGTATATATTTTTTTCCCCATTTTATTCATGTCTGCTCTTATTTATAGGCTTCATTCTATATTATGTAGTTTAGA
Organism: Molossus molossus; assembly: GCF_014108415.1. NCBI lineage: Eukaryota > Metazoa > Chordata > Mammalia > Chiroptera > Molossidae > Molossus > Molossus molossus. Next base: position 12,756,642 of record NW_023425403.1, read on the forward strand.
TTTCTTTTCTGAGCTTATTCAGATCAAGTTTAGATAATTGACTTTTTCGGTATTTAATAAATAGTAAATTTCTGAATTCAGCATTGGCTGCATTTCATAAGTTCAATGGGTTAAATTGCAATGGTATTCTCTACAAATATTGTTTAATTTCTGTTTTTATTTCTTATTTTGACCCATGGAATTTTTGGAAATACATTTTTTAATATTTAAATAGGAAATTCTTAGTTGCATATTAGTCATAGTTATTTTGTTCTAACCTATTGATTATACTATTTGAGTTATCTATATATCTCTTTCTATTGTCAATTCTTCCTCTTACTGTTCAATTCTATAACTTTTTTCTATTGGCAAATATAATATTTTAAAAATCAAAATATTGTTTATTGAAAAATGTAGAGCTTGAGAGCTTGTACACATTCCTCTGCTAATAGAAACTCCTAGAGGAAAGTGTAAGTGTAAATCTATGTCCCTTGGTTGAGGTTGGTTTCTTAGATATGACACCAGAATCACAAGCAACAATAAAAAAAAAAAAAGATAAATTTGACTACGTGAAATTAAAAACTTTATGCTACAAATGATACCAACAAGTTAGTGAAAAGATGACCCAAAGAATAGGAGAAAATATTTGAAAGTTATATCTTTGATATGTACAATGTATAAGAAAACTCCTTTCAAATTAATAATAAAAAGAAAATTCAATTTAAAGTGGGTAAAAAACTTGGGTAGACATTCCTGTAAAGATGATATACAAATGGACAATAAGCAAATAAAAAAGATGCTCAACATCTTTAGTTAGTAGGGAAACACAGCTCATAACACAATGAGATATAAATTTATACCTAGTAGGAGGCTATAATTAAAGAGGCAAACAATAATAACATGTTGATGAGGATATGGAGAAATTTGAATCCTCATTCATTTCTGGTGAAAATGTAAAATGGTGCAGCCTCTTTGGAAATATTTTGTCAAGTCCTCAAAATGTTCAACAGAGTTACTATACAACCCAGAATTTCTATTCTAGGTATATACCCATGAAAACTGAAAATATACGTGCACACAAAAATTTGTACATAAATGTTCCTAGTAGCATTATTCAAAATAGCAACAAGTGAAACCAATTGTTTAATGAATGGATAAATAAAATATTATATCTGTATGATAGAATGATCTTTAACAATAGAAACAATAAATAGTGTATATAGTTATTTAATGATTAAAAAAGTAATGATACATACTCCAATATGAATGAATCTTGAAAATATTAAGTGATAGAAGTTGGTTACAAAGGACTGCATATAATGTGATCCCATTTATATGAAATGTTTAGAAGAGGCAAGTCTCTGCAGAGAGTATATGAGCCTAGTGCTTAGGGCTGGAGGAAGTGGGAAAAGGATTATGGAGTGAATGCTAATGGAATGGGGTTTATTTTTGAGTTGATAAAAACGTTTCAAAATTAGATTGGATGATGCTTATACCACTCCGTGAATAAACTAAAATTATTGAATTGTAAACTTCAAATGGTTAATTTTATGGTGTGTCAAATAAATAACAATAAAGATGCTAAAAAGTTACTCAAAATCCCAATGGAAATTACATTCAAGTGTGAACACAACGATATATTAAAATTGTATCAGGATAAAATCCTCTAATGATATAGTAATATTTATATTTATTTCAAGTCTATTACCATTTATTTAAATGTACAATCATGAGCTTGGCAGTTGCTTACCAATTCAATGTCTGTGTTTCTGCCAATATTATTTTATTTTAAAAGAACCTAATATGAGATCACGGGGTCCTTCCATATTTTTCTGCCAGAAATGTTGGTAAACAGAGTTAAAGATGGTCTTTGTCATGGTTGACAGGTGGTCCGGATATGCTTAGGGAAATTCTTGAAGTTACAGTAGAACGTTCCCCCAAGCCTCGTGAGCCAGGCCATGGCAGTGTACCTGTTCATTCTCACACACACTTTTCTGAGAAGTGTCTGATCTGACTCATTTCTACTGCTGAGCCACAATTTCCTCCAATAAGTTCAAACTCTCTATGACACCCACAGATCCAGTGCTAGCAGCATAGAGGTAATGATTTAGAGCTCAACAGTAGAAATATATATGGTATCCATTCCTCTGTTGCTTTTAGAACTAAAAATGAAGAATGAAAGGTTTAGGTAATTACAAATCTTCAAAAGGTGGGATAACATTTCATGCCAAGGAATATAAAAGTAGATGAGACTAAGTATACTAATAATTTCTAATGTTAAGTACTGACATGTGACAGAAGCTCTGTAAAATTGTATGTAACCTTCAAAACAACTCTGCAAAGGTACTGATGAGAAAACATGACTTCAGACAGGCGGAGCATGTTGCCTAAGGCAACGCAGTTATGAGCAACGCATAGACCTTAAGTAAAATATCTCCTAAATAAAATATAATATGTGCGCATCTACGACACCATCACAGAGAGTACCATAACAATAGCAATAATGTTTTACATCAGTTTATAATTTGGCTCGAAGATGTTAAGTGGCTTGCTCCAAATGAACTAGTTAGTTCAATTAGAATTAAGACCAGACTCCAATTTAAGACTTCTGGTGAAAAGGCATATTTAAAAATATGTCAAGGGATTCCTGTGTGATAATTCTTTGCCTTGGATGAATACTGAGATGTCAGTTTCGTTAACTTTTCTACTTCCCCAGCTCTGTCCTATTCAGCCTGGGTGCTTGAATTGTGAATTGCATTAATAGACTGCCACTTTGATTTCCTATCTCTTCCAATTTGCCCCTCTCCTATCTAGAAGCTGATCATTAAAAGCTCAGAGTTTATATTCAAGTGAACAGGGAAGGTGAATAATTAAGAAGTGGAATTGGAACCGCACTTCTTTAGGGAGGATGCTAATCACCTAACCTGACTGTCTACTTTGTTTCCCAAATATCCCCGGACCGAATCTGAACTCTGCCTCACTAAGTGATACCGATTTGGAACAAGCCCAGTTGACTACTTCATAAAACTACTTCCTCTGAACTTACTATTTCCATAAGAAAAAAAGAGTCACCTTTCAGAATATGTCTACAGTGATGAACTCGAGCAATTTAAAAGTAAAACAGTGCAGCGGTGTGTCAATTAGAAAAGAATAATAAGGGAAATTCAAGGAACACTTAGGATTGATGGATTTTAGATTCAGGGTGTTTAATATTCTTGGTAGCGAGGCTCACTTCTTTCTTTGCTATCCCCAAACTCCCAAGCAGCATAATGATGTATTGTTGCCAATCTGCTGTAACAAGTATTCAAGGATTTTTACATTTGATACAGTACTATAGATTATGTTATATTATTTTAAGTCTTTTCTTGGAAAGAAGCTCTTTTGTGTGTGTCTTGTTACTTTGGTCTGCTTTAATTTTACTCCCTTTCCTTTCTTTGTAGTGGTTTCAATGCTTAACTCTTTCTAAAGGAATGTGGGGTTGGTGACTATTGCCAATTTCTATACCCTACCCTCCTGGACACAGTGAGGGGCCAGAGATGGACATGTGACCCAGGCCAATTGAAAATTCTTTTTGAGACTTTCCTACAGGCAGCTGCAGAGAAGTTTGTTTTCTCTGTGGCTGGATTGAATGTGGGCTCTCGGATCCTCCTGGAGCCCTTCCGAGTGTCACTGCCTTTCTCCTTCAAATGTCATACTGATCGGCCGCACACTGGGTCCTCTTGCTCCGCCTGCCTAGTCCTAGGTGATTCCCCTCCCCCCACAGGACCTCCTGGCTTGGAATCTGCTGCATCCTCAGGCCCAACTACCACTCTGAGTTGTTTCCAGCTCACTCCTGGATGATTCTTTTTTTTTTTCTTTCTTTTTTTAAATCCTTGACTGAGGAGATACATATATATATATATATATATATATATATATATATATATATAAAATCTTCAGAAGGAGGGAGGGAGTGAAAGGAAGGGAAAGAGAAACATCAACATGAGAGGGACACATCGGCTGGTTGCCTCCTGCATGACCCAACCAGGGCCTGGGATGAACCACAACCGCGGTACGTGCCCTTGACCAGAATCAAACCCATGACTCACTGGTCTGTGGGCTGATGCTCTAACTGCTGAGCCAAACTGGCCAGGGCTTAAACAATTTATTGTTTTGGTTAATCCTCACCCAAGAATATTTTTCCATTGATTTTTAGATGGAGTGGAAGGGAGGGAGGCAGAGAGAGAAACATTAATGTGGGAGAGACATAGCGATTGGTTTCCTCCTACCCGACCGTGACCAAGGCCAGGGAATTGAACCTGCAATCCAGGCACGTACCTTTGACCTGGAATCAAACCTGCGACCCTTCGGTCTGCTGGCCAACACTCTAACAGCTGACACAAACCGGCCAGGGCTGGATCCTTTTTTTTTAAACACAACTCATTAATCATTCTTTTATTTATTTATTTATTTATTTATTTTTTAATTTTTTATGTGGGTTTCATTTGGATCATTTCTAATGATACATATTCAAGTTCACCAATATTTTCTTTTGCAATGTTTAATTTAATATTAATCTCATCTAGTGTGTTTTCAGCTCAGAAACTAGTTTTCATCTCTAAAAGTTTGAGTCAGCTCTTTATATCTGCCATGACTAATTAATATAGTCAATTTTTCCTCTAGATTTGTAAGTACCTGGGTGGGATACAGTTATAACAGTGATTTAATATCTCTGTCTACTATTATTATCTGTTTTATTTCTGAAGCAGTTTTCATTTATTAGCTGGAATTTTTTGTTGACTACAAAACATTTTTAATTTTACATTGTTGGCTGTTGGATATTTTGATATTCCTATAAATATTCTTGAGCTTTGTTCCATGACACTGTTAAATTACTTGAAGAAAACTTGATCTTTTTAATCTTGGTTTTAAATTTGATTAAGTGAATTTATTCTAGGACACATTTTACCATACTACTAAAGTAAAACCCTTTTGAGTACTGATATCCAACTAAGATAAACCCTGATATCCAATTAGGATATTAAGATTTTCCACTCTAGCTGGTAAAAACAAGCATGAATCCTGGCTCTCTCTACCTGAGTCCTAGGGAGTTTTCTCATTAATCATTCTTAGTGATTTCAATATCTACATGGATAATCTTCCTAAAATGGGTCACTTGGTACTTTGACTTCTTCTCAAATACTCTTGTCCTCGTCCCTAATTTACCTCCTCCCTTCCGTTGTCATATCCTAGACTCTGTCCTTACTAATAACTGTGAACTCTTCGTAACCTTCCCTCCGTGCATCCCATCGCCCTTCATCCCCTCTTACTGCTCTAGCACACACTCTAGATCATAGCCCTTCCACCCACCAAGACTCGCCTTTCATTCCAGACTCGCCTTTCACCGTGGTTCACTCCTGCTTGTTCTGATTCCCTTTTTACCCAGCTGAAAAGTTGTGGTCACTCTTTTATAATCATTCCCTTACCCATGCCATCAACTCCCTTGCTCTTTACCTTCTACCTCCCTAGCAAACCAACAGTGATTACAACTGTCTTCCCCTTCACCCCACCCCGCCCCGTGCATGTGAGCAAGCCTGTGCCCTCAAGGCCAGATAGGACCACATTGAAGCTCACATTCATGTGTGTGTGTGTGTATGTGCACGCACATGTGTGTGTGAGAGGGCTCGGGGAGATTTTAAGGCATTGGTTCATGCAATTGTGGGAGCTTGCATGAGGTCCGAAACCTGCAGGCTGGAAACTCAGGGTTTCTATGTTGCATTGTTGAGGCAGACTGGCTTTTCCTTTGGGAAATTTTGGTTTCTGCTCCATAACCTTCAACTGATTGAACGAGGCTCATCCATATTTGTAGAGGAATCTGCTTTATTAGACTCTACTGATTCACATGTTAATTACATCTCAAAACAACAACAACCTTCCAGCAGCAGCTCGACTGGTGTTTGACCGAACAACTTGTCATCATAGCCTAGCCAGGTTGATAAAAAATTACCTACCACACAACGAGAAGAATCATTTCTCAAGCTCCTCCCACCACATCTAGCCCCTCCACCAGCATCTTGAATCTTTCTTTTTTTAAAAAAATGTTTTAATCCTGACCCAAGGACATTTTTCCATTTATCTTCAGACAGAGTGGGAGGGAGAGAGAGAGAAGAAACATCAATGTGAGAGAGATACATTGATTGGTTGCCTCCTGCAGAACCCTGACCAGGGCCGGGGACTGAACCACAACCAAGGCACACACCCTTGACTGTTATCAAACCCACAACTCTTTGGTACATGGGCCGACCTCCAACCACTGAGCCAAACCAGCCAGGGCTGAATCTTTTTTCAATGTTAATATAGATGAGGACTTCTCCACCTCAGCACCCCTGTTGACATGGGCCAAATCATTCTTGCTGTGGGGACACTGTGCTTGGCATTGCAGGGTGCTCCGCGGCACCTCTGACCTCTACCCACCAGATTTCAGTGGCTCTCTTCAATTGTGACTCCCTAAAGATGTCTCCAGACATTGTCAGATATTTCCTGTGTGCTTTCCTTAGGTGGAGAGCCACTGCTGTAAGTGAACCCTGTGTGTCCCTGGAGTCAAGTTGACCACTTCCTTCCAGCCCCTCTCCTTCACTCAGTGTTATTGCTCCTGCTCTTCCTCCCTCTTCACTGGGCTGTACCACCAGTTGTAGCAGTTTCCTTCTTCAGTGACTCATTCCCACTTCTATACAAAAATGCTTTTATTCTTCCACACAATATCTGTTAATCCCGCTTCGCCCTTTGCCTAATGTCCCAATTTCGTTGCTCCTCTTCTTAGTAAAATTGTTTGTAAATGTTTTTATTCGTTGTGACAAATTTGTTTTTTCCTATTCTCTCTTAAAATCGCTCCATTCGGAGCTTTACCTTACTCCCCTCCTAGCCCACCAGCGCCTCCACATTGCTGAGTCCAGTAGACAAGTCTCAGCTCGTATCTTGTCTTATAAGCAGTATTGGACACGACTTTCTCCACTTTGGTATATATTCTTTGCTTGGCTTTCAGGATATAACCCTTTCCAGGTTTTTATCTGACCTCTTTTGTAGCAACTTTTCTGCCTGTTTTCCATTTTCTCTTACTCTCCTGACGATATAATTTTGATTTGCAAGATATTCAGATCTCGAACCTCTTCCTGACCACACTCACTCACCTGATGATCCGGCCTGGTCTCTTGCACTGAGTATCACTTGTACACTGAGGACGCCTCCATTTCTCTCTCTATCGAGAGAGCCCAGTCTGCTCCTGTGAACTCCGCACTCCTACTCCCCTTGTTCTTGGCCATTCAGCACAGACTCTTGATTTTGAGCTTGACTGGATGACTTGGTTTGGTCAAGGGAAGCCGGTGGGAAATGGCAATGTGCAAGTCTGGGATGAGGGTTTAAGGGAAAACGAGAGTGTTCGGACTCCCAAGAACATGCTTTGGCTAACCTGCTGGCCCAAGGACCTTTAGCCTGTGCAGCAACTCGGACCTAAGCGACGGCCAGTAGCCACCCCCAGGCCCGCTCCCCTCCTGTCCGCTGTCCCCGGCCAGTTCAGTCAAGTGAGTGAGAATGTGTGAATGTTTAAATTCAGTCCGTATTAGAATGTGTTGTTACAAAGCATGATTATGGCCATAGTATATTAATCTCAACTCCGAATTCTCCTCACATGCCTGGTTTCCTCTCGGTCACGCTCAACAACGTTGATGACAACTTCATTGTCCTCACTCCTCAGGCCAGAGTAATCCGAGTTGTTCCTGACTTCTCTCTTCTCACCTTCCACATCCAAGCCATCAGACAATCCTATTTTCTCTGCCTTCAAAATATTTCTCAGGCTTGCCAGCCCGGTACAAGCTACCGTCACATCTTGCTTAGGGTGTGGTAATAGCCCGCAAAATGGTCTCCCTGCCTCCATCTGCCCGGGGCCTTACAGAGTTTGCTCTCAGCACTGTCGCAAATGACCTTGTTAAGTAAAAACCATACCCTTCCTCTGCTCGAAACCCTCCAGCAGCTTCCTACCTCACTTGTAGTAAAAGCTAAATTCCTGACACTCCAAGGCCCTGTAGGTCCGGTCGGATCCATGCCTCTCCCGCCAACTTTTCTCTCTCTGACCTCCTCTCCTGCTCTGGCTCTCGCGTCTGCTCTCTTACGGCAGCCACACTAGCCTCCCTGCTGCCCCACGAATAGACCAAGCTCCTGGCCTGAGGCCTTGGCACTGGCACGCTCTCTGCCTCTGACACCTTCCTCCGCCAGCCCACAGCCGACTTCCACCACTGTCGGGTCTTCACCCCAGGGCCGTCTCCACAGTGAAGACTTACTTCTGTGTGTGTGTCCTGCGGCTGCGGTAACAAAGGATCACAAACGGGGTGGCTTCAACCACAGAAGTGGGGTCTCACCGTTTTGGAGGCCAGAAATCTGATATCTAAATGTCAGCAGGGTTGGTTTTATCTGAGTATTGTGAAGAAGAATCTGTTCTAGGCCTTTCTCCTTGGCTTGAAGAGGACCATCTTCATGTTCACGTGGTCTTTTCTTGTATCTTCACATCATCTTCCTTCTGTGTATCTTTGGGTCCAAATTTCCCCCTTTTTTTTTATGTCATGTTAGATTAGGGTCCAGCCTAATAACCTTCGTTTTATTTGATTACCTCTGTAAAGATACTGTCTTCAAATAAAGTCACATTTAAGCTACTGGGAGTCGGGACTTTAATGTATGAATTTGGAGGGGACACAGTTCCGTCCATAACTCCTTCCCTGACTATCTACTTTAAATTACAACTCTCTATACTCCCTATCATCCTTCTTATAGAACATATCACTTTCCAATGTACTATAAAAACTGTTCATCCCCCCAAGAAGACAAGACCATTCTATCCCCAGACTAGAGAACAGCCTGTGTGGCACATACTATCTGCTCAATAATTATCAGTTGAATGAATTTCCCCATCCAAATCCAATCTGTCTTCTTTCTACAGAATGGTTTCCTCCGGTGCAGTAAATGAGCAGCCTTTCAGTTCTGAGACCCACAGGCCGAAATGCCTGACTTGGTTGCCTGATTCTTTTATGGCTGATGTGCTCTGAACCCACCCAGAGACCTAGAAACATCACCTTAACATGCGAAATACGACTGTCATTATAACAACGTTGCTAGGAACTTGATAATCCCCTGTAAAATGCCTTGAAAATGTAAGTGCTTTTGCATTCACGTTAACTCGGCCAAGTTGGACATTTCCAGTTTATATTTACTGTCCTCGGAAAAGACAACCTACCCGTCTTCACCTCGTTCTATGCACAACGCAGTTGCGTTGCCCAGGGTGCTTGTGGGTTTGTTTCACTATGTTTGATAAAGCAGTGTCTCTTCGGACTAAGAGGACCCGTCAGAATCACATTCCTGAAATCAGATCCTGGCTCAGCGGTACGAGCATGGACAACTTTGCTTCACTTGTGTGCACTTGTTTTATTATCTATACGATGCTAGGGATTCCACAAAGCCTTTACTCATCTGCCTTTCTCTGTCTATTCATGGATGTCATCAAGTCTCACCTGGAATTATATGGTTATCCTTGGTGTTAATTTACTTACTCTGTAGAGAGAACTGGTGCTTCAGATAATCAAAAGGAATTTCAAGAAAATAACATATTATAGCCTTAAAAGTATCGGGAAAAGGTATTCATTGGTACAGCAAACTAAAGTCTCTTGCAAATCCTTAACATCATCAGCTCTGCCATGCTTTTATAACAGACAAAGAGGAGAAGGAATTTATTAACTTAAAAAGAAGAAACTATTAACATAACAAGTCACTCAGAATAATATAGTATTATGAGGCAAAGAATTATCTCAATAATAAATTTGTATTCATTGTTTTAGTGACTGGTTTTGAATGATCTTTGGATTTAGAGATAGTAGCTATTATAAACTATAGTTTATACAAAGTATAAACTATATGTGTGTGCTTGTCTTTTATGCATGAAACCAATAATATTTTGCAATATGAACATAAAACTATCATCTCTTGATTTGTGGCTTTAACATTCCTTGAAAAGCTCAGAGCAATGAAATTTAAGGTCTTTTTCACCTTTAGTTAAAAGTATTCTCATCTCATTTAAAAGCTTTTATTTTTATAGTTTTTTTCTCTATTGATTTTGGAGGGAGAGGAATTGAGAGGGAGAGAGCGATAGAAACATCGATGAGGGAAAACATCGACTAGCTGCCTCCTGCATGCCCCCCACTGGGGATCAGGCCCACAACCTGGGCATGTGCCCTGACTGGGAATCAAAGTGGTGACCTCTTGGTGCATGGGTCGATGCTCAACCACTGAGCCACACCAGCTGAGCTAAAAGCTTTTATTTTTAAAGACAGGCATGAAACTTAGGGCTTGCACTTACTAACCTTGGAAATAATTAATGCATAAACAGTTGCACCTATTCACAAATACAAGTACAAATAATTCAAAAACAAAAGAAACTAAAAAATGTGGTTATTTCCCCCTCTGCATTCTTTATATTATTTATAGGTAGTTTTTAAACTATGGGAATACATTGTTTACAAAAAAGTTTTTACAAAACTTAAATAATTTTATGTTATTGGATTTTAAAAAACTGCGCGCGCGCACACACACACACACACACACACACACACACAGCTGTCTTTCCCTTCTCCAGAAGCAGATCAAGACAGAAAGAGAATCAAAGCCTATTACTGTGTACTTTTGCATTATTGTTTCCATTTGTATAAAAAGAGCGCTGCTATTTTAGTCAGGCTACTGTGTATCATAAAATGGATATTTTTAGAAGAGTCCTTTTGGTCCTGGCTGAGAATCGAAACTTCTTTCCGTGCACAGCTGCCCCTGTACGCTGAGGCTGGGACTGGAGAGCCGCAGATGCCCGCCTGCCAGGGCACCAGAACAAAGCTGTAGGGGTGGGTGCCCGTGCTGGGTGTGTCCGGGCTGCGCTAGGGCGCCGTTGTTTTTGGAAGGGGTGGCAGTAGCGCAGTGAAACGAACCCATTGTGTGTGACAGGGAATGTTTCCATGGCTGTGCAACCACATATCTAACCCCTGTTCCTGCCGAATCCTGAAGTGTGCCCCTGAAGATGTCACATTCTTTGTACAGCAGGAAGACGAAGCAATGACAGTCCTCGAAAAGGCAGCAAGTTTACAGATATTAATCAGTAATTTCCTACGTGTATTTTTCACGTACCTCATTTTCAGCTTGGTAAGTAATTTATCCGTAATACATATGGCTTATACATATCTCCCAAAATAAAATATGCATCATCCACAGCATGTACATCCCCAAATATAAAAGATATCGAAACTCAATGTTTCATGTATTTCTCCAGATATTAGTAATAGAGTTGTAGGCTAAGATTTTCTGTGTAATCTGCTTTGAAATTTTTAGGGAAAAACTATAATTCCCAAGATAAGATAAATTGTAAAAATCTGTTGCATGTATTTGGTAGACAGAAAAACTTTGACCAGAAGAATGGTTAGGAATTAAGTTTTCTCTGTATTTAAATTACATTTCAGTGTGAACCAGTCCTCACAGAATTGCTAACCAGCAAGGGCTCCAAGAACAAAGACTGAAATACGATTTATAATGGCTATTTATTCTAGATAATTCACCACCTGAGAGCTTAATTTGAAATCTTTCTGTCTACTAACCCTGTGTCAACGAAATAAAAATTGTGGAAGGATTTGAAAAAGTTAACATAATGGATATAACTAATTTTGCAGAACATTCCTCATGCCCATGCATTTAGTCCTATAGATCTGTATTTTTTTTCTTTTTTAGAAACATGGTTTTTTTGATTTTGTAGAGAGAAACATTGATGTGAGAGCGAAACATGGATCAGCTGCCTCCAGCACGGCCCCTGCTGGGGATTGGGCGTGTGCTCTCAGTCCATGGGACGAGGCTCAGTCCACTGAGCCCCTGAGCCCCTGAGCCACTGAGCCACTGATTTAATTTAGTCCTCACAGGAGCCCTGTGGTGTAGGTACCATTGCCCTCATCTTCCAGTTACAGAGGAGAAAAACTTAGTGGTATGAAGTCACTTGTCCAAATATAAGGTGGGCAAATGGCAAATCCATATGCTTATAACTCCAAAATGGATGTGTGGAATCACCAAATCTAGCCTCTGGTCTAATTAGCAATAAATGGACATTAGGGAACACGATCAGAGGGGATAAAAGACGGTAACAAAACACGAGGTACTTGTGCCCTGGCCATTTGCATTGGCGTCGTGCGGGTCCCTCCAGAGGCTCGTGCTGGAACTCCTGTCGCAGAGCGGGGTCTCCGATCCACAGACTTCGAGCGTGACCGCAATGAGTGCATGTCATTGAGGGGATTACTCGTCACCCGTGATGTTACGCTAATAAAGAATTCTAGATTCAGGACATACCAGAAGCCTCTCCGTAAACCGCACAGATGTGGCTTCAGTGGAGCCTCGAAGCCAGTGAGGGACAGAACATAACGCCGTCCACCGCAGCTCCTGGCAGGGGCACGTGGACGCCGGGTCACCCGGAACATCTACTTTGGGGGCAGATTGCCTGACAGCCCTGCTATTTTATGTGCTCTGTTGTTTGAATATCCCTATCATTAGTTTGCTCTCCTTTGGCCTGTGAAATTGATCTTATGAATTTTCTCTTCCATCCATTTCAGGAGGTGTTCCAATTTACATTTAAAATATATGGGCGGTGAAGTAACAGCCAGAGACTTTCTGTTACACGGACACTGTGAGTTTGAACATGTGCTCACCGTGTCTGCTGAGCTCCCAGGGAACCGCGAGCCGCCAGAGGGAGGGAGGCCTCTCAACCCTGACGCAGTGAGCTGTTTCCCCTCACCTGCCCGGCCATTTCAGTCCTCAGACAGCAAGGCAGCCAGTCCACGGTAAGTGCCGGGATTTACTTATTTATTTAACGTCTGGCAACCGGGAAATACAGCTGGATTAAGTGTGTCGTCTCAGAGCTAGACAGCTACTTACATCTCTCATCACGCGGGTTTGATTTGGTGGATGGCGGTCTCAGCCCACGTTTCATTAAACCCTTTTTGCTTTTTCCAGTGGGGGCTTGGGGACACACGGAACACGTGTTTGTGTTTAGTGCCGTTTCCGTGGCTGCTGGAAGTGGATCGGTTTCATTGCATGCTGACCGATCTGTCCAAATAGGAAAAACATCTAATTTGTATCCTTTTTGCCCTTAAACTGATTTTATTGGAGAAGAATTTTAAATTTGAGTTGTTTGGATGGTTTTAAAGGCTCAGTTCTCCAATTTAGTGTGAATGTATATTCTAAATTGGCAAAACCCAATCAATAATATAAATATAAGAAGATGAAATTTTGACCAAGTTAGAAGACCCAGAACATTAGACTTTATAAGAAATGTTTGCACAATACATAGAAATTAATCGACATTGGTGTCTTTCATGAAGATCTGAAATTTCCAATAGTTAAAAGCAAAGATGAATGTAAGAAAGAGCTCAATAAGTAAGTTATGTTTACCTATCCTCCCCCATGTAAATACAAATATATTATGACATGTACTAGATAAGAAGGGAGGTAAGGGAAGTGATGTTAGATATGAATAAGCAGAATATATTTTGCAGTCAGGACATCATAGATTTTCTACTAATTTCCATTTATGTAGCACTGTCCTGAGTATCTCAAAACACTTTATATTAATTCATAAACCAAATAATCTGATTAAAAGTAGACCTTACATTATTGTTGCAATATGCCCTGCCTTAAAAAAGCAAGTATACATTAACTTTTATCATAAAGAATAAATGTAGGTTATTAATCTTATCAATTTTCTCTAATATTTTGATGAAAATTAATACTTTTTACAAATATATCTACATGCCTGCTTTCTATTACTCCCTTTCTTATTACTAATCTGTTAATATAAACTAAAATAGCCTATTTCCTTATGATAAACAATTGTGATTGTAACTGCATACTTAAAACTTTTAAGTTGAAGGGTGTGGAGAAAAGGGGACTCTAGTATACTACTGGTGGGAATGCAGACTGGTACAGCCACTATGGAAAACAATATGCTGTTACCTCAAAAAATTAAAAATTGAACTTCCATTTGACCCAGTGATCCCACTTCTAGAAATATACCCTAAGAAGCCGGAAACACCAATCAGAAAGAATATATGAACCCCCATGTTCATAGCAGCACTATTTACAATAGCTAAGATCTGGAAACAGCCCAAATGTCCATCAGCAGACAAATGGATAAAAAAGCTGTGGTACATATACACAATGGAGTACTACGCAGCTGTAAGAAAAAAAACATCTCTTATCCTTTGAGACAACATGGAGGGACCTGGAAAGTATTATCCTAAGCGAAACAAGCCAAACAGAGAAAGACAAATATCATATGATCTCAGTTATTTGTGGAATATAATGAGCATAACAGTCTGAGGAATGAGGTAGTCCCAGAGATGTGGAAGTGGGGTACAGACTGGCAATCCCCAGAAGAGGGGGTGGTGGGGAGATATAAACCACAGAACTTATATGCATGTACGCATGAACAGTGGACATGGACAGCAAAACTGAGGAAGGGGGGAGGAAGGGGGAAGCAATCAGTGGGGGAAAAAGGAGAAACATCTGTATCAAAAGTAAATAAATTAAATAAATTAAACAAAACCTTTTAAGTTGAATACACTGTACAGATAATATGTTGTGGGATTATGCACATGAAACCTGCATAATGCTGTTAACCAGTGTCACCCCAATAAATTCAATAAAAATGAAAAAAAAATTAAACTCACTAAAATTTAGGAACTACATAAAATTAGTGTAATGATGTCTAAATTATTACCACATAACTGATATACAAAGAAATCAAGTTAATCCAATTTTGTGGTCCTCACGAGAGAGAACTATGCTGTGAGACCAGTATTTATGTCAGTCCACACAGCTGCTTTGAACATCGTTCCTGTTGGCGTTAATGCGACAAAAGCGTGGTTTGCAAGACGTGACCTGATGCAGTCACATGAACCATTCCTTCATGTTCCGCTCAGCCCAGAGCCCATTAGAGGATCACATCAGAGAGCTAAGAACCTCAACTGGTTCAGTTTAAAACACAAACAGTTTTTGTTCCAGTTAGTCTGGGAATTAAGAGAAATTCTGTTTGGACATCTGAATTATGAATTAAATGTCCCATATTATCTAAATTTTCAAAATTTCCTCAATGTCATTAATTATGCAAGTATTTTGTCTAGTCTTAACAATCCTCAAAAATTGCTCACCAGCCCCAGCCGGTGTGGCTCAGTGGTTGAGCATTGACCCATCACCAAGAGGTCGCTGGTTCGATTCCCAGTCAGGGCACGTGCCCAGGTTGTGGGCCAGAACCCTAGTGGGGGACATGTTGGAGGCTGTCAATTGATGTTCTCTCTGACTGATGTTTCTATCTCGCTCTCCTTCTCCTTTCCTCTCTCTCTAAAATCAATAAAGAAAAAAGAAGCTCACCAAACATGAAACAACCAAGTTATCAAATTTGAACCGGGGCATGTCCTGTGAGGGCAAACCGGCTAGACCAACACTTGAGGAATCATAAGGAGGCATTGCTTTGGGGACCAAATCTAATCATACTGAGTTCTTAATCACAGAAGGTAGATTAAGACATTGCTTAGTCATGGTTTGTATCTTGGCTTAGTCCAAGGCTGTTGGGTCCCAGCAGGGAACATTTGGCCCATTCAAACAGGGTATTGAAGGAAATGTAATAAAGGGTCTATTTACAGAGGTGTGTGAGGTGATGGGACGGAGGAGGGATGTGGAAGCCCCCTGGCAGCTGCGGAAAGCTAGCACCACTCCTGGGCTCCAGGGGCAAAGCGGGGGAACTGTAACTGTGGAGGTCGGAGGCTGACTAGAAACGGTGGCTTTTGGTAGAGAAGCTTAGCAGTTGCCATCACCCGGTAGGAAAGGAACCAGGGACCAAATACCCCAATCTCATTATTCTTGTGTCCTTTGACAATCTGCCCAATTTTCCATTGACTGAGCCCAGACAGAAGGCAGAGAATAATAAAGACTATAGATGCGAGTCTCCAAAGATCAGCTTCCGGAGACATAAAACAGGTTGGAGAGGGTGGAGGCTGGATCTGGCTGGACAAACAGGTAGGAGTCAGCACTGCAGGCCCCCTGAAGGGTAGTGACCCCCGCTGTGCTGGGCCATAGTGCAGTCTCAGGGGAAAGGAAATATCCGTGATGATGAGTCCATCTTTACTTAAAATACTTACACGTTGTTCATCATGTGGTTTTGCATTAATTTTGATTTTTGTAAACATGGCATGTGATGTGATCTAGCCTGATTGCTGAGATGGACCAAGTGGCGGCCTCTCGCTCCTCACCCTAACAGCCCAGGCAGTTACAGTCAACGTTCTGCATTTTGCTTTCGGTGATTACCCGGACGTGACCGGTGTGCCTGGTGATGTTTGCTCCTTTCATGAATCCACTGACAGTGACCGTTTTATAACATAAATTCTGAACAACATGAGCACACTGGTACCTTTTAGGATAGGAAATGGACGGAGTCCCCTTGTTTGGAAAAAGCAAGGTTCTGCCTCTGAATAGATGTTTCCTGACAGCAAGCGCCTGCGTTCTGGCCCCGAGGATGACCTGGCTTCCGGAGACAGGCTCGTGTCGGAAGCAAAGCTGCTCCGATTGCGTTACCAGGAGCAGTTTCGTCTGTGGCTTGCCCAACACACTTACTCATTTAATTTAAATTAATATCTGTCCCTCCGCTCCACTAGACTGTAAAATTTATGAAGGCAAGCATAATGATTTGTTGGTTTTCTTATTCCTCACCACTGTAGCCCTAGCAACTTGCAGATAATAAGCAATCGATAAATATCAATGGAATGAAATAAACAAATTAATCAACAATCATATAATAGAGAAACTATGAATTTCAGAAAACACATCTCCTGCTAACAGGTCTTAAGAAAATATAGGATAACAACCTTACTAGATGATCCAAGAATTCTGCCTTTGGAATGTGGTCAATAATGATTTAGAAAGAGAAAATTTAGCTGTGGGGAAAATGGGACAATCCATTGCAAGTGGACCTCATGAGGCTAAATATAAAGTCTAGAGCATTTAACTTCCCTTACTCGGGACACGTGCCCTCCCAGCCAATCTCCATTTGCCTGTGCCCACCACATACTAGAAAAGCCAAAGGAAGACATGGGTAGGAAATCACTTTATCAGGATCCATGAAGCTCCCTGAAAGAGGAGCTAAGTCCAAGAAGAATTCCTAATGCTGTCAATAGAATGTAACCGTTTAAAATGGGACTACTTAAAATTCCTAAATGTCTAAAGCACTGAGGTTTTAAATGTCAAAACGCTTTTATTATTTGGAATGTCACATCCTCTTTCTTATCCTCTGCTAGTATGCTCCCAATGAATGCCACAGGAATCCAGAGAAGCTACAATGTGAGAACTGGGAATTTCTGCTTTAGACCGTAGCATAAGTATCTGGAGGACACACCCCTGCGCGCCTGCAGGGGGAGCTCTGCTCACCTGAGGACGGAAGGAGCTGCAGGAGAATTCCCCAGCTGCGCCTGCGTGGGGTGTTAATAGGTCATGGTGTGTGTGTCTGTGTGTGTGTATGTATGTGTTGGGGCGGGTGATTATATGGTCAAATATTTTTGCTAAGTGCTGGGTGAAACCGTCTTTACTGTAAATCTCCTCGGGGCCCAATGTCGATCTGAATTCCGGATCTCCAGGCAGGGCCTGCATGAACCCCAGAGAAATAGGTGACATGTGCCAAGTACTGAACCATGACACCCCTTTCCCGCAGCATTTCGCAAGGCTGTGTGGGAAATACTCCTAGTCCTGTGTTCGTGTCCTGTCGCTGCTGCAACAAATGACCACCAAGCCGGTGGCTGAAGACAACGTGAATTGTGAGTTCTGGAGGCGGGCCCTCTGCACCCGTTTTCTGGGCCGCAAATGGAAGTGGGGGTTGGGGGCGTCCCTGCCGGAGACTGCAGGAGAGTCCCTCTTCCCCCCTTTTCCGGATTTCCGAGGCTGCTGGGCTTGGCTCTGGTCACACCTCCTTCCTGCCAAAGGAGAGAAGGTCGTCCTAGCAGCCCATTCAGGTATGTCTCGTCCGTTTTAATTAACATTGTGCTTCATTCAAATATCTACTCTGTGCAAGTTTCACTCACCCTACGCGAGGGGTCTTCGGGATAAAATCCAGTTCCAGCCCTCAAATAACTGATCATTTAATTGTAGATAAAAAAAAAACGACTTCCCAGATACCCACATTTCAAGGAAGAATATAGTAGAAATGACATAAAACAGTCACAGCGTGGTTGGGGATTCAGAGAGAAGAGAGAAAACCTCGCATTCCAATCCCCAGTCAGGAGGGGAGTCCAAGGTGGGGGCGGGGACAGGCCTCAGTGATGCCTGCAGGTTTGGGACCAGCTGAACGTTGAGGGAGAGGCCAGAGGGGAAGAGACCAGAATGAATGTCGCAGAGCTGACACATGGCGCACGGAAATATTCTGGTTCAGTGCAGAAACTCAGTGTTTCTAAAGTGCAGCTAAGAGCCAAGTTTGACTGTAATGTATGATACATGTAAGAGAATGGAAATTAATAAGACTGGAAAAGCAGGTTGAAGACAGATGGTATATTTTCTTAATGTTTTGAATGAGGTAATTTTTCTCAACGTGGTAGGTAATTAATTTGGTCATTTATCATATTTTCAACAAATAATCATGAGTACCTCATCTTTGTCTGACGCTCTCGAGACACGAGAGTTAATGTAGCCCCATCGTCACTGGGGAAGTGACAAAATCAGGGAGAGCTACACAAAGCAAACATTGGCAGCGAACTAGAATAATGGGGTACTTTGTATTGGTTTGCTAGGACTGCCATAACAAAGTACCGTCAACCAAGTGGCCTAAGGAACAGAAATTTACTGTCACAGTCTTGCGGGGTAGAAGCCTGAAATCAGGGTGTGCTCCCTCTGCAGCTGTGAGGCCAGGATCTGTTCCAGACCTTTCTCCTAGCTTCTCGGAGCGCCTTGGCCTGCGGCGCTGTTATTCCAGTCTTCACACACCATTTCCTCTGTGTGACAGTCTCTGCTTCGGCCTCCAGATTTCTCCTTGTTATAAAGACACAATCATATTGGATTAGTCACCCTGAGGACTTTATCTTAATTTAGCAATCTGCAAACACCCTATTCCCAAACAGGGCGGCACTCACAGGTATGCACTAGGATTTGGGACTTCAACATTTTGGGGAACACAATTCCATGTACAACAGACAGAGTAAGAAAGTGACGGTGGGCAGTCCAGTAATGTGCAGAGCTCTAGGAAGACTTGGCTTGCAGTGCAGGGAATTCGAAGTGCCCCTTAAGAAATAGGAAAAAATCAAAATGAAATTCATAGACACAGACAACAGTGTGGTGATTACCAGAGGCCATGGGGTGGAAGGAGCTAGAAGAGAATAAAGGGGGATAAATGGTGATGAAAAAAGACTTGACTTGGGGTAGTGAACCCACAATACAACATGCAGATGATGTATTATAGAATTGTACACCTGAAACCTATATAATTTTATTAACCAATATCACCCCAATTAAAAAGAAAGAATTAGCAAGAGCCTAAATTGCGGTTCTAATAACCAATGGAAAAGACGCTAAGTGCAATAAGAAACCTGCATGCCATAGCTCTATTTCTAATGCACCTATTTTTTTCCCTTTATTAATTGGAGAGAGAGAGGAAGAGAGAGATAGAAACATCGATGAGAGAGAACATTGATTGGCCACCTCCTGCATGCCCCCCAGTGAGGATCAGGCCCAAAACCTGGGCATGTGCCCTGACTGGGAATCAAACCAGCAACCTCTTGGTGCATAGGTCAGTGCTCAACCACTGAGCCACACCAGCCAGGCCAGATATTTTTATTTGTATTAAATTAAATATGCTTCATCCTCACCCAAAATGATAAACATTGAATTTTAAAATGATTTTTTTAAAATTTCTTCTACAGACTACATTTTTTACTTTATTTCTTGGCAAGTGGAAGATTTCAACATTATTTTAAATTTGAATTGAATGCACATACTTTTTATTTCCAATGTAAGCAAATTGCAATCATCTGGTGGTAAATGCTTTCAAGAATCATGCAGTACGTAAGTCTTTCTCAAGAAACTTGTCATGCATAAAAACTTTGATGTCTGAATTCTTGTAGGGCCTGCCTTTCTTAATGAATGCTTTGAGAAAACTTCAAAAAGACAAATTAAAACTAGTGTCTCTGACAGATATCTAGGGAGTATCAAGAGCTTTATAATAAATTTATTTAAGGGTGAATATGAACCAAAATATTTTTATTCCCATTCTTAGAACTGATAGATTGCCAAATTCATTAATGTGGGTAAAAATAATATTATATTGTAAAAGTCATTAACAAAAAATAAAAATGGAATTGAAATGTCACTTGTCATATTATACGAAATTGTTCCACTCCAGAATATTAAAATGAAACATAAACATACGCAGCCAGTTCTTGGTCACTGAAAGGTGTGCACAGCTTCCCTGGAGTAATGCATAACCATGTCTCCTGCCTTCCCCTCTCCTTCACCTTTGAGCTCAAATGCCTTTTCCTTTGCTTCTGAAACTGCCCACGGTCACCCCATCGGCAACCCGCCAGTCTAAAAGAAGCCAAACAGCTGTTCGCAGGGCTTTGCCGGTTATTATTTCAGCAAACTCTGTCCACGTTCAGCATCTCCCTCTGACGCACATCTCAAAAGAATGAAATCGGCTCACGTTGTGTCACTTGTGTCTTGAGAAATCACTGCTCGCTCGTAAGGGCCTCACCTTCACATGCTGTGACGAGCGTCTCCGCTCTGACAGTCAGGAGGAGCGGACACAAAACGCAAGTCTCTCAAGATGCTAAGCTTGGGAAGCCATGAATCCTCCCTGCAAACGAAAGAGATTTAAGGAGGCTGAGAAAAGAAATGTTGTGAGGCATTAACATTCTAATATTGCTTGCCAATCGATCTTACTGGGTTGTAACAATTTTAATCAGAAATAGGTTACATTTTCCTCGAAATGTATGCAGATTTGTAATCCAAAGGGAAAGTTATTTGTTTTGTGCTCGCTCTCTCTCTCTCTCTCCATCTCTCCCTCTTCATTAGCTTCCAAATTTTCTTTGTCTAAACCCAGGCCCACAAATTCTTAATAACTCCTAGCCTCCTTGCATAGGTGATATCAAAGCAGCCTTGACATTTCTTACGAATTCATCTCCGCCGCTGGAAAAACCACTAAACCTGGGACCTACTAATGGTGCATCAATAATCTTTGAGTCATAGGTGAAGACCAGTGAAATTAGCACTTAATGGAGGCAATTCTTCCTGGTTTTATGAAAGGAAGTGCATTAGACTTTCTCTACTCTTAGCTCTTTTATTTTGATATTCACCTTTTTTGAAGACATCATTCATTTTCATGAATTTCATATCAACCTCTTGGTGGCTGACTTTTAGCTCTCTCATTAGCTGGCCTACAAAGTCTAAATTACCCAACCCTGATTTATTAAATTTCCAGCCTCCTCTGCGTCCTCTCCTGCCCCCTTCACTCCTGTCTCCTCGGGTTCTGGCTCAGTGGCCGTATGTTCCCCAAACTGCTGATGGTCTCTTACACGGCTGTGCTTGTTATTCGAATGCTGTTCTTTAATTTCCCTATCAAAAAAGTGCACTCCGTCAGTGGTTTTCTCCTTTACGAAGAATTCACTCAAAAACTTCTATCCTAAAGGCAGAGTAAAAGCCTCCGCATTTTTTTCCTCTTATAACTCCCAAAGCACTGTACCTCTGTTCTATCATTGAACATATTTCATTCGAATTATAAGATGCTCAATAACTATTCATGTTTTCCAGGTTTATTGAGATATAATAGACATACAATACTGTGTTAGTTTAAGGTACACAATGTGTTGTTTTGATAGTTATTTATTGCAAAATAATTACCATTGCAGAGTTAGCTAACACCTCCTTCATGACACATAATTACCATTTATTATTTAGTGGTGAAACATTTAATTCTATTCTCTTAGTAGTTTTCAAGTACATAGTACAGTATTATTAACTATAATCACCATGGACATTAGCTCCCCAGAACTTATTTATCTTATAACTGAAACTTTATAGCCTATGACCAGCTTCCCCCATTTCCCACTCTCCCAGCCCTGGTAATCACCATGCTGCTCTCTGTTTATGTGAGTTTAGTTTTTTTAGATCCCACATATACATGATATCGTACAACATTTATCTTTCTCTATCTGACTTATTCTGCTTAGCCTAATGCCCTCAAGGTCCATCTATGTTGTCTCAGATGACAAGGTTTTCTTCTTTCTCATGGCTGAATAATATTTCATCGTGTGTACATGTCACATCTTTATTCATTCATCTGTTGATAAACATCATTTTTCCTTATCTTGGCTATTCTGAACAATGCTGCAGTGGAGGTGCAGACATTTCTGCAAACTCCTGTTTTCAATTTCTTTTACAACTTAATAGTAAAAAAAAAAAATCCAATAAAAATGGGCAGAGTAGTTGAGTATACATTTTTCTAAAAGAGATGTACAAATGGCCAACACGTCCATGAAAAGTTGCTCATCACTTTTCTTCAGGGAAATGCAAATTTAAACCACAATGAGGTGTAACCTCACCCCTGAAGAGTCACCATCATCCAAAGCCAAGAAATCACCAGTTTGGGGGAGGATGGAGAGAAAAGGGACCCCTGTGTACTGCTGGTGTCAACTCAAATTGGTATGGTCACTACAAAAACAGTACTGAGGTCCTCCAAAAGTTAAAAGTAGAATTGTCTTATGATTAGCGATCTCACTTCTGGGTCTGTTTTCAAACTTAATATTTTCTCAATTAAATGAATTACTTATCTTTCATGCCAGCACTGTCTTCACCATAGTCCATGCGTTAGAAGCTGCCTTCTTGCTAACACTCAGAAGCTGTACGCTTCTCTAGAAAAGCCTGTGTCACGTGCGTCACAGCTCACCATGGACATGTTTTCTCCTCTGATTTCCACTAGACTGAGGTTTCCGTCTATATTCTCAGGCTCCCTGTGCCTGGCTAGAGATGGGGGAGTAAACTCAAGGGCAGCATGTGCAGACCCCAGGGCATGTGACCACAATGATGTTTGATAGGACTCCTCATTGTGTCACTCAGTGGAACTTGTGGAGGTAGTTCGTTTTCCATTTTTCTCTCTTTGTTTTGTGTGTGTGGGGGGGGGTAAATATTATCTCTCCACTGAGCTGTGAACGTGTTGAAGTCTCACATCTCAGATCTCCCTAATGAAAGAATGGATTGCGATAGTGATGAGGGTTCTCAGTGACTCAGGACTTCTTTCTCTGCAGGAACCATCTCCAGCAGAACCCCGCTGGGGGTCAGGGAGCCTCCATGCATTGCTGTGTTCAGCCCAGTGGCATTGTATTAAAGGGGACCCGCGAAACCTCAGTGGGGTGGTACAGGCCTCTGACGGAGTCCCCATGGACAGTGCTACGGCACTTAAAGAACCAGCTCATCTTCAGTGAGTCTGACTTGTATTCGGTTCAATTGATAGCTTTTAAGTTTTAAGTTTTTGGGAAACTATAAATTTGGGAGCTTTCCAATTTGACTCTCATCCCAAACTGACCACTGCATAAGGAATCTAGATCTGTTATCTCTATAGCCATGGTAAAGTTTCTCCATTTTCCTGTGGCAAATACACCAGAAGTTCAAGCCAGAAAAAGTTTGTCTCCATTCCCTAGTGTTAGTGAGAGAGGGAAAGATATTTCATAGCTTAGAGTGTACTCACAATGGACTTCAAGATACCACTTTTCTCAGTTGAACAGAGACAACTGGATTAATAATTACCTTTGTAAAAGTTGTTCTAATTGGTGGCAGTTTAAAGGATGTGAATATTCGATTATCTTGTTTGAGTATCATAGGTATTTGATCCCTTTATGCAGGATTGCCACCTTTCTCTTTTCCTGCCTGCCTCTGTCTCCGGGGGAACTTCCAACGAAGACAGTAGTCCCTAGAGAATAAAGGATCAGAAGTCACAAACTACCTGAAAGATTTAGGGGTTTATACCATTTGGAACCGGAACTAAACTGGTGTTTTTGTAAGAGGAAAGCAAGTTTATAAGTTATTCCGCTTAGGAGAAGTTGGTGTGGAAATGTCGAAAGCTGTTTGTTTGCTTGAGGCTTGTGTACCCCAAACAATGACCAGTACAGTGTCAAGCCAAGTTCAAGAGCTCGAGCAAAAAACAGACCCAATACTAAAATGCATTCTCTATAAAATTATTAAGTTAACAGTTTCAAAATTGCACACTTTATGCCATCTGGATTACATGTAGATTGCTCAACGTGCAAATGGAAACTGGATAGCCAGCCAACAACGCCAGCCACAGTCATATTCAAACTATTTATTTGTGGCTTTCAAGGAGGCATGCCTGAAGAGAATCTCAACAGAGAAGCATAATTAAAACATTTTTATTTAATTTTGCATTTCATAGAGGTGCTTATAGTCCCGTGTAACGAAGACTGTAGGCACGGAGCTCGAGTCCTGAGCTCTAGCTGTGTGTCTGTCACTAGTTTATTGCTTAGGTTTGTGCAAATCACCTAATTATTCTGCATATCATTTTCTCCTCCATTAATGAGGGTATCTAACATCACTCTCAGATCTTCAATTCTGTGTTGCTACGGTTGTAATCTCTCTTTCTCTCTCCCTTTCTCTCTACCCAAAATGTATTCTCCAACACTTAATAATTTCTTGGAAAAATTGAGCTTTGATTTAGACAATCATCCAAAGTTTATTTGTTATTCTTAGCACTATGCTAGACTGCGTATAAAAACAGAAAACAAGTTAAAGACATGTTTCCTACTCTTCACTTATGAAATAAGTGGCACATGATGTGACCATTATTCGCTGTCAGTGCAGAGGTCCTCCGAAAAGACAGGTCAGTATGACATGAAAACGTTAGAGGTGGTTTCATGAATTAACTAGAATTGAGACTCGGTTCCATCTCAATAACACTGGAAATAAAACACAAAGGAGAATGAAGGGATTTGGGCAGGTGGAGAAGATAGAAAGGAGTATCTCAAAGGAAGGGCGACAGCATTAACAGAGACACAGATTATAAACCATTATTGAAGCCGTATTTGGGGGCCAAGGGAAGAGTCTCTCCCCATTAGGTGAGAAAGCATATGCTGGTGTCTGATAAAATAAGGTGGACATAGTATAGATTACAAACTTCCTTTCTGCCATTTGTATTCTAACACGAATGTCCAAGTAGGACCAGGATTCTATTTCTCCTGCAAATGTCTCACCACTTGCATACACAGCACTTATGTTTAGATGCAGAGGAGCCTGAAGCTTGACATGATTCCTGTGACCCAGAAAGTACAATACATCCTTTATATCTGTGCCATGTCTGTCTCAGACTTAGTCTGCATACATTGGGCTAATGCTATATCTTGCTATAGCTGGAAACTAAGCTGGACCCCCGCCCCCAAAAGCCTCCCTATATACTTTCCTTGGGTCTTTAATTATAAGCTAGTGAATCATAAATTGCATCCCAATTTTCACTAAGCCTTATCTAACTGGCCACGGAACCTATGCATTTGTGTGAGAGACGGAAGAGGCGTGGTTGATTCATTGATCAGTGAGAAGCCATTATTGACGCTTGAAGAGAAGATAAACTTTTCTGCAGAGGTTTGTCCCTGGGCAACATTTGAAAGAAAAAAATAAAGTACTTTAGCCTCAGTAAAATGAGATAGAGATAAAGGTGGGGGGAGGGGAAATGTGAGAGGATTTGAGCTATGTTAAGGAACAAAGAATCAATGAGTATACAGAGTGTGCAAATATCGTGCTTGTGTCTGTACTGTATTTGTGGCTTTCTCATCTGGGCTGTATGACCCAGAAGGTTCTAGAATCTGTGGAGAAAGCTGAGATGATTAAAGCAGATCTCTGTGATGGGAAGAAGTCAAGGGTGACGTCATGCAATGTCTGTTCTTTGGACAGAAATCCCGGCACAGAGAAGGGATTCTGGCTTCAGCTCTAGACTGCTTGAAATTTAGATCTTGGCAAGAATTTCTAGAAGTGATACCCTTTTGGTAGTTTCTCATAAAAATAAGAAAACAAAACATTAAAAAATTCTCTTCATTGTAATATTCCTGCACCATTGTAAACCTACATCATCTTATCTATAGGTTTTATGTTTCTAGATGCAATCTATCTAATATCTTTACAGTCTCCTCAATTTGAAAACTGTTCAGTTTTTTAAAATACTTGATCATATACAGTCTCATTATGTTGGTATATTGTTAAAGGTTGATAACCATAAACTTAAAAAAATTCTTATTTTTTAGCAAGTAAGGTAATAGAGGAGAAGGGAAAATATACGAAGGTATTTTCAAATAATGGAGTGATCATTTTAGTTCAAGTTCAATTGTTAACATATACTTAGTGGATTTTTAGAAGAAATACCACATTATAATCACAGGCTTTTAAGCACTAATTGGGAAACATATCTTTTTATAGCTTAAGTCTCCAAAAATACTTTTTTTTTTCTTTTTAAGTGACTGTTGGACATGATGCTGAGGCTTTCCTAGCAGCTAAAACACTTCGCCTGCAAACCCCGCAGGTCACGTGCCACTAACCGAGTCGAACTTGACGACTCCCGGGGAATCGTTGCAGATTGCGGCATCAATTTGCTTGCTTTGTATGTTGCCTCAGTGGATGTTAGAAGTGCCTCTTTTCCTGTTCCAGGCAATTTTTTTTCTTTATAATATTTGAAAAACTTAGCTTTCATATTTAAAAGGCATAAGTCCAAATATTCCGACAGTGCTTTTTAATATTTGGGGAGCAAATCTCCCTTTGAGAGATTGATGAATCCCAGAGAGCATCTCTAAGGATGGTGCACTGGCCACACCGTTTAGGAAGGATTCATGAACTGCCAAAGCCACTCTGAAATGGGAATGAACACTCACTGAAACCCTACAGTTCATTAGTAACTCGCCAAAGCAAGACATGTAACGGAAGGAGGACTTTCAGTGGGAATCGGCATGCATATGTTCACGAGCTCTCTGGAGCGCACCTCTGGACGACGCTGTTGTGGTCCACCCTGGGGGTGAAACCACAGCTGTGGTGAACCACCCGCTGCTGGGAAATGCTGTAACCCTCGTGTCCGTGAAGGGAACCAGTGCCTTCCAGTACTCGTGCACATCTTCCCAGAAGACTGCAACCCTGGGCACTTTGTGTGCGTGCTCCCATCATTTATGCGACAAATATCTCTTAAGTGTCTGCGACATGTCAGACACTTGGGACACAACAGACAAAACTCCTTGCTCTATGATGACTTACGTTCCAGGAGGGAAATGACAGAAGGTGGAAAATAAACGTGTTAGGGAATGATCAACGCTATGAAAAAAATAAAAGCTAGCCGAAAACGTTCTGACACTCCCTCCAACAAGGAGTGAGGTGCAGGCCCGCTCCCCTTGGAATCGGGCAGGTTCTCTGCTTTGACCCACAGACAGCGGTGGGTGTGGCTCTGTCTGCAGAGTGTGGCTCTTTCCTCTCCTGAGCTACCGCGTCAGCAGCCTGATAATCTGATGGAAGGTCCCTGTAAAAGGTCCTGTGAGCCCTGGCTGGTTTGGCTCAGCGGTTAGAGTGTCAGCCCACGGACTGGAGAGTCCTGGGTTTGGTTCCCGCTCAGAGCACGTACCTCAGTTGCAGTTTGTCCCCGGCCCCATTGGGGTTGTGTGGGTGGTATCCAGTCGATGTGTCTGTATCATGTCAATGTTTCTCTCCCCACCCCCCCTCCTGCTGTGTCTGAAGATAAATGCAAAAATGTCCTCAGGTGAGGATAAAAAAAAAAGGTCCCAAGAGTACACCAAGAAGGACCCACTTGTGTAAGCCTGACAGCCATCCCTGCCAAGGTGCTACATATGAGAGGGAGCCTTTTGGGACCTTCCAGACCTACCCAGGCACAAGGTGAATAAACCAAGTGATTCCAGCCAAGGCCACGTGGGCAGAAGGTCCATCAGGGTACTCTGCCTTAATCTGTGGCCCAGAGATCATGAACGTAGTATAATGACACTGAAGTTAAGCCACTGAATTTAGACGGCTTGTTACCAGCAGGAGATTACTGGAACCCTGGTGGTCGCCTCCACAAAACTCATGCTATGTTATTCCGGGCAAGACCTCGGCGGTCTGGTCAGCTCTTTACTGCTCACTGATTCCTTCTCTTACTTCCCACAGCTCTGTTCCAGATCATTCCTCCTCCGGTCGAACTCAAACCACTTCCCCAGCTCTCCCTACAGTCATCACCAAACCTGGCCTTGCCCTCAGTGAAAATATGTAATTTGATAGCGAATGGTCAATATTAAATCTCCTCTGCCCCGCTTTTCCTCCGAGAGCTGTGTGTCTTGCGTCACTTTCTCCTCTGCCTTCTTTCTCAGAGGGAAGCATCTCCACCCATTTCTGATTCCTTCCATTGCTTGCAGTCTCAGTCCCCTTGGTCTCTTCTTCTTGTCCCTGGTAACATTGTTATTGTTCTTCTTCACCCTCGTGCTTGCCCTTTGCCCACAGGTGGCCTTTCTTAGTTCTCGCCCAATCTGAGCCCAGCGACGTTCTTCCTGAAATACGTACTCTCCTTCTGGCTCCTAAGACACTGAGTTATAAACTACGCTGCACATTCCTGCCATAATTATATTCCTAAAGCAAGTGTTACACTATGCAGTTCTCTTTCTCATGAACTATCAATAGCTCCCAGTTGCCTTCTAAATAAAGACCACAGTCTTTCCGTAATAGACTTAACTCTCCACAAACAAGCTCACTCTGTTTTCCCTGTCACAGATCTTATTCAGTTGAATGTGTCCGACATCTCTGCTCTCTTTCACGTTGAGTCTTCATCCTAAAAAGTTCTCCCCATTCCTGAATCCTACCCATTCTTCGGGGCACTGCTTAAATACGCCTCTCTCACCCCAGCTTCACTCGTTGCCAACACATTGTGGATGCCTCCTTCCTCCAGCTAGATTGAATCTGCCTTGCATTGCTGTGGTAGCATTCCTTTTCTGCTTTGTTAAATATTTTGCATCATTCTTACTTTTTTCATGCTTAACCTCCTTAACATTTTTAAGGGTTAGGGGGTAATCAGCACAGGGATCTGTGCTAGAGAAACAATGGAAACTATTTATTCTCAAGAAGCACACATTCTAGAATAAAGATGGTAACTTGCAATCAGTTTTTTTTGTTGTTGTTTTTTTTGTTTTTTTCCAACCCGGATAGAAGTAATGATTCACAGAGGATTTGAAGAATGAATGTTCAAGTCTATGTAAGAAACTTGGAATAGACTTCGAGAAGGAGGCTGGCATTCAGTCTTTAAAAAATGTAAAGGGCCCTGGCCCATTTGGCTTAGCGGTTAGAGCATTGGCCCGCAGACCAGAGAGTCCTGGGTTCAGTTCCTGCCAAGAGCATGTGCCTCTCGGTTGCAGTGTGTCCCCGGCCCCAGTTGGGGTATTGTGGGAGGAACCAGTTGATGTGTCTCTCTCACACCGATGTTTCTCTCCCTCTCCCTCCCACTCTATCTGAAGGTAAATGGAAAAATGTCCTAGGGTGAAGATTAAAAAAAGAAAGAAAAATGTGAAGGTATTCAAGATAAATGATGGAGAGGCATTCTAGATAAGGGGGCAATCGAGATGAAAACTACTGTGTGACGTTGAGGAGAGCACGCAGACTGTTGATGCCGAGTGTAGGGCCCCAGGCAGGATGAAGGGAAGTGTGCTGCTGAGAGGCAGCTGGACTAGACCATGGGCACCTTGTTTGCCGGGACAGAGGGCTTTCGTCACTACAGAGGAATCGGGGTGCGGGGCCAGCTTTCACAGGCATGGATGGAATCGGGGTGCGGGGCCAGCTTTCACAGGCATGGATGGAATCGGGGTGCAGGGCCAGCTTTCACAGACATGGATGGAATCGGGGTGCAGGGCCAGCTTTCACAGACAGGGATGGAATCGGGGTGCGGGGCCAGCTTTCACAGACAGGGATCAGAGAAGACGTGACAAGGGATCACTTGGCGACTGTCATTCCAGGTCTGCCTTCCCCACAAGACTGCCCAGCTCTTCAGGGAGACGGTTGTGTTGAGTCCACACCGGCATCGCTCCTGGAAGCTCAGTGCAACGTCCCACCAGTGGGTGCCTAGTCCCGTGTTGATCGTCCGAACCGGTTCGAGGGCATCATCGTAGTCTGTTCTCCAGATGTGCTGCTGTGATTTCCTCCCCGGCGCTGGCGGAGGGAAGGCAGGGCCCAGGGGAAGGCGAGCACGGCCGCATCTTCTCCCACGGCCTTGCGGGGAGGGGCCCGGTGCTCGGGGTGGCTCTGTCCAGGTGCCAAGGTCTGGGACCCCGTCCGACTGCACAGCTTCCACGATGGCCGGCCTTTTGGGGAGCAGGGTCCCTGGGCGTCTTGCTTTATACCTTCTGCTTGGACGAGGAGAGACGGAATGCGCCTGCGCAGGCAGCCGCCCGGTGCTGGACGAGCTGCCTCCACACCAGCTGAGCTGCACCGATGACGTCTCACACCTCCTGGCGGGAGACAGCACCACCACGAGGGTGCTTCTCCCGGGGCGAGGCTTCCCACTGCAGAGGGAGTCTACGGGGGTGGGTGCTGCTTCGTTTCTGAGGCCCTCTCCGTATGTCAATAAGCTCCACATCGTCTGTGATCAACTCTTCCAGTGCGCTCGCCCAGACCAGGACTCTTGTTGGAGAGGAGCCTCTGTCTCCTTCCCGTCATAATTGAGATCAGGGTTGGAGATGCCTCTGGGGAGGAAACCCAAGCCTTCTTAAATCAGGTCCTTTCCAGGCTGCTGAAAGATGACGGAGGTGCAGCAGCTGGTCCGAGACCCATCCATCCTCCTCGGGACTGCTGATAGGAGAGACCCCGAGGGCAAGGCTGGAGAACCGCTCGGAACTGCAACTGGGCGAGGCCTTGGCTGCCTGCGCCGGCTCCCTGCGTCCTTCACATCCATTTCTCCTTCTGCCTAAGCGGTGCCGACAGGAAACACAGATGCTTGGCGTCGGAAGGAAAGTGTTTCCCAAATAAGAAAGCTAGGACCCGAAGGCAGGGCAGGTCACATACATTTCAACAAAGTGTGTTAGAGTGAGATCAATAATTGTGCCGTGTCCCGGAGGTGCAGACCCTGGAGGGTACCTCTAATGGGTTCCAAGCTCTGCCATCCAGTCACTGCTGTCGCCGGCATCTGGTGCAGGTGAAGCTGAGAGACTGCCCTGCGAGGGGTGCGTGTCACAGCTTGTGTGCTCTGTCCCTTCCCAGCAATATTTGTCGGCTTAATGGGCAATCTCTGCACTTCCTCCTGGTCACCCCTGGGTGAAGTCGGCTTCCTCGAGAGGTTCAGAATTCAGACAGGGTCCAAAGGGCAAGCTTTGTAGTTTATCTTATGGAACAAAATCGCCGGTAAGAAAAAAGTGCAAACTTTTCTTCACATAGCGTTCCTCTCCGGGTTGTAAAATCTTTGCCAAGAGGCGATGGTGTGAGAGAAAACACACAACTGTTTCAAGGTAAAGAGTGCTGACAGCTTCAGAACCGTGGTTTCACCCGATTTGCTTGGCAAGTTTGAGCTGCAAGGGAAGCAGGGAGTCACCCAGGTGTCATTTGGACTGTCACTTTTCCAGGCAAAGCCACCTTGACTGTGTGGTTAGACTCACTGCAGGAGTCTGACCAGCAGCCTCACAGAAGCGTCACCTGCATATAAAATTTCCCAGCTTGTGTGGCAACTGTGCTAGGAAGATGCCAAAGGAAGGAAGGGACACTGAGTTCATTACTTATGATCTGTGAGTAAGTGTTGTAAGGTGCAGGAGTTTTAACAGGTAAAGTCTGGGGCTCTGGCGCTTTAAGGGTTAGACACTTGACTGAGGTCCTTTGAGTCTTGTTTCTGTATAAATGAGACTCACAATACAAATCTGCTTTACAGGATTGTCATGATGCTGCATGACCAAATGTACGTCAAGCTGTTAGCCGACTACTTGGCATTTGGTAATAGTTATATACTATTACGCTTATATAAAATTTTTTTACACATCACTAAAAAATACCAGCATACACTAAAATACAAATAAAGTTCTTTTGGTTAAAGAAACTAAAAATTCTTTGTATAATTAATCTTATCTTTGTAGGAAGGATCAAGTAAATGTGACTTTCTCAGTTGTTTCTATCAGTCATTTTAAAAAAAATTTTCATTCTGAAGAGGAGAAGTAGCAACTGACACCACAGAAATACAAAAGATCGTTAACAACTACTATGAACAATTATATGGTAACAAATTCGACAATCTAAGTGAAATGGACAAATTTCTAGAAACACATAGTCTTGCAAAACTGGACCGGGAAGAGATAGAAAACTTGAACAGACCAATAACAACTAAGGAAATTGAAGAGGTAATCAAGACTCTCCCAGCAAACAAAAGCCCAGGCCCGGATGGCTTCACGGGGGAGTTTTACCGAACATACAAAAAAGAACTAACACTCGTTCTTCTCAAACTATTTTTAAAAATTCAAGAAGAAGGAAGCCTTCCAAACTTGTTTTATGAAGCCAGCATAATTCAATTCCAAAACCAGAAAAAGACATTACAAAGAAAGAAAACTACAGGCCAATATCCCTGATGAACATAGACGCCAAAATCCTGAACAAAGTACCGGCAAATCGGATCCAGCAATACACCAAAAAAATTATTCACCATGACCAAGTGGGATTCATCCCAGGGATGCAAGGCTGGTACAATATTCGCAAATTAATAAATGTGATACACCACATAAATAAAATGAAGAATAAAAACCACATGATCATATCAATAGATGTCAGAAAAGCCTTTGACAAAATCCAGCATCCATTTCTGATAAAAACGCTCAGCAATGTGGGAATAGAGGGATCATATCTCGACATAATAAAGGCCACATATGAAAGACCTACAGCCATCATCATACTCAATGGGCAAAAACTAAAAGCATTTCCCTTAAGGACAGGAACAAGACAGGATGCCCACTTTCACCACTCTTATTTAACATAGTACTGGAAGTCCTGGCCACAGCAATTAGGAAGAAAAAATAAAAGGGATCCAAATTGGAAAGGAGGAAGTGAAACTGTCATTATTTGCATATGACATGATACTATACCTAGAAAACCCCAAAGACTCCATCAAAAATTTACTAGATTTAATAAATGAATTTGGCAAAGTAGCAGGATGCAAAATTAACGTCAAGAAATTGACGGTATTTTTATACACCAACGATGAACTCACAGAAAGAGAAACTGAAAAAAACAATCCCATTTACCATCGTGGCAAAAAAAATTAAGATACCTAGGAATAAACTTAACCAAAGAAATAAAGGACCTATTCCCAGAAAACTACAGGTCTTTGAAAAAAGAAATAGAGGAAGAAATAAAAAAGTGGCAGCACATACCTTGTTCATGGATTGGAAGAATTAACATCATTAAAATGTCCATATTACCCAAAGCAATCTATAGATTCAATGCAATCCCCATCAAAATACCAATGACATACTTCACAGAACTAGAACAAATACTTCAAAAGTTCATATGGAACCAAAAAAGACCTCGAATAGCCACAGCAATCTTGAAAAAGAAGAACAAAGTTGGAGGAATCACGTTACCAGATTTCAGGTTATACTACAAAGCCACTGTAATCAAAAAAGCCTGGTACTGGCACAAGAACAGGCATATAAATCAGTGCAACAGAACAGAGAACCCAGAAATGGACCCAAGGCAATATGCTCAATTAATATTTGACAAAGGTGGCAAGAGCATACAGTGGAGTAAAGACACCCTCTTTAATAAATGGTGTTGGGAAAATTGGACAGCTACATGCAAAAAAATGAAACTACACCATCAACTGACACCATACACAAAAATGAACTCAAAATGGATAAAAGACTGAAATGTGACCCATGAATCCATAAAAATGCTAGAAGAAACTGTAGGCAACAAAATTTCAGACATCACATGCAGCAGAATTTTCACTGATACATCACCTAAGGCAACAGAAACAAAGAAAAAAATGAACACATGGGACTACATCAAACTCAAAAGCTTCTGCACAGCAAAAGATACAATCATCAAAATGGAAAGGCAACCCACTGTATGGGAGAGCATAATTGCCAATGATATATCAGATAAGGGGTTAATTTCCAATATATATTGAGTGCTCATACAACTCAACAAAAGGAAGACAAAGAACCCAATTAAAAAATGGGCAGAGGAACTAAATAGACACCTCTCCAAACAGGACATACAAATGGCCAAGAGACATATGAACACTTATCACTAATCATCAGAGAGATGCAAATTAAAACAACAATGAGGTATCACCTCACACCTGTCAGAATGGCCGCCATCAACAAATCATCAAACAACATTCTGGAATGTAAAGCTTTTTTTTTTAAATCTTCACCCGAGGACATTTTTTTTTTTTTTTTTGCATTTATCTTCAGATTGAGTGGGAGGGAGAAAGAGAGGAAGAGAGAGAGAGAGACACATCAACATGAAAGGGACACATTGAGTGGCTGCCCCTTGCACAACCCAACCAGGGCCGGGGACAACCTGCACCCGAGGCACATGCCCTTTGGCGGGAACTGATCCAGGGTCTCTCTGGTCCGCGGGCCAACACTCACAGCTGAGCCAGACCAGCCAGGGCTGTAAGGCTCTTTTTAATTAAAGCATGGTTGACATACAATATTGTATTAGTTTCTGTTGTACAACATAATGATTCGACATTTACTTACCTTACAAAGAGATCACCACGAAATCCAGTATCCATTGGTCATGGTACAAAGTTACTGTGATATGATCAACTGTATTCCCTGTGCTGCACTTTACAACCTGTGACTTCCTTACGTTGTAACTACAAGTTTGTAGCTCTCAACCCCCTTCACTTCTTGCCCATCCCCCACAGTCCAACCCTCTGGTAACAATCAGCTTTTCTGTGTCCATAAGTCTGTTTGTTTAGTTTGTTCATCTGTTTAGCTTTTTATATGCCACATATAAATGAAATGATAAAGTATTTTGTCTTCCTCTGACTTATTTCACTTAGAATAATACCCTCTAGGTCTATCCATGTTGTCACAAATGGCAAGATTTCATTCTTTTTCAAGGCTGAGAAATATATCAGTGTGTGTGCGTGTTTGTGTGTGCGCGTGTGCCCACCTCTGTATCCGATCATCTAGTGACGAACACCTAGATTGCTTTCTTATTGTGTTATTGCAAATAATGCTGCAGTGAACACAGGGGCGCCTATACCTTTCTATCAGTCATTATTCTATTTAAAAGATAATCTTTTCCCAGAAAAACTTATCACCATTTCTTCAGATTCATTCCTTTATTCAACAACTACTTCTGGAGCACAATAGGACATGGGCTAGTGCCAGGTGCTACTCAAAGCAGCGAGGACCCCGCCATGAACAGACTGAAGCCCTGACTCTCATAGTGCCCGTGGTTGTGGGGTGCAGAGCGCCCAGCAGTGGAGGAGTGACATGTGGCATGACAAACAGCGATGAGAGCCACGGGAAACACAGATGCAGGCCAGGGACAGAGGAGCACAGGAGCAGAGACGCTGCTGTTTGTACAGGTGGTCAGGGGACACTTCTCCAGCAAGGTGTCGTTCAAGCAGGTGTGTAAAGGAAGTTTGATTACTATGCACACATTGTAAGCTGCATCAGGTGCCTGGAATTAAGGTACTTTTTCAATTTGCAATATGGCTTTTGGTGGTAAGAAATTAGTGTTTAAAAAAAAAAAAAAATTGGCCGTCGCCACGCTCTTGTCTGTTCCTCAGTCCCTGAATTCACCACATGCCAGGCCAGCACCACGTGGCTGCCCGAGGATGAGAAACCTCTGCACTGTCTGTGAGTCACTGTGAATAAAATTCCAAGCGTCTATATTTGTCCAGGGTGGAATAAACTGTCTTTTCTAAATATACGCCTTACCACTTCCCATTAACCAAATTCCCAAGCACATATTTCTGCTGGGAAAACAGAACACAACCATCTTGGCCATGCAAAGAGCAGCCAACGTCTCTGTGACTCTCAGACTTAGAGGTGACACAGAGCTTAGAAAGGAACATGTCATACTTGGTGACAGTAAAGATTTAAAAGACCTTGATATGCTGGCGTTACAACAAAATCAACAAGATAAAATTAGGCAAGATATGCATGAACTCCAACATTGAGATTTTAAAAAATCAACAGCAGCAGTTTGGAATCAGAGCGACTTTGATAAATATCAAGTCAACTGAAACAAGGCCAGACCTGTGTCTAAAAACCGAATACACGAGCCACTTGCTAATCGTACTTCACGTATTCCTCAAAGAAGGTACTTACATAATATCGCCATTTAAAAAGAGAAGGGGGTTCTTTTTGTTTGTTTGTTTTTTGTTTAAGTTTGTGTTAAGTTGTGGGCTCCTGGAAGCAAAGAATCTGTTTTACTCGCCTTTCTCTCCCAGCCCCAAGAACAGTTCCCGGCACAGAGCGTTTTGATCTGTTTCATCATTGACTCGAATACAATACAATATTCGATATAATAAAGATGTGTATTATACACGTGAGGACTGTCTCCTGAGAGGCTGCAGCACGGGGGCTGCTTCTGCGGCGCTGTATCCACCTTCGGGCAGCACATCGGAGCGTATCCGTCAGAACATGACCGGGGACTGCTGAGTGGCTGGAAACCCACATCACATAAGAAATTATCACATAAAATGGACTGTTTCTACTCTTGGGAAAGGAAGCTTTAGGGAAAATAATAGCTGTCTTCAAGTACATGAGAAGTCTTTATGTTAAAAAAAATTAGGTATAGCTTCAGAAAAGACAAACCAGAGCCAAAGAATAAAATTACAGAAAGGCAGATTTCAGCTCCAAATGAATAATCCAGAATTAAATGGTTTCATCAAAAACAGTGGGATTCCGCCCTGGCCAGTTTGGCTCAGCGGTTAGAGCGTCGGCCTGTGGTCCGGAGAGACGCGGGTTCGGTTCCCGCTAAGGGCACGTACCTCGGTTGCAGTTTGTCCCCGGCCCTGGTTGGTCGTGCAGGTGGCAACCACTCGATGTGTCCCTTCACATCGATGTTTCTCTCTCTCTCTCCCTTCCTCTCTCTCCCTCCCACTCTATCTGTACCAAAAAATGGAGAAATATCCTCGGGTGAGGATAAAAAAAAAAAAAAAAACAGTGGGATTCCCATCAGGGGCAGTGTTCACGCTGAAAGGTCGACGTCTTTCCAGAAGCGGGAAGCTGGGAGCAAAGGCCCCCGTGTTCTGCCCAACTTTGCTCTGTTGATTCTAAGACCATCCAGTTGGCCAGGAGTGAGAAACTGCCTCTGAAACAATCGGATCTTAGAGAGAAGTGCCGGCCCTTCTTAGGCCCTGTATTTTTAGATTTTTTTCCCATGTGAACTCTATTGTCTTGACCATTCTCGTACCTTTCTGCTGAGCAATGTTCTCACTCCAGGTTTTTGTTTTGTTTTGTTTTGTTTTGTTTTTATCCTCACCCGAGGACATTTTTCCATTTTTTGTACAGACAGAGTGGGAGGGAGGGAGAGAGAGAGAAACATCGATGTGAAAGGGACACACTGAGTGGCTGCCACCCGCACAACCAACCAGGGCCGGGGACAAACTGCAACCAAGGTACATGCCCTTAGGGGGAACCGAACCCGGGTCTCTCCGGACCGCAGGCGGACGCTCTAACCGCTGAGCCAAACCTGCCAGGGCTCACTCCAGGTTTTGATGCTGATTTTAGACAACCCAGTGGTAATCTTGTGGATTTCTAGGTAGTGTAACTGGCTGAAGTTACCCTGCTTACCATTTCCCAAGATACTTGGTGTCACACTGCATCCCCAGCATGCCAAGAAACTCCATACGCTTCTTTGTCACAGGTTATAACTTCTAGTAAGAAAAACGGTGTCCTTTAGTTGCCTGTTAGTTGGTGTCTTATTGCTCCAGCCTGGAATTAGCCATTCATTTGTTCAACAAGAATTTGTTTAGTAACATTTATTGAACCCAAGTACATGTGCTTCAAGGATACAAATTCTAACTAAGATAACCCTGGCTCCAGGAACTTCCAGCTTAGTAGAGGAAACAGACATATGGCGAAATCATTACAACACAGTGTAACATCCTCTATAACCATTTTTATTCAAGACCCAATGTTAGCGAAAAGAAGAGAGTCACCGATTCTGGGTGGATTCATAATAATTCCCAAGAGAAAACTCTGAAATGAGTGCTGAAGGGTGTCAGGTTTTTTTTCCAGGTAGACAGGGTCATTTCAGCAAAGAGAACAAGGGGTATTGCCGTGGAGGAGCCTTGTCAGAGAATTTGCATTGATCGTACAGAGAACACCAAGCAGCTTCATGGATTATAAAGCGTGTATGGTAACCCGAGGAGGTATTGAAGAAGTAGTCAGGGGATGAATCATCTGTGGGATGGACTGAAAGTAAAAAATAGACTGGAAAACTACTTCAGAGAGTATTGCAATTGCCCACAGGACAGAATGACCTCAGGTGTGAGACGTGGGGTTTGAAAGACGCAGAAGGAATAGTTAGAAAATATGCTTAACAGATGAAATGCACAGGATTCACTGAACACGTACCAGGTTATACTAGCGCTCAGTCAGTAAAGGTGAAGACACACAATCCTTTGTGCTCAAGATACAAAGAGATTCTTCGCAGAGATAAAAGGTTTCAGTACCAGAGTCCTCCATTCAAATCTCTGCTTTTCCACTCGGAATCTCTTTTGTCCACTAATCTGCCGTGAGAGCCTTTCTTTACTTATCTAGAAAATTACGTAATACCCTCATGGTTGCTTGCCCAGGGACAATGACCCCCAGACCTCCTCCCCTCCTTCCTTCCCAGGGAAATCCATGCCTAACAGATGGTGTACATTGTAACCGAGCAGTGGAAGAAGTAATGCAGCAGAAGTATGGCACATAGTAAGCACTCAATAAAACCCAACAGAAGAGTAATATAGTATCCTTTGTTCTAAAGAAAGAATTTTTAATAGAGATGAACATGAGCATTTTTTGAATACGTAACGATTCATGTTTGTTGTTTTTAATATATTGGTTGCATTAGAATAATTGTTTTTTATTTATTTATTTTATATTGATTTGAGAGAGAGAGAAATATTAAACTGTTGTTCCACTCATTTATGCATTTATTGGTTGCCTCTTGTATGTGCCCCGGCCAGGGATCAAACCTGCAACCTTGGTACATCGGAATGATGTTCCACCAACTGAACTACCTGGTCAGGGCAGAATATTTGTTTTCTTAAATTTAAGGATATGTCTTAGAACACTGATTATTGGTCATTTTAAATTATTTATTTTAGAGTACTTTATCTGTATTCTCTAGAAAAAAAAAAAAGGAAATAAAACGTATAGAGAGGAAAGAAGAAGAATGAATACATGCTATTAAAATCCATGTATGTTTGCCCTGGCTGGTTTGGCTCAGCAGTTAGAGCATTGGCCAGTGGACCAGAGAGTCCCAGGTTTGGTTCCTGCTAAAGGCACCTACCTTGGTTGCAGTTTGTCACTGGCTGCGGTTGGGGTTGTGTGGATAAAAAAAAAAAAAAATCCATGTATATTTGATTTCTAAAACATAAGTTTACTGCATTTATATTTTAATAAATTATAAAGCATTTCTCTTGTGCCTCTCTCATTTTGTATAGGTCTTTTCTCTTAGTGCCTCAATTATCTTGTGTCTTTTTTTTTTTATCCTCACCCGAGGAAATTTTTGCATTTATCTGCAGATAGAGTAGAAGGAAGAGAGGGAGGAAGAGAGAGAAACATCGATGTGAGAGAGACCCATCGACTAGATGCCACCCACACAACTCCAAACTGCAACCGAGGTACGTGCTCTCAGCGGGAACTTAACCCGGGACACTCTGGTCCATGGGCCGACGCTCCAGCCGTTGAGCCAAACCAGTCAGGGCGATTATCTTGTGTCTTTAAATGATCTTATCTAAATGTCTGTATTAATTAGTTCCGAATATGCATAAAAGTTTCTTAGACCAATCCCTCAGAAATGGAATTTACAGTTGTTTGGAAGAAATGTTGAATAAAACTAATCACACAGATACATTTTACTTCATTACATAAATGAAGACTAAGTGATTTGTTGTGAGTTTTAAGACTCTTAAGCCAATATCACCCGAAATATTGTCTGCCCTTGGCCACCACGCCCACCGCCATGCTCCTGGGTGCTTCTGACCCAACACCAGCGCACCCCTGACTCAGCTCCACGCACGCAGACAAGGGCAGAGAGCGACAAAGACCGGTCACACGTGCACCGGTCAAGCTCCGGGCAAGCTCCGGGCAACGGGGCCGTCTGATGTTGTTGTTGTATTGGTACAGAATACTCATTCATAGTAATGGGGAGGAAACTAGATCTGCACTATCAATTTTTCACTGTACAATTTAGTCCCAATCAAATAGAGAAATAAATTCTAATTCAGACAAAAAAAATTCTCTAGTGCCATCTTCTCTTCAAAAGATATATTTAAGTTAATTTCCTTTAAAAAGTCAGAAGAGGTTGCCTGGCTGGTGTGGCTCAGTGGGTTGAGCATCAGTCTTATGGACTGAGAGATCCTGGTTCGATTCCCAGTCAGGGCATGTGCCTAGGTCGTGGGTTCAAGTCCCTGTAGGGGGCGTGCAGGAGGCAACTGATGGATGTTTCTCTCTGCCTTCCTCTCTCTCTCTTTCAAAAAAATCAATAAAAAAACATATTAAAAAAAAAAGTCAGAAGAAGCAACAACAGAAAAAAAAAATAATATCATTTTGTTGGTTTCAAATGAAAGAGCTCAGAATGTTTACCTATGCTGGGTAAAATATACCCAAGTGTTACCTTCAATTAGAAGCTTAAATCTGTATTTAAAGATTTCCCCAACTGCAAATTTATCCCAGGAGCTGAAGCAGAGAGATTTTAAATTTTTAAATTATTTTTTAAACGATTTTCAGCAGATGCTTTATGCCTCTGTTTGATGTGTTGTGGCTGGGAAACGCCATATGAAGCCAGGTTAGTTCTGCTCACACGCGCTCTCCATGGGTTCGCAGCACAACCCACCCTGAGGCGCGGGAGGGCAGACATTCGTGACGTGTAATCTGACACACTGATGCTCACAGCCATGAGCGCTGTGCACTGAGCTCAGCCTTCACCCAGCCGACTGCCCCTCCGAGGGTGCCCCTAGTGACATCACTCTCTCTCCATTGAAGTAAAAATAGAATACATCCCGGTGATAAGCAGATTTGAACATAATGTGAGGTGTGCTTTGTCCTCTGCCTACACTGTTCTTTGACGTGGAAGGTAAAAACTCTGGTGGTGGCGGTGGGAGGGGAACTGGAGCAGGAGAAAGGGCAAACACTGGGCTGTGAAATGCCTGGCAACCCGGTCTGGGGAAGCAAGCAGGACGGGAGTCAGTCCTTACTTGCCAGGATTGTCCAGGACAAAGGTCCTCAGATGGGTTGACAGGCGAATGAACTAGGGCCACCAGTTAGCATCACTACTGCTTCCCTTGGAGTCACCGCTCCTCACAAGACCCACAGCTGCATTTCAAGGCAGTGAAATCACCCTCAGGTGAAGTCAACTAGAACCCAGGTTGGACTGGACTTGGACTGGGAGTGATCCAGGCCCTAAGGTGACCCTATATTTTACTTGAATCAATGAAATTAATTCCCTAACAAAAGTCAGAAGAAGCAAGAACAGAAAAGAGAAAAAAAAAAATCATTATGGTATCAGGGAAACCTGGGGAGTTACTAGTTAGTTGATCATATGTCTGTTGTGTTGGTCTTTGAAAACGCATCAATAATATATTCCTGAATCATAGCATCTGAACTGCCTCCAAAGGCCCTCTCCTACAATATTTTTTCACCTTTCCTAGAATTGCTTGACATTATGCCATTAAGTTGTAATGAGAAATACTGCGCACTCTTATATCTCCATACATTTATTATATGGATGCTCTGGAAGACGTTTACTATTATCATGTAGACTCTTCTACATAGATACCTCTCGGAGCTCAGCGTGGAAGAAGTCTCCTGGTTCTGGTTTAGTAGGTGTGGGTGGGACCGATGGTTTTGCATTGAGAGCGGATTCCCAGTGATGTCAATGTTGCTGGTCTGTGGACCACACTTGGTGGAGCAAGTGCTATCACTGCCCCATGTAGAAATTTAGTCTTCAAAAAGTTGTGAATGTAACTTATATAATGTTATTAACAAATGTCACCCCAGTAAATTTAATAAGAATTAAAAGAAGAAAGGAAAGTCGTGCTTGCCAGGCGCATGGTTTGTTTTCAGGATGAAGTACTGAGAATTGCATTGAGCTGGACCATATGAAATCACCAGTGTTTGATTATTGTTAACACATCTTGGGCAATTTCTTTTCTTTTTGAGTTGAAAGCTAGGGAGCTTGCCACCGAAATGGTGTCCCACCTGTACCAAGTGTGCAGAACCACTGACATATTTTAGGCACTAACTTCTCCCCTTTATACGTATGACATCTTTAAATTACAAGTAACAGAAACCTAAATTGGCTTAAGGAAAAAAAAGAATACAGACTTGCATATTTAGGTATTCCAGGTTTGGACCGCTGCCCTTGGCACGGGTGGGTACAGCGACTCAAATAATGACATTCGGCCTCGTTTACCTGCTCGGTGTCTCAGTTTTGTTTGCTTTGATGATTTCATCCTTAGGCAGGTTTTCTCTCCATCTTGATGGCGCCTTGTAGCTCCAGGATTGCAGTCTATCTACCTAGCAACTCCAACATAAAAATAGTTTCTTCATCCAGAAGTTCCGTTTCATTGGACTTGCTTTGGCCAGAGGAATGGAAAGCTCCGTTTAGCTAAATCCAGCTCTCATGGCCTGGCTGGACCTGGGTCAACTCTGAAACACCCTCATTAGCTGAGAGTTGGCTGCGGATTATTCTTCAACAGAGAAACTGGGTGGCTATTATCAGGAAAAGGAAGAAAAGAAAG
This sequence comes from Molossus molossus, assembly GCF_014108415.1. Taxonomy (NCBI): domain Eukaryota; kingdom Metazoa; phylum Chordata; class Mammalia; order Chiroptera; family Molossidae; genus Molossus; species Molossus molossus. The sequence continues at coordinate 12,799,642 of NW_023425403.1, forward strand.
ACAGCTCAGTCTTTCCACAGTGCCTCTGCTCCAGAAGGAGTATGCATCTCTGCCCTGTTGTTAGCATTGGCACGTGCCTTGCTGGCAAATGACACCTGAGTGACACGTATCATTTCTAAGTGGAAGTTGTAAGAACTGCACATGCTCTGCCACGCCCCAGACCACAGCAGCTCCATCCGTCTGGGTCCTGGAGTGAAGACGACAGAGAGAAAAGTCAGAGCTAACACACAGGGACATGTAATGTGAGCAAGAAGTAAGTCTTTGTTGTGGTAAGCCACCGAGCACTGGGTTTGTTGCCAAAGTAATTCTTCCCCTAAATCGACTGATAGAAGAGGCAATAACAACTGATGTTACAAGAGCCCACACATCTCACTCCAATCGAAACTCACGATTTCAAAAATGCCCTCAGGAGACTGAATATGCAGAATCATTAAACATCGACAACGCACTGGCTTCCGTCTCTAGGAAGGGAATCTTAAAATCATGTCCACTCGCTGCTTCCAGATCCAAGGTCACGATCTTGGGGTGGTAGGGATTTCCCTAGGTCAAGTCCAGATTAGCTTTAACTGATGAGGCAGCCTGTGGTTAAATGGAATATTTAAATCTATTTCACCGTCCCCAATCCCTATACTACACAGTTGTGGAGATAAAATATTTACACAACAAACAAAGTGGAGACAGAGTCATGGATTCAGAGAATAGATTGACAGTTGTCTGGAGGCAGGGGCTTTGGGGCTGGGGGAGAAGGGCAAAGGGAGTAAGTAAAGAAAATAAAGAAAACCCAAGGACACAGACAACCAAACGGCGATCCCCAGAGGAAAGGGGAGGAGAGGTAGACGAGGGTGAAGGGGGCATACATGGTGATGAAAGGAAATTTGACTTGGGGTAGTGAACACAATACAACATACAGACGATGTATTATAAAATTGTACACCTGAAACCTATATAATTTTATTAACCACTGTCACCCCAGTACATTCAATTAAAAATATTTACCGAACAAAACACAACAAATTCCTCCTTCTCTTCTGAAAAGGAACCAAAGGAAACAGCAACAAGTTAAGAGGCCAAGAGTCAGTAAGCACTGAAGCCTTCCGGCGGACTGAGCTTCTTGGTTAGGCAACTAGTCTTTGCCAGTTCTTCTCTGTGAGCTTCTTCTCTATTTGTTCACCTCCACTGTCACGTTGAAGATGGCACTGGATAGGTTCTCCAGCGGGGGCTGCCCCACATTAGCTGGTGTCGGGAGCCCTCTACCAGAATGGTAAAGCACAGGCGTCAAATGAGGAGGCCAGAGCTACCTGTCCTTGTCCCCAGACTTAATTTCAGTCTTGGCGTTTTATGAGAAAGACCTCTATTTACTGGGGGGTGCTTGGGTGCTTCCCCGAAGTCCCATCTTCTCCTCCATTCAATTTCTTACCCCCTGCCCTGCTCAGCCCTCGCTCAGATGGGAACCTAGCTCAGCCCATCCAGCCTCGCTTCCTGTCCTCCAAGACTCCAGTCTCTCAGCCATCACAAATTTCCAGCCCAGGCCAGAAGAAGGCTGTTCAGGAGACAAAGGAAACAAAACCAAAGTATTTGTACTTTTTCTTTTTGCTTTGCTTTGTAGTTTTGCATGACTAAGCTTTTTATTTTTGAAAGTATTACAGATGTCCCTCCTTATTTCACACACTGACTCCCTCCACCCCACTCCCACCCCCCACCCCCATCTTCACCGCACTCTTGTCTGTGTCCACGGGTTAAGCATATATATGCACATAAGTTCTTTGGTTACTAAAGTAAAGCTTGTCTTTTTATAGAACCTTCAAGAATTAGTCAACACATCTCAAAGTCCTGTTATTTTTCCACTTGTCTCCAGCCGAGACAACGTGAGGACCAATTGCCAAGGCACAGGACCTGGTCCACCACTCTGCTGCTGTCACAGGGTTTCAGCTGGGGACACAGGGAGGTTCTGCGATCTGCAACACCTCACTTGTAGGAACCTTTTTCAAATCAGGTTGGGGTTCTTTTGTTGAAAACCAGAAAATCCCACTCTGGCTGATTCAAGGGAAAAAAATTGTTGAGAGGGTCCAGATGAGTTTACAGAAATGAAGACAACGCCAGACAACCAGACTTTGGATAGGACGAGGTCCAGGAAGCTCTACAACTTTACAAGCAGCAGAAACTGGTGGCTTTCACTTGGGGGAGAGATTTATTTCATAGGCAAGAAATGGCCAGCTCAGCCCTGATGTCATCATTTCCACGTTATCCCTCTTTATTCTGTATGGCTTTGTTGGCTTCCAAAAATCCTTTGGGAACAAGATTCAGAATTACAAATAAATAGCACCTGACATGTGCATCTAATGAAGACAGCTGCAGTTCTGTTCTTCCTTGAGATTAGAGAAACTCATGTTTCTTCTTTGACTCTCAAAGGACAGGATGGGTGTGCCACCTCAAATTCAGTATATCTCAAACCAAACTCAGCGCTTTCCTTACCCTCCCATAGTCTTACTGTTTTCTCTTCTCTAAACCTGCCTTCCACTTGGTTCTCCTTCATCTTCTAACTTGGTTTAAATGGCACCAGCAATACTCACGAACACCTTTGGTAGAAATTGTGAGATAATTTTAAGCCCCGCCCCATATCTAATATCAATATCTACCGCACCCTCTCCCTACCCTTGTCAATCATCCAGTGTTAATTCTATCTCCAAACTATCTTTGACGACTTTTTCTTTCTTCTATAGTCTCGCTGCCATTGTCTTGGTCCAGGCACACTATACTTTTTCTTTAGAGCTCTTTCTTATTTATTTTGGAATTTTTCATGATCCTACAGTGCCTAGCACATGATACATACTAGTTAAACAGGTGAGTAAATAGAGTTTGCACATTTATAAGAGCAGTAATTATATGTCTTGATGACTGTTATGCTTTTAGTACCTAACAGTGCCTGACACATAGCATGTCGGAGATAAATATTTGAGAGTCATTGAGAATAAATATATATGTAAATAAATTAGTTTCACAGCATCTACAAAATCACATTGTGTGCATATGTAACATCTCTTCAGCTTAGTTATTAATTTGGGTAGAGAAAGAAAAGGTTATTGAAGTCTATTAACAAAATGAAAGCATCTTTTAAATTAACAAAATGACATTTGCGCATGCACAATTAAGAGAGAAAGATAGACAGAGAGGTGGTCTCAAAGGAAAAACAAAGATGAAAAGTCTCATGTAGCCATTCTCCTCTCTGAGTTTTACAGAGTTTTCCCCTGGACCACAGGGGGTCTTCTGCAAGGGGAATAATGTGGTAGGACAGGTACAGGCAGAGGCGAGAACATAACCTCGGCGCAGAGGGAGGGCAGTGCAACAGACACTTCCTCCCCTTGGCTTTGCTTCTTGGGGGGTGGGGCTTCTATCCCACATACTCCCAGAAATCAGCAGTCCGACAAATCCATCATAACATTTGAGGAAAGATGTAGAAACATTCCGTACTAAGTATATTCCATCATTATCCTTTAGGCCGAATATCCTCTGAGTTAATTAAATTCAAATAAGTATCTTTCCATTCCCCAAGATTTGGGGGAGGAGTCCAGCACACTTGAGAAGTCTCCAAGCAGCCATTAGATGTTAATAACTAAGCAGTTCCAACCTCTGCTGGTTTCAGATGAGAGGACCAGAGGCATAAAGCTCCGCAGGGCTTTGCTCACTTCCTGAGGCACTAGCTGCTGAAAATGAATTCCTCAAATAATAGAGTTTCCTTTTCCAAAATTTAGCTGGATCAGATATTTTTAGTTTAAAGGTCCTAATGGGACTTTACAGAAACATGTCCAGCAAGGGGAATGTCTGCACAATAAATCACTGGAGGTGTGCCACCCTACTGCTGGAAATTTGAATAAATAACTCTGTAGATTTACAGCAGATGTTTTTTCACTTTGTTGTAGCCCACCCACCAAAGCACATGTCAGGCAGTAAACTTCATGAAACTCAGAACCATTTCTGTCTTGCTTGGTGCTATCTAAGTAGCACCTCACAGTGCTTGGCGGAGTAGGTCCTCAACAAACTTTTTTGAGTAGACGGATGCAAGTCCTGTCTAAATACAATGCAATCTTCTTTGCTCAACTCTATCTGAAGGCAGGCACTACATCGAGTTTCAGTCTCCAGACACAAAGAATAGAAAGAATGTATTTTGAAGGGAAAATGTTTTTGCTTGTTAACTTCTTAGATGGGACTAGAAAGAATTGACTAGAAGCTTGGGGAATGACATGGTACTTCTGACAGTCTTATGCATAAAATAAAGCTCCTTGAAGACTGATTTCTTTCCTTAGACCAGGTGTTTTCACATATATTTCTTTATTATTATTTATATTACATTTGTTTATTCTCAATCCCTAACCCAGAACCTATAAGTCTGAGCTTAAAAAACTTGCCTGAATGTTTATTTTGGTCAAATTGACTAAAAATGTTCAGACTGTATACTCAGAAATATGCTCAGAATTTGCTTCTAACTCATGAGTCAGACGGTTTTTATCTTTAGTCCTGTTCATGACCGAAGGTTTTGTCTCAAAGAAGACTAGATGGACATAATGGCAAAATCAATAGATGTGATATATGGCAGTTTCTTCCTCTCTAAAATGAGAGATATAATAGCACCTAACTTACTTTATTGGCTAAATAATTTTACATATATAATTAAACAGAACAACCCATGGCACTCAAGCTTATAACAAATGTTTTGTGTTATTATATTTGTTGTTGTTAGGTGTCCTAGACTCTGTTCCTCATACCTCTGAAGATCACAGTTGGCTAAACAAAGGTGTTAATCTATACTAACAAATTATTGTAGAAAATTAAACAGAATGCTTGTTTTTTTGCTCTTTTTTCCCCCCCTCTAACACGTGGGTATTTTGACAGAGAATTTATAGAAACAATGTTCACAGCCAAAGCAAGAAATAGACTCCTACATTGATCCCTGAAATTTCTGATTGGGTGGAGTAGATACAGAAACGCCTGGCAGTTTGCTCCTGGCAGACCTGTGGAGCCTCTAATGCCTCTGGTCTCTGATAAATGTCTGAAGGTGGACACGTGCTGAGGCCCTATCCAGAGCCAGCTCCGTTCTCTGCTTTGCTGCCATGGTTTCAGGTCTCTGACTGTCTCCTCTCCATCCTCTCACAGTATAGTCCTAATCCAGTCAAGCTCTTCTTCAGTGAGCTCTGACTACAAGAGTGCTAGGCTTCCTCTGTGGGCAAGTATACCCAGCCTTCACTTCGTGACCCTCGTTGTGTCCGCCGGATAATTAGCTGGCAATGTGCACAAGTAGAAGTGAATTTTCCATAGTGCAGTGGTTCTCAAAATTGTACCTGGGGTCTGGGAATTCTCTACAAGACTCTTTTTTCATTTTGTGTTTCAATTTTGATAAAATATTTTGAAAATTAATGTGAGCATTGTCTGAATCATCTAGATGACTACCTTATGATTGCATAGTATCATAAAATTTTAGTACCCACAATAGGTGGTGTTGATTATTATCACTGTAGTGCTAGGTGATCACCTAAAATATCAAAATTAATTTATAATGTTATATTTCTCCAATGGAGATCAGCAGATCCCTTAAGGTTATCTTGGGACTCTGCTAATTCTTAAGTTTGAGAAACAAAAAGACAGAATAAGAAAACAAGGGAACCAGAGTCTACGTAAAATAAAAAGTAAATACTTGTTTTCCAGTAAGAGATAGAAAACAGGCAGAGAGAACTCTAAGGGATGAAATTTATGAGAAGAATCATATTCATCAACAACTGCCTACTGAGTACCAACACATATTAGGATGTGTTAAGTTGTTAATACAGAGACAAATAAAACTTAGCCAATGCTCTCAAAGGTTTACAATTGAAAGTAGGATAGTCACTTACCAAGCAGGGCCTACTCTTTAAGTAATGGAATAGAGATTTAAAAAGTGCAATGGGACAAAAGCAAAGTAACACAAACTTCTTCCTAAAAAAAAGGGTTGGAAAAAGCTTCAGAGAGATGGCATTTGAGTCGGGCTTTGAAGGCTGTCTGAGGCATCTAGAAGAGGGTGGAGGTGAGAGTGAAGAAGAGGATATTCTAACAAAGGAAATAGCAAATAAACGGAGAGAGGAAAGGACCTATGTCTTTAGAAACTACATTAGCGTGGGTCGGGTTTCAGTTTTGTGACCAGAAGGCCAAGGACTACAACTAAAAATGTTTCCAATCTTTGAAAAGATCTCTTAAGCCTTTTAAGTAGTTTGATCTTTATCTTATTGGCAATAGAAAGCACACAGAGTTTTATAGTAGGCTGAAACAAAATAAACACTTTCCTTGGAAATAATGTTCTGTCAATAAGTCATGTGAAAGATGAATTATTAGAAGGGAGGAGAAGCTAGTTGGTTAGAAGGCTGTGACAGTCATCGAAACGGTGGCAGGACTGATGAAAATCCATGATTCGGATTTCATGACAGAGTCAAACCGACAGACGGGGAAGACTAATTGTATGTGGAAGAAAAGGAAATTGAAAGCTGTAGATTCTAGTACAGAGCCTGGCTAAATATTGAGGGGATTGACCAAAGAGATAGGAAACTCAACAAAGAAGTGTTTTTTGTTGTTGTTGTTGTTGTTGTTGTTGTTGTTGTTGTTGTTTTTGAGCAGCTGGTAGGATGTGATGGGGAGGATATAAGTCTTATTTTGGAAATGTTGAGTGTGAAGTTCTTTGATTATTTGCAAATGATCCTACCTTCTCCTCCAGCTATGGTTCTTTCCTTGCATCTAACTCACTCTTCAACTCTTTCCATTTCAGTTCGAGCCCCCAACTCTCTGACTAATGTGCTTTCTCAAAGACCAGAAAAATATTCCAATTACTAAAACCAGTGTTCTCTTTTCACACCTCAACCCCCTTGTTCCTCTGCAAAAGTTGAGTATAAGTGTAGATCTATAGCTAAGGTGGCCATACAAATTATTGTTTAAATGGATTCTTCTGACTGTGGAGGGGAAACTATGAATGATTATCGTGGGCTAGTCCTAGGAAAGCCAGGATGTTTGGTCTCCAGAGAGTTAGGAATGTGTCATATCTGGAAAGAGGCCAAGAACAGGCAAGTGCATACTGAGAAACGGTAGGGCCACCCAAAGTTTAGTTTGAATAATAGTGGAATAAAGAGCATGATATTTCAAGGGCAGAAAAAGTGTCCCCGTCTCTGTCAGCACTGGGCATCCTCCAGATGGAGCTGCGGTTGGGCGCAGGCTCCCTGGGGAGGTCAGAAGAACAATGGCAAGGGCCGGCATAGCAGTTTTCAGGCAGCAGGCTAAAGCTAGTTAATGGATGAAACATAAAATACCAAAGACGACCTAACTCCCAGTGTTGCTCAGTTACCCTAGAAAAGACGGGTCATATAAAGACAGATAATAACACCTGCCTTCACAAATAGTTGAAATGGATATTCACATTGGAGTTCTAAAGGGTAAGGAGGAAACGCTGGGCTCAGATGATGTCACTTTTTTTTTTTTTTTAAAGAACTATGCAAGAAATGAAGAAGAAATAAATAACAATAATATTAAATATCTCTTGAATTTTTAGATGAAGTGGCAGGTGTAGCTCCATACTAGACTGAGGTCATGAATATTTTTAGTTCTTATTTTTACAAATAACATCTCTCAGTGAGAAGCATAAATACCTGCCTTATAGTATATATATATTTTTTAGCTTTTAAAAGAAGGTGTGTGTGTAGAACATATGGATTAAAAACACCTATTGATGGATTTGTACTACAGTATGCTTACCCTAACATTTTTATTTGCCCTAAAATTTGACCGTCAAGGTGTTGGTTATACCTTTCCAATCTGCATTTTTTAAAGATCAGACTTCTGTCGAGAATATTGATGTGTTAAAGTATCTCTGAAGTTACAGACCATCTGAAGAGGTTTGCATACTGGGGTTAAGAGCCACTTCATTATCATTTTTTTTAAAAAAAGCAACAGAAACTTTTGACTTTGAAAAGTACATTTTGCTAAAATACTAATTATGCTGCCATATGTTGTTTTTGTGCCTTTGATTTGTAATAGAAAATGCTTTCTTAAGAAGTAGTAGTGGTTCGTTATGTAATCATTTTTCTACAACTACAGAGCCCAAAGCTGTATTTTCTGTTTTCGCAATTGGTGGAATGGAAAAGCCAAAGTCGTGCCTTAAAGTAACGTATTTACTCACATCCTACACATCTACCTGTCAGTTATAATTCTATCTGGCGAAGCTTCACCCTTTTAAAAGTGCCATGAGTGTTCTCTGAACAGGAAGAAGTTGGCTACTCTTTCTATTCAAGCAGGAAATAAGGCGCATGGCATCTGGGGGAGGTCCTGAAGGAGAGAGAGCAAAGGAAATTCGCGAATACGGTTCACAACTGGTTCCCTTTGATTGGATTTTCTATCCGCATGGAGGGGAAATGCAAAGCCCCAGGAAGAAGCAAGTTTAAATATGTGTTATGAATCTCCTAGGCTGGTTGCTTCATAATCTTAATTATTGACGTACAGCCCATGAAAGGCCTAAGCCCTTAATTAGAGTAAATGATATGGTAGCTTGGGATAAAAAAAAAGTCTGCTGAATGTGATAAAAACAGAATGTACAGAAAGGGCAATGATCTAGGGACATGCTTGATTTGGGGGTTTTTGTTTTTCTGTTTGTTTTTCTAGATTTTCCCACTTTCGTTCTAAAATGAAAGGAAGCAGCTGACCAATGCAATAAGCAAGAAAGGGGGAGGGGCGGAGACGGGGCCTTTCGCTGCGATGACGTAAACAGAACATACCAGTGCTAAATGGGGTGTCTGTCCGGCGAACCAAACTCATCTTTCAGAAACATCAAGGAGGCCATGAAATAACATTAAGTGGCTGTGAACTCTTACTTATTTTTCCTGAGCACTCAAGAAGTTTTGTGACAGCCAGGTACCTGGAATTGTGGAGGCCTGAAGAGTGGACAAGGCAAGTGTGTTTCTTTCAGTGTGAGGAGGGGGTTAGATGGACAGAGACAGAAGTCATGCACATTCCCTGCACAAGGTACAGTGCACTGAAATCTAAGTATTTGTTTAACTTCCTTCTGTGTTCTCTCCACTTCTTCATGGTAAATAATTTAAGATTGGTTAGAATTGTATTTACTATTTTATTAAATAATGAAATTTCATTTAAAAAAAAAAAAACTCAACTGAATGCAAGGCAAAATGAAAGTTCTCGGATCCGGCTACTCCCGACGGGAAAGCCAGTGGGTGGATCCATCCAGTGATAAGCCAAGGGTCATACTTGTCGGATCAATTGTAGTCATAGAGTCAAAAGCGGGGAAAATGAGCCCCGATAAATATCATACTGGAAATCCAATTAAAAGCTGATGGGGACAAAGAGACAGAGGACACATGCTTGAACTGAAACTCTCCATTTTCTCGTGTCTCTTTGTCTTTCAGTAGTTTCCTGAGGATGCTGAACTGCTGTCCTGTGGGACTAAAATTCTGAAGACTGGTTTTGTCAACAAACACGGCTTGTGGCTCCTGTGCAGAGTTTCCCCCTCATCCACTTTCGCTGTGGATGTCCAGCCCTGAGACCGTCTTCTTCGCACTTTCCCACACCTAGCGGCAAAGGGTTCAAATACGCTCGTGAGTAACTTTTCTGCTTCTGCCCATGACCGAGGCCATTTCTGTGCCAGAAAACACGGAGCACCTCATAAGTTCAGTTGGCACCTGAAACTGGTGATGAGTCTGACATCAGTGCCAGGAATGGGGTCACACGACACTCACCAGGTACCAACTCAGGTGACAGTGGTCTCCCCGACGGCTGGTGTGTCCCCGTCCTGGGGGCCCCGGGGCTCTGAATGTACTGGATGACATCGTGCTGCCTTCCCGGGAGCCCTCGACTCCCGGCAACGCCTGCTGTTCCATGATCCATGACACATGTCGTCTGCCCTCCGGCCCATGAAGACAGGCTTGCGTGCACCTGCTCTGTTCGTGTGCTTTGTTTTCATTGGTTTTTATCTGCAGCCGTACTCTGGGACACTAAGTCAAAGGACAGTCTGAGACCTACACCCTCGGGACAGCCCTGTCCCTCAGAACGGTGGTGATACTTTGAGCCGTATTTTTGTTCCTATCATCACACTTCCTTCGATGTATTAGTTCACAGGTGTGCATGTGGATTCGAGACCAGTGTGACGCTTGGCCATGATTCCTGACAAGACACAGTAGTGTTTTATGTGCAGGGAAAGCAGCACATGTGTGAAGCATGAACCGTGCTCTTAGAGAATGTTCGGTCTCCTAGAGAAGACAAGACACATAGCAAAGGGTGATGGCACACATTGAAAGCGATGTCCGGGCACGAGTAGCCAAGAGAAGTATTGACACAACATGGACGAGCAAATATTATCATGCCCTCCGGGTGTGCACACGTGGGTAATTTCAGGTGGTCTAAGATGAGGGTTCTGAGCGGGCGGTTTGGGGGCAAGAGCTTCTGCCCTGTCCTCACTCTCTCCACCCTTCATCTTCCTCGCCGAGAATCAGAGCATGAGTCTCGTGGGCTCCATTTCACTAACAGGAGTGGGCACTTTGCCCTCAAGACAGCCGAGAGGCCTCCACACCTTCCCTTTCCTTTCCGGAGCCCTCCTGAGGCAGGCTGACTTCTGTTTCTTGCCCTTCAGACGTGTACGAGAGCTCGGGCCTTTGTCCCCTGGAGGGGAGGCCAGCTCCTTGCCGACTCACACTGTCCTGGCTGCAGCTGCCTGAGAAGCGCCCTCCAGCACCAGCTCAGGGACACTGAGCTGCACAGGGAGACCGGCCAACGCACTCACCCGCCACGGCCCCCGGGAGAGACACTAGGAAGCTTCTCGTAGGTAAACATATGAACAATAAAATAAGAACTTGGGACCGGTTTCGAATCCGTGAGTGATTTTTAAGCCCCACATTTCAAAGGAAAAGGGCTTCTGTAGTTTTGACCCTTCTAAACCCCGTTCCTGTTACTCTCGCTGTGAGCAGGCACTGCCTAAATAAAAGCATCTCTTGAGGAGACTGTTACTCAAAATGTATTTATCTGTGAACAAAATGGAGCTTTAAAAAAAAAGTAATTCCATGTAGGAATTATAACTAAACTCAAATAACTCCTAGCAGCCTAGAGAAATGCTATTATTGATATTACTTCAGTATCAATAAACTCAAAACAGATGAACTGAGTGTCTTACAGTTAGAAATGCTGATTTTCTTTCCTTCTCACGTGGTAGATTTCACAAAGAGCAAGTGTCTCGAAATGAGTGCGGAGCCTCCGTTCTGTGAATTGCCCCTGACTCGAGGTTGGAGAGCAGCTTCAGGTTAGATACTAAGCCTGCTTTAAATTCAGGTTTATTAAGATCTGTTTCAAATATAAAATACTTTTAATATTTAAAAAAACTACCCAGACCTAAGAAAACAATGTCTTTCCCATCAGAAACAAATACCAGACTTTGAGGACTCAATATCGTAAAATATCCGCTCTCTCCAATTTTATCTACAGATTCAGTGCAATTCCCATTTTTAAAAATCCAATAATTTTTTTGTATAATTTGACAAGCTGATACTGAAATTTACATAGTGAAGGTCCAAGCAAGGCATGGGGTTGTTGTTGGATCTCTCAAATCTCATCGTAAAGCAAAGGTAATTAAGATAGCTCAAGATGAGTCTGGAGACAGACATGTAGGCCAGGGACGGAGAACAGAAACTCCACAAACGAACCCCATGTGTATAAACTGAATAATTAAGGGAGGGGGGCTTGAGCTCCGTGGTAAAAGGAGGGGCTATTTATAAATGGTGCCCGCACATTTTGTCAGATACAGAATAATGGAAATTGAATTTCTACCTCACATTCTTTACACACAAGACTTTAGATTAAAGAATTAAATGTTTCCGGTTACGCTACAAGCTTTCAAATAAAAATATAAGGAATGTCTTAATTACCCCAGGAAAGGACATTTAAAAAATATATGAAAGGATGAATCATAAAAGAAAGACTGATCATAACACTACATTGAAATAAAGAACTTCTGATCATCAAAAGAGAACATTAAAAAGTAAATGGGGAAGCCTCAGCCAGGAACAATGCATTTGCTGAACACAATACTCACAAAGGTTTAGCTTGAAAACACACAGCCTTCTTTAGAATGAATTTAAAAAATGACAAACACTGTAACAATGGGCAAGGACATGAATGGGAATTTCTCCGTAAAGTAAGTGTAACTGATGCACAACATGTGAAAACACCTCCAACCTCATTAGCAATCAGAGAGATGCAAATTAAAATTACAATAAGACAGATTTTCACATGCACCCAAGAGGTACGCGCCCCTGAAGAGAACACACACCTGATTTGAGTGTGTGGGCCTTTCCCTCCGAGGATGACGATTACTCCTTTCCCCCATGTTTTCCATGGTCTGGTTTGTTCTTCTACATTCTTTTACATTTGAATACATTACCTTTTCCATTACTTCCTCTCCTCTCGCTCTTGCATCAGTTTCTAATGGATTTAGCAGGAAAAAGACATTTCTGCTCAACTTGTATGAACTTGCGAAAACATAAAAGGATTGGAAATGCAAATGGAAATCTCAGGCCACCAGATGTCTTTACGCATAAACATAAATAGTGTTGCCATAAAATCAACCCCGGCCTACCTTTTAAGTAGAAAAACACTCTCGTTTAATCCAACGTGGGTAATTATGGATGATTCATTTGCTACTAATTTGCTGAAAACTCAGTGCAGAAAATCCCAACAATACGTATATTAAGCCTTATGTGGAGACATAACGTTCAACAGAAATCTGTTCCTTCTGACACTCTTCTTTCTAAGAAAATCTTTTTTTTTTAATCCTCACCCGAGGACATTGTTCCATTTTTTGTTTAGATAGAGTGGGAGGGAGAGAGAGGAAGAGAGAGAAAGAGAGAAACATCGACATGAAAGGGACACTTCCAGTGGCTGCCACCCGCACGACCAACCAGGGCCGGGGACAAACTGCAACCGAGGTACGTGCCCTTAGCGGGAACCGAACCCGGGTCTCTCTAGACTGCAGGCCGAGGCTCTACCCGCTGAGCCAAACCAGCCAGGGATAAGAAAATCTTTAGACTGTGTTTTCTAATCAGTATAATGGGGTCTTTGGTTTATGAAAACGAAGGCTTCTTACAGCTCTAAAGTGTCAGCTCTGTGTTTTCTCTCTTCTGGTTGTTTACTCCCATAAAAGCAGGGTGAAGAGCCATTACTGGGTCTGTCTCTCTTGCCCTCTGCCCCGTCCCCTCTGTTTCTGTGTCTCACTGAAGTTCTCCCTTTCTCTCTCCATTTCTTGCCCTCTGTCTCTCCTCTTTCAATCCGTCTCTTGTCTCTCCCATTCTATTGCTCTCTTACTCATTCCATAATTTTTTTAAAAATTCAACACATTTAGAAATTTCTACTCACTTTCTGGAAAGTAATCCTCCACTCTATGAAGAAGCACTGTTAACATTATAGTTACAAATTTAACAAAATAAGTGTAACGCATATTTCTACTTCTAACCGTGACCTTACACAGTGAGATGTATTGCTTGTGATGAACGAATATTCAAACATCCTGTTATCAGAAATGAGCTTCCCCAGTCTTACAGGAATTGTGGGAGTTCTCGAAGTGATCGCTCCCCCTGGTCTGTCGACAGGAGACCCAAGCCTCCCGTCCACGTCACATGCACTTCTGTTCTGGCTCCCTGGGAAGCCATCTGGGCCAGCTCTACCTTCTCTGTCCTTCTTGAGAAGGTCACTGACCCTGCCAGATGCTGACGCCAGATGCTGACGAAACCTCGTCCTTATGGTGACAAAGAATCTCCAGAGTCCAGGTAGAGGGAGGGAAAATAGCTTCCTCTCTAGCATATTCCACACTTCATCATCCAGGCAACGAGATAGTTCTGCTTGTGTGCTCATCTCAAGTCTTCATTGAGAAAGAGCACCCCTAGGTTCTGGTCCTGTCTGGGGTAACCCAAGGCTCATTCGAGTTCAAGGCCACGAGTAGACCCCTTAGCATGAGGGAGGGAGAGAGCCTCGTGTTATCCTCCTAAGTTCTATCCCCACCTAGAACTTCCAGCCACTCTTCCCGAAACCTGTCTCCCAAGGATTTACCCTCCTAAAATCTATTCCCAAAATAGAATTCAGAATTCTCCCTTTCTCCCAGCCCCCAATCCTTCTAGTAAAAAACAATGGCTTTCATGCCTGTCAAAGATACAAGCACATACTGGAACAGGCTAAGGTAGGGGCCTCATTACAAAAGTCACTCAAGGACCTACCAGACTTGGAATTTTAACCTGACGAGTGAACTTGGTGGGTGATACTGTCTGGTTGTTTATCACCCTAAAAGAGAGAGAAACTTGCATTTGCTTTACTTCAAGGTCTAGTTCATACTTATCTTCCCTTGTAGTATTGCAATTCTCTCATTCATTTATTTATAATGCTGTATTTTTTTTTTAATGCATGCAGAGGCATAGTAAAACATTTGAAAACATAAGAAATAATGTATGCATCACTTTGAGATCCTATCACACTAAAGACATCCGCAGTCCTATCACACGAAAGATGCCAACAAAGATGTTGGCCTCTCTATTTCAGGTTCCTCTTAGGAACACATATGCAACTATAGATAAGGATCATATACTTTCTTTCCACATCTTGGAAATTATTTTTAGTGCCCCAACTTTATAAATTCTCTTATTAATTTTTTCCCTTATAATGTTCACGAGAGTTGCTTATTGGGAGTATTTCTTCCTCTTTCTCTGTCTGACTGCAGAATTGCTTTGAGAACAAGGCCATGTCCCCATCTCCTCACTACTTTACAGCTCGGAGACCGTCATCCTTCCCCCAGCGGTACCCTCTACACACGCATTCACCATTATCCTAACTCGACGGCTGTTCTCCGCGCGCCTATCTTTGTGTGCTGTCTATGCCTTTGTCCTTCAGCAGCATATGCCGCTGCCTTGTATGCTTCACACCAGGGTTCACACTTACATATCTTCCTGGAGCCTCTCTTTTTTCCCATCAATGTGGATATGAGTAACTCTCGCCTACTCATTTTTGCGGTGTTGTATTACATGGATACACATCAAATTATTTCTTTATCTCCCTGTGGAGGGACGTTTCTGTTGTTTGGGGCTTTCTGTTCTCCTGAGGTACGACGCTGTGAGCATTTCAAGTTGAGAACAGCAGTTCTGAACATGGGTTCCAGAGTCAGGCGGCATGCATGTGACATCTGGCAGTCCACCTAGTAGCTAAGCAACTTTGGCAAAATTCGTTAACTCCTCTGTGCTTCAGTTTCCCATTTAAAGATGGAAATGCTTCATAGGAATATTGAGAAGAGTATTAGCATGAAGCACGTGTAATTGTAATTTTTGTAGGTCAAAAAGAGTCAAATATGAGCATTTTCATAGGGTGCGACCTAATAAATGAGTTAACACATATAATATGTTTAGGGTAAGTACTTTACTTAGTAAATGTTACTGTGATGACAATGATGATAATGATAATGCTGATGTCTTTTTGTGTATGTGTGTATTAGAGTTTTTCTGGCCTATATATCTAGGAATAGAACTGCTGGGTCACAGGATCTATATAAATCCAACCTTTATTTCCAAAATGTTTTCCAATTTAAGATATGTTTTATCTTTCCATATATTTGGATCTTCCTTAATGTCTTTCAATAAAGTTTTATAATATTCTTCACAAAGGTTACCGAGTTTTTCTTCTTCCCCTCCCCTTATTCCTTCTCCTCCTCTTCTTTTTCTTCTTTCTACTTTTGCCAGTGAAATACTTTTAAATTATACATTCTAGATATTGATGGCTTATACATAAGAAGTCCAATGATTTTTTTTGCTTTCGTATTCCAGATCAGAGGCTAGCACCTTCTGCTGTCGTGGGTAGGTTGGAGCATCTCTTCGGGTTCCGCGACGTCTTCGTGTTTCTGGAAGATAACCGTGACTCCCGAGTCATTCAGATAACCATGCAGCAGCTTTGCCATCATGGTCGGACAGCTCTTCGCCAAGACCTCTCTCGGATTGTCACCAGAGCTTTCAGACAGTGTCTAGCTCACAGAGGAGAAGAGTCTGCTCTGATCTGCACCCAGAGGCCCAGAGAAACCCTTGTCTTTGTTCAGAGCTTCCGACCCGCCCTTCCCCTGGTCCCAGCAGCCACACTGGAGGCCGGATGGGGCCGCCACCTTCCCTGCGTCTCCACCCTCTGCTCCTCATTCCCCTCTCTCTCCAGCCTCAGGAACAAGACGTTCACTCTGCTGCGTGACGTACGTCATCTCTAGGCCTAAGAACAAGGTTCCGCCTAAGACTAGATACATACTATTGAAAATGGCCAATTAACCTGAAATCTCATTAGTTATGTGAGCAATGATCTAACCCAGAAATCTACTAGTAATTGGAGAAGACTAAGTTAACATAAGTGATGATGAGTAAAGCGTGTTGTGAATACTTTCAGGACAACACATAGTAAACAGTAACGCCAAATGTTATATTAAAAGAGAGATTACTACAAAGAGAATTTCTGTAAGCAGCACAATGTAGAATATTTTTCCGTTTACATGTGTGACAACTGGAAGACACAAAATTATTCAAAATTCAATTCTTTCTGTAGTCTCCCTATGCTATTGATTATCCTTTCTTTCCTAATTGGTTTTTCTATCTACATTTCCCCCTCTTTAGTGGGTCTTTCCCATCAGCATTTAAACCTAATGTTGTATCCCCCATTCTTAAAACATAAAAACAAAACTACTTCCTGAAGCAGTTGTTTTATATCCATTTTTCAAAGCCACACTTTTCAAAAGCATCATTTACAGTTTTCGACACCTCTTCCATTGTGGCTTCCCACAGTCACACACTTGGTACCAAAAGTGCATTGGCCAAGGCCTCTCGCCCTCTCCCACTGGGCGCTGGGAGCCCTCATCCCGGCCCCTCCACAGCAGTTGCTCCCTCTCCTCCTTCATCCGGCCCCTCCTCCCCCTCCATAGCCTTGGAGGGTCTCTGCCTCCCTCTCCAGCCTCACAGTTCACCCCACCTTTTTGTGTTCTAGATGCACATCCTTTTAGTCCTTAGAGCATGCTAGGTTCTCTTTCCATGTGCTGTTCTTCGGTCTTGGAATACTTTTCTCTAGTCTTTCACACAGAAATACCTACTCGGCTTAGACACTACTGGCTCAGGAGGCCTGCTCTGACCTCTCAGCCCAGTGAGCTCAATCTATTATGCATTCTCTTTGCAGCAGTTGTCACACATAGACAATTATATATATAATACACATACATACACACACACACACATACACACACATAATTATATATATACATATACAGACAAATATATATTTGTATTTATATATATGAAACTATAATTTTGATGAAGTAAATATTTCTTAAGAATGTGTTGGGCCTGGCCAGTGTGGTTCAGTTGGTTGAGCATTGTCCCATGCACTCAGTGGTCACTGGTTTGATTCCCAGTCAGGGCACAGGCCTGGGTTGTGGGCTCGACCCCTGGTAGGGGGTGTGCAGGAGGCAGCTGATCAATGTTTCTCTCTCATTGATGTTTCTATCTCTCTCTAAAAAGTAAAAAAATTAAAAGAAAAAAAAGAATGTGTTGGATGTTTAGCCCATGACCAAACTCTAAGCTCCATAAAATCAGAAACTATAGCTTTCTTATTTATTGCCACATCTCCAGAATTAGCATATAGTTGACATAGCATATTATTTGTTAATTAAATACTTGAATTAAAAATTCTAAAATACAACCCATAATGAAAAGGACTATGGAAACTAAAATGCATTTGCCTGCTTACAAAAAGACATCAGTGGCAGCGTTCCTTGGATCCTCAGCTGCGGAGGGGAATGGATTTGGAATCTGGAGAGCATCCCAGGTATATTGGTGCAATTTGCCTGTGGGTCCTACTGTTGACACTCTGAAATATTTCAGTGTACTGACATATCTAAATGGAGACTTTCATTGTAAAATTACCTCTATTTTCTTGTGAGTGCGACCTTTCCTGAAAAAAAGTGGTTAGATGCCTTCCTATTTTTTGAATAACAAAAAGTTTATAAAATCAATGCAAAAAGTCAATATCTATTTGGTAGAATATTTAATAAAAGCTTTTTATGTGCTATTGCTTACTGGTTGTTTATGTTCTTTTATATTGCATGATGGGAAAACCCTATTTTGCTACCGCGGGAATCATGATGACCCAGAACCTGAAGCGTACACACCACAGCTCCCTGCGGGGACGAGCCGCCTTCACAGGACCCTTTCCACCTGGGCCGACAATACCCACTCAGCCTGTTCTCTCGGGAAATACTCAGCTCTGGGAAAGGGTTCTCTAACCGAATAGTTTAACTCCCTTTTAAAGTTATACTTTATATATTTCTAAGAAATAAAAAAATGTTCTTGCATGTAATCATTAGATAGGATCAGAATCCTCATTGGTGATATTTGATACTTAAACAAATGCATGTTAGTTCTAGTAAATGGCTCGTGAGATGTGAAAATTAATTCTATGGATAATATAAAACATGATATTGAAAACAAATAAGCAGTGACAAAAATATGAGAACTATTAAAATGCAGTGTACAACCTCGAAGGAAAAATTAAAATATGGATTTCAACCACAGATATACAGGCATTTTTATTCATTTTTGTATCCCTATAGTGCTAATAGAAATGCCAGAGGCTCCATGTCCTAAATTATGATTACTGCTGTTTTTGTCTTCCCTTTGTCGGAAGAGTTTGAAAGCCACTGTGTTCACCCACCGCCCTCGTGGTGGGTGTGCTGTATTAACTGAGGCGGGGCTGCCTATAATAAGGTATGGCTCTTGGCACCACGCCATAGACCACATTCACACTTTATAAGCCTTAAGAGAATGTTGCTACTTTTTGCACAATTATTCAGCTGCAAAACCTATCTAAAATACTTCTTAATATCAGCTAGTTATCTCTTTCCCCATCCTCTTCTTCTTCCTCATCTATCATCTATCTATCTATCATCTATCTATCTATCTATCTATCTATCTATCTATCTATCTATCATCTATCTATCTATCTATCATCTATCTATTCATCTATCTATCCATTTCTTTCTCTGTAATTTGGACTATTTAATTTTAATGAATTTAAATTTATATTTAAACAGCCACATATGGCTAGTAGGTAAGATACAAATACGAACAAAGTGCAACCTTGACCTTTGGAATATCATATTCTGTAACACATGCACTAATGCCGTTCTACACTGGAGGTTTATTGAGTTGGCAAGTATGTTCCTCATCACACATGAGTTTAACAAACTAAAAATACCATCGAAAGGCAAGAGAGAAAAAGCCAATTTCTATATGCATAAACTGACCGAGACCCAAGATAACAAAAGATCCATTGCCAACAAACATATTTAAAAAACAGCAAAATAGAGTAAGGAGGTTTTTGATGAAGACATTTATTTTCCCATTGTCTTCAGATGCTTCTGAAAATAATTTTATTGGCAGAGCTCAGAATATGTTCTAGGCTGAGCTCTTTTACCATCTAACTGTGCAACAGTGAGTAACTGGAATTCATGTTTCTCTATGAGCCTGTGTTCCCCACCTGTAAACAAGAGGTGGGTTCAGGGATCTATACGCATCCACTGCTATCAAATTGCAGAAGTCAAGCTTTTGGAGATTTTTCCCATGACACCTTTAATTTAATACATAGCTGGCTTGTCTTTTAGATATTAATGTAAAGATGTGGAAGAAATACTTCATTTACCTCGATATCTTAGTCTTGGCAGTATTTTTAAGGCAGACGCTAAACACAGTCTCAGATTGTGAAATGAGAAGAAACAGAGACACAAAGCTAAACCAAAACTATAATTAATTTTTAATGTTATTCAACTCCTTTTCTTTTTGGTCAGAAAGGCAGTTTTCAGGTACCGCCATGTGTGTTGAGAATGCATAGTTTTTCATCATACAACTAAAATGTCCCTAAAGGACTATGAAATCGCTTCGCCTTTATGGGTTCATAGACACTCTCTTTACGGCTCCCACTGAAAAGGCCTTTTGAGAATATGCTATGAGTGTTTTCTAGAGTCGAATCTTTTAAAGACATTTTTTTTTGTATGAAGACTACATCTGTCTTGCTTTCTAAGAAAATTTTTCATAAATATTGCGGAGCTAAGGTCTGGTAAGGTAGCTCAACTATTGTTTAGAAATCTCTAACTTACAGTTATTTTATAAAGCAACTCTGGCTCTTGGAGTTTGAGTAGCCTACAGATTCTTTTTTTCTTATAATTTTTAATAATTGTGCTAATTTTCTTTTTCCCAGCCATTAAATACATCAAGAAATTTTTATTTTTTAATTTTTTTAAACATATATGTTGTTAGTGGTAGAACTTTTATTTATTTTTTATATTTTTAATTTGGTGTGTGCCCCTAGCGGGAACCGAACCCGGGACTCTCTGGTTTGCAGGCCGATGCTCCAACCACTGAGCCAAACTGGACAGGGCAAAGAATTTTTATTTATTCTCTACCAACTTTCAGAAATTGATGGTGGGCATTCAACACATACAGTAATTGTGACCATCACTTTTGTAGATGAAAAGCTTGATTAGATTATTCCTGCAGAGAAAAAATGGTCAGTCAATTCTCTGTTAACCACACTAATGGATGAAAACAATTGAGCAGATAGTTTAAGTCACCAAATGGGTCAAAATCCATTTTATTTTTTACTCTGGAATATGCTGCAATATTTACCTTTGAAAGCAGGCACGGTTAGTGATTAGCCATTCAATCCACACGATGGAAGCGAAATGTGGAAGTTCAATCAGGAGGAGCGGGAATGATGCTGGTTCAGAGCTGTCTCCCTCCCCTTCCTTCCTGTCTAACCTTCCTCCTGATTCGCCACTAAAAATGGGTCATCACTTACTGCACTGATGAGAAACAGAAGCCTGGAGCAGAAGTTTCTTATCTCTAAGTTTCTGACTCAGACCTTTCCTGGACAGAGAGACGATGAAGTGTTCTGCTTTAGATGAGGTCTCTCCCAGTTTCTGCTAGAAGAGAGAGGTGTCCTTGCTCATGGCAGAAGGAAATGCCAGTAGGATTCTACTTGTACACTACTTTGAAAGGCAGTCAGAGCACTCCCTATGCCCTAGCTAATTTCCCCTTGAATATTTCTGTGCCGGTATTTCACAATGGGAGGCCTCTTTTCTTTCTTGCTTAGCTATTGTAATGACATAACCACCGTTGTTGGAGTTTCACAAACTCTGCAGAGGATGATACTAGTGCATTAAAGCAATTCACACACACCTACACATATGATTACATTGCTAATGAGAACTTTGGTTTTTATTTTGCCTATAATGATCAAAATTGTATTCATAATAATAACATATATTTAAATAAAACGAAAATTATGCTTTTAAAAATTATTTTGGGGAGATGTGAATTTCAGAAGTGCCAACACATAAAAAGTAAACTGTTACTGTAATGGCATAGATATACCCCCATGCAACTTTCTTAAAGAATTATTTCTTGCCTAGAAATAGGTATCAAAAGTGACCCTTCAAGCCATGGCTGGTTTGACTCAGCGGTTAGAACTTTGGCCCGTGGTCCACTGAGACCCAGGTTCGGTTCCCGCTAAGGGCAAATACCTTGGTTGCAGTTTGTCCCCAGCCCCGGTTGGGGTTGTGTGGGAGGCGGCCACTCAATGTGTTGCTTTCACGTCGATGTTTCTCTCTGTCTCTCTTCCTCTCTCTACCTCCCACTCTATCTAAAACAAAAATAAACAATGTCCTCGGGTGAGGATAAAAATTAAAAAAAAAAAAAAAAAAAAGTGACCCTTCAATGTCTATTTATCTCTAATTTTGTGGAGAAAAGAAAATTACAAGTTGTCTCTTTTTGTCCTTCTCTAGTATTGATACATATTGATACAAATGTTGCAGATTTGCCCCAAAATATTCTCCTTGAGGAAGGAAATCAATAATCAATATCCTTTAATAACCTAGAATGATTACAACTTAAAAATGAATTTCACTTAACATCCAGTGACAAAATATTAAGGTGTGTGTTCAAGTAATTTATAAATTCATAAATCAGATTGCCATTTATTCTTTTGCAAGATGATTGATTACAACACATTTTCAGTTGAACTTTGCCTATGATGATGCTATTTAAACATGAGAAAATGTCACAACAGTCTCAGTTGTTAATTTCAATTTTGTCCTTAATATCCTTGGGTCTTTTTTTTTCTTATGCATCATTTAATAGTGACATTACCATTTTTTAATTATTAAAGAAAATCAGGAGAGTTAAATGGCCACTCACACAAAAGAAGGTCTAAAGTCACTTCTCTTCTGTTAGAGCAGAACCAGATCTTGAGTGTAATGGGTTAAGATAGCACATTTTTAAAATGTATTAAGAAGCAACATTGAGTATAGTACAGCATTTACATTTTAATCATTTTAAATTAAGTACCTCAGGCAAGCATGACCAAGTAATTAATGATTCTTTGTTATCAATATTTACTAATAGTTACTGTACGTTCATTATGAATTTGGGGGTGATGAACATGGAAGAGACATATTTTATGTTTACAAAAAACACCGGTATAAATGAATAATCATGCACAAGAGGAACTATTTTGGATGAAGGATACAATGTGCATTAATTTATTGCATTTGCCTTTAAAATGCATTATGTTGGAATTCAGGATAGAATGCAGAGGGGGTGGATTTCTAAGTAATTTATAGAATTTTAAATTTTTCCCAAAGTCAGTTTGAGCAAATGAAAGACTCTGCAAGAGAAATAATACTGGATTCTATTGTGAATTGGAAAAAAATTCTATATAAACAGAGAGGATAAATAACAGAATAACTAACAACATCTGAAAAGAACAGCGTAAAGTTAATAATCATCTGATGTGATTTTGAGCATTTTAGTTTTGATCTTGGTAGGATTAAATTCTATGACTATTAGCAAAAATCTGGTTTTTATCTGTATAACTGTTAGATTGCAAACAAATCTGACTCAGAAAGAAAATCATAAGAATATTAGATTCTAAGTAGTATTGTTTAAAATATTTATAATTTGATTGTGTGTTTTTATTATAAAATAGCAACATTGTATATAGCAAAGTTTTCCACAATCCTCTCTAAATGCAGTAAAGATAAGATGTTTAAATTATAAAAAGTAGAGCTAAAATAAATGCACCTTCATTGCAAATATTACATTATATGATAATTGTACTTGAGTTTTCTCTTATTTATCTTTATATTTTCAGCTTGACTCATTACTGGACTTAAATATACGTGTTAAAAAAAAATCAGTGGATATGGCTGAAAACACTGAAGACAAACTCAAGATGTTCAGGAAACAATTGTTGCCTGGGTTGTGAAGTTTTCTGTGTGGAAAACAATGTACTCGAGCCGGGAGTTGTAGGACGAAAAATTAATGAAAAGAAACACGGTAATAACGTTTAGTTTTCCAAACTTTGTTTTTTTGCTTCCAGAAAACTATTTAAATATATTTGCACAGGAATATAAATCGCAAACACTATTTTTCACTAGATAAGTATATTTTCAGCAAATAAACAGGCATTTAAATTCTAAAAGAAAAACACAACAGTTATAGAATTTTGATCAATAGAATATAAAAGAACACTTTTCTCCAAAAATTTTTTTTTATCCTCACCTGAGGACTTTTTTTTGGGGGGGGGGGGGGTATTTTGTTCAGATAGAGTGGGAGAGAGAGAGAGAGAGAGAGAGAGAGAGAGAGAAGCATCGACGTGAAAGGGACACATCGAGTGGCTGCCACCCGCACGACCCAACTAGGGCCGGGGACAAACTGCAACCAAGGTACGTGCCCTTAGCACGAACCGAACCCAGGTCTCTCTGGACCACAGGCCGACGCTCCAACCACTGAGCCAAACTGGCCAGGGTGAGAAGAACACTTTTCTAACAGCCTCAAAGAACAATGATAAGACTATAATAACTTCCAGCTGAACAGAAACAAATTCCTGTTCAGAATATTACAGAGCCAGTTTGTACTCATCAGTCAATCCACTCAAAAGTCTGAAGGAAAGAAAGAGAGGAATTGATATTTACATATCATCTCATCTATTATCTCATTTAATCCTTACAGTAATTTTAGGTTATTTTGGACCCATTTAAGGGCTTAGAAATGCTAAATTGCCCAGGATGACCTAAGTGGTTAATCAGCAATTTAAACCTAGAAATAAAAATCCAAAGTCAAGGCCTTTTTGCTGCAGTATCAGTATTAAAAGAAAGAATGGAGTTCAATAAATATTGGAAAAGTTTATTTACATATTCTGAGAAACTAATTAAAATCATGCTTATCTTTAATGAATAGCTTCAAAGTAAGATAAGTTAACCATGTGGAATAAATTAGCTAAAATTCAGGAGGAAAAAATGGAAAGTTTAGAGGACTTGCAGGTATAAAATTTTAAGTGTAATTATAATTTCATTTTTAGATTTATATTTAAAATATAATTCTTTTTTAGTAATATATTTATTTACTAAATACATATAAAATATTCCCTCCATGCCACATCCTATGTGTGTTAAGGGGTGGATGGGATGTGCAATTATGAATGACACCATTTATGCCCTTGAGAAGTTCATAATTTAGGACTTTTATGTATTCAAATTTTGTTTAATGGGAAAGTTGTTGCCATGGGGATCAGCACGAAACAAATGTGAACAGATTTAAGAACACGGTGTGATTCGAAAGCCAGGTGATATTTCCATAAGTCACACAGGAACATTTATCTCATTACTTTCTAATCACACTGGGTGTTTGATGGTTTATTTTAATTTGTTTCTGTTAATAGGTTCGCTCACAAACACTTCCCTATTTTTATCTCACTTTTCCAGCTCATTCTCTCATCACCCGGGTTCTACCCATCATTCTTTTTTTTTATATATATACTTATTGGGCTTCTGTTTGGCTTTGTGAGACATTTTGAGTCGCCTCCCAAGGCCAGCTCCACTGTCCCTTTCCAACATTAATGCCTTCTGCAGAGCTTCAGCAGCACTGAGCATGCTCGAGTGTGCAAAGTCTCACTGCTAGCAATAGGTGTGACATCACCCAGCACTGGGTGCACATACATGAGCAGAAAAGGGCATCTATTATAATCACATTTTAATGAAGAAAAATTTGAACTTGATTAAAACACTACTGTTCACTTTTTTTAAACCCACCAACATATGATTTATTACATAATTTAATTTTATTTATTTGTTTACTTTTTTTATTGATTATTTAGAGAGAGAGAGATAGAAACATAAATGTGAGAGAGAAACGTTGATCAGCTGCCTCCTGCATGCCCCGTACTGGGAATCAAGCCCACAGCCGAGGCATGTGCCCTGACCAGAAATTGAACCGGGACCTCTCAGTCCATGGGGTGATGCTCAATCCACTGAGCCACACCAGTCGGGCACATTGCATGGTTTTATAATACACCTTGTTATTATTATTGACATGAACTCCTATCTGTTGTGGTTAATTTTTTTATTTTAATTGCAAAATGCAGAAATTGAAGGAAGAGAATAAGAGTATCCATTACCTTATACAGGAAAAGAACAATGCCTTTCTGGAAGAGATTTCTTTGCTGGGTATGCCTCATTAAATCTGCATTTATTTCTCTCTGACTGCCTCCAAAAGAGGTGCTTACGTGTTTCATTGACTTCTGCTCACCAGGTAATTAATTCTGTTGGTCTTGGGTCACCATTCCTAGAGCCTTCCTCCATTTTGACTGTCTATTCTAAAATATAGATGATGTATCAGGAACCAAGACATGAGCAACCATAGCTGTTTAACACAAATCCACCCGCAGAACTATAAAAGCACTTAGTATACATTTTCTATCTAACGTGGGATTTTTCATCTATATAGACAACTCTTTGTTATTATCAAACAAATGTCAAATGCCATACATAAAGTATACTTTACAATTTGAGATCATTACATGTTAGTTTTTAATATTTTTCTATGTACTGAGGAACTTTTAATAAAGAGATAGAGATAAATTCATAAAATGAAAAGCAAATATTTCCTTTTATTTTCTCTGGTAGTTAATCCCTTCTTCTGTGTTTATAAAGGGGTCCTTTTCTCTGACCTAGGTTATACAAAACCCACACACACAGACAGACACAGAATTGTAGAAACATACTGCAGTCTCAGTCCTAATATTCTTCTGTCTTTACATTTAATTGGACAGCTATTAGCCATCTCTGCTGCAAAACACTTCCATCTTTTTTCCACTGGTGTTCTATTTTATTGCAATAGACAAATCTGCAGACCACTTATCCCCACCTGTTCCCGATTCTACTGGAAAATATAAATTATGTGAAAAATGAACATACTTTGATAAGAAGAAAAATTACCTTTCATAAATATAATTAGGACTCCTCTTTTTCTCTAAATTTCACAAATATTCATAGTAAAAATGTAAGCATAAACTATTATAACATTAATAAAATAAGTAATCAATTCCTAAAATCTGGAAGACTCTCATGGACCTCTATGAATCAATAAATAGTTGCTTTAGAAAAGCTATTGTTAGTGATTTTTTCAGACCACTAATATACACCATACACCAGAATGAACTCAAAATGGATAAAAGACTTAAATGTGACCTGTGAATTCTTGAAAATCCTAGAAGAAAATGTAGGCAACAAAATTTCAGACATCATACGCAGCAGAATTTTCATTGATACATCACCTAAGGCAAGAAAAACAAAGGAAAAAATGAATACATGGGACTACATTAAATTAAAAAGCTTCTGCATTACAAAAGAAACAACCATCAAAATGGAAAGGGAACCCACTATATGGGAGAGCATAATTGCCAACGATACATCAGATAAGGGTTAATTTCCAAAATATATAGAGTGCTCATATAACTCAACAAAAGACAAAGAATCTAATTAAAAAATGGGCAGAGGACATAAATAGACACCTATCCAAAAAGGACATGCAAATGGCCAAGAGTCATATGAAGAAATGCTCAACATCACTAATCATCAGAGAGATGCAAATTAAAACAGCTATGAGGTATCACCTCACACCTGCCAGAATGGCTGCCATCAACAAATCATCAAAGAACAAGTGCTAGAGAGGGTGTGGAGAAAAGGGAACGCTAATACATTGCTAGTGGTAGTTCAGACTGGTGCAGCCACTATGGAAAACCGTATGTTGTATCCTCAAAAAATTCAAATTGATCTGCCATTTGACCCAGTGATCCCATTTCTAGCAATATATCTGAAAAAGCCTGAAACGCCAATCAGAAAGAATATATGTACCCCTATGTTCATAGCAGCATTATTTATAATTGCTAAGATCTGGAAACAGCCCAAGTGTCCATCAGTAGATAAGTGGATAAAAAAGCGGTGGTACATATACACAATGGAATACTATGCAGCTATAAGAAAGAAAGATCTCATATCCTTTTAGACGACATGGAGAGACCTGGAGAGTATTATGCTAAGTGAAATAAGTCAATCAGAGAAAGACAAATACAACATGATCTCACTTATTTGTGGAATATAATGAACACAGTGGGCTGATGAACAAAATAGACCCAGAGACATAGAAAGGAGTATGGTTCAGACTAACAAACCTCAGAATAAGAGGGCGGGGGTAATGGATGAGATGAACCAAAGAACTTATATGTATGTATGCATAACCAATGGACATAGAAAACAATGCTGGGGGGCGGGGAGTGAAATGGGGAGCAGGGTGTCTGGGGGGAAAGGGAGAAACATCTGTAGCAGAAATAAATAAATAAAAATTGGAAAAAAATAAAATAAAATATAGAATACTTAAGAGCAAATCTGATAGTTTACTAAAACTACCATTTATCTTAAAAGGATAACTAACCTAAGGTCAAATGAAATTAAAAATTAGAATGTGTAATTGCAGTATAAAATTTTAGATGTGTATTGAGAAACTAAGACATTAAAAAAGATTTCAAGAGAGTTAAAAAATAAGAGTCAATTTGTAAATAAATATATTTTATTTCATTAGTAACCAAAGGCAATACTACCTCTAATCTACACAGTAATGTCTATAAAAATGATTGCTTTCATGTTCTATTTAGCAAAGGCTTTTAAATTTCATTTTCTAATATCAATCTTTCTCATCGTGTAAACTTAATTTCATTTGACCTTAGTTTAGTTATCCTTTAAGATAAATGGTAGTTTTAGTAAACTATCAGATTTGCTCTGAAGTATTCTATGTTTTAGATGGAATATTTTCTAAGTGGGCAGTCTGAAAGAGGAGGTCCATTTATTTTAGGTACTGGACGAAGAAATGACCAGTGTTCACTAATAAATGCCTAGCTATGGGAGAGAAATATCAAAACAAAAAGAACAATTAAAAATTTAAAGTAGACATATGGGATATAGTTGAAAGAACTGATATTATATTATCTGGTGAGAAAACAACTGAACTTGAATAAACAAAGATTTCAAATTACATTATATTTTTCTTTAAAATAATGGGGGACAAGGAGATAGGAATTCTCTGCAGAGAAATGTTTTCAGATAGAAAGTGAATAGAAGTTGTCACTCCGTGAGAGTGTATTATGTAGGAATCTCATGTAATGATAAACTCAAATGGTCTTAAACAAGGAAGGAAAATCACCGGCTCAGAAGATTTGGTCAATTGGCACAATGATATTAGCAAAGACAGATTTCTTCCATCTGTTCTCGCTCTGTCTTCTACAGTATTATTTTAACCCAAAACTGGCTTTCGCTTTAATCCAAACCTCTCCTTTTGGTCAAAAGATGGAGTCCAGCTGCTGGCAGGAGAGACATACTAACTTAATTACACTTGGTAGGAAGAAAGATCGTTTCTTCCCGTGTACTTCTTGGGAAAATAATCCAAAGCTCATTTCCAAGAAGTATGCAGAAAATGACTCTACAAATTGCATTTGTCCAAACTCTGGTATGATTCTGAGAGGGGGGAGAGGGTGACACCATCAGGTGCCACAAAGTACTTGTGCTCCACGGACAAGGAGGAACATACAATTGGGATACCGTTAACAAGATGAAAGGTGAAGGGATTCTGAGCAAACCTATTTGGCAAGCATCTGCTAGCAGTAGGTTATTCACTATTGCAATAGACTGTGAGTTTGGGATTCATCCTGCCTTTTGCTACTATCCCTGAAACCTCACTTAGAACAGGGAAAATATTGTTACTGAGGTCATTCCAAGCAAGCTGCTATCTTAACCTAAGAGACCATGGTGATCTCATCTACTATGGTCAAGGAGTCCAATATCTTTAAAGCTGAGTTCATTTTTCTTTCCTTCATTATTTCTTTCTCTTCATTCCCATTCAAACCTCAGTTTCAGCACTTAAAATAACAGGAGCACAAATCAGCAGTATAGAAATAACTTGTACATGGTGTCTCTCAATCCACCTAATTGCTTTGCTATTCTTTTTCTTCTTTTCTTTGCAGTGTGCTTTCTCTAGTTTTTGATCATGCCTTTCTTTATCCTTCTCTATTTTCCAGTAGTTTGCAACATTTTGAAAAATTGTTCATTTTAGGATTGTTTCAAAGCAGTGTCTAAACATTGTAGAGAAAATTAACAGGTAAGTATATGCTTTAGTGTGGTGTAAATTTACTAAGAACAGTCCTTTAAATTATATAAAATGGATTTTAGAAAAAAATATGTATTTGCTAAAAAAACAGTAGTATGATCATTTGTTCTATGAGGGACATTTTTATTTATAAAATATAAGAATTTTTCTCTGTGTTAAAATACACACATACATATATATATAATTTTAAAAGGAATCTGAGAAACATAAAAGATTGGCAGATTGTAGTGAAACCTTTTGATCTCTTTAAATACACTTTACTGTATACTATAGATATTCCATTGTTTTCTTTTGGTTAGATGGCAATTAATGCTGAATGGAAACCTTCACGGGGACTTTATTTAATTTTGCTTTTCTCAGGTTCTGTGTTCAAACTCTTTCCTCATTGTGCTAGAGACATCTTTCAATTTTCTGTACCAACATCTCGTGCCCTTCCTTTCTCAAGAGAGTCCCGATTCTGAGGTTAGAGAACCACCAGCCTCCTCTCGCGTCCAGGGAAGCAGCAGGGCACAGGGACTGTGCTCCGCCGACCTTTAACTCTCAAGGGAATGATAACTAATGTTCGTATACTTGCTATGTTTCAGGCCACGTTTTAAATGTTTTGTTTAATCTTCACCACTGTATGAAGTAGAGGCTGCTGTTTCCCACACGTTACAGGTGCAGAGATGGAGCCCAGGATGAAGGCCCCGCGGCACAGTATCGAAGGCTTTGAAAATCCACTGAGCAGATGGGCCCTAGGATTCGAGAGTGGGCGTCTCTTCTCCCAGCCGTGCTGGAGTACCTGTCTCTACAAACAGTTCTAAACCTGGGTAAAACACACGAGAACATGGTGTTCAGGCAGCAGGCAACCAAAGAATGGGATTTCTGGGAGAAGGGGGATCCCGCAGGTGAGTCCTACCCCAACGCCAGCCTTCTCCCTGCCGCCGTGTCCCGCCTGCCCACATGGAGCCGGGGCCACACAGAGCGCTGGGCCCACAGACCAGACTGCTGGCCGGCTGGAGTCTGCAGGGCTGGAGACACGCAGTCTTAGCAAGATAGCCGTTCTCCCCAAATCCATACATTCAATGCCATTCCAATCAAAATCCCAGGGTGCTTGTTTTTTTAAATGAACTAACATTCTAAATTTCATATGAAATCAAAGGATATAAAAAGGAAAACATCGCAACAACAACAAAAAGGAAGAACGATAATAAGCTGGAAATTTTAATTTATCTGATTTCAAGACTTATTACAGGGCTATAGTGAGAATGAGAGTTTGGTGTTCACATAAGGACCAGGAAAATACACCACAGAGCCCAAAGCAGGCCCACACATATGGGCAGTTGATTTTATATACATGACTCAAAGTAATTTAGTAAGAGAATAATAGACTATTTTCAACAAATAGTGGAAAAACTAGACATCTAAATGGGGGGTGGGGGGAGGACCCTGACTCTATCTCACACTGACAGGAAAATGCATTCAAAATGGATCACGGACCTCCATGTAAATACAAAACAACAAAGTTTTAAGAAGTAAACAGCCCTGGCCAGTTTGGCTCAGAGGTTGAAGCATTGGCCGGTGGACCAGAGAGTCCAGGGTTTGGTTCCCGCTAGGGGCACGTACCAAAAAACAAAAGAAGAAGAAGAAAAGAAGGAAACATAGAAGAAAACTGTCACACCCTTGATGTAGGCAAAGATTTCTTCGAGAGTACACAAAGAGCACTGAACATTGTTTATAAAATAATACAATATACTTAAAGTTAATTCTACTCTTGAAAAATCACCACAAAGAAAATGCAATCCTGTCTAGACGGAGAAATATCTGCAAATATGTATCTGGCAACATGTTAGTATCCTGACTATAAAGAGAATTCTTACAACTCAATAATAAAACAAAGAGCCCAAATAAAATATGGTCCAGAGACTTACACACACCCCAAAGGAAGGTGGACAAAGGCCAATAAACATGAACACATGAAACTAACACATGAAAATGTGCTAAATATCATTAGTTACCAGTGAAATGCAAACTATAATAATAATAATAATAATAAACCCACCATACCATGCTACTTAACACCCATGAGAATGGACAGAATTATAAAGGCCCTGAAATGAAGTATTGGTGAAAACTGGAACTGGAACATTCAACGATGAAATGATATAATGCCTTTGAAAACTGTTTATCAGTTTCATATAAAGTAAAACACATACAACATGATGCAGCAATTTCTACCTTTACATATTTACCCAAGATAAATAAAAACACATGTCTGTACAAAGGCCTATACAAGAATGTGGAGTGGCATTATTCATACTATTTCAAATGTAGAACCAACCCAAAGGTTGTTTTATTAACTGATGAGTAGAGAAGCAAATTGTAATATATGTGTGTAATAGACTACTCTTCAGCACTACAAAGAAACAGCTACCTGATAGACACAATAATATAAATGAATCTCAACACATTAGACAAAGTGAAACACTAGACACAAAAGACTACAGAGTGTGTAATCCCATTTTTACGACCTTCCAGAAAGGACAAAATTAATCAAAGTGATAGAAATAGATTAGTTGTTGCTTGGGGTGTTTCAATAGAGATTGACTGTGTAGGGAAGGTTCTAGGACATGAAAACATTCTGTGTTTTGATCAGGATGGTGGTTACAGAGGTGTGCGCACTTATCAAAACTTAGAGTAAACATTGAGCATGTGTATATTATTCCACATAAATTAGCCCTTAATACAATTGATTTTTCTTTTCATTGCAGCACGAGCCCTGGACTGAGTCCATTGGCAAGAGTGCCCTGTAGAGCCATCTCGACCACAGTGTTCCCAGGGTTCGACCTCGGCTGCATTTGCAGGTCCTTTGGCTCCTGTCGGGTTGTGGAGTCTGAATGTTCAGACTCCTCCTTGATTCTGTGAGTTCTCCAATATTCTTCTACTTTCTTATTTGTTATTTAGTTTAACCAATCAGTTGCCTGCTGACTAATAGAGCTACTTCTAGATATATGGAAACTGTGCATTGCAGGCTCTAAACAACTCACTGAAGATGTAGGGCTTGGCCTTTATATCCCAGCTCTTTTGGTAACGTGATGTGTGGGTTTTAGCATGTTTTTCTCCCCCTGCTCTGTGACAGTCTCCTAATTCAGTATGCATTCCTAACTTCCAGTGAAGTCTTCGTTAGTGCTGTGTTTTCTGTTTGTTTGTTGGTTAAGAGCTTTGTTTCTTGTGAAGGCCCAACTACATTAGTAATAACTGACTTGTGAAAATATAACTTGGCTATTTATAGAATTTTACATTTCCCTTTACCTTCGTAGAATTTTTTTAGGGTATGAAAATTAGGCATATATACATATGCCATTCCCAAACAACCTTGTTGTGTTCATAAATGATAAAGGCAGTCACAGCTTACAGTTTGAAAATGTATTGAAAATGGTGATTTTAAAAGTAAAATTATGTCAGAAATATATATTATTGGGTATCTCTTAATTTCTAATTAAACTGAGATCTAGTTAAAGAATAGGCTTCTTTATATCAATAGTTTTTGTTTCTTTGGAGACAAAAAGTCAACCTACTAAATGTCTAAAATGTTCATTGTTTTTAAAGTTTCACTGAAAAAAGTATTGTTTATGTAATGTTATCATACAACTTAAGATGTCGCATCATGAGCACATTATTTCTGTATTTTATTTGATTGTGTACATTGCAAAGTAAAGAAATTAATTTGATTTAAACCTATACATGAGTCCCATAAATGCAGAAAATTGAATTAATTTTAATTTTTTAATTAATTGTCCAGATACATTTTATAATAAATACCAAGCAAATTATATGTTTAAAATGGAAGCATTTGTACAATTCTTGATTGCTATATAACAATCTGTTAAAATAAATAAAAATAGTCATTAAAACACACTCTCTCTTTTAAAACTTAGATTATAACAATTTTAATGTCATGAAAGTAAGTCATTTAATTCAAGAAAACAATAAGCCATACTGTGTGATATACAAGAATGTGGATATACAAGAACTGGTATGGTAAATACTATACAACAATAATTGCTTTCACAAGAAGAGTTTAAAGTGATTGTAGAAATTTCAAGGCATCATAAAAATAATAAAAGGCATTTTGGAATTAGCACAGCTGCTAGGGAAATAGAAAGAAATGGGAAATAGATATAATAGGTGTTTTACATAAGAAGTGAGAAGCAGAAAATGCATTGTTGTTGAGCTGTCTAGTGTTCATGCTCTTCCAAACCAAAGGGCATTGATTACAAGTGGTGTCTCATACAATAAACATTTAAGGCTTCAACTAAAAGTCTTACCTTTCTAAATGTGGAGTAAGAAAGACCAGTGAACACAATGAGTGGTCTCTTCAAATCATCCTTTCTGACCTCATTTTAGATCGTGTACACATTGCTTTAAACTTATTGTTCCTTTTCAATATTGGTTTTAATAAGTATGTTTTTTAACAGTGTGAATTGACATTGATATTTTATTTACAAAAATTAATCATTCCTGACATAGATTCTTATTTGCCATGTGAGAGTGATTTCAGCTATCTTAATTATGTCTTCATGCCATTATTTTTTCTTTCTTTCTCTCTCTCTCTTTTCTCTCTCTCTCTTTCTTTCTTTCTCTCTTTCTCTTTCTTTCTTTCTTTCTTTCTTTCTTTCTTTCTTTCTTTCTTTCTTTCTTTCTTCTTTCTTTCTTTCTTTCTTTCTTTCTTTCTTTCTTTCTTTCTTTCTTTCTTTCTTTCTTTCTTCTTTCTTTCTTTCTTTCTTTTTCTTACCTGAGGACATTTTTTCATTCATCTTCAGACAGAGCGGGAGGGAGAGAGAGAAAAAAAACAATGTGAGAGAGACACATCAACTGGTTGCTGCCCACACAACCCCAACCAGGGCCGGGGACAAACTCCAACCGAGGTACATGCCCTTAGCGGGAACCGAACCCTGGCCTCTCTGGTCTGTGGGCCGACGCTCTAACGGCTGAACCACAGTGGCCAAGGCCATGGCCATTATTTTCTATTTAACACATTAATTGTAATTAATATAAGATTAATAAATTTATTTATATATTTTATTGGTGATATAATTAACTATGTTGTGCTTTCAACATAGTATTTGATGAGTAAAAGTGAGTTCATGTATAAAAGAGGTTTGGAAGGTATTAGCAAATCCTGCTGAAGTAGGATTGATTGCAAAGTGAGAATAATGAGGGGTGCATAAAATTGTTATTGAATGCCTTATTAGGGTCAAAATCATGACAGATGTTGAAAACTTGTATGCTGGTAGAAATTGTTAGATTAATTTTCAAAAGATTAAGTACACCCTGTAAATGCATACAGGGCTTTAGAACTGTTCTTGACCTGTTTGTCTGCCATTGCCAACATTTCTAAATTGGCATGGCTTTCTCGTGGTCACCGAATGCTGAAATGCACATTGGCTTGATGAGCACGTAAAATCCTTGCCAAGCTGAAACTTAGGGAAATGTGAGCCATGGGGGCTTCTAATGATGTCAGCTCCACCTTCCCCCTAGTAAACAAGGTCAGGACAGTGGGGACGGGGACTCCAACGGTTCTGGAGCATGCACAGTAGATCAGGAATGGTCTGTCATTTTTGTATGGTAAGAAGTGTCATTTTGTAATAAGGGTTGAGTATACTGAGCCTCCTCGTAGGTGAGCATCAGCCTAGCGGGAGTAATTCGTATCCCCACACTATCAGTATGTGATCTGTGCCTCTCAGCTATTCCATTTCATCTGGACATGCCAGTCTGTTCAGGGTACTAAATCTAGCTAGGAGGTCAGTCTTTCTGGTTTGTCACTATGTCTCAAGCAATGAGGATGTTCATCACACCTTTGTATTTTCCCTATATCATTTTTTTTTTCTGGAATGCATTCAAATGGAGACCACTGTCTAGGTAAAATCAGAACGAGAAATTTCTTTGCTCCTACTATCTCAAAAATGCCCTGGGACTTGTGGATGCTGTAAACGAGCCTTCACTTTTTGAGAAATATCCCCTTGTCCCACACAGCCTTTGTCTCAGCTCTGCAAACCCATGAAGCTCATTGACCAGGAAGGGGGTAGACGGCATCACAGGAGACACCACCACAGTCCAGCCTCCAAGGACACGCAAGGCAATTGTGGAACCAGGATTGTGAGAGAAAAACACCACCACAACGAGGACACCTGATCTGGAGGGAAACAAAAATTAACTAACATTTCTTAAAAGATTTGAGAACACGTATAACCATAAGATAAGAATAGATTACAATGAGAAAACAAAAGATATCCAAGAATAAGAAATAGTTCTTAGAAATTAAAACTAAGGTTTTTGCATTAATATCCACTTAACAAAAGATCACATTAGTCAGTTGAAAAAAATAAAAAGTACAGCAATTCTCCCAAAATAGAGAATAAAAAAAGAGAGAGAGAGAGAGAACATAAGAGAAGAAGCAACAGAATTGAAGGCTAGATCCCAATGATCTGTTACACATCTAATAAAAGTGTTAGAAGAAGTCTCCAACTATTAAAAAGTGTCTCTTTTCCAATAGTTAAAACAAAAGTCCTGGTATTGAGTGTTACTGGGTAACTTCAATTGTAAACATACCCTGGAAGCACTCCTTATACCAGGAATAAAGCTGAGTATATATGATCAAATCCTACAGGTACCCTAAAAAGTATTTAATACATTTACAGATCCAAATGCAAATGTTACCAATTTTCTCAATAAAAAGGTACAACTGAAAGAAGAAGAGAGAAAGAGTTGGGGAAGAGACGTGTAAGGAACAAAGAGATGTCTTAAAAAAAACTGGGGCAATAGGAGATGTTTAAAGTTGCTGGAGGAAAAAAAACTAAGCATTTATGTGTGTTATTTAAAATCACAATGATATCAATTGTAGAACTAAAACAATTACTTTCTTTAATTTAAGAAGAGAGGGGACAGAGGGGGTAGTGTTAAAAGCTGAATCTCTGCTCTTGTACAGATTAAAATGAAGAGGTAACATCTATAAGTCACAAATTGTGAAGAAGCTTGCTATTTAGAATTCTGATAGCAATCACCAGCAAAATTTAAAAAGAAATGGTTCATTTTAGCTCCAGAGAGTTGGATTGTGTTTGGAAAGACACTGGGTGAGTTTTCTAATTTTCTTTCAATACTTTTCTCTTAAAAAAAAAAAAATTATGGCCCTGGCCGGTTTGGCTCAGCGGTTAGAGCGTCGGCCTGTGGTCCTGAGAGACCCGGGTTCGGTTCCCGCTAAGGGCGCGTACCTAGGTTGCAGTTTGTCCCCGGCCCTGGTCGGTTGTGCGGGTGGCAGCCACTCGATGTGTCCCTTTCACATCGATGTTTCTCTCTCTCTCTCTGTTCCTCTCTCTCCCTCCCACTCTACCTGAACAAAGAATGGAAAAATGTCCTCGGGTGAGGATAAAAAAAAAAAAAAAATTATGTATTATTTTATAAGACAAAGGTGGACATAAATACATGAACATAAAATTTAAAAGTTACAAATTTAGGAACCTTAATTTGGGTGTCAACAATAGCATCTGTGCATATTTAAATTAGATTGCTATACATATTTATAAAACATTTATTGCATGAACTTGAAGAATATGCGTATTTTTGTACTCATAAGGACTCTGAAGAGTTGAATAAATACGTCTCTATTTCAGTGGTTAACAAACGTTTTCTTTAAAGGACCACATGGTAAATATTTTAGGCTGTATGGCCAAGAATAAGTATTAAGGATATCACATGTGTACATACATAGCAAGAGAGAAAACACATTTTCACAAATTTTTATTGTTCAATTTAAGAGTATAATAAACATCAAGTATGCTTTTTGGTAATATAAACCTACTAATGAGAAGAACAAATTCGTTTTTTTTGGAGGGGATAACGCTTGCTTAGTTGGGATTCAAAGTTTCAAAGTTAGTATTCCCTATCATCAACTCAATAGCAAACATTCATCTCTAAAGACTGATCTGTTTGAGGCCAATTAAAATACAGGCGGTGGACACGATGTGGCCCACAGGGCTGACCATGCTCTGTCCAGTGGCTTCCATTTAGCTGAAACTGACACTGAGGAGTCTCAGCTCTTGGTGGTAATGAAGCAGGGTTTTACTTCCAGTTCACTGCAGAATCAATACTCCGGTAAAGAACAAGCAAACTGAAGTACTAGAAAAATGAAATTAAAACGACAAAGACATACAAAATACAACCCTTATTTTATTTTATCATTAGAATCAATAAACATAAATTAATCTGTTAAATTACTATAAAGGTTTCTACACCCTTGTAAGAACGAGGTGGAACGCGGTGCAGGGTCTATTGGGAACCAGCCTGCCGGACCACCTCTAAGGAGAGAGTAGCAACCGGCTTGTACAGACCAGGGGTATCTAAATTTAGGGCTGGGGAGGTGGTCCTTCAGCCGAGAAGACGTGGTCGTCTTTGATTGGACAGGTCTGAGGTCTCCCCAGTCCTTGATTGGTCGGGGGCTGGGGTCTCCTGAAACATTTTTCTTGTCGATCTACCGTTTGCAGTTTTTGGTGTGTTAGGGTGGTTCCATCATTCTGTTCCCCTTGACTGAAGTGATGGGTTTTAGTTTTCTGGAATGAGAGGCTTAGGGAAGGGTTAAATGATAAGAGTGATGGGTTTTGGTTTCTTGGAATGAGAGATTTAGGGCAGTAATATGGAAGTTAAGAGCTAACAACCCATATTTTCAATTTCTATATTTACCTAGTGGGAAAATGGTGCTAAAGAGTTTGAGGACTGGCACTAAATAATTCACTTACTATTCTGGATTTTAAAAATGTGTTCCAAATGAATGGTCATCTAATTGCTAACAGATATGGCATCAGGAAAATGCTGGAGTATGGTTTTCTGTGTCGGTGCTTTCTCACTTCTTCAGCTGGGCCACACGTGTTTTTGCTTCCTTTGCTGGTTCAATGGGCAAGACTGTTTCAGATATTCCAGAGGGAGAGAAGGAAAGGTAGGTACACCAACCAACTGCTTCTTCGGGCCCCTTTGCTGCGTTTCCTGGGTGAATTTTTCATTCAGAGAACACACTTCGGATGAGCTCTAAGAACCAGATGGAGCCCACTGACTTACAGAGACAAACCACCTTTCTCGAACTCATTACTCAATATTTTATAGTAATTGTCCTGTAGCATTTATTACTGACGATATATATTTACTAACTGTACTTTATTCCATTTTTATTAGTTCTCCATTTCATATTTAGCTGGTTCGGTAGAATATAAATATTATGCTTTGCATTCTATTTAAATGACTCAATTACTTCCATTCTGAGGTTTCCACAAATGCTGGAGGAACTAACAGAATGTTTATTTAAATTCACATTCCCCAGCCATGTTCATCTACCTATGTGACTTTAAAATGCAACAGTTAAAATTTTCATCTTACAGTGATCCTATTCCCAACTGTATTATGTTAATTTTTTTTGAAGAAGCATCTATTACATTTTTAAACACACTTTTTTTTCTTTCTTTGTAAGAATATAAAGCACTTTAAAAATACAGCAGACTCTTAACTACTTAAGAAGAAAAGACCTTGCTTCCTTTCTCTCTCTCAAGCTGCAGGAGGACTACATTCTTGAGTTAGAAATCAAAGATTTACAATTTAGGCAAGACTACAGTTTTTAATGAGATGCGCACTTCTTTTCCAATGTAAGCCTTGCCTCAGGGGCTCTGGAAGCTAAAAAAGAAGCATTCTGTCTGCATCTTCTGCAGGCCCTCCCTCACCTGAGAAATTCTTGTGTGGTGTTTTTCAGTGTAAAGAGATTGAGGACTGGCACTAAATAATTCTTTATCTTCTTTTATTGCTTTCATCATTAAATACATCCCATGTGGTATATTTGTTTTGTTCCATACACAGGAGATGAAATTACTAAGACCTATTCATGGCAACTGTTTATCTAAGTGTCTGGAATGTTTTCTCCAAATTACTTGTAAAGTTTTAATTTTTTAAAAATAAAGTGTAACTACATCAAACTAAAAAGCTTCTGCACAGCAAAAGAAACAATCATCAAAATGGAAAGGCAACCCACTGTATGGGAGAACATCATTGCCAATGATGTATCAGATAAGGGGTTAATTTCCAATATATACAGAGTGCTCATACAACTCCACAAAAGGAAGACAAAGAACCCAATTAAAAAATGGGCAGAGGAGCTGAATAGACACCTTTCCAAACAGGACATACAAATGGCCAAGAGACATATGAAGAAATGCTCAACATCACTAATCATCAGAGAGATGCAAATTAAAACAACAATGAGGTATCACCTCACACCTGTCAGAATGGCCACCATCAACAAATCATCAAACAAGTGTTGGCGAGGGTGTGGAGAAAAGGGGACTCTAGTACACTGCTGGTGGGAATGCAGACTGGTGCAGCCGCTATGGAAAACAATATGGTGCTACCTCAAAAAATTAAATATTGAACTTCCATTTGACCCAGTGATCCCACTGCTGGGAATATACCCTAGGAAGCCTGAAACACCAAGCAGGAAGAATATATGTACCCCCATGTTCATAGCAGCACTATTTACAATAGCTAAGATCTGGAAACAGCCCAAGTGTCCACCAGTAGACGAATGGATCAAAAAGCTGTGGTACATATACACAATGGAATACTATGCAGCGGTAAGAAAGAAAGATCTCTTATCCTTTGAGACGACATGGAGGGACCTGAAAAGTATTATCCTAAGTGAAAGAAGCCAAGCAGAGAAGGACAAATACCACATGATATCACTTATATA
Source organism: Molossus molossus (assembly GCF_014108415.1). Lineage (NCBI taxonomy): Eukaryota > Metazoa > Chordata > Mammalia > Chiroptera > Molossidae > Molossus > Molossus molossus. The sequence continues at coordinate 12,840,004 of NW_023425403.1, forward strand.
CGGAATATAATGAACATAACAGTCTGAGGAATACAGTAGACCCAGACACATGGAAGTGGGGCACAGACTGACATCCCTCAGAAGAGGGGATGGGGGGTGGGGGGGTGGGAAGGGATAAACCACAGAACTTATATGCATGTATGCATGACCAATGGACATGGACAACTAAGCCGGGGACAGGGTAGAGGGAGGGTGGGGTGGGGGGTGCTAATGGGGTAAAAAGGTAAAATATCTGTAACAAAAAAATAAATAAATAAAAATTTCAAAAAATAAAAAAAAAAAAAAAAAAAATAAAGTGTAAGTTAATTATAAAGTAGCATTCTGATTGACTCAAGACTTTATGATCAATTAATATTTGACAAAAGAGGCAAGAGCATATAATAAAGACAGTCTCTTCAATAAATGGCACTGGGAAAATTGGACAACTATAGGCAAAAATGAAGCTAGACCACCAACTTACAAAATACACAAGAATAAACTCAAAATGGATAAAAGACTTAAATATCATTCATGAATCCATAAAAATCCTAGAAGAAAATGTAGGCAGCAAAATCTCAGAAATCACACATAGCAGAATTTTCACTGATACATTGCCTAGGGCTAGAGAAACAAAGAAAAAAATGAATAAATGGGACTACAGCAAACTGAAAAGCTTCTGTACAGTAAAAGAAACCAGCATCAAAATGGACAGGGAACCCACTGTATGGGAGAACACATTTACTAATGATATGTTAGATAAGGGGTTAATTTCACAATATATAAAGGTCTAATACAACTTTACAGAAGGAAGAAAATCTAATTAAAAAATGATCAGAGGACTTGCATAGACACTTCTCCAAACAGGACATACAAATGGCCAGGAGACATATGAAAAAATGCTCAACATCACAAATCATCAGAGAGATGTAAATTAAAACAACAGTGAGGCATCACCTCACACCTGTCAGAATGACCACCATCAACAAATCATCAAACAACAAGTGCTGGAGAGGGTGTGGAGAAAAGGGGACTCTAGTACACTGCTGGTGGGAATGCAGACTGGTGCAGCCACTGCAGAAAACAATATGGGGTTTCCCCAAAAAATTAAAAATTGAACTGCCATTTGACCCAGTGATCCCACTTCTTGGAATATAAACTAAGAAGCCTAAAACACCAATCAGAAAGAATATATGTACCCTATGTTCATAGCAGCACTATTTACAATTTCTAAAACCAGGAAACAGCCCAAGTGCCCATCAGTAGATGAGTGGATCAAAAAGCTGTGATACATATACACAATGGAGTACTATGCAGCTGTAAGAAAGAAAGATCTCTTATCCTTTGAGACAAAATGGAGGGACCTCGAGAGTATTATGCCAAGCAAAATAAGCCAGTCAAAGAAAGACAAATACCACATGATCTCACTTATTTGTGGAATATGATGAAGAAAATAGATCCAGAGATATAGAAGTAGGGTTCAGACTGACAAACCTCAGAGAGATGGGAGGGTAGGTGGTGGGGGTGGTGAGAAGAGATAAACCAAAGAACTTACATGCATATATGCACAACCAATGGGCACAGACCACAGTACTGTGAAGGGGGGGGGGCGATGGAGACAGGAGCAGGGAGGAGGGTATCAATGGGGGAAAAAGGAGGGACATCTATAACAAAAATAAGTAATAAAAAAATTAATTAATTAATTAAAAAATGAAAAGAATAGAATTCTGGTTCATAACTTCTAAGATCCTAATTTTTCTCATACATAATGCTACTAATGGCCTGACACAAAACGAAATGTACTCACATGTGGCCGTTCACCCTGGTCACAGACGTACCCCATCCTGAGGTCATCTTCTTTGAATGCAGTTGGAGCTCAGTTGCTGCTGTGTGTTCCTGTTGCTCTAAGAAAAACACAAAGATTCTTTCAAGATCAAAGAAAAGTACAAACCCAGGATAAACAGTCATGGCTTGAAGACATAAATGTAAATTTTGATCTTAAAAGACCAATGAAGGAAAGAGTTCATATACTAGATTCTGCCACAAACTAGTTATTTATATTTCTATGTGTGTAAATAAGTATATTTTTATGTGAGATGCTGACTATAATCATATTAGCCCTAGGGAATGAACATCAGGCTGTCAAAAACATAGCATCGCCCTCTGGTTAACTGTCTTGTAATGCTGTTTCCAGTCTCTCTCTCAGACAGAAATGTATCTGATGTCAGCAAAGCTGATGCTTCCACAACTAATGAATTTCCAACTATGCAACCTAATATAAAGCAACCTGAAGGTTTTAAGACATTTTCCTTGTAGAATATCAGAACTCACAAGTACATTTCTAAACCTACTTTACAATACCTTGAGTCCTTATCAACACTGACACTAAGTGATCCCAGGTACCAATTTTTAAATAAACAGGTAAGAATAATCTCATATCCTGTGCAATAACAGGATGCTGTGCAGTTTATGCTTCACAGGATTTTCAAAAACAGAAATGTTTGGCCCCCAGCCATCATTTTCAGCATCTTCCAAATGTGTGCCATTTCCACAGTCAGGGAGATGGTGGCTGGCCAGCAATTCAAGGCTGCTGAGAGAGGTGTTCAGGGAGGAACACAGTCAGACCAGTTAGGAGGAGCCCTCGGTGGTGCCAGTGAGTTCCACACTGCATGGAGAATATGCAGTAACCTGAATCCAAGCAGTGGTCACTGGTACTAAATACTTATGAACATTCTATAATAGTAATGTTATAGTACTATCAGCTAAAATATTTATTTTTGAAATCTTTTACAATGATAACTAATATGGACTGAGTGCTTACTCTGTGCAGTTCACTGTTCTAACAGCAATTCGGTTCTCACAGCAATTTTATAAGTACACTATGATTCCATGTTGAGGTGGGTATGCAAGCAAAGAGATACGGGTAGACTGCTCAGGGTCACTTAGCACAGTAAATCATGTAACTAGAACTCCCATCCCGGTGATTTAGTCTAGAGCCGAGGTTCTCAACCACTGCGTATTATGATAAACAAATATGTCATGAAAAAAATTAGTCCTTTTTAGTTTGATGTAGTCCCATGTGTTCATTTTTTCCTTAGTTTCTGTTGCCTTAGGTGATTTATCAGTGAAAATTCTGCTGCATATGATGTCCAAAATTTTGTTGCCTACAGTTTCTTCTAGGATTTTCAAGAATTCACAGGTCACATTTAAGTCTTTTATCCATTTTGAGTTTATTCTTGTGTATGGTATAAGTTGATGGTGTAGTTTCATTATTTTGCATGTAGCTGTCATTTTCCAAACACCATTTACGAAAGAGGCTGTCTTTACTCCACTGTATGTTCTTGCCCCTTTGTCAAATATTAATTGAGCATAATGTCTTAGGTCCATGTCTGGGTTCTCTGTTTTGTTCCATTGGTCTATATGCCCGTTCTTATGCCAGTACCAGGCTGTTTTGATTACAGTAGCTTTCTAGTATAACCTGATATCTGGTATTGTGATCCCACCTACTTTGTCCTTCTTTTTTTTTTTTTTTAATTTTTTTTTTTTCATCCTTACCTGAGGACATTTTTCCATTTTTTGTACAGATAGAGTGGGAGGGAGAGAGAGGAAGAGAGATAGAGAGAAAGAAACATCGATGTGAAAGGGACACATCGAGTGGCTGCCACCCGCACGACCAACCAGGGCGGGGGACAAACTGCAACCGAGGCACATGCCCTTAGCAGGAACCGAACCCGGGTCTCTCCGGACCGCAGGCCGACGCTCTAACCGCTGAGCCAAACTGGCCAGGGCAACTTTGTCCTTCTTTTTCAAGATCGCTGTGGCTATTTGGGGTCTTTTTTGGTTCCATATGAACTTTTGAAGTATTTGTTCTAGTTCTGTGAAATATGTCATTGGTATTTTGATGAGGATTGCATTGAATCTATAGACTATAGATTGCTTTGGGTAATATGGACATTTTAATGATATTAATTCTTCTAATCCATGAAAAAGGTATGTGCTTCCACTTTTTTATATCATCCTCTATTTCTTTTTTCAATGTCCTGTAGTTTTCTGCAGATAGGTCCTTTACTTCTTTGGTTAAGTTTATTCCTAGGTATCATAATTTTTTTGTAGCAATGGTAAATGGGATTGTTTTTTTTTAGTTTCTGTTTCTGTGAGTTTATTATTGGTGCATAAGAATGCCATCGATTTCTTGATGTTAATTTTGTATCCTGCTACTTTACCAAAATCATTTATTAAGTCTAATAGATTTTTGATGGAGTCTTTAGGGTTTTCTATGTATAATATCATCTCATCTGCAAATAATGACAGTTTCATTTCATTTCCTCCTTTCCAAAAGAAACAACCATTAAAATGGAAAGGCAACCTACTGTATGGGAGAGCATCATTGCCAATGATGCATCAGATAATGGGTTAATTTCCAAAATATATAGAGTACTCATGCAACTCAACAAAAAGAAAACAAAGAACCTAATTTAAAAATGGGCAGAAGAGCTATATAGACACCTCTCCAAACAAGACATACAAATGGCCAAGAGACATATGAAGAAATGTTCAACATCACTAATCATCAGAGAGATACAAATTTAAACAACAATGAGGCATCACCTCACACCTGTCAGAATGGCCGCCATCAACAAATCATCAAACAAGTGTTGGCGAGGGTGTGGAGAAAAGGGGACTCTAGTACACTGTTGGTGGGAATGCAGACTGATGCAGCCATTGTGGAAAACAATATGGTGTTACCTCAAAAAATTAAAAATTGAACTTCCATTTGACCCAGTGATCAATATACCCTAAGAAGCCTAAAACACCAATCAGGAAGAAAATATGTACCCTCATGTTCATAGCAGCACTATTTACAATAGCTAAGATCTGGAAATAGCCCAAGTGTCCATCAGTAGATGAGTGGATCAAAAAGCTGTGGTACATATACACAATGGAGTACTATGCAGCTGTAAGAAAGAAAGATCTCTTACCCTTTGAGAAGACATGGAGGGACCTGGAAAGTATTATTCTAAGCAAAACAAGCCAAGCAGAAAAAGACAAATACCATATAATCTCACTTATTTGTGGAAAATAATGAACATAACAGTCTGAGGAACAGGGTAGACCCAGAGACGTGGAAATAGGGTACAGATTGACAACCCTCAGAAGAGTGGGTGGTGGGGGAAGGGAAGAGATAAACCACAGAACTTATATGCATGTATGCATAACAAATGGACACAAACAACAAAGCCTGGAACGGGGTGAGGGGAATGGGGAGGAGTGTGTCAATGAGGAAAAAAAAGGAGAAACATCTATAACAAAAATAAAATAATAGAAAAAAGAAAATAGTCCTTGTCTAAAACCATGAAAATTTATCTTCACATCACTACCATCATTTAAATACTGGGTAGATTTGCATTTAAATCATACTTCTGCTACTTATAAGCTATGTCCCCATCATCAAATTTCTTGACCTCTTTGAGGCTTATAACCTATTAATCTGTAAAATGATACAATACTTATTTTGCAGGGTTATTGTGAGATTGTTCATAATATATTTTGATGACACATATAAACCACTAACACAGCTTAGTGGCACAATACTCAACAAAGGCTATCTTTATTACTAATATGATCATGAGAACAATAAATGTATGTTAATTTATATTAAATTAAGTGTTTACCAAGTGATTAGGTAAATACAAGTCTGACTCAAAGTAAGTAGCCTTTTCAGATTGGTCTCTTTCACTTAGTAATATGTTTTTAAGTTTCATGGCTTGAGACTTCATTTCTTTTCTTTTTTTTTAAATGTTTTTTACTGATTTTTTTAGAGAGTGGGGAGAGAGAGAAACATCAATGAGGGAGAAACATCATGGGCTGCCTCCTGCACACCCCCTACTGGGGACTGAGCCTGCAATCTAAGCATGTGCCCTGACAGAGAATCAAATCCATGACCTCTTGGTACATGGGACGATGCTCAACCAATTGAGCCACACTGGCCAGGCTGAGACAGCAAGCCTGGACGTGAAAGTCACTCAGAGTGCAATGAGAATACACGAGAAGGAAGAAAAACAAGATGGAAGTATGAAATTCTAGAGATGAATAAGGGTCTTAAAAGATCATCTAATTAAAACAACAATGAGGTATCACCTCACACCTGTCAGAATGGCTGCCATTAACAAATCATCAAACAACAAGTGTTGGCGAGGGTGTAGAGAAAAGGGGACTCTAGTGCACTGCTGGTGGGAATGCAGACTGGTGCAGCCACTATGGAAAACACTATGGTGTTACCTCAAAAAATTAAAAATTGAACTTCCATTTGACCCAGTGATCCCACTTCTAGGAATATACCCTAAGAAGCCTAAAACACCAATCAGAAATAATATATGTACCCCCATGTTTGTAGCAGCACTATTTACAATAGGTAAGATCTGGAAATAGCCCAAGCGTCCATCAGTAGACGAATGGATAAAAAAAGCTATGGTACATATACACAATGGAGTACTATAAGAAAGAAAGATCTCTTATCCTTTGAGACTACATGGAGGGACCTAGAAAGTATTATCCTAAGTGGAACAAGCCAAACAGAGAAAGACAAGTATCATATGATCTCACTTATTTGTGGAATATAATGAACATAACAGTCTGAGGAATGGGGTAGTCCCAGAGACATGGAAGTGGGGTACAGACTGACAATCCCCAGAAGAGGGGGTGGTGGGAGAGAGATAAACCATAGAACTTAATATGCATGTATGCATGAACAATGGACATGGACAACAAAGCTGGGGACAGGGCAGGGAGGGATAGGGAGGGGGGAATCAGGGGGAAGAGGAGAAACATTTGTAACAAAAATAAATTAAAAAATAAAAATTAAAAAAAAGATCATCGAGTTTACCCGGCTGGTGTGGCTCAGTGGTTGAGCGTTGACCCATGCACCAAGAGGTCACCAGTTTGATTCTCGGTCAAAGCACATGCCCAGGTTGTGGGCCTGATCCCCAGTGGGGGGCATGCCAGAGGCGGCCAGGAAATGTTCTCTCTCATCGATGTTTCTCTCTCTCTCCCCCTCTCCCTCTCTATAATCAATAAAAAATAATTTTATAAAAGATCATCTTGTTCAATCTTATGCCATTATATATGAGAAAATATTTTACCTAACCAAGAAGTCAAACAATAAATTTCAGAGAAAAAATCTAATCTTTCAAGAGTCACTCAAATTGAACTTCTAGTCTTTTCAAAAGATGTTTTAACCCTTAATTAGCGAGCAAGTATGGTTTTAAATATCTTCATTGCTTTAGAAAACATAACTAAATACATGTGGTAATCTGAATCATGCATATGTATTCTCTTTGACCAGAAAATCACAGAATAAGTAATCATTTTCCAATTCAAGGATCCTTTTCTTTTAGTCATTTAGAATTTAGACTTCAAGCCCATCTATAAAAGCCAGGTTTCTGTTCATTACAAACAATTCATCTTAATTAGCCTAAAATACTCTTCTAACAAGGAATAAATGATGGGGCACAGAAAGCAAGTTTTATGAACTGTTTAATGTTGGTTTAAAATTCCTTCCGAAGGAAATGGTGGGTGAGGAAGCAGAGGTCGGACTGAACTTTTGTTGCTGGGTTGGTTTCAGAGCTGCCTTTGGATGCGCGCAGGTGTAGCCGTGTTTACTTAAAAACCGATTGTAATACATCACATCGTTAGAATCATAATGGTAATCAATGTTCATTAAGGATACAACAAAAATTCTGCAATTAAAGGCCATTTGTTCCATCACAATAAGATCATTTATTTATTACTGAATAAATTGTTACAAATTACTCCTCTTTGGGGCAGGAGGAGCACGGGACGCCTGCACGTGCAGACTGAGGCCGACACGCCTTTGCTGGGTGAAATGCTGGCAATTCAAGGGGAGGGTTGAGTACCGCACGTGTAAGAGAGGAAGGCTGTGTTTGCCTGCATCACGCAGACGGTACCAGTTCTGGACCTTCTTCCACCCAAATCTACTCAGTTCTTCATTTTTCTGAATCAGACAGCTCTGAGCATGACGAGATGCCTTTGGGCTCCAAGACCAACTGCTCCAAACAGCACGGACCTGCTCTGTGCTCTTCCTGGAATTTCATCGGGTGCTCTAAGCTACTGTGCTGTCCCAGAGAGATAGTGGAAGACATTAGAATGGCCTCGTCTCTTGGTTTGTTTTTGTTTTTCAAACCAAAACAACAAGTCAAATCTATTCGAAAATGGAGAGTGGGAGAGCCAGGCAGAGACCCAAAGTGTGGACATTTCCAATGGCAAGAGCTTCTCTGTCTGCATCGATGCTCCCTTCTAACCATCTAATTAAAATAAACACTGTCACACTTCGCAGCCACCAGCTGGACCCTCCTACTCCCCATTCAAATTCCAAACAGTGCAAACAAATATTTTTTGAGACAAATTCAACTGCTCTGGCGTGAAACTGTTTGGGGCTCATGTCCAGGGCCAAAGCGTTGGCCCAGGGAACTCTTTGCTGTCAGAGGCTGTCCGTGTAACTCTGGGTCCGAGTCGTTCTTCGAGGGTTGCCTCAGATCACACGGGACGCGGCAGATGAGCTCAAGGAGAGAGAAAGGAAGTTCCACCCACCCCCTGCTGGAAAGCCCCATTTGAAAGGTCACACTCTGTCTGGCTCTCACTGGCCCTGGAATCAGGGTCAGAGCTACATTAGTACTTGGCTATTATAACTCACCGAGCAGGAAATAGTACCCTTTTCCCTTGTGTACGGAGCACATGTTTCTCCATGCTCTCCTATTTGGGGAGAGGAAAGTCATCCAGGAATACCAAATATGGCCAGCCCCTCCTGTCCCCAAGAAACCTAACCCTGTGATCCCTGAGGTCAGGCAAGGATGAGATCGTGGTTTAGATCAGGGGGTAGGAAAGTAAAACTAGTCCAGAGGAAACGGGCCAAAAACCTTGGCTTCCTCTGACTCCCCATCCCACGCAGCTGACCTCATGCTGCCGCACGTCCCGCCTGAAAGTGACAACCGCAGCCAGACGTATGAAAACTCCGTTGGTGCAAAACCAGCAGCTAAAAGGAACACGCGTTTCCTTTTCTTTCAGACACTTAATCTGGAAGGGTTCAAGTACATCACTCTGTCCCCAGGCCCAGTTTGAGGTGGACAAGTGCGTCGATTAAGAAGTTACGGGCTGGTGGGAGTTGGCCAGGACTGCATTGCCCTCCACGCTGCCCTCCACCTGCCTTAACCTTACTGAGCCCACTTCCCTCTCCACGCCGGTTTGCTGCTCGATGAAGTCAGCGTCGCGGTAGCAACTATGCTGTGAACGGTAATAGAATTAAACAGTCAATGTTACTTGAATTTAAAAGAGAAAATCGAAGATTTATTTTTATCTAAAAGTTTAATGATTCATTTCATTGCTGTTTTTTTTTTTTTTTTTCCTTAATATAATATAATCATATACAGAAACTGGGGAACAGAAAGGAGTAAGTGTCCCTGACTCTCATTCTGTTAGTATTTTGGTGTAATTTTGCTGGGATGTTTTCCTCCATGCATTTAAAAAAATAAATGTATCAAAACGTATGTGATACTCTGTATTAATTTTATAGACAACTGTATTGCAAGTATTTTCCTGCGTATCACATAATTGTAATCACCAACGTTATCAGTAGCTGTCTTACATGCCTCTAAAGGGGTCCTTTGGTATATACCTAATCACCCCTGGTTGTTGTCTAAATGAGTTGTTTTCAGTGCCTAAAAATAGAAACAAGAGCCCATGGTTAATATTTTTCTGGAAGAACTGCCCTGGAAGAACTGATCTACTTTCCCCCTAGTATATCCATATTTCTCATTTATCCTTCTATTCTCTGGGCAAATTTCCAGAGAGGGGATCACCTAGGCAACAGGCGCAGCATTTTTGAGGACCTGATGGTTGTTGCCAGGCTGTCCTCAGTGTGTCCCAAAGCAGCATGTGAGAGTATCAGCTGCGCGCTGTCTTCCCACCACTTCCGTCCCCCCCTTTAGTCAGAAAGTGTGCAATGCCGTGGTCAGTCAGCGTCGTTGCCCTAGTAACTGTGTGCCTTTGTTTATCTGTCTTGATTCAAAGTCAGTTAGACAGATAAAATTATTAAGTATGTATTAAGTTAAAACTCTGTAATATAAAAAGTAAATATTGGAGACACTATTAGGATCAAAGCCTAATCTTAACTGGCATAAAAAGTGTTGACCTTATCTAGAGGCTGTTTTGTTGCACTGAATACAGTACACACAGGTGGGGATGTGCCATTTCTCCCCTCTCAACATGAGGTTGCCGTATTCCAAGTTCCACATCACTAGGTCATCTGTAAGTGGAGTTTTTCTGAGAGACCGTGTACATGTGAGTACATACAATAAAGTACCTCCGGAGATGTGGTTTGGCCTTGGGAGAAAATTCATAATGGCTAACTTAAAGCTACCTTGCTGGAATGGAGTTAGAGTTTTAGCAACCATTCCTAGCCATCCTGTGGCTTGGGTGTCCCTGGTTGTCACTTCTGTTTGGTATGTGATCACCATGATCTAACTCTAAAGCCTCTGGGAATATCTCTGGAAAGTTTCTTTTTATTTGTTTCCACATCTGATCAACCAAATGTAAGTTGTGCCCCTACTATGATCTAAGCACCATGATATAACAATGAACCGAACTATTTTTATTATTTTTCTCTTTCTTTATTTTTAGAGAGAGAGAAAGGGAGAGGGAGAGAGAGGTAAAAACATCGATGAGAGAGAACATCGATTACTGCCTCCTGCATGCCCTCCACTGGGGATTTGGCCCACAACCTGGACATGTGCCCTGACTGGGAGTTGAACTGGTGACCTCTTGGTGCATGGGTCGATGCTCAACCACTGAGCCACACCGGCCTGGCTGCACAGGACTATTGTTTGTCCTGGAAAAACTGATCTACTTACTCTACAGGGCTGACGTGAGCTAAGCTTGAGTTACAATGAGTTTGGGATGTACTGATCATGGGCTACTTCTCAGCTCCCGGTCTGATTCCTCATTTTCTAAAATGCATGACATTTCTTGAATAAATGGGTCACCCAAGAAAGAAATGTGCCTGTTCGTGCACCTCATTCAATTCAGCCATACATAACTTTAGAATTGATCATAAATTACTCAGGCTCCTAATATCGACACATAGTGACACTTCCCTATTCTCTCTTAGAACTCTCGGGGGTCTCCTCTCTCCCTTGAGGTGGTAGGTATGCCTGTTAAATACCAGGATACTAACGTTGGAACAATGAAGTGATGAACCGAGTGAACGCACCCAAAGTATGTATGAGAATAGAAACATTGGTATCTAACACATGGGGTTTTTGTGAGACTTGAATGAAAAGAATGAATATATCTGTATAATTTCACTTAATCCTGGCCCACAGATAAAACACACATCAGGTAGAAGTAGTAATAGTTGATATTGTCTTCATCATCAACATCAGGATAACAGGGCCACTGCAGTCACTTGGGAAAAGAATTTGCCATTTTCTTAAAATGTTAAACGAAACTATCATATCATCCAGCAATTCCACTCCCAAGTGTCTACCCGAAAGAAATGAAACCTACGTCCATAGAAATACTTGCACATAAATGTTCCTAACAGCGTCATTCGTAATAGCCAAAACCTGAATGCACCTAAATATTCATCAGTTGGTGAATCGATAAATAAAATGTGGTATAATCCGTACAATGAAATACTCTTGGGTCATAAAAAAATGAACTGTAGACACATGCTACATCATACGTGTATCTCAAAAATATTATGCTATGTGAAAGAAACCAGAAATGAGAGACCACAGACGTCTGATTCCATTTATATGAAAAGTCCTGAAAGGGCAAATTTATAAAGACAGACAGTAGATTTGTGAGCTGAAGGTGGGAAAAGGAGTAATTTGAAATAGGCCATTGCAAAGAGCATCTTAGATGGGGCATGAAAATGTCCTAACACTGACCTGTGGTGGTGTGAGCACCACTTGTCAAAGTGACCAGAAAAATCATTGAATTGTGTACCTGAAATAGGTAAAGTTTATGATGATCAAAATAAACCACAACAAAGTTCTTAAAAAAAGATAACAGAACTAAGGCCAAAATATGCCAATTTTTAAATTACTTCTTTTATATTTTTAGAGAACCTATGTCCACTATAATTGCATTTACTCAGTGAAGAATTAAAAAAATTTATTAGCCAGTTAATTACCTCAACTTAACGACTATGGATAATTTAAAGCTCAAGGTAATTTTCAGGTTCTGAATGATACATTCATTTAACTGTTCTTTTTCAATCACATAAAGCTTTATTCCACAAATAAATATGGTGGTAATAAGTGATCATCAGCACAACTATCCAGTTCCTCTTCAAACACACACATATACACAGAAATAAAACAACTGAGCACCAGCAACATTGGGAGTAACCCTTTCCTGCTCACATAGCATCTGCTCCACGAGGTTGTTCTGAGCCATAAAGAGCTGGTCCATTGCCCGGCCGGTGTGGCTCAGTGGTTGAGCATTGACCCCTGCACCAAGAGGTCACTGGTTTGATTCCCAGTCAGGGCACAGGCCCAGGTTATGGGCCTGATCCCCAGTGCGGGGCATGCAGGAGGCGGCCAATCGATGTTCTCTCTCATCGATGTTTCTATCTCCCTCTCCCTCTCCCCTCCTCTCTCACTAAAATCAATAAAGAAGAAAAGAAAAGAGCCAGCCCAAGACAAGCAACTCAAATCCAGTTCAAATCCAGTCTCCCATGAGCCCCCTCTGTGCAATCTGTTCTTCCTTCTCGTATTCACCTTCACTTGTTCCCAAACTGTTCTCATGCTCACCCTCTCGGTTCTCATTTTGATCTTCTCATCTCTGAACTCCCAGCTCTGTGATCCCAATCTTGGTTCTTGACTCTGCACTTGCAGCTCAGAATTGATCTCTGTCATTTGGCTGGATTGTCCCCTGTGTGTCTGTCTCTGGTAGAAATCCACAGCTTGGGTCACCTCACTTCCAATTCTGACCCAGGTCTTCTGGCTCTGCCCCTGCCCCCACTCCCCATCATCTGTCAGCCTCCTCAAAGAGCGTACCTCTTCTTCTTTTCCATATATAAGCATTTTACCTGTACATCTACTATTAAACCTAATACTTTCTATCATGTATTAGATATAGTCATTAATGTACTTGTCGTAACCCCAACTGTTAGATGCACCCCCACTAATAGCCACGACAGAGATTTGCTCATAGAAAAGTATATCCCCAGATGATTGATTTAAATCTCTATTATGATTGTATGATTGGAGCGGCTCTGCAATAGTTCATCTCAGTGACCGGTGTGGTAGGCACGGATTCTTGGCTTAGTGCCGGGAATTATTCCTTGCTGTCTTCTTAGGGCATTTCCAAAGGTGTGACAAAAGACTGACTTTGTCCTGAGTTTTAAACAAAGCAGAGAAACCGTTTAAAGCATCGAAATGGCTCACTAATGTTATTGTATCCACTTTTTTTTTTTTTAGATTGTGAGAAAAATGGAACTTTGGGGTCCTTGTGGAAGGTCTGCCTGGTTACGAGAGGATGGGAAGTCAGGCCCATGAGCAGGTGCGGAGACACAGAGCTGCACCAGAGCAGAAGCTGCGACTCCATCCCGTCGTGTCCTTCTTAATGCTGCACTTGGCAGGGCCCGGCAGTCTGCAGTTCCAGGGGTGAGCTGCGCAGAGGCCAAACCGCTCTTCAGTCTCCGTCGCTTGACATAGCCTCTGCTGCCAGCTTTTTGTTTAAAATGCCATCAGTTTAACATTAACTGAAAAAGTAATTATTCTCCAGTTTCACGGAGCTATTAAGAAAAGAAAAAAAAGTCCACTGAAACTCCAGGAGATGAAATACTGAGCTTTCAGGACCTGCTGGAAACCTTTCCACGGTCAGAGCAGAAAAACATACGTTTACGTTTTAAGAAGATTTAGAAACTTTACTGAATGGAAAGTGAGAAAATTAATCGAAGTTGCAGAACACGTAGCTGGGATCAACAACATTCTGCAAACCCCGCTTCAATCAGACCCCTTCCATTTTTCTGGAAACTCGATGTCATTTCGCACTACAGAATCCGTGGTTTGGGGACGGGCCCGAGTGCTGTGCACCGAAGCAAAGACACGTCAAACTAGGTTAACTCCGCGATGCTCTGAATTGCACTAGTGACTGAACGTGTCTGTGCATTCTGTCACTTGTTGTTATTGTGCCTAGCCTGGAGAGGTCGAGGATCTGTGCACAGGACAGAGATGTCAAAGAAGCAGCCGGCACAGGGCTCTCTATCTGCAACAACCCTCCCAATTTAGTCTTAAGACAGAACATATCATCCAAGGAACAGGGGAGGGCAGCCTTGCCAATGTGTATGGTATAAACTCAGTTTATATACATATGACAACAATGAGAAGGAATGCAGAGATTTTGCAAATTATAGACATGGTAGACTGCTTTAGGAGATACAAGGTTTAAAACTCAGAAATGTGGGGATGGGCTCTGCATCTTATTTGCTAGGGGACTTTCAACAAGTCTGCTCTCTGAACCACAGCTAAACAGAGTCGGAAGTGTTTTGCAAACTGCAAGAACTGCTCAAATATTAGTTATTTTTCAGATGCCCTCCTGCAGCTTAAAGCAGAAATGACTACATTTTGCGCGAATTGTAAATATGTAACTATATTTTTAATGCTGACATTTCTTGACACTTTTTTTTTTCAGATAGAGTGGGAGGGAGAGAGAGGAAGAGAGAGAGAGAGAAACATGGACGTGAAAGGGACACATCGAGTGGCTGCCTCCCGCATGACCCAACCAGGGCCAGGGACAAACTGCAACCAAAGTACGTGCCTTTAGCGGGAACCGAACTTAGGACACTCTGGACTGCAGGCCGACACTCTAACCTGCTGAGCCAAACCAGCCAGGGCTTTCTTGACACTTTTATGAAAGCTTTTAATTCACCTGTTTCACTACATGTATTACTCGATAACTTTAAAATGTATGATCAAAAAAGAAAAAGAAAAGATAAAACAACTGGAGGAATGTTGCTAAATGAGTGGATCATGTCATTGCCTCATGAAAACAGTAACTTTAACACACATCTGGATGCTTGAAAACTAAACACAAAACTTTTAGCTACCACGAAAAATACATTTTACTCTATTGAAATTATTATAGTAGAGAGTTTTTATTTCAAAGTCTAGAAAGCAGTGTGTGCATCACAACAGCTATTTTATTTATTTGCACAGTTTTAGATTTCGTGTGCTGAAGAAAATAAAGTATACAACAAAGAGCAGAATATACAGGGGTGGGTAAAAGTAGGCTTCCAGTTGTAATACAAATAAATACTACAGTAATAAATAAATAATAATACAAGAATAAACTGTGTTTTGGGTACTCACAACTATAAATTTACTTCTGCTACCCTTGCATTTCATATGATAATTTATCTTACAATATTTTATTGACACAATTAGAGAGTTTGTGAAGGAGAGAACTAGGGTATGCTGATGGCTTTGCAGTTAGACCTTCTTTTTTAACCAACTCTTCTTTACTCTGGGAGCATATGAAGGAATAGACCTGAACATCACATAAGTAAATGAGCATTTAAATTTTATGTGTTATAAGTATGGAGCAAAAATAAAATATAAGTGAAAATTCAATTCTTTGGGGAACCTCCCTTCCTTTACCATATCTTTGTTTGTTTCATCCACCAACCTATTAAAGAAAAACATTACTTGGTTGCCTTCAAAGCCCCATATTTTGATTTCTTTTCTTTGACATTGTTTCCTAGAACAACTGCAGTGAAGCTACTACAACCACCGAAACACAAGATGCATGGATTACTGATGTGGTGTAAAGTGCAATGTGCAAATAGTGTCCCCAGGACCGTGTTTGCTGCAGTCTCACCCAGTGCTGTGACCAGCCACTTACAGGGCAAGGAGCTATTTACAAAGGCAGCATGAAGGTAACAGCCAAAAGGCAAAGATAGCCCCACTAAAGGCCTTGAGTGTTGGGATTTAGTTACATAGACTTGAGAAGTAAACCGTCTTAGTATCAATGGACTATTCATAGCTGACACACTCTCAAATGTGTCTTACAGGTCTTTCCATTTGTATCATAGACTAGATAGATTTCATTAATTACTTCCATTATTCACCCTTCTTTGTATCCACCCTCTTTGCCCTGTGACTTTGCAATTTCTTCCACAATAGGTGACTCTGAGTTCAGCAATATGACCTGCTCTGGCCACTAGGATGAGATGGGATTGATAGGGGCCTGAGCTTCAAGAAGCCTTGTGTGTTTCTGCTTGCTCCTTTATGCTTCTTCCCAGCCAGTCCTTGGGTCCCAGGAGGAGGATAAAAGAGAGAACAAAGCCCCTCCCAGGGACTCCAACCCAACCCAGATAGAACAATGTTCAGCAGGCTGCATATATGTGGTTAGACTAAAACTTTTTTTCTTTGTCTTGTCTAGATTCATCAGCCCTACAATAATAAATGATTGTTATTTGAAGCCACTCAGTTTGGGTGCTTGTTACACTGTGTGTGTGTGTGTGTGTGTGTGTGTGTGTGTGTGTGTGTGTGTGACACAATAGGTAAAAGTAGCTAATCTCAGAATTGTGGTCTTTCATATTTTTAGGGCTTCTTTAGAAGAATTCATGCTTTTAGCATGTATAAGATTACATACTGAACATTCATTTAAAAAAATATGTACATGAGTCATGTTCAATTAGACAAGAAGAAATGAAAGGCATCTAAATTGAAAAGGAGAAAGAAAAACTGTCATTACTCGCAGATGACATGATATTATACATAGAAAACCCTAAAGAGTCTACAGAAAAACTGCTAGATCTAATAAATCAACTTGGCAATGTAGCAGAATACAAAATTAACATCCAAAAGTAAAATGACATTTTTATACACCAATAATGACGCCATTGCAACAAAAAAAATAAGATACCTGGGACTAAACTTTACCAAGGAGGTAAAAAAACCTACACTCAGAATATTAGGGCATTAAAAAAGAAAATACAGGAAGAAAAAAAAAAAGTGAAAGTGTATACCATGTTCATAGATTGGAATAAAAGCAATACCATTCAAATATTCATACTACCTAAAGCAATCTACAGATTAATTAAAATACCAATGGCATATTTCACAGATCTAGAACAAATTTTCCAAAAATTTATATGGAATTAGAAAGACCCCAAATAGCCACAGCAATCTTGAGAAAGAAGAACAAAGTAGGAAGGATCACAATATCAGATATCAAACTATACTACAAAGCCATTGTAATCAAAACAGCCTGGTACTGGTGCAAAAACAGGTATATAGACCAATGGAATGGATCAGAGACCCCAGAAATCAACCCATACCAATATGTCTAATTAATATTTGACAAAGGAGGTCAGAGCATACAATGGAGTAAAGATAGTCTATTCAATAAATGATGTTGGGAAAATTGGAGAGGGATATGCAAAAAAATGAAACTAGACCACCAACTTACAGCATACACAAGAATAAACTCACAATAGATAAAGCACTTAAATATAACTCACAAAACCATAAAAATCAAGGTGAAAACATGGGCAGTAAAATCTCAGATCTCACATAGCAGTATTTTTACTGATACATTGCCTAGAGCAAGAAAACCACAGGAAAAAATTGACAAGTGGAACTACATCAAACTAAAAAACTTCTGCACAGCAAAAGAAATCATCAACAAAATGAAAAGAGAACCTATTGTATGGGAGAACATATTTGCCAATGACACATCTGACAAGGGTTTAATTTCCAAAATATACAAAGAACTCATATACCTCAACACCAGGAAGACAAACAATCCAATTAAAAAATGGGCAAAGGACCTGAATGGGCACTTCTCTAAAGAGGACATACAGATGGTCAATAGACACATGAAAAAATGTTCATCACTAATCATCAGAGAGATGCAAATTAAAACTACAATGAAGTATCAGGTCACACCTGTCAGAATGGCTACCATCAATAAATCAACAAACAAAAAGTGCTGTCAGGGATGTGGAGAAAAGGGAACTCTAATACACTGTTGGTAGGAATGCAGACTGGTACAGTCACTGTAGAAAACAGTATGGAGTTTCCTCAAAAAATTAAAAATAGAACTGTCATTTGATCCAGCAATCTCACTTCTGGGAATATGTCTTAGGAATCCTGAAACACCAATCAGAAAGAATATATGGACCCCTATGTTCATAGCAACACTATTTACATTAGCTGAGATCTGGAAACAGTCCAAGCATCCATGAATAGATGAGTGGATATAAAATCTGTGGTACACATACACAATGGAATACTGTGCAGCTGTAAAAAAGAAGGATCTTTTACCCTCTGAGACAGCATGGATGGACCTGGAGACTATTATGCTAAGTGAAATAAGCCAGTTAGAAAAAGACAAATCTTATTTGATCTCACTTATAAGTGGAATCTAAAGAACAAAATAAATTGGCAAACAAAATAAGTCAAGAGGTGTGGATGCACGGAACAGAATAACAGGTCTCAGAGTAGAAGTGTTGGGGGGAGGGGACAGGAAGAGATTAAGCAAGAATATATATGCATATAATCATAACCCATGGACACACACAATAGCATGGGGAAGGTCTGGGGGGGCTGGGTGGAGGGGGGTAAAAAAGAGAGAAAATGGGAGACATCTGTAGTACTATAAACAATAAAGTAAAATTTAAAAAAAGAAAATTTAATGTAAATTTGTCTTTTGTTTGATGGGTGGGGTAAAAGAAAGAGCAAGTTATGTTTTTCTTTTTTATTCCCGCTTCTTTCGATGCCCTTTCCTTTTTTCTCATCTTGGTATCTCGTTAACCAAATTTGTGAGCCAATGTTGACAAGCACACTCAGCATTTTTAAGGTGTCAATAAACATCTCAGCTCTCTGAAGAGATATCAAAAGGGTGAACTAAATTTGTTAGTGTCCTGATCCATATTTCTTTAGTTTATTTAAACCCCAAATCAGAAAGTTGAAAAAAGTAAAATTATTTATAATCACTTTGTCTTTAATCTGCCTCTTAATCTCTGCCTCTATATATCTCTCGCTTATCCTCCACCATATGTCTTTTTTTTTAAACCTGAGTAGTCCCTTTCAAATATACTGGCATATAAAATCATATAATAATGTAGATATGAATCTTTAGTGCATGAAGATGCCCCTCATGGTACTTAACACTTAATAAGTGTTTGTTCTACTATGAATGAATGTTGTCTTGGTATGATAATTGGTCTAGGATTCATTTTTAGAAGTCTGTGTTATCAACATCAATCCTTCTCTATTCACAAACTTCTTGAAAGCATGATAAATAGTGGTGAATATTGTCAAAAACTTGGAAGTGCTGCATCTAAAACTGTAGTCTGTATTACTTAAAGTCAGTGAAATTTCAGAATGAAACAGGATAAGATGAATAGAGATACTGTTGTCTTTCATGAAGGAATCACATGCATGGATTGCACCCCTCAACTTTATTTAAGCAATAGGCAAATTACATAAGAATTCTAACAAAAATTTCAATTCTTCTATTTTAGTATCAGCCAAACAACTTGTAATTTTGATAATTTTACTTTTTTTTTTTTTTCAGGCAAGGATTTAGGAATACCCATTTCAGTATTCTGGTCTTATATTTTCCAAAACATAGAAATTCTCCAGCTCTGTGACAATGTGTCAAATGAAATTCAAAACTGTATTGTGCACTGTACATGAAACACTGAAATTAATCTACTTGAATAAAATGAAACCTATCTAACCAAATAACACCTAAATAGTGTGTCATGGAAACATCAAAGACCTTCAAAAAGCTAGTAGATCTAGTGTAGGCAACTTAGTATCACACAAGCACTATGAGAATCCCATGCTTATAATGTATTTGAAGATGTACTTTGATGAATAGAGTTGAAGTGGTCAAGTGACCAGGATTCTTTGAGGAGATAGGAATAGATTACCTAAAGGTTATTGAAGTTGCTCCAATGTTTACCTGTGTGTTGTATCTAGTTTTCCTTTCCAAATTGGACTTTGAAACACATGTCTATGCTTTACAATCACACTTATAAATTAAGAAGTAATAACATTTTAAATAAAACTTAAGTTGGTATACTTTAACAAATACAATGTATTGCTGAGATATTGCCTATATATTCATGAAAGCTTTTAATTTTTTTTCGTTGATTCTTTAGCTATAATCCTCTTTTATTTGAGTATTTGTTTGTTTGTCCTTGGTGGTTGCTCTAAGATTTACAATATGCATCTTTAGCTTCTCACAGTCTAACTTCAAATAATAGTATAGCACCCTGCATACAATGGGGAACCTTACCACATTAAATTTTCCACCACCCTGCGCCCTCACCCCTTCATTTGGTTCATGTTTTCATACTTTACTTTCTATGTATATTATAAAGCCCACAGCATGTTATTTTGCTTTAAAAATTCATTATTATAAAACTTTAAAAACAAAAGAGAGTATTTTATATTTGCCCACACATATAACATTTCTGTTTATCTTCATTCCCATGTAGAGATTCAAGTTTTCTGTTAGCCTGAATGACTTCCTTTAACATTTTTTATAGAACTGGTCAGCTGGTGGCTGATTCCCCCAGCTCTTTCTCAAAATGTCTTTGTTTTACCTTCTGTTTTGAAGATTATTTGTTGCCGAATGTATTCAGGGTGAGAGGAACTATTGCTCTTATTTTTCAGCAGTTTAAAGATGCCTTGTTGTCTTGTTTTCATTAGTTCTGATAAAAAATCAGCAGTATTTTTCATTGTTGTACTTTGATCTATGGTTGCTTTCAAGAATTTCTTTTTGTAATTAGATTTCATCAGTTTGATTATAATGCAGGTTGATGTGTTTTTCTTAGTGTTTATCTTGGTCAGGATTTGTAGATTTTCTTGGATCTATAGGTTATATTTTTTATAAAACAAGAGGATCGTGAGACATTGAGATATTAGCAATGGTGGAAAGCTGTAGAGACAGTGGAAGAGTTAGTATTTTTTAATTAATTAATTAATTAAAATATGTTTTTATTGATTTTATTTATTTTTAGAGAGAGAGTGGAAGGGAGAGAGAGATAGGAATATTGGTGTGAGAGAGAAACATCAATCAGCTGTCTCCTGCATGCCCCCTACTGGGGATCAAGCCGGCAACCTGGGCATGACCCTGACCGGGCATCAAACCGGGACCTCCCAGGCTATGGGACCATGCTCGGTCCACGGAGCCACACCGTCTGGGCAGGAGTTAGTATGTTCAGAAGTAGAATCATGGTGGGGTTTCTTGGCAGGAACAAGGTTTATTAAAGGAGGTTGTAACTATGGTCAAAATATTTCCTATTCTCTACCAGTACCTCCTGTAGGCTGAACTTGCTCAGAAGTCAGAGGGCTGTAGAGCCTACGGAAACGTTGATCCCTGAAACAAACGGCAGAGGATGAGAAGCCAGAAACACGTCTGAGAGCAAACCAGCTGCTGACCCTCAGTGCGGTTTCCTTTTGTCTTCGTCACTATGGAACTGATGTCACTTAGAAGAACTCTTGGGCGTGTATTTGATGAATGAATGAATGATTGAATGGATGAGCAATGAGTAAAAGATAATTTCTACACTCATGTTTTATTGTTGAGGAAACTGAAGTTCCTATAGGCCTCATAATTCTTTCAAGTAGTTAATGAAAGGATCAGAACTTAAATTTGGGTTCTCTGATTAATATTTCAACATAGAAATTGCCTCTGATTTCTGTAAATCGAATTAAATTTTAAATGTATACTAGAACTCTCCAAAGATACTCTGGACTGAACCGTTTGTAAAACTAAAAATCCTTTAACTGGGTAGATTTTTTTCTTAAATTTTGTTAGGTAGATTTTTTTTCAAGTTTCAGTTTGTCTCCAAGCTTTCTGGACAATTTTTTATTGCTAGGAGGTTTTATGTAACAAGTCTATTTTAAAAGTATAAAGCATTACAAAAGGGTAGCTGCTCTTCATTTTGGTAAAAGAGTCAGCACAATGTGAAAGAAAGCACGTGACTTTTGAGCTCAGAAAGGACTACATCCTGATCCAGGATTTGCAACATAATAGCAAATAGTTTGACTTTGGAGGAAACATTTAACTTCTCTGGTCCTTAGTTCCTTCTTCTGTAAACTAAGGATAATAATATCTCCTTTAATCACTTGATCAATTACAGGGAACTGTAAGAGTAATTTGGTGATGAATATGCTATGCAAATACATGCATTACTATTGCTTAGTTGTGAATTTCCCTTTCTTCAGATCAGTATTTGTGTTAAGGACAAAGTCTGATTCCATGGCTGTGATAGGTAGGAGCGGCTGCAGACAGAAATACGGGTTGGAATGTAAGAGACCACAGCGATGAAAACTCCAGTGTCAAAAGAAGCTAGTGAAAACAGTAACATGAATAGCAGGAAAAGGCACTGTGAAAGGTTGACAGGAGACAGTAAGAAAGTACTGGAGATAAATATACTTCTATCTTGTATTTCCCAAGATAATGATCATTTTTATTTTATTCCATTTTTTAAAAATATTTTTATTGATTTTTCAGAGAGAGAGTGTGAGAGAGATAGAAACATCGAGGTGAGAGAGAAACAATGATCGGCTGCCTGCTGCACACCCCCTACTGGGGATCAAGCCTGCAATCCAGGCAGGTACTCTGACCAGGAATCGAACCAGGACCTCTCAGTCCATGGGACAACAGTCAATCCACTGAGCCACACCAGCTGGGCATGATCATTTTTATTAATGAGGACAATCAAGTAATTTTTAACTGGAGACTGGCATCATAGGAAAGAGAATCGAGACACTTCCCATTTCTATCCTTACCACCACTACGGCTATATGATTTTTAAAACAGATTTATTGAGATATAAATAACATGCCACACAAGTCACCACTGAGGTGCACAGCTGAATGATGGGCTTCTAGTAGATACAGAGCTGCACACCTGCCACCACAACCTATTAGAATGTTTTCATTACCCCCAAAGGAACCCTGCATCCTTTAATGTTTCTTTCTAGTGTCCCCAGCCTGATTCTCCCAGTGCTGGGTAACCAGTAATCTATTTACCATCTCTGTAGACTTGCCTATCCTGTAGGACATTTCACATGAATGCAATTGTATAATATTGTAGTTTTTGTCTGGCTTCTTTCACTGAGGGGCAGGGTCCGAGCATTATGAAGACATTGAAGAGGATGATTACAACAACTCTCATGAAACCTCCAACTTTTGCCCTGGATTAAAGCCTGCTGACAGTGATTATGAAGAGTTGGATGACTTATTTGTGGGACCAGTTGGGACCTTTGACCTACACCTTATCCTTGCCACCCACCTGAGACAGCATAAGAGAATGCTGATGTGCCTAAATCCAAGCATTAGATACCATCACTAATGGGGAGTCAAATCTGGCAGCTGAGCCTCAAAAGATAAATAAAACTGAAATTCATTATCCTGACACTGCCAAGGGATGGACATGAAGATGTTGAAGTGGTGCATGTCGCTGACAGAGTTCTCCAAGCAGGGAGATGCAGAGGCACAACTGGGAAAGAAGCGGACGGTGGAGGTCGCTGATGAGAAGATGCTCAGCAGGATCATAGAGGACCTGCAGAAGAGCTGCCTCTGGCCTGTGCCCATCTCCCACGTCTGCCCATGAAAAGAATCGAATGATGGACGGGGCAGAGGATCTTTCTGATGCTCTTGTGAGGCAAGGGGAGTGAGTTCACTGGGGAGAAGTCAACTGCAGGGGCTCATCACTTCTTCAGTGACCAGGATGTCTCCACACCAGGTCTCCACTCCGAGTGCCACGATGCTGTAGCTTGTGATAAGGCTGTAGCCAACCACCAAGGTGCCTGTTTGCCTGTTTCTCTTCCCTTCTCTCCTTCAGCCTGAGAACCAGCACCCTAACACTCTGTCCTTGATTGACGTTTTCTGCCCTGTGATGACCACCTAGGAGGGGTAGGGGAGGAGGATACTGTTGTTGATTGTGAAAATGTATATGTATTCTTTGTATTCACATTTAGTTTTAGTCTCCTGACTTAATCTATGTTTTCCACACTTTGCTCTTTTAGAAAATCATTTTCCTATAGACACTTGTCCTTAGAGAGCGACCTAATCCATGTACATAAAAGACATTATATATGCACTAATAAATGTATATATAATGCTTAAACATAAAATCTTTCTGAATAATAAAAACTAGATTTGCCTAGTCTGAACATTTCACTAAATAAAATTACATAATAATGTAGTGTTTTGTGTTTGGCCTCTTTCACTTGGTCAAATGTGTCTGAGGTTCTCTTCATTGTAGTACCCATCAGTATTTCTTTTTTTAAATGGCTGAATATGTTATATTTTTGAAGCATTCCACCTCACTGTGATTTGAATTCCCACTGGATTTACCTAATTCTAAGATTTAAATATTTAAGATGAAAAGAGTCCTTGGCGGTCATTAATTCAATCTCTTATTGATCTTGAAGAAAGGAAGGTCCAGGTGGTTTGAGGGTCTATTGTTACACTTTCACCTGTGTACCAGAGGACACAGGTCCAATGTCCACCCTCTGCCTGCACAAGGCTGGTCACCTTTAACATCTACTCTAAAATAACAGCACTCACTTTGAGTAGCACTTAGTAAAATACTTTCATAGACATCAACTCGTAATTTCCATACAAAACTGGTTTTAGTAAATGTGTGAGAGAGCTAGATACCTAGCCTGAAATATAATTCCTGACCCCAATTATCAGATAAAAACTTTGATGTATCCTAAAAGGACTCCACAAATAGCTTTTGGAAATGACAAATACAAATACCTGCTCAGTCTCATTGACAACTTAGTAAATTCCAAATATTGTGACCTTCTGTCTTTACAATCCCTAAAAATAGCAACTATAAGAATCTACAACAGTCTTTATTTTATTTTATTTGTATTAACTTTATTGGAGTGACATTGGTTAATAAGATCATATAGGTTTCAAGTGTACATTTCTATAATACATGAGCTGTATATTGCATTGTGTGCCCACCACCCAAAGTCCAACCATCTTCTGTCAACCATCTTGATGGCAAAGCAGAAGCGTTTCTGGGCTGACAAAGTAGTTGGTTCTGCTTTATAGCTTAGATCTGGACACCGTAAGCCAAACGTGTCTGCCCCTTTCATCCCCCTAACATGTCATATGTTTTCTGAGGTTTTGTGTGACAAAGTGACCCAGAACATATCTTTATATGCAATTTCTGAAGTTTAATATCAGTACTCATGGAATATGAGCTGCAGAATCAAATGCTATTGGTCCAACTTTTAGGCTAAAATGAGTAGCTCTAGTGTGAGTAATGGTGCAGTTCTTTCAGACCCAAACATTAAAATCTTATTTCTTTTTTAATCTCCTTTTCATCTTTTCTTCAGTGAAATATCTGCATGACTTATTATGCCAACATTGAACTGCTCTCTGACCTCACTGACATTCTTATCTCCCCTAAAAAATGTTGTAAGAGACCTGTCTGATTATTACCTCTGCCACCTAGGACTTAAGTTTGCCTCCAAACACATCTACCCCGAAACGTCGAAGGCTAACATGCCTTCGCTACTTCCTCAAATGTGCTGGGTGCTCGTGTTAGAGATTCACGCAATCTGCTTTCTTTTTCACACTTTGTGATTCCTCATGCAGGAAATGGCCCAAAGAAATAACTGTTTGGAAAAAAAAAAAAAAACAAAAAAACGATGACAACTAAGACATAAAATTCTAGAACTGTGACCCTCCAAAGGATGCACAACAGAATATAGCTTTACAGAAGAGGTCCTGGCTTATCCCAGTGTTCTGACATGTCTGAAATTGAGTTTTGCAAAGAGAAAAGTAGCAGGTGATTATTTTATTTCTGGAGTGTTTGGTAGGCTAATTATGAATTTGAAAATGAAATCACTGCATTTTCAAATAATAAGAGAAGCCTAGAAACTGTGAAATGATAACAAAGCATATATCAATCAAATTTCAAGATATATCAGGAAACATAATATTTTAATAATAATTTAGTGATTGGAATAATACTACTTATAATTATGTTTTATGAGCATTTCACGTCTTTCATAATGCCTCATTAACTCTGTTTTCCATCCCAAATCCCCCTATTTCTTCTCCAACTTAAAGGAAATCAGGTGATATCTTAAATCAGAGAATTAAAAACACCATTTGGTTAGAGAATTATCTTTCTCCTGGAGTACTTAGAACATAACCAAATGTTTTGTTCCTTTTTCAGTTTTCTATAAAAGTGTGATTTCGGTCAATATGTGGGTAGGGTGAAGGGTGCTTTTCTTGGTAGACATCCTTACCCCCTCCCCGCCCCCGCACACACACCCTTACATATATATGCCTGTGCATATGTGTAAACAAGTATCTACAGCTATATCAATCCTGCTACTATTGGGCCAACCAAACAAAAAAATACATCCAGGTTTCATTTCATTCTTCTACTTTCCTAGGTGGATGGTGGGAGGTTGTGGGGGTCTCTCTTTCTTTTTATACGTGGAAGTTGTTTTCCATAGCTGTTCACCTCCTCTTCCTCATTAATAACACCCTGAACTTCAGATGGGCATGTGGCCACGCAGAATAACGATGGTATCTCTCGTCTCCCCTTGAAGTCAACAGCAGTACTGTGTGCAATGCCACAGCCTGTTCCTTTAAAAGGAGCGTGCTCCCTGTTTCTCTCTGTCTTCCCTGCGGGGAGGATTGCACATGCAGTGGCAGAGATGGGACAGTCCCTCTCTCCCCCACCCCGAGGTGGAAGCTGTGTGTCTCCAGCTGCCAAGCAGCAAGAGCTGAGGGTCCCGATGACTGCGGAGCGTTCATGCCCACGTTGGACTTAGTAGGGTTGTGTGATAAACCAATATTCTCCTGCACATCTAATTACTCACCAAGTTGTCTATGGCCATACCACCCTGAACGCACCCGATCTCGTCTAATTACTCACCAAGTTTGGGTAATTTTCTCCATAATACATATTGGGTTGGTGTCCTCTTTGCTCCTTGTGCCTGAATTCATGTCCTCTTAATTTCTCATCTAGGGTTTTGGAAAGATCTCAAACTTGCTCTTTGTACCACCAGCTCCTTCCTTCTGCTATTGTCTTCTACATGCTGCCTACAATTTTCCTACTTAAAAGAGGCACATACTAAGATTAAAAGACGGATCGGAGGTGTGCAGGGGAATTTTGACAAAGATGTACTGGGTCTAGCCCCTGGGTCTAGGTTATGTTTCAGATAATGCTGGCCTGTGCGTCATTTCTACCTCTATATAGAACCCTGTACCAGATATTGTTTTTTAGAAATTCAGCACAATTTGGGATTACGATGACCAGCCACGAAGGACGAGTGTAGGACCAGAGAAACAAACAATATTCCTAGCACCGAAAAACACTTCCTGCAGATAGTCGTCCTCACATTCACCTGTAAAATCTTTCTGTTGCTGTAAGTGCCCTGTGATGAATAATCACGGTTGCTCAGTTGTCACTTTTGTTCACATGGACAGATTATGTCATTCCACCTGCCAGAAAAATTCTATGTTTTTCCACAATGTAGCAGAGCATTAAAGAAAACACTAAACAAACACACTTAATTGGATTAGCTGTCTGGTAAGAGATGGGATATTAAAATATTTCTGTTTCTTCTGAAAAGAAACTCCTTGTTTAGAGATATTAAAGAACTCGAGTCCATTGAGTAGATAACATAGGATTTTGATTCTTATACTTGTGCTTTGTGTACCAGATCCAAAGGTAACTCTAAAGCGAAAGAAGTGATTTCCTTAACCTGAGCTGTAGTCTAGATCACATAGTAATATTCATAGTCACACGTGAGAAATAATCATAGATCATCCCCAAACTCAAGTTAAGTAAAATCAGAGGAAGCAAAATAGTGGCTTTGGAGTGAAGAGAGACAAAAGTACTGCTTTATTTAGATAAAACATCATCTGCATTAAAATATATAATCCACAATAAGATGGTATTTGAATTACAAAAGCTGGGCACTTCATAATGCTTAGTCTAGTTATTGAAAGTACATTTTGTAACAGAATTTGACTCTCAAGATATTTTTTTTACCAAGCACCATCTTTATAACCTATTGTCTGCAAATAATTTCTTTACTTAGCTAGTTGGTGGCCTTTTATTCTGTGAGGTATTTAACATTTAAGTGTTATCAACTTGCCTCTAAGATGCCAGAATGGAATGACTGCCTAATACTTCTGAACTATGACAATGGTGTCCTTTTTAAAAAGACCAAGCTACCATTAGAAATGGGTCATGAAGCAGAAGTCATTAACTCATTTTAAAAAGGGCAGAGCCCAACAAAGCATGACTGAGAAACCTCCTCCCTTCTGTCCATTTGTCTTTACTAAATATCACATTTAAAATCTACCTCCATGCATGAGATAACCTTCTGAAGCATCTCCCCACAAGAAAATCAAAACCATCAGAAATTAAATTTACTTTCAGGTTTTTATGTCGAAAGAGCAACTGAATTCTCTTATGCAATTGTAAGTAGTATACCAAGTGTTAATTATTTCCAGTAATAAAAATAATGATGCCAGTGCTGCTAGTTTGAAAACATTCATAAAGTCTTGAAAATTCAGTTAATAGAGGCAATGATGAAATACAGGCAGATCACGGTAGGATCCTTTATTTTTCCCTTGATGTTAGTTGCAAAATGACCACATGAGATAAATATCTGCATCTTCTTCGTATACCCAATGAAAGATATATTAAAAATAAATACTGAAATAATAAAAATGATAGGAAATAATATGTCTAACCCTATGTGGGTAAACTTCCTGTACCAGCTTTTCAAGTTTCATTTTAGACTGTGCTGGTGCCTTCAGCATTCAAATGGAAATTCTTTATAATGAGAACAGGTAGTCTGTGTTCTGCAAATCCCTTTCTTGCAAGGAAACTTTTGTAGTCAACTATTACATCTGTTTTCCTCTGCTTTATCTCAGAAAATAAAAATGTTATGAATTTTCCCCTCTCTGGCTGCCAGCTACAGATACCATACAAAATGAGGCATCAGTTCTGGGGAGAGCAATGTCCCGTCATACAAAACACCTACTTCAGAACTTTCAGAACAAGTAGCGGAAAGGTGATACAGGCAATGGTCTGTGTGTCTGTCCCACAGCTGACCCCAGGAGAGGAAGCCAAGTGTTGGCAGCTTTGGTTATCTAATCGAAAAATTTTTCTGTTTTTGTTTTACTTATAATGGCGTCTTCAATTATCTTAGATATGTTCATCAACAAAACAATAAAAATTCCAGTATTGAGGGCTGCAGGCAAGACAATCTGGTTGTCATCTGGAGCAGAGGAAGCTCTATTTCATAGGCAAAAATAACACTTAAATGTATTAGTTAGAAAAACCCTGGGTTTTGCCTTTTATTTTACCATATTTCATTCTTGATTATAACCTATTCTTTTCTCTGTTTTCTTTCTCTCTCCTTTCTTCCTCCCTCTTTAACATCCTTTTTTTTCCCTGTGTGTGTGTGTGTGTGTGTGTGTATTTACCACATTATCTTGATTTATTTTTATCTCTCAAAGGTTGTTGCTAAGATCTTTCCCATCTCTGCTGTGTCTGCTTCTTGGTCTAGTTGAGTTGTGTTGACTCCTGTTAGCCCTGTGTGAATTGTGTAAGAAAATGCTGAGTTTTCATTGATTTATATTTGCTTGGTATATATTTCTCATCCTTTTATTTTTAGTCTTTCTAAATATTTTTGTTTTCACTTTGTCTTTCCACATAACATATTTCTTCATCCAATAGGTGCTCTTGGTCTTTTAATTCGTAAGTTTACTATGAGTTTTAATTGGTGTAATTACCGTAAAATTAGATCTTATTTCTGCTATCTTAATTCACATTTTCAATTTTAATGTAAACTGCAATTATTGTTAAATTAAGACTTATTTCTGCCATCTTGTATTTTTTCATTTATTCTCTCTTTATACTTTCTCGCATCCTTTTCTCCTTTCACTAGAATAGAATTTTCTCCATTTGGTTTATCAGTTATATATTCTATTTTTATTATTTTGATTGTTGTCTCGATCTTAAGTCTCACAGTCTCTCTTTTTGGTTCTTATTTATTTTCTAAATGTGTACATATTTATATATTCTTTCCAACACAATGAAAAAAACAATTTCTCATATTTCTTTTGTCTCATCTCTCCTAACAAAAATGAGATTACTTAATACATTTGTTCATCTTCACTTTTCATTTATCTTTCAGTATCTCCTAGTTTTGCTCTTCAAAAGTTATTTTAAGTGAGGGCCATTTTACAGTGAAAGTTCCAAGACCATTTATAGATGAGAATATTTTTATTGAGGCTTCACCTCTAAACATCAACTTCTTTTTTTTTTTTTTTTATCCTCACCCGAGGATATTTTTCCATTTTTTGTACAGATAGAGTGGGAGGGAGAGAGAGGAAGAGAGAGAGAGTGAGAGAAACATCGACGTAAAGGGACACATCGAGTGGCTGCCACCTGCACGAACAACCAGGGCCAGGGACAAACTGCAACCGAAGTACATGCCCTTAGCAGGAACCGAACCCAGGTCTCTCCGGACCGCAGGCCGACGCTCCAACCGCTGAGCCAAATCGGCCAGGGCTCAACTTCTTTAGTTATATTTTAAGTTCATGGTTCTTTTTCTTTAATACTTCAAAGTAACACTACTTTGTCTTATTCTTTTTCGCTTGTTAATCTGTTTTCTTTGCAGATGACCTTTTTAGATAAAATTCTTTCAATATTCCTTTGCCTTTGAATTCTTCATTCTCATTGCAATATCTAGTATGAATGTTTTCTTATCTCTCTATTTAGTCCTTAATAAGCCCTATCAATTTGAAATCTTTTAACTTTCTTTAATTTTGAAAAATGTCTATTAATTTTTCTTATTTTTTCTCTCCTTTTGGGACTCATTCAGTTATTGGTATGTCTCCTATTCTCTATATCTTTCAGATTTCTGTATATATTTTCTATCTCTTTACTCTCACCTGCTCTCCTGTAGAGAGTTTCTTAATCTGATCTTTAAGCTCACTTATTTGCTCTTCATCTGAATCCATGAAACAATTTACTCCATCTATCATGTTCTTCAGATCAGCTATTATATTTTCTTATCTAATATTTCCCTTGTACCCTTATGGTTCTACATTTTTTTAAATTGCTAAGACTTCATTTTCTCAACAAAATCCTTGGCCTACTCACTCTAATAATTCTCACTTACAGAATACATACTTTCTACTTCTTTGTGTTTCTTTTATATTGGCTTCCAAACTCATGTAATGCATATAGAACGACCTAAGGCCAGACTGTATTTTCCGCCAGTTTTGGGTAAGTTTAAGGGGAAAGGTGGGGATAAGATTAAATGCAGAGAACCTAGACATCAGAGCACTAACATCAGTGACTATTCACAAGACACCGTCTCTGATCAGATTTATGCTTTCAACCTTGAGATGAAGCTCCATTGGTGGAGGTTAGTCTCCAGCAATTAGGAGGGTACAGGAGGGAGGCTAAGTCAATAACTTCTTAAAATTCTTCACCCCAGCAGGACTTTTGATCTGCCTTGATAATAATTTCACAATCCATGTATACAAATCTATTGCTAATTTCTGCCACTCTGGGAGAAAAATGGAAAAAGAAAATAATTTAGAAAGCTTTTCTACAACCCCTTCTTCTGTTCTCTTTAAAAACGTTCAGTCCCCCTCCATCCCGGGATACTGTGCTCACTTTCCCTCCCACATCAGTTCCAGATAACCCTCAGTTTCCCCAGGGTTTCTTATTTTTTCTTTCTTTTGTCTCTTTTTCTTCTTTCCTTTCTCTATATCACCCATCTGGTGGTAAAGGTTGGGGGTTTTATTCCCAAAGTGCGGATAGAGACGTTACTGGGTCTATCTAAGGTCACGTGGTTAGGAAGAAGCGGAATCTGGACCCAGATGCAGTTATCCTGAATATATATATTTTTTCTCTATACCACAATTCCACTACAACCAGAATTTAAATAACTATGATGAGTATTATAAGTATCAAAGTAGTAAAGACATTAGGATGAGGCTGAAATTAATCTTTGAAATCAATTAGTAATGTCTTCATTAGCGAGGGTCATTTTCCAGTCTGTGTGTACCTCCAGACGGGTTGGATATTGGCAGGCAGGAACGGAGCAGTCCAGGCTGAAGCGAGGCAGGGACTGGACAGCAGAAGGGGACAAATCAGATCATATTTTGAAGAGGCCTAATGTCCTGGCTGACTGAAATGTGGGCTATAAGAAAGAAGTGATTTTGATGATCTTTAAAGGGTACATTGGCGCCAGATTACAGAGATTGAAAGTTTGCACTTTTGTCCATAAACCAATAGTTCTCATCCCTGGCTGAGTGTCAGAATCAATATTTCAGCTTCTTTTGAAATGCCCATATGTTGGCAACACTCCCAGAGATTCTGTTCATTAGCTCCTAGGGCCACGGACATCTGCATAGTTTCAAACTCCTCCATTGATTCCTCTCGATCGACGTGGCAGAGAGTCGGTGTCACGGGCACTGAAGTGTGAGCCACTCAACGTGCGGTCTGCGGACTGTGCCAGTCTCCAAACTGTTACCACCACGATGAGAAATGGAAAGTGAGAGTATAAAAATTGTCCAGCAGTTTGATGGAATAAGTTTTTATTGAAATATAGTTGACATGATATTATACTTGTTTCCGTGATTCGACATTTATATACTTTACAAAATGATTATCATGATAAATCTAGTAATTATCTGTCACCACACAAAGTTATTGCAATGTTATTGACTATGTTCCCTATGCTGTACTTTATATCCCTGTGACTTATTTATTTTGTAACTGGAAGGGTGTAACGCTTAATCTCCTTCACCTAGTCCACCCATCCTCCTACCCACCTCCTCTGTGGCAGACATCAATTAGTTCTCTGTGTTTATCAGTCTGTTTTGTTCCATCGGTCATTTTGTTTGCTTTTGTTTTTTAGACTCTACATATATGTGAAATAATACGGTATTTGTCTTTCTCTGTTTGACTTGTGATTTCACTTAGCATAATACCCTCTAGGTCCATTCATGTTGTTGCAAATGGTGTGATGTCAATGATGAAGTAATTTTATATGTGTTGAAACACATAACCTAAAAAAATGATGCTGTATTCTGTATATGTATCTTTTATTTTTACATAATTCATTTTATTGTATTTTACAAAGGTATCGTTTTTTTCTGAATTGGAAATTGGGGCAATGGGGCTGGCTTTTAACACAGATAATTTAAGAATTATTGCCCTAAGCAACAGTGGCTTTTGTGAATCAAAAACAATGTTATGAAGGTGGTACTGTTTTCCATTGATGTGGTCTGGTATGTTGGATATATGAAAGTGAAGACCCATTAGAAGTCCGCGTGTTTTGAGGTTTGGATTCCATTATGCCAATAGTAATAGAAAATAAAGGGAAAGAAATCCAAAAATAGACAAAAAAGAAGAATTATAAATATTCAGTAGATAAAATTTAGAATAAAAGAAAGGATAAAATCTAAAATGTTCCTGATATTTCATGTCTGAGGAACTAGAAAAAAGTGAGTGCTATTATGAAGAGATATATGGATAGCAGTAAGAAAATTTGGTGAGTGAAGTGGGAGGAGGTAGTGGAGTGGATATAATGACTTTAGCTTTAGGTCTGTTGAGTTTAAGATGTTCAAAGTCTATCAAATAGAAATGTTTCCAAAGCAACTGAAAATATAGTACAGGAACCTGTTAGAGAGTTAGAAGTTGGGGAAAATAATCAGGGTACATATTCAACATATGTAACCAGTGGAGCATGATGCTGACGAGCCTGCACACACAGTGCCATCAGCACATGGTATTGTCAGGCCAGTGGCCCCAGCTGACTGTCAGCCCTGGATGCAGGTGTGACAGCCGTGGGCAGGGAGTAGACAGACAATGGAAGAAAAGACGTCAGAGAGAAAATGAGTATAATAAAACAACAACAACAACAAAACTCTTAGGAACCATCCATAGCTTGCAGTTTTGAAGTGAAGAGGAGAAAGGGATATTCAAAAGATATCATTATGATACAAAAATTGATTTTCTCTTAATGTCAGATAAAAAGGAGATATTTCAAGAGAAAAGAGACAGACAATACATATTGTTGACTTTACAGAGAAAGTAAGGAGAATGAGAAGCAGGATAAATCATTTAGATTTAGTGAGCCGAAATAAACAGGGGAACTTGAAGAAATCGGTTTTAGTATAATAGGAAAAAATTAGGATATAGAGCAAATAAACAGTGATATTTGGTAAAGAAGTGGAACCAGAAATATAACTTGTAAATGTAACCAAAGGAATAAAGGAAAAAAGGCAGAATTATAGTTTAAGAGGATGGAAGGATAAAACTGCAATATTTGAAGAGTGAATGGTTGAGAATTTTCCAGAATTGATGAAAGTCATAAATTCATAGATACTAGAAATCCCAAGAAAGGTCAAACAAAATAAGAAATCTGTATCTCCAGGCATTTTTCTGAAACTATGGAACATCAAATACAAGGAAATGTTAAAAACATCCAGAGATTAAAAACAAAACAAAAAACAGATTGCACGTAAAGTGTTGTATAAACTGAAAACAGATTTCTCAATCAAAACAATGGTAGCAGAAGAATAGTGGAATCATATTCTCAATGTACTAAGAGAAAAACTCAGAAATCTATATCCGGCAAAAATGCTTTAATGGCAATGAAGACAAAATAAAGGCTTTTCAGATAAACAGAACAGACAGCTTGCCACTAAAGAAAATTTTTCTGGTAGAAGAAAAATGATCCCAGTAGGAAAGCTGTAGATATAGAAGGGAAGCATAAACATCACGAATGGCAAATATGTAGAAAATGTAAACAGACATTAACTATATAAAACCAATATTATGTCTTGTGGTCTTTAAAATTGAGATAGAAATTAAAGAGACAGCAGCACGTAAGTCATGAGGAATAAAGGCAGTTGGAGTATATTATGGTCTTTGCCAAAAGGAGAAGGGTGTGGAGTCTCGGGGTCTTGATGTTCTAGAATGGTCATCATTTTCATGGCTGAGTTGAGGGGCAGGGAAAGCCAGTAGGAAACTAATGGCTGAAAGAAGGAAGAGTCAACATCACCTTGAAAGTGAACAGAGGTACTGTTGTTATTAAAAGAAGAAACATGTTATGAAGAAAAATGCATTGGTCTTCTAGCATGGTCTAGGGTGGTTACTTATCTTAACTTATTTAATGCTGGCTATTACTAAGCATTTATTATTATCTCCATTTTACCAGGGAGGAAACTGACCGTGGGGGTGAGCTAACCTGTGTCACAGTAAGTTGCAAAGTAGAAATGGATGACTCATCACCCTCATCAGAAAGAGGCTATATCCGGACTGGGGGAAGAAGGTTTGTGTTTGCGGTATTATGGGGATCAGGAGGCTCAGGGTTCCAGGCGCTGCTTTCCTTATTTCTTCTGGACCCCAAGGAAACTGAAGCCAAGTGTATGAGGACAGGCCACGTTTGAGGCTTTAAGTTATCATCTTCTGTAATTCATTGATCATCTTGATGAATGACTTTACCTCCCAGACTAAATTCACTTCTGTCAACTGCTCTTGTGTAGACCTCATTGCCAAATCTTTGTCACCTCGTTTGATTTTACAAGTGTCTGTAATCTTGCTTGCTCCCCTCCTTTGTTGTTTTCTCTTGGAATCTACTTTTTTTATTATTATTATTATTATTTTTTATATTCACTTGTTTCATGTTCATTCTCTTTTTTCCCCTTCTCTTTCTTCTTTCCTAAGAAAATAAGACCTGGCTTATGGTTGTAAGGACCGATAGTCAACCATAAGCTTAGGGCATTACTTTATGACATCTACAAGTTCCCAGAATTTGACTAGAAATATGTCTACAGTTTAATGACACGTAGGCCAGGCAGGGTTTTCAAATGGCCACTGCTGGTCTCTCTCTCTGATGGATGCAGCTCAGCCAGCATAGCAAAAATATGATCATCCAAATTAAAGCCCATTTCTTATTGTAATAGAAGCCCATCAGTGACTATTGCACACTGTTCTTCTAAGGAAGACGAAGGGTAAACATTTCATGTTCATTAAAGAGGTAAGTCATGGAGTTATAGTTACAAAAATATTTTCAGAGTGTAAGTTTTAGGAAATATGGTAATTACCCAGTGCTTTAATTAACCAAAACTCATGTTCCGCCGGTGTGGCTCTGTGGTTGAGCATCGACCCATGCATCAAGAGGTCACCGGATGGATTCCCGGCCAGGACATATACCCAGATTGTGGGCCCGACCCCCAGTGAGGGGCATGCAGGAGGCGGCCAATCGATGTTCTCTCTCATTGATGTTTCTATCTCTCTCTCCCTTTCACTTCCTCTCTCTCTAAAATCAATAAAGGAAAAAAAAATTTTTTAAACTAATAATCTACTTAAGGAAGTCCATCATATAGATGGAGCATAAAACAATATGCAATTAACATTTCTTAAAAATGAAACTGATGCAAGAACATTTTGATTTACCCTAACTATACTGGTAATCCTATAGCTAATGCCACAATGCCTTTGCCTTTAAAAAATGTTCTTTAAAGGTCTTTCTCAAAATTGTAATAGGCTGATATTCCTTCCATTGTAGCTGCTTGTAATGTACATAAAAGTGAGAATTACAGAGAATTCTCAATCCACCGGTACTATAAAATATAGATGACAGAAACCTGGTTCTGAATGCTCCCACCAGAACAGTTTGGAGCTATCATACTACAAAGAGTTTTAAGGATAGTACTTTGATCAATCTGCTTCATTCATCGTCATGTACTTGAAAGCAGTGTCTGGGAAAGGCCTGCGAGCCAAGGCTCCCGAATTCGCAAATATAGACTTGCTCTTGGGACCATCTGGTGCCCACTACAGGGCCCGGAGTTCACTGAGCCTTCAGCAAGCATCTGTTTCTGAGCACGGTGGGTGGGTGGGTGCCTTCGCTAATACCACTCTCCGTAGTATAGAACTGAGCATTCTGAAAGTT
The DNA here is from genome assembly GCF_014108415.1 of Molossus molossus. Lineage (NCBI taxonomy): Eukaryota > Metazoa > Chordata > Mammalia > Chiroptera > Molossidae > Molossus > Molossus molossus. The sequence goes on from NW_023425403.1 coordinate 12,877,019, forward strand.
GATGAATTGCACGTGACTCCCGGTGCTTAAAGCTTCTAAAAGCCAAAATATTATTTTCCTTTATCGGAGATTCAAAATGAATAAAATGGAAGGGAACTTGAGGGAAGTCCTAATCCAATCATTCTTGTTTTACAGATGAGGATTCTAGCACAGAGGTCCGTGTGCCATTCCTGTGCCAGGTGCTACACAAAGTGCAACCAAATGAGCTCTGTTGACTTCCAGATCTTTGGAATCACAAAGATTTGGTTTTAAATCTAACATGTCCCTCAATGGTAATGTATTGTTCTTCGTTTTTGTTTTTTTAAATTATTATCTAAGAATGACAGGTGACTCATGGAACCTGAGCTCACTGTCATCTAAGAAGATAGGAAGAATTATTTCCACAGAATGATTTTAACACAGAGTAGCCGCTCAGTTAATATCTGACGATATCCCATGAGTCTTCCCTCTCCGATATAGCAGTTTAGACTACAATAAGTATATTTTCAATTATATTTTGCACCCTTTCAGTGTTTCTCCTTTGGGTAAATTCTCATAAATAAGATTGCTTAAGATTTTATGCAGATGTCATAATTTACTTAATTAAACTCTTTTGTGAACTCTGTGTTTTTCTTCATTGCTTTATCTTGATCAACGATACCGAAATGAATGTAAGTTTATATAACAGACTTTTCATATTTTGAATTATTTACTTTAAAAAGCATACCCATTAGTAAGGTTTATGGACCAAGGGTGTGCATTAGGTTTGCTCTTGACATGTACAGACATACCTGGTGCTTTGCAGATATTGCTGCTTTTTTTTTTTTAACTAATTGAAGGTTTGTGGCAACCATCGAGCTAGGGTATCAAGGCTAGTGATGTTCACTCTATTGCGGTGGCCTGGAGCTGAACCGCAATATCTCTGAGGTGTACCTGTCTCACCCAGCTGCTCTCTAAAGCCATTGCCCCACCTTCATTACTACCAGAGGTATACAAGCATTTCTGTTTTACTAGAATTAGATATTTGTAGTTTAAATGCAAAATTAATAGATACAAAGTAATACTCAGCTTTTAAAGTTGAATCTCCTTAGTTAGTACAAAGTAGTCTCCTATATATTTACCGTTTATAATTTCTCCTCTGTGAAACGGTTTACATTTTTGCCAAGTCGTCCCAAAGGCATATTCTGTGAAGGATTTCCATGGGTCACAGTGGGCTCTCCAGCTGTATTTCTATCAGAAGGAAGAACAGGAGTGTTGTAGGGGGAAAGATGGTCGTAAATATTTGCAGAAATGTCACTTTCTGGGTTTCCTCTTCCCCAGGGCATCAGCATTTGGTACTTAGTAAAAGACAATGAAGTTCTTAGGAAGAAATTCTTTTGGGAGAACACCAATTTCCTTTCTGTTGTAAAATATATAGTATTTACAGATATAATTTAGATCGAAAGTGGAAAGAAACAAGAGAATTTTTCATCTTTCCTGTAACATGCCTCTGAAAAATTTTAGCAATCTTAGGATTATCGGTTTCTTTTAGAATAGGACACTGAAGAGCTTCTTACCCAAACTAAAGGAAAATTTTACTGTGAAAGAATATTAACTAAAACAACAACAACAAAAATATCAATAGTTATTAGAAATTCTACTTTCTTAAGGATAGTTTTGGTTCTGATTTTAAATATAACTGTGTTTTTCTAAAAGTAGAACTACAGCCGTGGCTGGGTGGCTCAGTGGATTGGAGTGTTGTGCCATGCACCAAAAGGTCGCAGGTTTGATTCCGGTCAGGGCACCTACCTAGGTTGCGAGTTCAATCCCCGGTCAGGGTGCATATGGGAGGCAGCCAATCGGTGTTTCTCACATTGATGTTTCTCTCTCTCTCTCTCTTCTTTCTCTGAAATCAATAAAAGCATATCCTCCAGTAAGGATTTAAAAAAAGCTTAAAAGTAAAGAAAAGTAAAAATATATTTTGTATCTAAACAAGAGGCACTTTTAGGGAAATACAAATATTAAAACTTCACAAATATTAAAAACATGAATCTCACAGAAAACTGCAAAACTTGCAGAGAGAATGGATGAAGATACCACAAAAAATGGCTAGAAAACTATGTCATGAGAATACCCACCAGCATAATATTTAGTTGTAGGATTCATAAAGCAGAAAATGTATTCTCAAAATCAGTGATATTAGCAAACATGTGAGTCTTAGATAATAATATATTTCTACCCAAATGAGGCCTGCAATTATATCTATATGACAGCTGCCAAACTGGCCTGGAAGGAAATTTGGCTGATACGAGTTACAACAGTTCATCGTTTAATTTAAGCAAAGAGCAAGAAGCAGAAATATCAGACTTGGTACATGTGATTGCAAAGAGCAATGTGGATTGATCAGTATTTTCTTCTGCTGAGGGCTGCTTGTGGTTCTGTAACTTTGGGCTAGAATATAATCCTGGAGGAGTTGGCTGTCGCCGGCATGAACTTTGGATTGTAAAATGCCAGTCCCCTTACTGAGAGTATCTGCCACTTATGCCAGTCCCCTTACTGAGAGTATCTGCCACTTTTTTCAAGGGCATTAGAGAAAAGTGAGAAATGTGGAAAAGTACAGTTTTCCCTCCTTAGTTGTTTGTTGGTTCCCACGGGTGTCTCCATTTTCTCCATTATTCCTGATGCTGGTTCTGCCCCTTCACCTACTCTCTTTGAACCTCACTTCACATTCTGGACCAGCATAGTCGTTATGAGTCTCAGAGATGAGAATTCTAGAGAATTATTTAATAAAGTACGCCCTCCTGAATCCCTGTGCACTGTTGGTGGGAATGTAGATTGGTGCAGCCACTATGATAAACACGATAGAGTTTCCTCAAAAAATTAAAATTAAAAGTAGAACTATCATATCATTCAAAAATTCCACTTCTGAGTATATATCCAAAGTAAACAAGATCACTATCTCAAAGAGATGTCTGCACTTTCTATGTTCAAAGCAGCATTAGTTACAATAGCCAAGACATGAAAATAAACTCAGTGTCCATCAGCAGATGAATACATTTTAAAACGTGATATATATAGAGATATATACACACATACATATACATATACAACAAAACATTATTTGTTCATAAAAAGAAGGAAATTCTGCCATTTACAACAATATAGATGGACCGTAAGAGCATTATGCTGAGTGAACTAGAAAGGCAAATGCTATATGATCTCACTTATATGTGGAACCTAAAAAAATACATATCTAAACTCATAGACATAGAGAAGAGACTGATAGTTGCTAGAGGCAGGGGCTGGGAGGACAAAGAAATGGGTGAAGGTGGTCAAAAGGTATACTTTTCCAGTTATATGATAAATCGTTCTGGGGTGTAATGTACAGCATGGTGACTGTGGTTAACAATACTGTTTTGTATATTTGAAAGTTGTTAACAGAGTAGATCTTAAAAGATCTCATTACAAGAAAAATATATGTAAGTATGTGAGGCGAAGGATATTATATCATGCTAACCATTTTGCAATACTATATACATATATCAAATAATTATGTTATATACCTTAAACAAATGCATGTTATATGTCAATTACATCTCAGTAAAACTGGGGCAGGGATTCACTCTCTTTCCTGAATACAAATAAACAGATAAAACAACAACTTAGTAAACAAAGTGTATAGGAAGATCTCTTGACAAAGGGTAAGTACAGTAATGTTTAATCTGCATTGTACTAGATGGGAAATACTAGAAGCACTCTTTAAATATATCAGCAACAAGTCATAAATACCTTTATCACCAGGTCACCATTCAACACTATATTAGAAGTCTTACCAAATAAAATACAAATAAACACATAAGTGATAGAATTCTGGGGAAAGAAACAATTCTTCCTCAAAATGCCAAAAATACAAAAACCAGAAAAACCCAATTGATACACCAATAAATGACATCAGCCAGCTTACCATATAAAATAAAAACAGACCAAAAAAAAATCCCTCAGCAATAGACCATTTGAAACTATAAATAAAAACCCCCAACTACACTAGTAACACACATTACATTAGCTAGGAATAAACTTGATGAGAAAACTGTGAGTTCTATAGAAATAAAACCATGAAACTGTGCTTAAGAGCTGAAACAAAGGTGTAACAATTGAACCTACACCTTATGCCAGGTTAAAAGAGTTCAGTGGAAGAGATGGCTATTCTCCATAAATTAATCAGTTCGATTCAATTAAAAAAAAATGTAGCATGTTTTCCAAGAAACTTGACAAGCAGATTCTAAGCTCCATCTGGAAGAGTGAGTTCAGAAAACATAGACAACGGAATATACGCAAATATATACATTACATATTAGACAGATTCAAAGAATTTTTAGAGGAAAGATAGACCTGAGATATGAAAGTAAGAAACTGGCCCTTAAAAATATAACAAGCATACCATAAAGTGGTGGGAGCGATTCATTTGATACTTCATTGCTGTTTTAAGTATGATTTTGTTATAGGAAAAAAGAAGACAATGAGTGTAACAGAATAGAAAATACAGGAACAGACCTGTGTGTACAAACCTACTTAGAGGATGATAAGGGTAGTCTTTCAAAATAGTAGGAAAAGAATGAATGGGAAAACTCAACAAATAGGGTTTGAAAACTTGATTATTATCTTGGAGAGTAAAAACAATTTACAGCTCATATATTGTATATTCCGAATTGAATGGAAATAATAATATTATAAAAAATACACAATGAATTTTCAGAAATATAAAAGACCTAATGAGCAATAAAGGGGAAAACAATTAGGAAAAGACTGATAAACTTGGCTACCTAAAATATAAACTTATATATATGTAAGTATTGTATTGTATATAAACACATATATATATACACTTTAAAGTACCATGAGCAGAAATAGGGGAAAGAAGCCTGGGAGAAAAAATGTTCACTGTATGAAACATACAGGGTGGGGAAAGAACAGGTTTACCGTTGTTCATATGGGAAATAATACAATAATTAATTAATAACAATACAAGAATAAACTCTGTGCTTCACATACTCAGAACTGGAAGCCTTCCTTTGTCCCACCCTGTATATTAGGTGTCTCATCTGCTGTTGTACATTGGCTGAGAAACTTGACTACAGGTGTGTCTGATTATCTGAGTTTATACCCAGCCCTGCCACTTATTACGACCTTGGGCAATGTCTTGCAGCTCTCTGTCTCAGTTCCCTCATCTGTAAAATGGGGACAATCCTACCAGGAGCGTTGTACTACAAGGTTTCAATGAGTTAATCCACACAAAGTGCTTAGAACAGTGTTCGGACTCAATGACCACTAGTTGTTGCTATTAGGTCCTGGTCTTGCTCTCAACGCGCCAAGAGTCTACTATTTTGACAACCTGAGTGCGATTATCTGCTCTAGACACATTAGAATTTTTAAACCACTTTTGTATAGCTAAAGCACAGTGAAAGTTTGCAGTTTCCAAGTGCTCAGGAAGAGCTGTCTGGGGGAGTTGGAAATGAGAGAAAAGTCTCAGTTCTTTGCTCTACTTCAGTAGATGGCCTGGCTACCGCAGAGTTTGTATAGCGAAGGCAGGCTCCCCCAGATATAAGAGCAAGAAGAAAATTCACATTGTAAGAGTTGTGTCTTTATTTTATTTATCCATGCTTCGTTTTATGTTTTACTGGATCACATTAATATGCTAGGTCTGTGTAGCTGACAGAAGTGTAACTCATTTGAAAAGGACAAAAATAAATTGCCACAGGTTTTTAATTTTGATTGTTAAAAATGTGATGTAGTTAATGCTGATTTGAAACCTCTGAAAACAGGCTCTGCAGAATTCAAATTATTTCTAGATAAAATCAAATTTTCTATGACAAGTTTTTATCACAGAAACATCAGTAACATTGGGTCTGCCCTTCAGCTTGTATCACAGAAATCTTAGTCCTTTTTTTTTTGGTCTGTCCTTCAGTAATAGATATAAGGTCAACAGTTTGGAATATTATGCTTAATGTAATGGTTGTATCCAATTTATCCCTTTCTCATCTAATGATAGTTCTTATTAATGTAAGTTATATGGAATAGATGGAGTCAGGCCAGTCATAGGCTCCCTTGACTGTAGTTATGAAATATGCTCAACCTCATAGTAATGGAAAGTCGTATCAGGAAATTCCGAGGGTATCTTCAACTTGGAAGTTAACTTCTTCAAGTAAATTAGGATTGTCCTTGGCAAATGATGAAGGACCTCACTAAATGAAATGCATAATTAGATTTACACTGACATAAATGTATTTCTCTATGCCTCAATTTATTCATTTTAAAAATGACATTAGATTAGATGATCTAATTCTATCTTCTAGTTATGAAAAAGAAATCTAAATCTAAACATTTTCTTTCTTATCAAAATAATTTCATATAAAACTAGACAAATTGTAAATAAATGGAAAGAAGTAAATACAATATAGATACATCCCTGAAAAAATTCCAGAACAGATTATCAAAGAAGTGGTCTATTAATACTTGACAAATAGAAGTAAAATAATAACAATAATGATTTAGCAAAGGTCGAATAAAAAATTTCCTGAAACAATAGTTTCTTTTGTAAGTAGGATAATTATACTAATCAATGAAGAAAATGCTGGAAATATTACATGCCCTTGGGTGATTATCAAGATATTTAAAGATTTTTAATATGGAGATTCTCTTGGGGCTTGGGAGGCACAAAGGATTGGTTGTTGGTTCATCATCAAATTCAAATTTACTGCCAAGTTGAAGGATTAATTATTGGTTCATTTTCTGTTTTCTTCTGATATTTTAGCCCATGGTCCTGACCCAGTTCACATTTTTTAAAAATCAATATCTTGAAGATTTAGAGTATCAAATTCATAATTCATCTAGACCAAGGAAGCATAAATCTAGTGACAAAACCATGATTCCAGAAATACAATTAGCTAAATGATGAGGTTGAAACAATGAGATGAAATGTAGAAAGGATAAAGAAAAATCTTGCCTAAAAGTGGAAAAAAAAAATCCTAGCTTATCAATAGTCCCTATGAATTAGACATAGCCCTTTATTAGTCTAGACCAAACTCAATATGATTCAGCAGTGTGACTGGCTGCCCTTCCCCCTCTTCTGAAAGTACTACAGTTTAAACTCCATTCCTAGTGCTCAAATCACACACGGCTATAGAGGCACTTGTTTGGTTAGTCTACCTCTGGAAATCTATGTTGAGTTTTGGTTACCATATTTAAACAATTAAAGGGTACTTTTTAGTCCTGATTACCATATTTAAAAATATATTAGAGCCCTGGCCAGTTTGGCTCAGCTGTTGGACCATCGGCCTGCAGACAAGAGAGTCCAGGGTTCGGTTCCCACTAGGGGCACGTACCAAAAAAAAAATATATATATATATATGAGACATTTGCAGACCAAAGGTAATTTTAAATATGATAATCCTATTAGGAACTGTGTCACATGGAAAATATTGCAAATATTTTTAGCCTAGAAATGTAAAGTGTGTGCCTGGCTGGTATGGCTCAGTGGGTGAGTGTCGACCCCATGGACCAAGAGGTCGCCGGTTTGATTCCTGGTCAGGGCACATGCCCAGATTGTGGGCCAAATCCCCAGTGGGGGGCATGCAGAAGGCAGCCAATCGATGTTCTCTCTCATCCATGTTTCTATCTCCCTGTCTCCCTTCCTCTTTCTCTAAAATCAATAAAGAAAAAATATTTTTGAAAAATGTAAAGTGTATGCATTTGTGTTTCTGTGCATGCTTTTTGGAAAGTAAAGGAATGTTATGACTATACAAATATTTTTAGAACTATCTCTTAGAAAACAATTTTTTTTCTTTTAGTTCTCTTTTTCAATTGTTTTTTTTAACAAAGAAATATCAGAATTATTCTTCACAGTCACCATTTTTACAGTTAGGAAAAGACAGAAATGACAAGAAGAGATATGTAAGCTTAATCAAAACAAACACATTGTCCACACTTCTCCACATTCATTCAGCTCTGTACAGTCAGTGTCAAGTATAACGGCAGGTGCACAGTAGATGTTCAACGAGTACTGGTCCCACGAGTGGAGAATGCAAGAATGAATACATAATGATGGAGTGAATGACTTGTGGGGCCCAGTCACGGGAAATGTTCCAATCAAGGCCGGATGTCTTTATAGTATATAAAGAATTTCTAAAAGAAGTTGATGGGCCTGGATCAATGATTTTTAGCCCGTGTGCCAAAGGAATTTTTAAAACATGCAATATTTGACTATTTAGTCAGGGGCACTAACCTCTTTTCCCTTAGGCTGTTGAATAAAACAATGACAACAGCCAACACAACAATAGCCATATGGTGTGCATGCCTTCCCTTGAACAATAAATATATAGTCATATAATAGCTTTATCTTATTGGTCATGTCGCACAATAAGGTTGTGTCTGATTGGTTAATTCTTAGTACCAGAAATCCTTATCTACAGGTATAGGCACCTCATTGCTTAAAAAGTCACTTTGAAACAAAAAGGGTAGGTAATAAATATTATTTTTTGTAAACAATCAAAATTATACCTATTTTTGTCAGATCAGCAAACATATATATTTTTTGATGGGCTGCAAAATTTTAGTAATTATTCCATGTGTGCCATGAGATAAGAAAAAAGATTGAAAATCACTGGCCTAGATGACTTCCTAAATGCCTTTTAGATGTAAAATTATTTAAGAGGTCAAGAAAGTAATTATTTCATACAGTTCTGATTATTATTCTAATTTAAGCATTGGAATTGCTCAAAAAAGCTTGGAAAACAGTCTTGAGAGAGAGAATTATATAAAATGGTAAATAAGATTACTGGTAAATAAAATTTGGTATTTATGCATATGTAAGTAGATTATGCCAATTGCATTATATATGCAAAATTAGGATGCCCTTCAGAAAAGAAATATTTAATTAGTGTGGCAATGCATTATTCCATTTTTGTCATGAAGTACTGAATCTTCTCTACAGTTTTGGCAATATACACAGCAATTAAATTACAACATTAAAAAGCAATATTTGTGTGATTCATTTGGGATCCTAACTTACCTATGTAGCTTTAATGTATTTTAAATTGGAATGAAGTTTATTCTAAAGAAGTGACTGCTCTGATAAGTAGCTACTTATATTTCATACTTAAGTTTTTCATTATGCATATTTTAATGCCGTTGTGTTCTATTCTATTTCAATAGAGAGAATGTTTGTTAAAATATTTAAATAAACAATATTACATAATAAAATTTAAAAATCTCAGACATTAAACAAGGGTGATACACTTAGATAAACAAAGGCTTTTAAAAAGTACATTATTGAAAAGTATGGGTTTGCATACACAAGTATAATACATTTATGTTAATAGTAAAAGTGTAAGTAACCTGAGAAGCTTTAGAATAGCATAATTATGTAAAAAGAGAGAGACTGAAATAAGACACACATACATTTGAATGGCATTGGACTTCTATCTAACTAATGTGTTGTTAGACATTTTAACTAATCGTCTATGGCTTAACACTCGTATCAGAGATATACAGGTATAAATGTCTAATAGTTTAACTTCCATTAATGCACAGTATTTTGGTCCATATTTTATACTGTCATTGCTTAAGTACTTTATTGAAGCAGACTAAAATCTCTCAATTTTGAAAAAAAGCAACTAAAAGCTTTAGAACTTAAAAAAAAAAAAGTGGGTGCTACTCAAGAGGCATACTGGTTAGTGACTTTCTATTTAGAGAAAAACAAATCAAAATGAATAATATGTACTGTACTTCTTCAATGATGATAAGTCGCATCAACACAAAAGATAATGTACGTGAATAAGTATCCTAATATTATAGTTAAATAAAAACACTTTATTCTGCATTTATAGCCATTGGTAGCAGGCAGTTCTGAAAGACAGGTAAAGTAGTTAATAAAATTGTGCTATGAGCAAAGTATCTTTTATTATGAAAGTATCATAAAATTTCTAATATTTGTGTAAGAAAGAATAAGGCATCCTCTTTTGCAAGAATAAGGTAGCTTAAACTTGAACATTTCTCTCTGTTTAAAATTGACCTAATTTAAATAAATGGACCATGACATAAAACTATTTTAAGGACTCTTTAAGTTAGTTTTTTAAGTCTCAAACTCAGATTCTTTAAACCACTAACACCTTGAGCAAGTTTTAACGCCTTGAACTTGTCCTATTATTATGAGAACAAGATACAGAGTGAAAGGAGAAAACTGTTGGACTTAATAGAAAACATAACATGGAAAGTTACATAATGATCACCTAAATAAGGTTGTAAACATTGCTAAACACAAGGAATATTTTCATATACCAGCTACTGAAAGAAATTCTGAATGATGTGCACATTACCGTCACATGACAGCATTTGGCTAAGATCAGGAGTAAATCAAGGTTCAGTCCAGTCCAGTCAAACTTTCATCACGCCTCCTTCTCTCTTCAGAGACTCCACCTTCATGCAAAGTCACTAACAATCAGAAGGAGGAAAAAATAAATCAGTCCTCTTCACTGGTTTGTTTGGCAAATGACAGATTGCTTGAGGTGTTCTTGTGAGATCAAAGAAGAGGAAATAATGTCACACCGCAAGTATTTATAATGAGTAATGTTAGTATAATGAGCACCAAAGGAAGTGGTAATAATGAGCTACTTGCAGAGTGTTGCCCAGTTTTCCAGTGTGAACACATCCCTGTTTGCTCCTGAAGGGCAGGGATTTATGACAACAGATGCGGGGTTGGGTTTCTCTTTCCCCGAGGATGCTCTGTACCCTTGTCGAACACATTCTGAGATTCAAGCCAATGCACGCGCCTCTTCACCTTTGTCTCTGGACTTGTTGAGAACTTGACTCTCTGCCAGTTTGAGACTGCATTCCGCGGGTCTCCTGCTTCTACCTGCCACCCTCCGGGCTAAATAACATCTCTGTCATAGAACAGCTCCTTCCACAAAGCGAACATGCCAGCAAACCAGGTCTGGGGCTACTGGTGTGCTCATAGCTAGACTTTGTCAAATATTTGAGGATGAAAAGGGAAACTTGGAAGGTCTTGATGGTACACTCAGCACTGAACATTTATTTTGGCAAAACAAATCTTTAAAATGTGTCTACTCTTCAATTTAGCAGCGACTCTGATGATATGCGATTTCAATGAGTTAGGAGTTCAAAGGAAAGAACTTGTTTTTCCTAGACGATGCCGGTGAAAAGCAGTATTAGCTGTTCCTGATTCTTCTTCCTAATTAAGTCATATTTGAATTGTTCTTGTTCCATATGATGCAAATATTTTAAAATGCCAACAAAGCCAACCATTTATTTCCAGAATTTGCAAACCCCACAAAACTCCCTGCTGAGAGGCGGGCTCCCACAGGAATTCACATAATTCTGTGGTATACCATTGACTTTAAAAGGTGGCCCAAAATACTTTCTTAAAATGCCCGGATGGGATTTCTATTTGTGGTAACCTTCTACCTAAAGTACTGCTACAGTGAGAAATACAAATATACCCTTCATAATAACTTGCTAGCTTGAAAATGAGCGTTTTATATATGTGACACTGGATGTATCAAGGAGCTGTCTCACTTGGGCACAAAAGTTTTAAAAGTGACTGCATTATTTCAGGTAGGTAGATAACGTCAGTTTTTAGAACTATCCATTTCAGCTTAGAGATATGAAATGAATTACATAACAGTTAGAGTTTTGCAGTGTATCATTCAGGCTGCAGAGGAAAGATGTTGCTTGTAGGATCAAAGTGTGTGTAAGGGGCACAGTATCAGACATTCTGCCAGGAAACGGCTTCACGGCCATTAGCAATGACATTGCACATGGGGTCCATAAAATAAAAGAGTCCATAGCCAACACAACTGCTCAGTGTGCATTATAAGTTTTCTGCGGTTTGAAATCCCAGATCATGTTGTTTTTAAGTTATTTCTTATAATGTGACATTTTAAAACTTCCCCACAGGGTTAATTCTCAGTATATATGATGCATGACTTTGTAGACCGTGTAACGTACAAGTTAAGTTTCTGGTTAAAGACATTGGCGTGGCTGACATGTGGCTTTCCGGAGGGGAAGAAAAGCACCCACACCATCAAAGAAAGTTGTTTTTTTTCCCCTTCCTTTCAAAGGAGGAATAATCATTATGTAAACAGGACTCTTTTTATTTAAAAAATTAATTCCGCTTTTTGCCTTTACTTTCAAATTTTTCCTTGCTGTTTTGCAAATTGTGTTTTATTTCTTCCAATAGCAATGCCTAAGCTGAGGGCCGTGAGTGCTATGCTTTCTCATTTTGTTTATTTGAAACTATTAGACTATTAGATTATTAGACTATTTCGCATTTGGTATGGGAACATTTCCCATCATCTTGACCCTCACGGCAGATTGCTAGCCTTTCATTAGTTGTCGATTATATATATTTTAAAAGTGCTGTCATCTGATATTCAAATCAATCAGACTAACTTTTTAAAGAATAATTTGCTGTATTTCAATTTGTGTGAAGAAATAGTTTTTCATAGCTCTTAAAATATTTCTAAGATGCCAACCACTTACCTGACAACAATAAAAACCAAAACTACAGCTGTATATTTTAGGATGCTTCCTTCCAAATTGGAATTTCTAAATTGACTTATTACTTCATCTTATTAATCTACATCATCCACAAATATTTTCAGTATTGTCAGTCCCAATCTGTATTCACTTTTCATTTGTGGAATGCAAATTAACATATTTATTCTGGGAAACAGTTATGCTACCCTTCATTGGTTTTTGTTATGTTGTGCATATTTTAATACCACTTCATCAACAGACCCAAGTTAATTCCTTCCTATTATGTTATATTTACAGTATGTACTATCATTACACTTTAAAAGTATATAACAAAAATTTAGGGCTCTACAGCTAACTCAAGGTCATTATGCAAAAGTAATACTCTTTACTTCAAAAACATTTTTCCAAACAAAAAGAAAATGACTTTCCTAAAAATATATGGCTTTTATACCACAATGTTATACATGTGACATATAACATAGTCATATACCTCACTGTCTATATTAATATGACTATCATTCAACTGTCTTCATCAATAAGATTTTTTTCTAGAAACCCTTGCCTCCCAAAAGGTAAACACTGCAAATACTTTTACTGTTCACTTGGAAAATTTCCCCAAAAATTATTTAAAGAACATTAGACTGCTCAACTTCGATTACATAGCCTTTGAAGACTATCATTTTCCAAGACGGGTAAAACCCCCAAACTGTCACCTTACTGTGTCCACTGTCCTGAATTATTCTACCACAAACTCTACTCTCCCATTGAAGCCTCTGCATTGAAAGGCCCACCTTAAACCCATTATTCCAAAATCCTTATAAATATCTTACCTTTGCTGTCCCCCTCCCAGAAGTTACGAAGATTCTGTCAAATTAGTAAAGCTTTTAATCACCATAAACAATAAGTTTAGCTTTGCTTGAGCAACAAATTATTTTGATGGCATTTCCATAATAGATTATGGATAAATGATAGAGATAGATAATAGATAGATAGATTGATAGATAGATAGATGATAGATAGATAGATAATAGATAGATGGATAGATAGATAGATAGATAGATAGATAGATAGATAGATAGATAGATAGATAGATGATAGATAGATAATAGATAGATGATAGATACTTTCAATGTACCCATAGTGAAATCACTAGTGTTTTGCTGCTTTTGTATTAAAATGGAAAGTGGGCTAAATGCAAGGCTATTTAATGAGTTAACACATAAATCATGAGAAATGGTATTCTTGTTTCTTAGTGCTACATTGTACACAAAATATATTGTAAATAACCTTTTCATACTTTTTGTTTTATGATTATGTTTCCTACTGGAATCAAAATAATAAATATAACTTTATCTTAAGCAAGAACGGATCTCAAGGAATCTTATTACAGGGCTGTAACCAGTTAATTTGATCTCCAAAACTTTATTTATGTAATTTGAAAATCAAGTACAAAAGAATGTGCTTTTTTTTTTTTTTTTTTTTTTTTGTATAAGGTAAGATAGAGCTAATAAGACCAGTACATTCAATATGGTAACAGAGCATAACACTTTGATAGATCAAGTTGAAGCATGATGATTTCTTGGTGATCAGGAGTGAGTTCGAGTGGAATCTGAGAGTGAACTTTCCAGAATTAAACCAATGAGCATTCACCCACCCACCCCACCACCTGAGTGTAAAATGATCTAAAGAAAAGCTTTATAGATTTTGAGTAAAAAAATAGTAATATTTGAATTAGTGTTGCCACTTCTCCAATGATCAGTCACTACACTGCCTTGTAAGCCAAGGCCAGAAGAGATAAGCTGGCCATCTCCCTTTTACTGAGAACTTACTTTGTTTACAGTATTTTGTCCTATGAAGTTCTGTCCGTTAAACTGTTCTACTTAGACTGCTTTTGCTATGAACTTGCTCACCAAGTCGCTACTGCCTGGTTTGGGAACCCACTGAAACCCCAGCTCACTCGCGCTCTGGGGCAGAGCTGGATGCTCCTTGGTAATGTCTTCTCTGAGGTTGGAATGCAAATATATAACTGAAACTTCAAAATGAAATACTACTTCTTTTTAGAATCATTCCAGATGTGAGTGTATCCAACACATCCCCCCGAATATGGGTTGTTCTGTAATTATAAATATAAAGAATAGGATAAAAATATTTTAGAGTCCTTATACAGCATAGAGATTAAGGCTCTGAATATAAAAAAAAAAAATTTTTTTTTTAAATAAAGTGGACAGTCTAATTTTGGATTAAGGGGTGCCAACACTTTGATAAATGTGTAGTATGTATCTTATCAATGCAAAACCCTCTTTTCCCTCCAAGCAGCCACAGAAATTAGAGGATCGAATGAATGACTGAAAAATCTCCAACGTTCTTATTTTTCCTGGAATGGTCTGATTTTACAATCCTCAGGCTCATCTCCTTAGAATCACAGCTTCTGTGCTAGTCCGAGTTGCAGTTTGAGATAAATACCAGTAGGTGGCAGTGCTGGTCACACGGCGGACCAGTTCCGCAGGCCCTGCCCACGGAGGCAGACCACTGATTACAGAGGACTCGGGGACGTGTCTGGGCAAACATGTTGTGGACACAAAGGAAATCAATCAAGTAAACACAAGTGAAGAAAACTAGACTTGGAAACCAAGAGACAGTACTGAAAGAGAAAACCCTGCTTTGAAGTTCCGCTTTCTGCTGAGAGCGTTTATGAGTGTAAACTGCTGTTTTATTTGGGGAGTCTGCAGGTACCTCGCCGCCCCAAGCTGTCCTGCTGGCGGATACGGCAGACGCGAAGATGCAATGGTGTTCAGAAACTTGAACATGGCCTCAGAACCCGACCTAAACCACTGGACGGACGGCTCTTGTGGAGGAGAGGTTTCACGAAGGGCAAAGTGATTTAGTTGAGTGTCTTCACAGAGGCTCAGCAATCCTGCCCCTTCCTCGGGAGTCCCCCTCCGGCCACCGCTGGAGCAGACAGTCTCCTTCCCTCCTCACGCCAGGCCGGGGATCTAGTGTCTCCAGATGGCCCAGGAGCCCCTTCCCTTCAAGGGAGCCTGCAGCTACTCCATTCGGTGACATTCTCTTTCTCTGCTGTGACCAAACCGAGGAGCATCTGCAATGGTTCAGAACTAGTTGCTTTTCCAAGAACTGGCTTTATGCATTTACTGCAACATGGAACTGTGCGTGGACTGTATATCCTTAACTATCTGTTACGACCTTAACTGTGGTATACCCTTAACTGTCTTTCTGCACACAGAGCCCCAGGAGGTCTCTGTAACCTGTGGACTTGTTGTGAGCCTTGGGCAGCACACACTCTCCTCAAGGGCTAGCTGACTAGGGCGACATTAGGGTCTTTGCTCCTGGGGGGCGGGCTTCATTCAAACGCTACTTCCGCCCTAAAGGAGCCAGCTTTACTAACGTAACCCACCCCCTTTCTTTCCATTTGAGCACATTTTACTATTTTAAACGAAAATGCAATATGTGAAATGGTTAAATAGTGACTTCCCCCAGAGAGTGGGAGGAAATATATTCAAGCTAAGAACTATGGAAATTTCATAAAGTGGATATAAGTTCTAAAATTAAAAGGCAGAAATCACGAGCATAGGTTATGTGTTCCAAGAAGTATGAATTAAGTTAAATCTTTAAGAACATTTTCTGTTATAAGAAGTCCTCAGCTCTCATTTATATATATTTGGGCAGGGCCTCTAACAGCCCTGTGTTTTAAGTTTGTGTTTTATAGTGCCCCACTTTTCAGTTGAAGAATCTTGAGGAAAGGGTTTACATATCTTGTCCAAGGACACCCAGTTAGTCCTTTGGCAAAGCCAGAAGAGTTGTCCCCAAAGTTGGGTTTCTGCAATGTATTACCCGAATCAAGCTTTCTTGGAAGTCCAATTCAATATGGTAACACTTCTCTAACCGCTCACAGTGAAAAATCTGATGTTATATACAGATCTTGGAATCCTTTAAAATAAATGAAATACAGAGCTGGGCAAAGGTAGGCTTACAGTTGTAATACTAACGAATAATACAATAATGAATAGATAACAATATAAGAATAAAC
This sequence comes from Molossus molossus, assembly GCF_014108415.1. Classification (NCBI taxonomy): domain Eukaryota; kingdom Metazoa; phylum Chordata; class Mammalia; order Chiroptera; family Molossidae; genus Molossus; species Molossus molossus. Next base: position 12,893,574 of record NW_023425403.1, read on the forward strand.
TTGCTTCATGGGACTCACAACTATAAACCTACTTTTGCCCACCCCTGTACTTCTAATGATTCAGACTGAGTTCAACTGAAGAAAGGTGTTCTTTCAGCCAATGGCATATATTTACAGTGCATTTGTTGAAGGCAAGATAGCCAATGGCCACACAGGAAGATAAATGTTAATTTAGATTTGGATGGAGTTTCACCTGGGCTTGAAGCAAGACGCACCTGTGCAGAAGACAGCAGGCGGCCAGGTGACAGCGCGGGAGAATGGCCCTTGCCTTTGGTTTTAACACTCCTGTTGGCTGCAGCACTACGATCCGCTGTCCACGCAGCTGCTCACCTAACCTCCTGGCTGGGAAGAGGGTCACACAAATGACTGCAGGGGAGATGAGTGGCAGGTGCCAACGCTGGACACTGGCCAGTAGGTATTACCTGGGAAACAAGAAGGGACGAAAAGCTTCTCTTGAAAACAAACACGTGGTCTGGCTGTGTGGCTCAGTGCATTGAGCATTGTCCCATGGACTGAGAGGTCTGGTTGGATTCCTAATCAGGGTACCTGCCTGAGTTGTGGGCTTGATCCCCAGTGGGGGGGGTGCAGGAGGCGGCCACATGATGTTTCTCTCTCACATCGATATTTCTATCTTTCTCTCCCTTCCTTTCTCTAAAAATCAATAAAAATATATTTTTCAAAAAGAAAGAAAATAAACGTGAATATAACCATGCTTTCAAAATGTGTATATATTTTAATTTTGTGTTAAACAAACTTCTCTCTTTAGAAACCTATTTGATAAATGCTGCGTTTTCTACATTTAAGTCTTCTTGTCCTTGAACGAGGACATATTCTGAGAATTTTTATATATTTCTGAAATTTTCATAGTTTACTCAAACATTGCTTTAAAATTTTGATTATAAAATAATAGTCTTCCTCAATTATAAAATTATTGTTATCAAGACATTCAAAGTTACCAAGTCATGTATACAATGATTATCGTATTAAACTGGATAACTAATAAAATTTAAAAAACTGAACCCTGTTGGATTGTTTTTGTTGCAAACTCATAATAGTTTAAAATTCTATAAAATTTAGGTTTATAATTTCTTTGCTTTGTAAGTTTGCAAAATTGTATAAAAATGCATCCCACATCCCTAGCCGGTTTAGCTCAGTGGTTAGAGCATCAGCCCACAGACCAAAGAGTGGCAGGTTTGATTCCGGTCAAAGGCATGGACCTTGGTTTCAGTCCTGGTGGGGGTCATGTGGGAGGCAACCAGTCAACACATTGATGTTTCCTTCTCTCTCTCTCTCCCTCTCCCTCTCTCTCTCCCTCCCTTCCACTTTATCTGAAGATAAATGGAAAAAAATATCTTTGGGTGAGGATTAAAAACAAAACAAAAACAAAACGCATCCCACATTTTATTTTAAGTTTGTTTTATAACAGCTTTTTTCCAGATTTTATACTAGGAAATTAACAAGAAGCAAATGTGATATTTATCTTAGCAGGAAGCAGGGATCATTTTTGTGAGCTGAAATAAGCGAAAACTTAGTGATAGTTATATTAAGAAGTCCCTTTTGCAAATAAAAAACTTCTTTCACACCCCATCAAAATATTATTGCTTTATTTAATTTTATACAAAATTTTCCTTGGATACTTAATATCTATTGTTTTAGATGGAAGATAAGTTATTTGCCTTAAAATTTTTAGTTTTGCTTGTTACAAAAAAAGAAGATTGCTGTATGGGTAATGGTGACATTGTTCATTCATTTTTCTGTTGAGTATCATTCTAGGGCAGAATTTCTGAAGGATTGGAGATAGCAGAAGAGAGTTAGTTCTTCTAATTAAGTGTTTGTATTCATAATTAGGAAACCTATTTAAACCACTGTCAAATTTCTCACTTGATATGATAACTTGACTGGGTCCTGGGGGGAGGGTCCGTTTCCTTAGAAGCTCTCTTAAATTCTCAGGTAAAGAACAATGCAATATCAGAAGCTGGAGATGTGAAAAGAATTAGGTTGTGCCTTTGATACCGAGCATATTGAATAGCTAAGAATATTATTGATCAAAGAGAACCAGCACAGATTGATTGAAGGAAAAAAATCCACTGAGAGTAAAGTCTACTTTTGAAGTATATAAACTTAACAACATAAAGCTGAGTGTAAATTTGTAAGAAAAGTTAATGAGGCGACATTGTAGCTGGGGCGATGCTGTCTTCCAGACTTCTCGACCACATTGCAGCGCAACGTGATGCGGCTAACCGCTGGGGATTCTCCGTGGGAAAGCGGATGTCTTCACTTCTCGGTCCTTCATCGTCGGTGTGCGCTGTCCAGAGCCCTGACCTGCCACAGGCAACGTGGGTCCGAACTCTCTCTGTCCGCCTGCTCTCACTATACCCGAGACAATAAAATAAGGCATGGTTTTGGTAATTTCACAAGGCACTTCAATTCTGTAGGTCGGTTCGATTTCTTTCCTTATCAGACAACATTAATGTTCTAGATCCAAGAGAAAGAGTCATTTGAGAGTGTATGGAGGGATGGGAGGTGGGGAGAGGCTAGGAAAAAGATTATTTTGTGCAAATAGAAGAGGCTATTTTCAGCAGACAATTTAATTAATTTATTTTGTCTCGAGAGAAAAACATGGGCAGAATCACAAGCAAGGTAATGTGATTTAAAACCAGTTTAGAAAATGTGTCGGGGGAAAAGAGAGTGATGTAAGTCCAGAGATCAAGCCTGGACTCTGCATGCTTACAAAACTCATAGATCTCCTGCTCCCGGGCTTCCTGGCTCCTCTGCACGGTGTCAGAGGCCAGTGGTAGTACTATTATCATCGAGGAGAGTTAGCTATGGTGACAGGACAGATAAATGGACCGTATTGGGGTTTATTCATCTTTGTAACCACGGTGCTAAGGAAGGATTCAGCATTGGTGGTTGACTTATTTATGTGCTACCAGAAAAGGTGCTTTGGCTGCAGATTTCACATTTAGAAGAAACATGATCCTTTGGAAAATTTGCCACCAATTACTTAGTCTCCAGTTTCAATCTAGCAAGTGAATGATCTGTCCATACTTGTGATAATGGACTGCTGCTCCAGTCAGAGCGGGGCAGTTGGGCTATCTTGTGTCTTTTGTAAATCCTGAAAATACACTCGGAACATTCTGGCTGTGTTAACTCTAAAATTCCTACATTTCTCTTCACCTAACTTTTCTAACAAATATTTAGCAAGGGAAGTACTGTCATGATAAATTAGTAATTTTCTTTTTCCTTTTAGTATTTATTATATTTAGTTTTGCTTGAAATTTTTTTTTAAAGTTATGCGCCTTTTGACTCTGGCTAAGTGACATCAGGACACCCTCCTCAACAGAAGCAACTAGAATGTTGAACAACACTGACGAAAACAGTCACATCTGTTCTCCAGAAACTGACCAGTCTTACAAATATCTGACAGCCATTGATGCTTTAAACTGCTGACCTTCGGTAAGACCAGTGGAACCTTTGTCATTCTGGCCTGGGACTGCTTCCACTGGTCCTGGGGTGGGCTGGCAAGGTTTCTGCTGTGATTAAAGGGTGTTCCCTAAATTTGAGGCTGGAGGTGACACCTACATCCGATCGTGTTGTGGACAGAGATTGGGGAGGGCCAGCAACTCTACTTTGGAGACAGGCGATCTTTGTCTGAAAAGGATAATAAGTATTTAGTGTTTCGTGGGCCACATAGAGTATCTGTTTCTCCTTCTCCTCCTTCCCTTCCTCTTCCCCTTTCTCTTTCTCCTCGTCTCTGCTTCACTTTAAAGATGTAAACACAGTTTTAGTGTGTGGGTCGCACAGAAACAAGCCGGGAGCTGGGTCTGGACGGTGAACCGCGGTTCGCCTCTGCTGCTCTGTTAGCCCGAGGCTGGCACCAGCCGTGGGCAGGGCTGCCTGCTGCACAGCGGCCACCAGAGAGGATCCAAGGAGCCGCACGCCGCTTGCTGACCCTGAGGTTGAGGAACGTGACATGCGGGGTGTGCAAAGGTGTCCAAACGGTGAGCGCTGAGTACATTTGAAAATGCTTCAGCCCTGAGTGTTCCTTCACTCACACAGGTGCAGTGCAGAGAAGAAAGCTTTTCTCGAGCTAAAGGAAACATAAAGAATAGTAAGGGGAAAAAACTTAATTTAAATAAATTGGACAACTTCGATGAAATGAGCTAATACCCAAAAAGACACAAAACCAGGTCAAGAAGAAATAGGAAATCTGATTACAATAATGAGAAATACAGAAATTGAATTAGAAATTAGACATTTTCCCACAGGAAAAAAAAAAAAAAAAACCTAGGCCCAGTGACCTCAGTGTTGAATTCTATCAAATATTTACAGAGAAAATAACAGCAATTTACTGCTTAGTATGATGTTGCCCAGTGTGGCGGAGGAAGGGACATTCCCATTTTATGGGCTAATGTTACCCTGATAGCAAAGCCAAGGGTATCACAAGAGAAGAAAAACACAGACGAAAACCCTTCATTAAATGATGTACAACTTCCTAACAAAATGCCCATAAGGTGAAAAAATATGCATGTCCACCATGACCAGGTGGGGTTTATCCTAGAAATGCAAGGTTAATCTGACATTCAAACACTAATTTAATGTCATATATCAATTGTATTGAAGTCATAAAGGACAAAAACTCCACACGATCCTCTCGATAGACGCAGGAAAGGAATTTGAGAAAACATACGGCTTGTTGATGATGTTAAGAACTAGAAATGGAAGAGAACCGCCTCAAACTGACAAGGGAAATTCAGGAAAACCCTACACACAGCATCACACTCAGCGCTGGAAGATGGAGATGTTCCACTAAGACCAGTAGCGAAGATGGAGTGTTCACAATTTCTATTCACACGTATACTGGCTTGTTCAAAAAGTTCAAGACAACTTTTTTTAAATCACACACAAGCAACAAATTAATCAAGCAATTAATTAAATGCACCTCCATTGGAAATAAAGAAATAAAACTCCTTATGTGGGGAGTAAATGATCCCATGTGTAAAGAGTCCCAAGGAGCCTATAAAAAAATCTATTAGAACTAATCAATGTGTTTGGGAAAGTCTTGGGATACCAGATCAATGCATAAAAACCAATGTTGTGTCTATATCTAGTAATGGAAAATACAAAAATTCAACTAGGAAAACAATTCCATTCATGCTTGTATAAAAATATAAAACGTAAAGGGACTTTGCAGGTGGGAATCAGGGTGCAGACCTTGAGATGGGGAGACTTTCCTGGAGTATCTTGGTGGGCTCATCTCATTAAGTGAGTCCTCAACAGTGGAGGAGGGGAAATGGGGCGTCCCAAAGAAGCAACGTGAGGACTTGATCCACTGTTTCTGGCTTTGAACATGAAAACAGGGCTCCTTGAGCCAAAGACTCTGACTCCAGCTAGAAGCTAGCATGGCCCTCAGCTGACAGTCAGTAAGAAATTGGAGTCCTTACCCCGGCCAATGTGGCTCAGTGGTTGAGCATCAATCCATGCACCAAGAGGTCACTGTTTTGATTCCTGGTCAGGGCACATGCCCAGGCTGCGGGCCCCATCCCCAGTGGGGGGCATGCAGGAGGGGGCCAATCGATGTTCTCTCTCCCTGACGTCTCTATCTCTCTCCCTCTCCCTTCCTCTCTCTCTCAAATCAATAAAGAAAAAAAAAAAAAAGAAAAGAAAATGGAGACCTTATCCCTTCATCTATAATTAATTCAAGTCTGTCAAGAAGCATGAGATTGTCCCCTAGTGCCTCCAGAAAGGAAGCTGGCTTGGGGACATTTTAATTTTAGTTTGCTGAGACTCATACCAGACTTTTCACTTACAAAACTGTAAGATAATAAGTTTGTGTAATTTTAAGCCCCCGAGTTTGCTTAACTGTGCTAAGGGAGCAATAGCAAAGTAAAACAAAATGGGAGAAAACTAGATTTATGTAAACTCGATTAAAGAAAATTATTTAAAACTAGGAAAAAGGCAAAAAGATGGATAGCATCCAGTTTTAAACAAGGAGTATTTAATTTTCTACAAGAGTGCACCTGTTTTGATTTTGCTAATTTTATTTAATTAAGAGTCTGGGTTCTGTGAAATAACGTGTTATCTTGGTATGTTTCTTCCTGGTAGAAAAGATATCTTCGAAGTGTATGGTTTCATTGCCTTGTAACCAGTTTTGTGCTAACCTAGCAACTTTATGCCAAGAGACCTTATTTTACAATGTCTTTCAAATGCTCTTGGAAACACTTTATATTTTACTAGTTCACTAACTCAAGAGTGAGCAAACTAGTAAATCTTTGAGATATACTAATTTTATATTTGAATGAGTCATATTTTTACTTATTAAAGCACAGTAACTAGACAATCATGATCCATTATTTTTAGGGGTGTTGGAAAATTTGGAGATGTGTCAGCTTAGATTTGTTAGTGAAAACATAGTACAATTTTAAAATATTCTAAAAATCAATTCAGCATATAAATAAGCAGATACGTAATAAACAAAACATATATAAAGTTGGACAAAAAGGGTCTCAACAATTTTGGAATGTTACCTGATAAAGAAGTCAACTTTTGCTACCATTTTCTATATTTTTATTGCTATCATTTTATGAGGAATTATATTAGCATAAATAGAATATATAATAGAAGTTGGAGGAAAAATAATATTGTTTTACATAAAACTGGGAAATATAATAGGAAGATAAAAGAAAAATTATTACAAGTTTTCCACTTGAGAACACACTGCTAACACTTAAGAGTTCAAATAAGATCTATGGCGACCTCAAAAGCTAACAATGCCAATTTTGACAGAATTTGTTTGGTAAATTTTTAGTTGATCATTTGAACAACTATGGAATTGTTTGTTATATCTCCATGGCTACTTCTATTTTTAAAGATTTCCTAGCTAGAACTTTGAAATTTAACATATCTCTATAGCAAAGACTTCATTTTTCTTTCTCACGCTAGATTCTTGTGTCGGTACACTAGCTCTGGTAGAACAATGCATGTTTCTGGTTAATTACATATTATTGCAATGTCCCTCAATGATGGACAATACATTTTCTTATTAAATTTTAAACTGCCCCAATTCTGTAGTTGCAACCCAAGGTACTATATAAATATATATATATATATATTTCACAATTATACCTGAGAGAAAAATAGTCATATAATAGGCAAGTGTGATCCAATTTTAAAAGTGTGAGTATTGCCTCATTTTTCTGCTAATTAAAAATAGCTTTTGGCCATTTTTAGTCCAAAAACTTGCCTTCCATTATCTATTTCTCCTAACTCAGTTTTTTGTTTGGTTCTATATTCTCTCACACTATTCAGGCTAACTCAATCTCATGGAAACAAAGACTAGAAAGTGAATTGTGATTTTAGTTATTTAGTATGCTTATCCGTCAAATGAGTCTGGAAATGGTCGACCTTAATTAATGGTTTAAATCAGTAGGTAAGAAAAAATCCACACTGGCCGGCAAGAAATACTCTTCCTCTAATCAAGGTTAGGTCAAACAGCTGTCGTCATAGCTGCTCCCTTCCTGAAGCAGGTGACAGGCGCTGGGCCCGGTGTTAGGCATTTTAGGCACATTTCTACTTCTCTCATCGAACTTAAAACACAGGAACTATGAAATCCACTGTTCGTCGCTGAGGAATATGTGGCCCAGAGAAGTTAGGCAACTCGTGTCTGAGGCCTCACGGCTAACTCTCAAATGCAGCTCTGTCTGAATCCCCACGTTCTGTTCCTCCCATTAAAAGGAGGAATTTGGGGGTACCTGAGTTCTAGAGCAGCTTTGTGACCTGGAATTAAGCATTTTACTTCTCTAGACCTTCGTTTCTTCAACAAGACGAGAACAAGGTCAGGCTAGGTCATGTCAACATCTCTTCAAAGAGTGGAATGCAGATCTGATGCACACTGACTGCCTTGTTCACAATGTATCTATTTGTGCTGTCCCTAGAGGAAGGAAATCTGGGGTGCAGTGTCCTGGGAACTTTCTGGCGTGGACAACTTGGTTTTCTCTTTAGAAAGTATGTCTCTCACAGCCTCTTCCTCCGCACTGTTACCACACTGAAGTCAACTAGATTTGTACCACTGACCCCCATGGACATGCCTGTGAACAGAATCACATGTTGTTGTACAAATAATGTTGGACAAAACATTGTGATTAAAATAGATGGTGTTAATACTTGCTTTAAAATCCATATTCATGAGACATCAATAAGTCATTTGAAAAAAATAGAATCCACTGTAAAAACATTTTCTCATTTAATTTGAGAGTTGATGTATTTAATGCACCCTAAATAAAGAACATTTCTTACTTCTTTAAGAATTGCTCATGAAAACATGTTAGGTAACTGGTAACTGCAATCCGAAATGAAAGCACTAAGAAATGGATTGTAATAAAAATTAAAAAATCATTCTGAGGGGAAAAAACAGTTAAGATTTGGTTTAAAATAAGTTACATGTACCCACTTGGAGTTTAGTTTACCAAAATATGATTTAGGGGCAAAGCATTTTTGCTACATAATTTATGAAGCAAAAAACTGGAATATAGTCAGCATGTGGTGACTTGGTTTGGAAAAAAGGATTCAAATATAATAATTCAGCTTCCAGTTTATCATAAAATGTGTCTTTCCTCTGCCCCTCCCTTCCTCAGCCCTCAACCCCCTACACAGACACACTTACTATCACACCTTGTACACTTGCTGTATTGCTTTCATTACTCATTGTTTCTGATCTTAGAAAAGCAATGGCCCCTTGTTCTGCACTTTTCTCTCCCAAACTCAAGTCATGTGCAGTGTGCAGCACCTGAAATAAATATGTACTGAGGCTGGTTTTGTTTTGTTTATTTATTTTCAAATCCCAGCTTCCTCGGGGGTCCTTGTAAACGAAAGAGAAGGAAGAGAGAAAACAAGGTCTGGAAACTCAGTTTCATTATTTCAGACATGCATGGCCTCCTATACAATTTGCTTATTGATCTCAGTAATAGAGACCAGAAAATAACATCCTCTCTTGTCTGTGGCGCTATGAATCACAGATCGCCCGACCGCTGTCAGATTCCGCAACGTGCCTTTGACTGATAAAGGGTTCATGGAGAAATGACAATGACCGTCCCCCTTCTGTTTAACCCAGTACATCACTGATGCTAAATACGGTTAACATCACTCCGGGCAGTGCCTCCTCCTCCGAGTCAATTCCGATTGCCCTCCTTCTCCACTATTAGCATTTCCAGGAGGTTTTAATACGGTCTTTCTTGAAGAAAATGATGCCAGACATTTCTTTCCTAAGAAATAAATACACAAAAACAAACAATTAAAATAAAAATCAAGCCAAGCGAAGAGCATTAACCAACTGTGGTTTCTGTCTAAAGCTCTCTAAAACCTGACTCTGGAAATACTGTTTTCTATGGCTGACATTTGAATATCCAAGGTTTTCCATAGATGTATTCCATTAAATCCCTAAGATTAAGTTCAGGCTGAAGCCGGCCTTCAGAAACAGACTCTCATTCTAAATCACACAATGCATCAAGAAGCTGACTGTTTAAATGGATGGAAAAAACAGTGGGCTGTGGACTAACAATGTAACCGCACCGGGAAGTGTGGTCCTCGCTCAGAATTCAATGAACGCCAGCACGGTTATGAAACTGAGAACGGTGGAAAGCCAAATGTATCGGGGTCCGCTCTTCTATTCTATGCGGAATAATGACAGCAATTGCAGTATGCCATTTTAATGCAAATTTTGCTTGAAACCAGAGAAATCATCTTGGACAGGTTTTTTAGACTCCCTGAACTTCAATTTCTTCATCCAAATCTGAGGGTTTTATGATGTCCTCGATGCTTTAGTAGTTCTAACTTTTTATATTTTAGTGCCTAGATGATCTCTGAGGCCTATCTTAATTCGAGAATTTTAAAATAATTCTTAAACTGTTCAGTGAGCTTAGATAAGCTTCAAATTTACATCTATTTATGTAATTATTCATGCAAATTTAAATGTGTTACTTCAGGCTATGGGATCTTACATGGGTATACTCATCTAAGCTAGGTAAATACTTAAACCTATTAACATCCATCTGTGAGACCCAAATGAAATTCAATATCAAGCTTCTCTTAGTCAAGAAGTTTTCTTCTATGCTGATCTAAATTTTCGATTTCTGTTTAAACATTTTTACTGAAGATGACAATTGTTAATCACCATCATTTTGAAAATAATTTTTTTAAAGTTTAAATTTCATCAATGACTAGTTTCTATAGACTTGTTTCATCAAAATAACATAACACCAAATATTTAACTATAAAATAATTTAAATAACTTTTATGTCTTTTCAAAAGGCAACCGCCATGATAGATAACCTAGATACCATGTTATATAAAGAACAATGTAAATAAATAGGATGGACACTTCACATATGAAATATCAGCTGATTATACAAAGAAGCTGACACATCAAGAAGGAAAATAATTACAAGGACTTGATGATAGGTATGTTAGTAAATTTGCAATTTTAAAACAATAATGATGTTTTTAAACTATATAAAATGTTAACACCTACAAGTGAAATTATTCAAAGCATACACAACAACTTTTATCTTGACCCAGACAGCATCTCCTAAAATAAAATAAAATTTATTTTCAAAAGAATGTTTATTCTTTGAAACATAATTTTTGTTTACTACGGACATTATTGCTGTTCATATGTATAAAGAAAATAAACTTCAAATGTTATTTCATGGTGATACATGTCATTAAATTATTATTAGAGATGGCTTATGTGCAATTTAAGCCAGTTTCCATTAATTACTCTTGTGGTGAACATGAAACCCACATGGACTCCTTGCAGTAATGAATGTTCCTTAATTTTTAGACTCCTATAAAGCCAATGGAATAATAATGTACTACTAGAAGATTTTGTTAAAAATTATGTTTTTGTGTGTCAGAAAGTGGTTTATTATATGCATAGTATAAGTCAATAGCTCTCAAATTTCCCAGAAAATACTTACTTTATTATTTCATGTCTCTCATCTTTTGCCTATGGTTTAGAATATAGTTTCCTAGCACCATGACGTAATATACTATCATCTCAAGTTAGAGCATAAAGTTAAAGATATATATTATAAACTCTGGAGCTACCAGTAATGGTATTTTAAAAAGCTATAACCGATAAGCAGATGGAAATAAAATATGATTATAAAATACAATCAATCCAAACTAGGCAAGAAAAAAAAAAAGAAGCAAGGGACAAATGAGACAAGTTGAAACAAATTACATGATGGAAGGTTTAAATCTAATCATATTGTGATGACATTATATGTAAGTAATCTAAACACTTCAATTACAAATCACAGATTATCTGGTTGGATAAAAAAATAAATAAAACAAGACCCAACTACATGCTATCAACAAGAAATCCATTTTAGATGCAAAATCAGATATAACAAAACAAATGATTAAAAATATACACTACAGGCTAAAACTAAATGTTGGAAAAAATATATAACATGCTAACCCTAACCAAAATAGAGCTGAAATAGCTACACTACCAGCAGAAAAAGTAGACTTGTGTAGCAAAGAATATTACCAGAAATGAACAGGCTGACCTGGTAAGAGTTAAATTATTGATAGAACATAACAATTGTCCATGTGTGTTCATGTGGTGACTGAGCTTCAATATACACAACACAAAACTAATAGAACTAAACTGATAATTGTACACAACACAAAACTAATAGAACTAAACTGATAATTGTACATATCCACAGTTATATTTGGAAATTCAACCCTTTCACAACTATTGACAACCAAATAGGAAGTAAGAATAGAGAAGAATTAAGAAACACTATCCAGCAACTTGATCAAACTGACATTTATAAGACATTCCATCTAGCAACAAAATACATGTTCTTTTCTTGTGCACATGGAACATCACCAAGATAAATCATAAAATAGATCTTAATAAATATAAAGGATTAAAACTATACAAAAAATGAGAATTTCCAAAAATGAATTAAATTAGAAGTCAATATTTAAATACTCACATATATTTGCAATCCACACAGTATACTTCGAAATAACCCATGGGTCAAAGAAGAAACGATTGGAAAATAAAATATTTTGAATTGAATAATATCAGATCATTCAAATGATATCACATCATATCAAAATTTGAGAAATTAGCCCTGGCCGGTTTGGCTCAGCGGTTAGAGCGTCGGCCTGCGGTCTGGAGAGACCCGGGTTCGGTTCCCGCTAAGGGCATGTACCTCGGTTGCAGTTTGTCCCCGGCCCTGGTTGGTCGTGCGGGTGGCAGCCACTCGATGTGTCCCTTCACGTCGATGTTTCTCACTCTCTCTCCCTTCCTCTCTCTCCCTCCCATTCTATCTGTACCAAAAATGGAAAAAATATCCTCGGGTGAGGATTAAAAAAAAAAAAAAAAATTTGAGAAATTAAACTAGAGCAACATTTAGAGAAAATAATTATGAAATAAAATGTTTATATTAAAAAAATTGTTAAATTAGAAAGGTAAGCTTCCATCTTAAGACACAAATAAACAAAAGAGTGTAAGGTAACTTAAGCCTAAAGTTAACAGAATAAGGGAAATAGTGAAAATGAAAAAAAAAAAAAAATCAATAACATTCAAAACCATTCAAACAATAAAGAAAATCAATATAACCAAAAGTTGATTCTTTGAATATAGGAATAAAATTTAAAAATTTTTACCTAGTTTATAAAAAAAAAGAGCAGTGAAGACATAAATTAGTAATACTAAGAATGAAAATAAGTGACATCACTACAAATCCTACAGTCACTAATGGAATAACAAAGACATATCATGAGCAAGTTTATATAAAAAGTTCAACAATTTCTGTGCTGTGCAGTAAGTATGACAGCTACTAGTCACAGGTAACTATTGGACACATACAAAATTGATAGTATAAGTTGAAATGTGCTTAAAGTATAAACATACACATTTAATTTTAAAAACATAGAATGATGAAATTGTAAAATATTTCAATAATAATTTTATATTGATTATATGATGAAATGAATATATTTTCATTTATTAAGTTAAATAAAATATATTATCAATCAATTTATCTATTTCTTTTTATTTTTATTGTACATTTACAAGAAAAATTTTAGTTATATATTTAAATCATGTTTTTAATGGATCGTGCTGATATAGTTAAAATAGATAAATCCCCTGAAAGTCTCAAACTACCAAACTTCCTGAAGAAGACGTAAATAACCTGAATAACCATATTTCAATTAATTAAGTTGAATTTATAGTTAAAAATATTTGCAAATATAAAATTTCAGGTCTGGATTGCTGGTAGATACATATTAAAAATAAATAAAATGTAGTGAATACATTTAAAGAAGATATAAAATCAATTCTACACATATTATTTCAGAAAATAGAACAGAAAAAATAATTTTTAATGTACTATCTGATTTAGAAAACATATAAAAACATTATAAGAAAATTACAAACCATTATCTCTCAGGAACATAGACACAAAAATCCTCAACAAACAATTAGGAAATGAACCAAGCAAATTAAAAAATGATAATACATCACAAACAAGTGAAAACAAACCATCTGATTATCTTAAGAGTTACAAGAAAAGCATTTGACAAAATTCAATACCCATTCCTGATTTAAAAAAATAAAATAAAGACTTCAGCTAGCATCATACAATATTGATAAATTAAGTGTCTTCTCCTTTAACCAAGGACATATGCTCTCACTACTCCTGATCAACACTTTGCTAATGTGGAAAAGGAAAGAAAGAGAAATAAAAGTATGCAGATTGGTAAAGAAAGTATAAAACCATCTTTATTCTCAGGCAATATAACTGTGTATACCAAAAAAAAAAAAAAAAAATACATCACAAAGTAGTTACAAAAAAGCTATTAGAATTAATATGTAAATTTAGCCAAACCACAGGCTATCAGAATTTTAATATCAATTACATTTCTATATACTAACCATTGAACAACTTAAAATTGAATTATAAATTAATATCATTTATAATAACATCAGAAAACATCAAATACTTAGAGATAAATCTAAAAAAATAAGTGTAAAATTTGCATGTCAAAAACTACCAAAATATTGATTAAAGATATCAAGGAACTAAACAAATTAAAGGATATACTATGTTCATGGACCAGACACTTGATGTTATTTAAATGTCAATTTACAACAAGTAGATTTATAGATTCAGTTTAATGCCAATTACATTCCAAGAAGGCTTCAAACAAACTGATTCTAAAATTTATGAAAATTAAAGAATTTAGAATATTCAAAACAACTTTGAAAAACACCAAAGTTGGATGAGTCAAACTTAAGTGTTATAGAAGAGAAAACAGCAAATCAAAAGTTCTACAACATACTGAGCATGGTTTAGCTTAACCAAAACCAAGTTTAAACATAACTGTGTGTGTTGACGTACAGATCTCCCAACATGTTAATAAACTACCATTTTTACATACATACCAAAACTATTCAATTGTTTGTTCAATTTTATGTTCTGGTGTAAGAGATTCTTTATCATGAGAAGAATATTTATTTCCCTAACTTGGAAAAGTTTCCAAGGCAAGCACATATCTGGTGATACATCATTAATTTAGTCATTGTTCTCAAATTTATTTAAAACTTGTGATGGGGAAAATCAGTGACTTCTCAGAAGGAAAAAAGTAAACAAAAGAGAAAGAATGGGTAGGATTATAAAAAGTATGGCATGGGTCTTATGCCGCTGAAGAAAACTAACATTTTGATTCTTCGGGTGGATTTTAAGAATAGACAAAGGAACAGTGACAAAATGCACTGCCGAATGGAACAGTCAGTGAAAAAATTCCCCAAGGAGAAGGGAACCAGAAATTGGAATAGAAAGGTGATGAAAATTAACTTTGGATGCCAATAATTTTCACTCACTGTGTGGAGAAGAGTAAACCTTTCTCTAGCTCTGTTTAAGGGGCAATCTTGGGCAGCATACCAAAAATTAATCATGGATGACACCCATTTTTATCAGTTTTTGAAGGGCGGTATATTTTTTTAGTGCATTATTCACAGAGCATAATAACTTCAACCATAATAATTTTCAATTATCAGTCCTCACTGTTCAGCTCTGTATTGCTCAGGAGATTCATTAACCATCAATAAATAAATTAATCAGTCCTTCCTGTTTCCCCACCTGGAGCTCTGCTGGTGAGATGCAGCTCAGCCAGCGGGCCATGACTGCAGCTACCCAGCTGACTGCCGGCCTCTGTCCAGAGGCCCTTCCCCACCCGAACTTGCTCTCTGACCTGTAGTTTATGTTTCAAGTCAAATGACTGCAAACACGTCCTCTAACATTTGAATAAGATCTGCCTAGTGCTTCCTTTTTTTTGTGACAGAGAACTACCAATCAGAAACACTGCTATATTTCTGCAAACAGAGAATCTATATTCTGAGGCTTAAATTGACAGACACCCATACACCAAGTAGATTTAATGTTCATGACTCAGCTTCTTTTCTATTTATGACTCAGATCATTTTTCCTTCATGGAATTTGCTACTGAATGTCTGAGTGACTGATTTGAACCCAGTTAGCTATTTTTCAGTAGTTTAAATATTTCCCCTTTGGCCAAGTATGTCAAAACTAATAAATGTATCATAAATTGATCTCAATTTTATTAGTTGGAGGATATTCTTTTTGTTATTGTTGTTATTTTTTTTTTCTTTATTGATTTTACAGAGAGAGAGGAAGTGAGAGGGAGAGAAAAATAGAAACATTGATTGGAGGGAACATCAACTGGCCACCTCCTGCGTGCCCCTCACTGGGGATTTGGCCCACAACCTGGGCACATGCCCGGACCAGGAATGGAACTAGCAACCTTTTGGTGCAGGGTCAACTCTCAATCACTGAGCCACACCAGCGGGGAAAGGATATTCTTTATACTGTAAAAGAGTTATAGTTAAGGAATGAGAGACCTCTGTGTATTGTTTCAGTTGTTCAACACAAACTAGTTTTTAAAATAAATGTATAGGAATTTATTATCTTATTCACAGCATTTATCAAATGGGTCTGATAATAATATTCCAGCTTTGATTTATCTTACCAACACGCTTCCTGTTTTCTTTTGTTGTTGTTATTGCTCCATTTCATATTTCTTTTCTGTAATTTTCCTTTTCTAAATTGGTATTGTTTGGAGTACTAAATTAAACTCCTTTCCTGTTCTTTAACTTCTCTCTGGGTAATTATGCACTCCGTTGGCTTTGTTTACTATGTAATCAATTAACTCCAATATCCCAATCTTTATTTCCATCTATTCCTTCTTTTTCTAAGCTCAGACTCATCTGCTAGCTCAATTCCTCTACGGGTTATCTCACAGGTTTCTCTAGCTCAACGTGTCCGAATTCAGTGCATCCTTCGCTGCTGCCCCTGCACTTGCTTCTCCGTGAGTGAGTGGCATGCCAGGATCCCTGCTGCTCAAACCAGATTTCTAGGGCCCATTCTTTGCTCTTTCTCATGCCACAGGCCACAGTGCAGCAACCACAAAGTCATGTCAGCTTCTTCCCCAGATCAACCAGCCCCTGACCAGACTCTTCCCCATTCACATCTCCAGGTCCTGCTGTGATCATTTCTTGTAGCCCATTGTAATTCACCTCCCGGCTTCTGCCTTGGCCCTGCTCCCATCCATTGTTCGACAATGTAGTCCAAGTGATCCTTGTAAAATTCAAATTTGATCATTTCATTCTCTTGCTTAATATCAATCAACCATTTCCCATGGCTCCAAAGTGAAATCTAGTTAGATGATTTATAATTCTTTCATGTCTCTATGTTCTTTATACTTTTCTAACTTCATTTCTTTCCCACCAAAATACCTTTGATCTAAATAGTCTGACTGTTCTGAATTATTTTCAATTCCTGTAACATTTCAATATTTTACACTTCCTGTAGGCTCTGCCTGGAATATTCTGGACGTCCCTCCTTCCCCTCTCATGCCCACTCTCAACCAACTAGTCCTACTTATTTTTATCTTTCACAGATCATCTTAGAGATCATTTCTTCAGAAAAGCATTCTTTGGTGCTCGAAGCTGATCTATTTGCCTCTTATGTTGTTTTTATTAAGTTCTCAGTCATATTAATTTTTATACTATATTTCAATGATATTCAACATATTTTTTCTCCTTGTTACACTTGAAAGGCCCTCCTCTCTCTAACTAACTTACTGTTACTGAGATTCTTAATTAGAGTTCTGCACCTTCTTTAAAGATATATATTAGATTTGGAACGACCTCATGATTCTGATACACCTTTGAGGCAACATCCCTGCCTATACATCAAGAAACACTAGCAATTCCTACTTTGTCTTTTATATTCTGCATTGGAATACAAGCTCTATGAGAGCAGGGACTCTGTTAAAAACCTCATTTACTGAGGTATTCCCAGTAAATGTCAGGTACTTTGCATGTAACAGAACAGTGAAAAAATATTGCCAACCAATATGCATATAATTTTATATTATAGGTATATATTTAATATATCATATTAGAGTATTCACCACTATGTCCACTCTTGCTCATAGTTTTCACCACTCCGGGATAAAATAGAAGTTTATATTCTCTTTGTGATTTTTGTTTTTGGTGTTATTGTTTTTATTATGAAAGTATATTTCAAGTAACATAAAACGTTTCTAATAGTAAATAACATGGGAGTCACAGACAAGTGTTGGCTCAAACTCTTAATGAGATAGTCTTCATTTGTCACTTTTCCACTAACTCAGCTTTTTCCCCAGAAGGACCACGAAATTGCCTACTATCAACCCAAGATACTTCCAAGACATCTGAAGGGAATGCTGTCACAGTGGTTTCGGTTTTTCCTAGTTCACGCAAGTTGTGGGTATTTCCGGAAGGACAGTGTCTCGTTAATGGAAATCCACTCTTGCTTGATCATATGATAACCTGGGATACACTTTTAACTGGATTGAAAAGAGCTTCCATGGCTGTGCTCTTACAGGAGAAAATACTTTAAGCCTTAATTGGTTTTGTAACTAGAATTTGTATGATAGAGGTTTTCGGTAATATATAAAGAAAATGGTACCTTTTGATACCTTTAAAATACTTTTCTTATTTTTAAAGAATGGCACTGTCCGTGTTACTAAAATTAAAATGGCCACCATAAGAATTCTCATAGAAAGAAAAAAAAAAACCCACCATGTGGTCTTAATTGTGTTATTCATTAAAGCCTTCCTGATAATTTCATTATAAATATACTAGTTAGGGTTTGTTACATACCTTGCCAAAACTTTTGCTTTAGAGTAAAACAGATATTGAATAGTTTGGACTAAAGGATCTTTGAAGAATCATTAGTGTTATTCATCTAAAATAAAACACATCGAACAAAGAATTATTGAAAGGACGGTGGTATCTTTTAAGCTCAATATGGTATCAAAAGAAATTTAATGGCCCTGCTGAAATAATATTCAGCTTCAGTAACTTTGTTTGCCAAGCTATTTTGCTAAAAAGATGTTACAGTAATAATCCTTTTCCTTAGCATGAGCAGTAAAACTCAAGAAATTAATATAAATGTAGATAAAATAATGTCAGTAACTCAAACTCCAGAGCACTTGGTTTGTAACACAACAGTTATGATTTCTATTTTAACTAGGACTTAGATAAAAGCCAACCAGATCCATTCACTGTGTAAATTACTCACGGGGAGTTAGTAGAAATATTTCTGCAACTGCAATAACTCATCCGGGCGGTTGCGGAACTATCTAATCGCTAACCTGAAGGCAGAACATACTCAATGGCCACCCAGAAATCCACGCGATCCCACGGACCTGCACAAGGCTTTCACACCATCCTGGAGTCTGAACACCAGTGATCCAAAGACCTGTGACCCTGTCCACATTAGCATGATGATACCGTAGCAATGGTTTGTATAGTCTGGAGCCCCAACCATGTCACAATGTCTCTCTTTTGCTGCCTATGTGTTGGACCTGCCCACTTTATCACAACACTTTATGTTTCAGTCCATAACTTGGTGCTAGGAACTCATTCCTATCTGACATATTCAGAGAGCACTATATATATTTAAATGCAATCAAAGAAAAACGATGAGGAAATAAGTACGGATGCAAATAATTTACAGGGTGAAAAATATTCTTCCATCTCCGGATTTTCTACTCCAGGAGATTTCCATGTTCATCCTTAACTTCAACTTTTAAGATAGTAATGCAATACTGACCCATGTCCTTAGATCATCAAAAGATAAAAAATCTATAGCGAACGCTATACTATACCCAGGTCCCCCTAAGTATTGGAGAACATATCCCCTCGGCTTCTTAGAGTGCAGCCAATGACAGTCCTGCTGCTGGTGAGCAGAGCTGCCTCTGTCAATGTCATATCCATTCCCAGGAGTGGTTTTGCTCTAATCCATTGGCTGATGAAGCCAGGCTTCTTCTCCTCCTCGGGTGTGGCTTTCAGAAGATAATTAGATTATGAAGGTGAAGCCTTCATGAGTGGGATTAGTGCCCTTATAATAGAGACTCAAGAGAGCTCCCCGCCCTAGGAGGACATGGTGGGACTATAGCGTCCACCTGTGAACCAGGAAGTAGATTCTCACCAGATAATCTATTGGCACCTTGATCTTGGACTTCCCACCCTCTAGAACTGTGAGAAATAAGCGCATGCTGCTTGGTCCACCCAGTACACGGTAAATTTGCTATAGAACAAACTAAGACAGAGTCCTATGGTGGGCTCTCAGGTAATGTACTTTTGGAACATCCCTGACCAATGGACATGCGCAGCAGCCACAGCCTGAGAAAGTATAATGCCCAGGGTGTCACACCACCAGATGATCCATCTAGAAGAGTGGAGGTGATAATTAAGGATAAGGGAAATCTGGAATAGACAGAAAATACAAACTAGCAGGTGTGATCTTGAGACCAGCTATGGTGATGAGGTTGATAATTTTCCCCAGGAAGTCCACTGGAATTTCAGGGGGTGCTGCCTCAAACTCACATACAGAAGTAGAACAAGCATAAGAAGTGAGCTGTAGTAAACACTGCTCTACTGCCCAGTTTCTCCTTCAGGACTGAAGGACCTATTCCCGCCCTCCCTGTTCACAGCACTCAACTCTTAGGCCTCTGTAAGATTTGCCCTTGCCTGAGAAAAGCCACTCACCCGAGATCACACTCCCTGCCAGGGGCAACGTGTACCCAGTGACTGGCTGTTGCAGGTGTGCAGTTCCAGGCCTTTGCCAGAACTTGGAACAACTCTGCAGGGCCTTCCCAACTTCAGACATCTTTGCAGGCTGAGCTGAGGAAGCCGAACATTTCCCTCTTGCTAATCCTGTTTCTTTCCTTACCCACCAGTGTTCATTTTAAGAGGATTTTCCAATAAACATCCTGCAGGCTAACTGCTGCCTCAGTCTGTTTCCCAAGAATCGACTTACAGCAATGACTTTGGCTATTAGACTACAGAGCAGTTGGGAAATGCAGTCTCAGTCCTGGATCATTCTCCAGTTGACTTAAATTTCCTGACTCTACACAAGTAGTAATCCTTCTTTTTCTTTCTTTCTTTTCTTTTTTTTTTTTTGGTAGGATCAACATGAGACCATGGACCCAATCTGAAGAGCTCCTCCTTCTCACCCTGAGGTTTGACTACTTCCCTGGCCAGGGTTCCCAGACAACTACCTTGAAGACATCAGTTCTCTGTCTTCCAAAAAGTATCAGAATATTCTTATCATTTTTCTTATAGCAACATTACCCCATAAAAATACAGTGCAAGTCACTACATAATTTATAATTTTCTAGTATCCACATTAGTTAAAAGAAACATGAGAAATACATTTCACATTATTGTAGCACATACTCATTATGAAAAATGAGATATTTTGCATTCTCTTGTTTTTGGTACTGTTTTCTACATCTGGTGTGTGTTTTACTCTTATAGCACATCTTAATTATGGAGGGCCATACTTCAGTGCTCACCAGGCACATGTGGCTAGTGGCTGACATATTGGACAGTGCATTTTTCAAGACTTCAGCAGAATCAATCGCCTGTCTCTGAGAAATAAAGGCCTTGCTATTCATATACAGACAGAGGCCTAAATCAGATTAGACAGTGCTTGCTCTAAAATGGTAAACTTTTCTTTTACCAGAGGATTCACTCTAGTTGTGAGTCTAGAATTTAATTTGGATTACACTTTGAGAGACTAAATTTTAGTGTGTGAGCCTGACCTGCAGTGTCATGGTGATTGATACACTTAAGGAGAGGTTAAGAGATCTTGTGATTGAGTCATAACACACACCTTTAATTATATCATAGTAGAGGGGTGTACTTGTTGGAGTCATGAAATTGCCTGCCTTTAGAATCTCTGAGTTAATTCCAAGATAATTTAATTGACTGAAACACTACACTAATCATGTTATGTGACCTGTGGGAATAGATATCAAATTCTCTGTTGGAAAACAAATTATGTCATTTTGTGAAGTCATCTTACTAAGGATGACTACAAGACCCGTGAAATAACTCTGTTTTCTAAATTTCTATTTCCTAGACTTACTATTATTTACAAAATAAATGTTAAGGTACAAAGTGTAAATTTTGGTTTAAAATCATAATTATCTGTTGAAATACACTAGATTGTGCATTATGACTCTATATACCTAAAGTAGGAATAGTATATGTTTAAAACTTCTGCCTGGGTTCATAGTCTACCTTAGTACTTAGTAGCTGTGTGACCTTAGACAAATCATTGAACCTTTCTGTACTTGAGTTTCTGGGTGTCCTTTGTGAAAAAGCAATACTACACCTTCCTCTTAGGGTTGATGCGAAGATTATAGGAGTCAGTGCTGGCCCGGAGGAAGAGTTCGGTTTATTACTGTTTTCGAATGCTTGTCGTCTGATAGACAGTGATAGGCTGTGCTTCAACTGCTCGGACGTGCACGATCCCATCTAATCCACACCCTCGTCCTGGAAGGTGGCTGCCTCTATCTTGCTTGCAGCAATTTTCTCAAGGTCACACTACCAGGCAGCAAAGGTCAAAGTTAAAGAAAATAATTCTAGGACCGTCTCGGCATCGCTCCATAACCTTTCCTTTCTCAGACTCATCGCGAGTCTTTCAGTCTGGCCACATCATCTATGTAGGCCATTCTCCAGAAGTCATGAGATCAGATCTGAACCTCAGTCAGTCTTGTCTCTGACACAAAAGGGAACTGAAATCCTTTTCTAGAATATATATCAATATACAGATTGATTCTCCCAGAAGCCCTGTGAGCCACCTCGGAGTATGCTGAGGAATTGGCTACTCTAGCTTACACTACAGATACTGATCTCTGATTTTTTTTTTTTAATTCAAAGGAGTTTGCACACCTTTATCTATTTGAGAACATGATTGTCTGCAAACCCATCTGATACCTACAATATAGACATGTGGGTTTGGACTGAAAGTACATGCTCCACTGTGCCCCTCAGCCTTTCCTCAAAGTCTCTAGTGTATCAGGGTTTGTTACCTCAAGGGTAGAACGCCATTTTTATATTATAAATAAAGCTACATATTTACTCATATATACTTTTTTTTCTTTTTGTTTTTTTGCACTTATCTTGCAATAGAGCAGGCGGGAGAGAGGGGAGAACAGAGAGAGAGAGAAACATCAATGTGAGAGAGAGACATATAGAGTGGATGCTACCCGCACCGGGGCCAGGGACAAACTGCAACCAAGGCATGTGCCTTTAGCGGGAACCAAACCTGGGACCCTCTGGTCCGCGGGCCATTGCTCCAACCACTGAGCCAAACTGGCCAGGGCCACATATTCTTTTTAAAGTATTTCAGAGGGTTATTTTCTCTCCAACAACAATGAACTTTCAACATTTAATTAGATAATTCATTGGATTTATTTAACAGTACATCACCATTGCTTCATAAGGAATGTCTACCTTTGAGCTGAATCTAATGTTAACAGTAAAAATCTATGTTTTTAATAAAATATTTTAAAACACACAAAATAAAAAAAATCTATGAAAAATCTAAATTCTTGATCTGCTAACATCTGTTTTCAAAGTTAAATCTCATCATTGTTTCCTATCAGAGAGTACAGCATTCCAAATTGAGGAATACTTAATGCTTTTTAATTATTACAAAATTTCCAAAGTTTGATCATGATGCTTGAAAAAACCATAAGTGATAAATTCTTGGAAACCCCAGACAGATAGATAAAAATGAATGTCTACATTTTTAATGGTGTTGGAAAAATTGGACAGCTACATGCAAAAAAAACCAAAACTAGACCATCAATTTACACCATGCACAAGAATAAACTCAAAATGGATAAAAGACTGAAATGTGACTCATGAATTCATAAAAATCCTAGAAGAAACTGTAGGCCACAAAATTTCAGACATCATACGCAGCAGAATTTTCACTGATACATCACCTAAGGCAACAGAAATAAAGGAGAAAATGAACACATGGGACTACATCAAACTCAAAAGTTTCTACACACAAAAGATACAGTCATCAAAATGGAAAGGCAACTCACTGCATGGGAGAGCATAATTGCCAGGGATATATGAGATAAGGGGTTAATTTCCAATATATATAGAGTGCTCATACAACTCAACAAAAGGAAGACAAAGAACCAAATTAAAAAATGGGCAGAGAAACTAAATAGACACCTCTCCAAACAGGACATACAAATGGCTAAGAGACCTGTGAAGAAATGCTCAACATCACTAATCATCAGAGAGATGCAAATTAAAACAACAATGAGATATCACCTCAAACCTATCAGAATGACCACCATCAACAAATCATCAAACAACAAGTGTTGGCAAAGGTGTGGAGAAAAGGGGACTCTAGTACACTGCTGGTGGGAATGCAGACTGGTATAGCCACTATGGAAAACAATATGGTGTTAGCTCAAAAAATTAAAAATTGAACTTCATTTGACCCAGTGATCCCACTTTTAGGAATATATCCTAAGAAGCCTGAAACACCAATCAGAAATAATATATGTATCCCTATGTTCATAGCAGCACTATTTACAATAGCTAAGATCTGGAAACAGCCCAAATGCCCATTAGTAGACAAATGGATAAAAAAAGCTATGGTACATATACACAATGGAGTACTATGCAGCTGTAAGAAAGAAAGATCTTTTATCCTTTGAGACGACATGAAGGGACCTGGAAAGTATTATCCTGAGCGAAACAAGGCAAACAGAGAAAGACAAGTATCATATGATCTCAGTTATTTGTGGAATATAATGAATATAACAGTCTGAGGAATGGGATAGTTCCAGAGACATAGAAGTGGGGTACAGACTGACAATTCCCAGAAGAGAGGATAGTGGGGGAGAGATAAACCACAGAACTTATATGCATGTATGTATGAACAATGAACATGGACAGCAAAGCTGGGGACAGGGTGGGAGGGAAGGGGAGGAGGGAATCAGTGGGGGAAAAAGGAGAAACATCTGTAACAAAAGTAAATAAATTAATTAAATTTAAAAAATAATGTAGAATATTGCTTAGTTATATCATAATCTATTAAAAACATAATATTTATTTTAAAACCAAAACAACTATAGACAATATTGAATTATTTTATTTTAAAATTTTAAAGAAAATAAATTTACTTATCAACATAAAACATTGTAAAATGGAATTAATATTTCATGTGTAATATTTCTGGACTTCCTTTTAAGAGCTAATTTAAAAATAGAAACTACATTGGCTATCAGAAAATTCTGATAAAAACCACACTGAGATACCACTTCACACCCACCATGATGGTTATAATAAAAAATAAAAAAAAAGATGATACCATGTATTGAGGATGATGTAGAAAAATTGGAACCTTCATGTACTGCTGGTGGGAACGGAGAATGGTGTTAGTGCTTTGGAAACAGAGGGCCTGGCACTCCCTCAGAAGGTTAAACAGGTTAATCATATGATCAAGCAATTTCACTCCTACATTTTTATCCAAAAGAAATGAAAACAATGTCCTAATAAACATTTGTACACAAATATTCACAGGAGTATTATTCATCACAGCCGAAGTGGAAACAGCCCAAATATTCATCTGATGAATGGAAAAATCAATTAGGTATATCCATACTACAGAATATTATGCAGCAATAGAAAGGAACAAACTATTGATACGTGTCACAACATAAATAAACATTTAAAAGCCATTATGCTAAACAAAAAATTCAGTCACATAAAGGACCACATATTGCATGATTCCTTTTATAGCAAGAGTTGCAAATAGACAAATCTATAGAGTCAGAGAGATGAGTGTTTGCCTAGGACCACAGAAGATGGGGGATGGTGGTAGATGCTAAAGAGTGCAGTTTCTTTCAAGGGCAATGAAATTTTTCTAAAATTGATAGTGGTGATGATTGCACAGCTCTCTGAACATACTAAAAGCAACAGAATTGTACTCTTTAAATGGGTGAATTGTATGGTATATTAATATATCACAACACAGCAGGGTTTTTTTTAAAGAAATAGTAAAATGGGTCACTATTAAATGAAAGAACTCTTCACTTCCCTCCAAATTTGTTTGAAAATCTTGCCAAAAATATTTATGTAACACATTGAATTAATATAAATAATTTAGATTATACTGGCTTTTAATTGTACTTTACTAATTCTTAATTAAAATATATATGCCCTAGCTGGGTAGCTCAGTTGGTTGGAGTGTCATCCCATACACGTATACCAAAAGGTTGTGAGTTTCATTGCCAATCGAGGTACATACCTTGGTTGTGGGTTTGATCCCTGGTGGGGGTGTGTATGAGAGGCAACTGATCAATGTTTCTCTCTCTCTCTCCCTTCCTCTCTCTATAATGTAATTAAAAATATCCTCAGATGAAGATTAAATATATATATATGCACTAGATGAATGCTGTTCAATATATAATTGCTATTTGCAAGGGTTACAATGTTTTTAAATAGTATTCAAATACTGGTGTTATAAAAAGTCTTTGAAATGAATATTCACTTATGAAAATATATCCTTTGGAAATAATTATGCACATGTACATTCATTCCACTTTAAGGATGTTCATTAATATTGTTTCTAATAGTAAAAATTTAAGACAACATAAAGTCCAATTATAAGTATTAGACTAGACAATTTCATATCATTCAATGATACAATATTTTACCATTTAAAAAAGTTAGGGAGAGGAGAAAAAATGGCAGCAGAGTGAATGGAAGCTTCACAGACTATCTCCCAGGACCAAACTGGAATTACAACTAAAATAAAGATCAATCATCAGGAAAAGCCAACTTAAAAGCAGCTGGAGAGAACCCGTATAACCAGGGAAAGAAAGAGGATGCCAAATTGAGCCTCATAGGAACTGCAGAAGCATAAGAGGGCAGACTGGGAGCCCACAGACTGCAGCTGAGGGCTATATTAGTTGTGAGTGCTAACCACTGAGAAAGTGGGAGTTTAAAAAGCACCAAACCTGCTACAGCCACTCACCTTGGGCTCTTGCAGAAGGAGGGCACACTGAACTGGAACAGTTTGGAGAGAATTCAGGGCTCCTGGCTCAGGAGAGAGCTAGAGGGAAGGACACCAGGAGTTTCGTCCTGAATCACTCCCTAATAGGACAGTAGCCATTTTACTCAAAGAACCCCTTCCCAGAGTCCTGGGGAGAAGCAATGGCCCCTCCTGTAGAAATTCAACACCACCAGGCCAGGCCAGAGAAATGCAAATTGAGGATCATTAACTTCTAAAGTCTGATAACAAGCAAGTGCCCCACCTGCTGGAAATACTCATACACCTGAGGGATTTTTCATTCAGCTGAGGGCTACAAATTGAGGCTAATCAAGTAACTGAGATTAATAGCTTCCAGGCAAAAGCTTGAATATAACTGAACCTTTCCTTGGCTTGAAAATCTACCCACGGAAGTAAGAACTGACAGTGGTGTTTAACCTGGGTCCTCCCACACTGATCTGAACCCAGTAGAAGGAGCCACAACCAGTGGAACACAAACACCCACAGGGAAAATTTGGCAGGCTCCAAAACCCACTGAGACACAGAAAATGGTGAAACAAAGAAACAAATCTCAACAAACAAACAAACAAACAAACAAACAAAAACACAAGAGAATTCTACAGGAGAAAAGAGATAAATGAAATGAAATTAAGCAAGATATCAGAGGTAGAGTTCAGAGTAATACTTATGAGGAAGCTCAACAACATGCATAAAGAACTCAACAGCATGAGAAAAGACACAGAGACATTAAAAACCAACCAAACGGAAATAAAGACTGACATAGCAGAAATAAAGAACACATTAAAGGAATAACCAGCAGAGTAGAGGAAGCCGAGGACTGAATCAGAGAATAAGAAGAAAGGGTAGAAAAAAATCACCCAAGCAGAGAACCAAAAAAAAAAAAAAAAAAAACAATTAAAAAACAGGAAGACAGCCTAAGTGAACTGTGGGACAATATGAAACATAACAACATTTGCATGAGAGGAGTACCAGAAGAAGAAGAAAATGAGCAAGGTAAGAGAATATATTGAAGAAGTAGTGACAGAAAAATTTCCCTAACTTGGGGAAGGAAAAAGGCATACAAGTTTAAGAAACACAGAGAGCCCTACATAAGATGAACCCAAACAGGCCCACATCAAGACACATAATAATTAAAATGCCAAAAATTAAAGACAAAGAGAGAATCCTAAAGGCAGCAAGAGATAAGCAACAGGTTACCTACAAAGGAACTCCCATAAGGCTATCAGCTGACTTCTCAAAA
This sequence comes from Molossus molossus, assembly GCF_014108415.1. Taxonomy (NCBI): domain Eukaryota; kingdom Metazoa; phylum Chordata; class Mammalia; order Chiroptera; family Molossidae; genus Molossus; species Molossus molossus. Next base: position 12,921,309 of record NW_023425403.1, read on the forward strand.
GAAACACTACAGGCCAGAAGAGAATGGCATGAAGTAATCAAGGTAATGAAAAACAAGGATCTGAATCCAAGACTACTCTATCCAGCAAGGCTAAGGAACTATATTAGCACCAAACCAGCACTACAAGAAATGTTTAAAGGACTGCTGTAATTAGCAGAAGAAATAAGAAGAGAAACATAGCCATAATAAACAAAAATGTCAACAAATAAGTACATATCAATAATAACCTTAAAAGTAAATGTATTAAATGCTCTGATCAAAAGACACAGAGTAGCTGATTGCATAAGAAAGCATGACTCATATATATGTTGTTTACAAGAGACCCACCTCACAACAAAAGACTCACATAGGTAGAAAGTGAAGGGATGGAAAAAAATCTTCTGAGCAAACAGAGAGGAAATAAACTTGGTGTAGCAATACCTATATCCAATAAAATGGACTTCAAAATGAAGGCCAAAACTAGAGACAAAGAAGGCCACTACATAATAATGAAAGGATCTATCCAACAGAAAGATATAACCTTGGTAAACATATATGCAGCCAATATAGGAGCACCAAAATACATTTAAAAACTTCTGCAGGACGTCAAAGGAGAAATCAACAGCAATACAATCATAGCATGGGACTTCAAGACCCCACTGACATCACTGGATAGATCCTCTAGATAAAAAATTCAACAAGAAAACAGAGACTGTAAATGATGCACTAGATCAAATGGATTTCATAGATATCTATAGAGAATTATACAGCAAAACACAAGAATTCACATTCTTCCAAGTGCACATGGGACATTCTCAAAGATAGACCACATGTTAGGACACAAACTAAGTCTCTACAAGTTCAAGATTATTGAAATCATATCAAGCATCTTCTCAGATCACAAAGGCATGAAACTAGAAATCAATTACAACAAAAACACGTACAAACATTCAAACAC